>NC_135892.1:1757500-2390000 GCF_964194155.1 Cetorhinus maximus
TGGATGCCATTCATCTGCTCTCCTCCATCTTACCCAAGCAGCTTGACTTCTGCTTTCGTAGGAGGATGGTCTTCTGCTCCAAAGATGCAGTGCCTCATAGCATAATGAGTATGTTACTGGACTAGTTAGCCAGAGGCCTGAACTAATAATCCAGTAGAACGTAAGTTCAAATCCCACCATGGCAGTTTGAGAGTTTGAATTCAATCCAAAACAAAATCTACAATAAGAAGGTGTCAATAAAGGTGACCATGAAGTGAATCATATTGTTGTAAAAACACAACTGGTTCATCAATGTTCTTTAAGAAAGAAAACTTGCCATACTTACCTAGTCTGGCCTATGTGACTCCAGTCCCATACCAACATGATTATTATATCAAAATAAAGGCCCACCCATCTCAGGGCAAGTAGAGATGGTCAATAAATGCCAGTGTTGCCAGCGACACCCACATCCCAAGAATGAATTAAAGGGAAGATGGATAGTTTCCTTTGCTGGAACTCTGACTGCACAGCTTCCAAAAGGCATTGTCAATAAATAGGTGGCTTTCCCTACATCTGGCTCCCAAACATCTTTTTCTCCACATGGCTCTGCCAACTTTACCTGCAACTGGTGACAATGCTCTAAGAAGCAGAACATTAGAAGCAGGACAGCAAAAACTACCTTTCCTTTAACTGGTGAGACACGACTGTTCATGAGCTATTGCCTTTTGGCTTCTGGCTTTTGGCCAGGCTCATTGCATCTGCTTTTCATGCACAGAGATCTGAGGAAGAGGGGCAAACTGGAAAAATCTAGAGAGACCAACCCGCCTTACTACAAGCACAATCTGGCTGTAGGACCCAGTTTTGCCAATTGTGAATTCAGTACGGGCAGAGTGTGTTCAACTGAAAACTCATGATAAGCAGCTGTGGTACCTGCTACCTTGTCGGCGGCACTGTGATAGGGTTTTGCAATGTTAAAGGTGTCAAGGTTGATTGTCAATGGGTCTGATTTTCATCCATGTTTTCCTGTGGGGATGGAGTGCTCTGATAATGGTGACACTTCACTTATTCTCCTGTTCTCACTGATGTCTGGGGTGATGCCTTTTTGACAGGGTCCTTCATATGGGTGGCCCAAAGCCTGCCAAAATCAAGAGAGTGCCTTATTAGCTCATGTACATCAGAGTCCAATGTAATTTTGGACTTCCACTGGACAGAGCAAAAGACCTGTACATAGATTAGCTTTTCGAGCATTTATTCAATTAACTCTGGATACAGAAATATTACACACTTTTGAAGTTATATGTTCAGGGCCAGGATAGTATGAATCTTCCAACTGGCTTCCCAACAATAGGAACTGCCTTTTGCTAGTCTTCCTGTCACACCCAGGCTCCCCATCGCAGACCCCGGCTTTTGCCTGTCGCCTTTTTTAGTGGAAGTTAGACAGTTTGACAGTGCGGTGGAGTTTATTGAACATCCTGCCCCATGCACCTCCCCATCCCCTCATATCAGTAATCTACACGTTCACTCTTCAAATCCATGAGATGTTCACCAAAGGCTTCTTAATGAAGCCTGACAATAAATATCAGTCAGACCTCTTGCTGGTTTCATCAGGAAGGCAGATGGTCCATCCAGCCCATCACTTCACAAAGTGATCGACTCATTATGGCACAGAAGGAGCCCATTTGGCCCATTGAATACATGCCAGATCTCTGTGGAGCAATCCAGTTAGTCCCATTCCCCTGCCTTATTCCCTTAGCCCTGCAAGCTTATTTCCCTCAAGTCCCTCAAATTCTTTTTGAAATCATTAATCTTCTCTGCTTCCACTGCTCTTGTAACAGCGAATTCCAGATCATTATCACTCGCTGCGCAAGAGAGTTCCTCCTCACATCTCCTTGCACCTTTTGCCCCAAACCTTAAAACTGCTCCCTAGTCCTCGTACCATTAGCTAATGGAAACAGGTTTTCATTATCTACCTCTTCTAAACCTGACATAATCTTGTACACCTCTATCAAATCTCCCCTCAATCTCCTTCACTCCAAGGAGAACAACCCCAGCTTCTCCAACCCAACCTTGCAGCTAAAATCCCTCATCCCTGGAATCACTCTGGTAAATCTCCTCTACGCCCTCTTAAGGATTCGCACATCCTTTCTAAAGTGTGGGGAACAGAACTGGATGTGATACAATAATTGTGGCCTCACCAGAGCTTTATACAGCTTCAGCATAACTTCCCTGCTTTTGTACTCAATACCTCTATTTTTGAAACTGAAGATTCCATGTGCTTTGCTAACTGCTTTCTCAATACCTCCTATCACCTTTAAGGATCTATGCACAAGATTATTGCCAGTGCCTCTGCAATTTCCACTCTCACTTCCTTCAATATTCTCGGATGCATCTTGTCCAGTCCCGGTGCCTTATCAACTTTAAGTACGGACAGCTTATCCAATACCTCCTCCTTATCAATTTTAAACCCTCCTAGTGGCTGAGTTTCCTCCTCTGTCACCATGGCCTGGGCAGCATCTGCCTCGTAGGTAAAGACAGATGCAAAGTTTTCATTTAACACCTCAGCCGTGCCTCTTGCCTCTAAGTGTAAATCCCCTTTTTGGTCCCTAATCGGCCCTACTCCTCCTTTTACCACCCTTTTACCATTGATGTGCTTATAGAATACTTTGGGATTTCCTTTTATGTGCTGCCAATCTTTTTTCATAATCTCTCTTTGCTTCTCGTATTTGCTTTCTCACATCCCTTCCGAACCTTCAGTACTCAGCTTGGTTCTCAATTGTATTTGCTACCTGACACTTATTGTAAGCACAATTTTTCTTCGTTAACTTAATTTCTATCTCCTTTGTCATCCAGGGAGTTCTGGATTTGTTTCTCCTACCCTTCCCTTTTGAGGGAACATATCGTGACTGCTCAAACCTTCTCCTCTTTGAAGGTAGCCCATTGTTCAGCCACTGTTTTTCCCATCAACATTTAGTTCCAGTCTATCTGGCCCAGCCCTGTTCTAGGCCCATTAATGCCCGTTCTCCGCCAGTTGATTATTCTTACTCTAGGTTGACTAATGTCATTTTCCACGGTCATCCTAAACCTTATGATACAATGATCACTGTCCCCTAACTGTTCCCCCACTGTCACTTGATCTACTTAGCCCACCCCATTCCCAAGAACCAGGTCTAGCAGTGACTCCTTTCTTGTTGGACTGGACACATACTGCTGTAGGAAATTCTCCTGAACGCAATCTAGGAACTCTTGTCTCGCACTGCCCCTTACATTACCACTATCCCAGTCTATATATGGTTAATTAAAGTCCCCCATTACAATTACTCTATGATGTCTACACTGCTCTGTAATTTCCTTGCAGATTTGCTTCTCTATTCCCTTCCCACTAGTTGGTGGTCTATACATTACACCGAGCAATGTAATTGCACCCTTCTTACTCCTTAGCTCTAGCCAAATTGATTCTGTCCTTGAATCCTCTGACACATCCTCTTTCTCCAGTACTGCAATACTCTTCTTAACCAAAAACGCCACCCCTCCTCCTTTATTCCCTTTCCCATCTTTTCTGAACACCTTGTAACCAGGAATATTTAGCACCCAGATCTGCCCTTCCTTAAGCCAGGTCTCCATTATCACCACATCATAATCCCACAAGGCAATCTGTGTCTGTAACTCCCAAATTTTATTAACTATATGCCATGCATTCAGATACATGCAGTGTAACCCTGATTTAGACTCCATTTCTTGCTCCCTTACTCTGACTCCATCTATTAAATTACTATTCTCTATTTTAGTGCTATCTACCTCTCCCTGCATTTTGTGCAGCCTGGTATTACTTTCTAATATTCTCTCCTGGTTCACACACCCCTGTTTAGTAGTTTAAACCCTCTCCAACAGCACTAGCAAAATGCCCCACAAGGAATTCAGTGCCGTCTCTGTTCAGGTGCGACCTGCCTGGCTTGTACAGGTGCCATTTCCACCAGACCCAGTCCCAGTGTCCCAGGAATCTAAAGCCCTCCCTCTTGCAACATCTTTCCAGCCACGCATTCATCTGCGTCATCATTCTATTTCTTTACTCACTTGCATGTGGCACTGGGAGTAATCCGGAGATTACTACTCTAGGGGTCCTGCTTGCTAATTTTCTACCTATCTCCCTTCCTAGCTATGACGTTACTACCAATGTGGACCACGACCTCTGGCTGTTCGCTCTCCCCCACAAGAATGTCCGGCAGCCGTTCTGTGACATCCTTGACCCTAGCACCAGGGAGGCAACAAACTACCCTGGAGTCTTGTTGATGGCCACAGAAATGCCTGTCTGTTCCCCTAATTAAAGAATCTCCATCAGTATTGCCCTTCCGCTCTTCTCCCTCCCCTCCTGTACAGCTGGGTCAGCAGTGATGCCATGGGCTTGGATCTTGCTGCACTCCTCCAAGGATCCATCACCCTCACCGATATCCAGGATGGAAAACTGGTTAGTGAGCGGGACCTCTGGGGACTCTTGCACTACCTGCCTGTTTGTCTTGGATTGCCTGGTGGTCATCTGTTCCCTACCTGCCTGCTTGCCCCTAACTTGCAGTGTGACCATCCCTCTGAATGTGCTAACCATGAAATTTTCTGCCTCACGGATGCACCTCAGTGACTCCAGTTGCTGCTCAAGCTCTGAAACGCAGAGCTCAAGCTTGTACAGCTGGTGACCCTTCCTGCACATGGGCTTGTCTGGGTCACGAGAAGTGTCCACGACTTCCCACATGCCACAGGATGGGCATTCCACTTGGCTGAGCTGTCCTGCCATGCCTTAACCGTAAACTTTTAAAGCACTTTATTTACTTTAACTTTAGTTACTTTTACTTACTTTAACTTACCTTAACCTTACTCTTGTACTATTAACTATAAACTGGAGATTAGTAGAAAGTAGAAATTCTTCGCCCTTACTTACAAATCAGCTCCCTCTCTTGTGCTTATAAATTCTTACTATCCCTGTGCTAGTTTAGAAATTTATGTTTTTCAAAATTACTGGGGTTGAAACACAGTCCCTAACAGTAGCTGCTCAAGAACCAATCAACTCACGGCTTTCCTGTGATGTCGCTCTCACACTTTTTTTCAAATCCACCGAGCAGCTCAGGAAGGATCCAACTCCCATCACCCCCGGAATGTGCTCCCACTCAGGTCCGACTCCCATCACCCCCGGAATGTGCTCCCACTCAGGTCCGACTCCCCACGCCTGGAATGTGCTCCCACTCAGGTCTGAACCCTTTATGAGGCTGTCACAGCTCTGTTACTGCCAGGTTAGACCACTCAAAATCATCATAGATAATATTGGTAAATTGTCAACAAATACTGAGAACAAAAGTAGACCCAGCACTAATACCCCACGAGGGAAGTGGGCACTAAGTATAGAGCTTACCGAAGAGCATTTGTGCTGGGCAGGAGCTGGGCATCATGTAGCATATGCTGTCAGAGTTTTTCCCTCACCTTCAGTTTGAAGAAATTTAGCAGCATAGTTTGCTGGAAGTGCAAGCTGATAACGCCGCAGTGAGGGCAAAGGGGGCATCTGTGGCCTTATGAATGGTGGGACCAACAGTCTATCTCCTTGAGCAATGAGATTTAAGGATTAAGAAAGAAACAGAGGAACAATGAAGAATAATTAGAATCAAATGAGGTACAGAAGGAGAAAGAGAAAAGCAATGAGAGACTACTATAAGCGAGGGGAAAAAAGACAGAAAGGAAAAAGTATGATTAAAAGAATTAAAATTTGACAAATTAAAATCTCTACCAACAATTTACTTCTTGAAATAACAGATTGGACAGTTAAAATTATTCCCTTTCTGGGCCAAAAGTTGAATGGCAGACCAATACTTATCATCATGGCATTATAAATCTACACAGCTCCACAATCACCAACAATCTGTCACTGATGCTGAAATCAACACATGCATTGCGAAAGCTGCAGCTGTTATGTCCAAGCAGAGTAAGAGAGTTGGAACAACAGCAACTTGACTGAGAACACCAAACTGTGAGTCTACCAAGCCTGTGTCCCCAGTGCACTTCTCTACACTGGTGTGACCTAAGCAACATATATTAGGCATCAGAATAGGCTGTACAGTTTCCACCTTCGCTGTCTCAGATGTATCCTCTGCATCTCTTGGCAGGACAAGGTCATCAACTCAGAGGTCCTGGAGGGTGTGAATTCCATCAGCATACATTTATTGCTAAGCCAACGATGTCTGCGCTGGCTCAGCCACTTTCATTGGATGGATGATGGCCGTATAGCCAAAAACCTTCTGTATGGTGACCTGGCCACTGGGTCATCACCTCCTCACCACCATCCATATGTCCACTCCAAGGACACCTGCAAGTGAGAGCTGGTGGACATTGGCATCGACAACTGATGGCTGTGACCTCTGGTGCTTACACTGTTAAGTCCCAGCCTTAACATCTGTGGTGAGTTTAATGAGCAATTAATGTGCAAATCCAGCAAATTCTTAAAAATAACGGGGTCACTAAGGGCGAGATGCTCTTTGTGTGTAGCAAACATTGGAGCAGTGTAAATCAGCCGGAAGATTCTGGAGGTTTGAAACTCAAGGCATATCTCTTAATCCCCTAAATTTGCTGGATGATTTGCACATTATTAATGGCATGCATCATTAACATGGAGTTACTTTTCCAGCAAGATCTGTCTCGATATATGGTGAGGGATGTTTACCCCAATTAGCACAGTATATAACAGTGATCTAACTATTGACTCCATCCATCTCCCTGGCAACAGTTTGAGATTAAGCCAGTCTGTTTGCAACCTAGATGTCACACTTGACCCTGAGATGAGCTTCTGACTTCATATTTGTACCATCGCGTCCCATTGGCTCCCAGTCAAGCAACGTCTTGATTTTTAAATTCTCATCCTTGTTTTCAAATCCCACCATGTCCTTGCCCCACCTTATCTCTGCAATCTTCTCCAAGTCAACAACTCTCCAAGGTAACTGCAGTCCTCTAATTGTGATCTCTTGTGTATTCCCAATTATAACTGCTCCACCACTGGTGGCTGTGCCTTCAGTTGTCTAGGCCCCAAGTTTTGGAATGCCCACCTCCCCCGCTCCCCCATACCTCTCCGCCTTTCTACCTTGCTTTCCTCCTTTAAGACACTTCTTAAAACCTACCTCTGTGACCAAGCTTAAGGTCATCTGATCTTATATCTCCTTATGGCTTGGTGTCATATTTTGTTTTATAATGCTGTTATGAAGCACCTTTAAGTGTTTTATTCCATCAAAGGCGCTTTATAAATATAAATGTTGTTCTTGTTGTTAGTGATCTTTGATCCCAGGCAATTTACAATGATCAGGGATAATTTACTGGGACTCTGACTGCATTGGTGCTATTGTGTTAGATGAGTGGGGAAGAAAAGGACAGTTGTGCCTGCTTGAATGTAACGTGACTGGCACTGTTGACACATGTAATAAAAATGGTATGTAAAGTATATTGTTTTACTGAAAAAAGAGACATGCCAAAGCTTTTTGTCTTGTACTCATCAGGACACTTCACAAGAATACCAATATAAGGGGAAAACAACAATTTATACGATATGAGAAGAGATTGCTGATTGTATGTCAAATGGACTCTGATTGGTCATGGAGAATGCACTAGTGATGGTGACTGATAGTTAACTGCCAAGCATTGTTGAAATTTAAACGAGGCAGCATGACCCTGATTGGTCAAGACATTGCCCTGAGGAATGAGTCAGCGAATGGCTGTTACTTACTTTGTTTAGCTGAAACAGACGCAGTGTGTACACAGATCTTCTGTCTGCAAAGATCAAGGTCCTGTGTATTAAAATACGTAGCTTCCAGTACATGTAAATGCACCTCATTGTGAGCCTGACTGACAATCTTAAATTGGTTGTCAATGTAATTCTTAGCACATAGAGGATTATTTAGCAAATGTTGTCCAATTGTGGAATATATTAATATATTATAATAATATATATTATAGATACATTAAAATTTTATTTTCAAACTTCCTTGTCAAGTGTAATTGGTCATTTTATCATCAATTGCACTAGGAATATAGATCTCTCATTATGATCTTATGGGTGACTGCACAAGATAAGGGCTTATGGTGTTAGGGGAGTGCAGGGTTGATTTATTAGCATGGAGGATGGCTAACTGACAGGAAACAGAGTCGGGATAAATGAGTCATTTTCATGTTGGCAAACTGTAATGAGTGGAGTGCTGCAGGGATCAATGCTGTGGCACAGGAACACAAGAAATAGGAGCAGGAGTAGACCATATGGCCCATCGAGTCTGCTCTTCCATTTAATACGACCATGGCTGATCCTGGGCTTCAACTCCACTTGCCCGCCTGCTCTTCATATCCCTTAATTCCTTGAGAGACCAAAAATCTGTCTACCCCAGCCTTAAATGTATTCAATGATGGAGCAATCTCAACCTCTGGGGTAGGGGATTCCAAAGGTTCACAAGTCTTTGAGTGAAGTAGTTTCTCCTCCTTTCAGTCCTAAATAATTGGCCCCTTACCCTGAGACTTTGCCCCTTGTGTTTTAGATTTACTGACCAGCAGAAATAATCTCTCAGCATCTAGCTTATCAAGCCCCTTCAGAATCTTGTAGATTTCAATGTGATTGTCTCTCATTCTTCTAAACTCCAGAGAATATCAGCCCAATTTCCACATCATAGGACAACACTCTCATTCCATGGGCCAATTTAATGAAAATTTACTGGACGGCCTCCAATGGAATTGTATGCTTTGTTAAATGTGAAGGACAAAACTGCAGTACTCCAGATGTGGTCTCACCAAAACCCTGTACAGTTGTAGCAAGGCTTCTTTATTCTTGCACTCCAATCCCCTTGCAATAAAAGCCAGCATGCCATTTGCCTTCCTAATTGCTAACTTGCTGCATTCCTAACAGGCTAACTTGCTGCACCTTCAGGCTAACTTGCTGCATTCATTGTATGAAGCACATCAAAGTCTCCTTGCACATCAACATTTACAATTTTCACACCTTTTATGAAATATTCTATTTTTCTATTCTTATGACCAAAATGAATAACTTCACACTGCCCTCCATTTGCCATCTTGTTGCTCATTCACTTAACCTGTCTATATCTATTTGCAGCCACTCTATGTCCTCCCCACAACTTACCTTCCCACCTAGCTTGGTATGGTCAGCAATCTTAGACACATTACTCTCTGCCTCCTATCTAAGTCATTTTAAATTATAAATAGCTGAGGCCCCAGCACTGACCCTTAGGGTATTCCACTATTCACTGCCTGCCAACATAAAGTCCCGTTTATGCCCACTCTCTACTTTTTATCTGTTAACTAATCCTCTATCCATGCTAACATATTATGCCCAACTCCATGAGCCTTTGTCTTATCTATTAACCTTTGTGTGGCACCTTATCAAATGCCTTTTGGAAATCCAGGTATACTACATCTACTGGTTTCCCTTTATCTACCCTACTAGTTGCATCCTCAAAAATACTCAAATAAATTTGTCAAACAGGATTTCCCTTTAGTAAAATCATGTTGACTTGTTCTAATCGTATTATGTTTTTCTAAGTGCATTGTTAAGACTTCCTTAATAATAGATTCGAGCATTTTCCCAACAACTGATTTTAGGCTAACTGGCCTGAAGTTCACTGTCTTCCCTTTCTCTCCTTTCTTGAAGAGTGGTGTAATATTTGCAATTTCCAATCTAATGGGACTGTTCCCAAATCTAAGGAACTTTGGAAAATCATAACAAATGCACCCGCTATCTCTGCAGCTATCTCTTGCAGAACCAAAGGCATCAGGTTCCAGGGATTTGTTGGATTTTAGTGCCTTAATTTTCTCCAATACTTCTTCTCTGCTGATATTAATTTCCTCATTCTTTTTAGCTCCATGGTTACCATGTATTTCTGGTGTGAAACTTAGGCCTTCTAATGTGAAGACAGAAAAGAATATTTATTCAATGCCTCTGCCACTTTCTCATCCCCCATGATAATTTATCCTGTCTCTGCTTCTAAGAGATCAATGTTTACTTTAGCTACACTCTTCCTTTATTTATATTTATAAAAGCTCCTATGAAATAGGAGCAAAAGTAGGCCATTTGGCCGCTCGAGCCTTCTCCGCCATTCAATAAAATTTTTTTATTATTCGTCCATGGATTGTGGGCGTTGCTGCCTAGGCCAGCATTTAATTTCACTTGTTCAGAGGGTATTTAATAGTCAACCATATTGCTGTGGGTCTGGAGCCACATGGAGGCCAGACCAGGTAAGGGCAGCAGATTTCCTCCCTTAAAGGGCATTAGTGCACTAGATGGGTTTTTACGACAATCAATTCATGGTCATCATCAGACTTTTAATTCCAGATTTTTATTGAAATCAAATTTCACTACCTGCTGTGGTGGGAATCAAACCTGGGTCCCCAGAGAATTCCCTTGGGTCTCTGGAATACCAGTCCAGAGACAATTCCATTATGCTACTGATCTGTTTGTATTCTAATTCTACATTCCCATCTACCCCCGATAACCTTTGATTTCTTTATCTAACAAGAATCTATCTACCCTCGCCTTAAAAATATTCAGTGACCCCGCCTTCACTGCCTTCTGAGTTAGAGTTCCAAAGTTGCACAACTCCTCTGAGAGAAGAAAATTCTCCTTATCTCTGTCCTAAAAGGGCATCCCCTAATTTTAAAACAGGGACCCTTAGTTGTGGGCTCGCCCACAAGAAGAAACATCGCTTCCGCATCCAACTTGTCAAGACCATTCAGGATTTCATATACTTTAATCAAGTCACCCCCTCACTCTTCTAAACTCCAGTGGTAACAAGCCCAGCCTGCCAACCCACTCATTCCAGGTATCAATCTAGTGAACCTCCTCTGAACCACCTCTAATGCATTTACATCCTTCATTAAATAAAGGGACCAAAACTGCTCACAGTTTTCGAGGTGTGGTCTCACCAACGCCCTGTATAACTAAGCATAACATCCTTATTTTTATGTTCAATTCCTCTCACAATAATGGATAGCATTCCATTAGTCTTAATTACTTGCTGTACCTGCATAATAACTTTGTGTGACTCATGTACTGGAATGTCTAGATCTCTCTGCACCTCGGAATTCTGCAGTTGTTCTCTGTTTAAGTAACACTCTGCTTTTTTATTCTTCCTGCCAAAGTGAACAACTGCATATTTTCCCACATTATACTCCATCTGCCAGATTTTTGCCCACTCATTCAACCTACCTATATCCGTTTGCAACCTCTTTATTCTTCTTCAAAACGTATTTCCCTACCTATTTTTGTGTCACCAGTAAATTTAGCTACCATTCCTTTGCTCCCCTCATCTAAGTCATTGATATAAATTGTAAAAAGTTTTGAGGCCCCAGAACAGACCCTTGCAGGACTCCACTCGTCACATTCTCCCAATCAGAAAAAGACCCATTTATGCATACTCTCTGTTTTCGGCTAGCCAGCCAATCCTCTATCCAGGCTAATAGGTTACCCCTACACCATGAGCTTTTGTTTTCTGCAATAACCTTTGATGTGGCACCTTATCAAATGCCTTCTGCAAATCCAAGTACAGTACATCTACAGGCTCCCCTTTATCCATGGTGCAAGTTACTCCTTCAAAGAACTGCAATAAACTGGTTAAACGTGATTTCCCTTTCACAAAACCATGCTGACTCTTCCCAATTACCTTTGAGGAGATTTTTCTCCCTGTCGGGTGGGCGTGGGCATCGGCTGCAAGCTCCCCTCCAAGCCACACATCATCCTGACTTGGAACTATATCACTGCCCCTTCACTGTCGCTGGGTCAAAAACCTGGAACTCCCTTCCAACCAGCACTGTGGTATACTTACACCACATGGACTGCAATGGTTCAAGAAGGTGACTCACCACCACCTTCTTAAGGGCAACTAGGGATGGGCAATAAATGCTGGCCTAGCCAACGATGTCCACATCCTGTGAAAAACTATACAAAAAAAAATTGATTGCCCCAGCCATTATAAAGGTTGAAACTCTTTTGAGTTATCAACAGTCACAGATTGCAACTCTTTCGAGTACATCACAGTTCTTGGTTTCCAGGAGTGGGACATGAACCCACAACCCTCTGATTCAAAGGCGAGGGTGCTATGAACTGAGCCACAGCTGACACCTCCAATATAAAGGTTGAAGTCCCCCACAATGTTTGTTAAAAGGTCCAATAATTTCTTGTTCAATGCTTTGCCTAATTATATAACTACTGTTAAAGGGCCTAAACTACTCCCACCTGTGTTTTCTGACTCTTGCTATTTCTAATTTCCATCCACACTGATTCTACTTTATGATCTTCTGAGGCCAGATCTTTTCTCGCTAATGTCCTTATGTCAGTCTTTATAACCAGGGCTACCCCACCTCCTTTGCCACTCTGTCTGTCTTTCCGAAATACTTTGTACTGTACAATATTTATTTCTCAACCTTGATCACCTTGTAACCATGGGCAGAATCATCCCAGATTTGCACTAAGCGAGCGGGAAAAAGGACATTTTGCCTGCCGGCCGCAATGGCGGCTTCTCAGTCCCAAACCCGCTTCTCAGTCCCAAACCCGCTGCATTAATTATGCATTCCCAGGAAATACGCCGTTTCGATGGTGGGTGGGCTCCCCTTCACCTGCTATGCCATCACCTCGCTGTTTCATCACGCCGGGCGCCATATTTAAAGTACAGCCATGTGCACACCTCTCAGTGCTTCCAGCCCAGGATTGCTGCAAAGAAGACAGGCCCCAAAAGGCAAGAGGACTGCAGCCCCCAGTTTAATGATGTGTCCCTTGAGCACCTTTTGGGCACAGTGGAGGCTCACTGTGATACTGTGATATGCTCTACCCCCGCTCTGGCCGCAGGATGGGCAGCAACATCATCAATCCAGCATGGGAGGCGGTGGCAGCGGGGGTCAGCGCCATTGTCCTGTAAAACAGGACAGCCACCCAGTGCCGCTATAGGATGAATATTCTCATCCGTTCTGTCAGGAGAAGTCACTCTTCTCATCGCTCTCAACTCACACACTCACAAACCCATCACACATCCACAGGGATCTCACACCTCAAGGGGCAACACCACTAACTCTCACACACACCCTCACATCTCCATCAGGCTCATATCCTCTCCAGCTCATGTCCTCATCCCATCCATGGCTCCACTCACCCTGCAAGCATTCCACACAGTGCCATGCATCCTGCTCACTCTCTCCATCTGTTTTCATACAGGAGAAGCTGGCTCACAACAGCAGGGAGAGGTCCCAGATCAGGGCTAGAGTGGCCCATATTAGGCCCCTTGCTCACTGTGAGGAGCGTGCTGATTGGTGAGGGCGTGGACCCTGTCTGCAGTGATGATGAGGTTGAAGGTGAACATCCTCGTGACAATCCTGCACCACATCATCCCCCTCTCAATGCTCTCTCTCCTGCTTTTGACTCTGCTGCCAGGCACTAATTATCTCTACTTTGGTTCACAGGGAGCTCTGCCAAGTGACCAACACCCTCAGCCAGCCAGTCCCTCAGCTCCATCCACATCCTCACCTCCAGCCAAGGGGACTCCTCCTCCATTGAAGAGTTGGAAATAAGCAGCCTGGAAGACCCGTCACAGCGCTTACCCTCACCCTGCACCAGCGCTGAGTCACACACCTCAGTGGGACCGAGATCGAGAGCAGGCTCAGGTTCACATTCTGGTGGTCACCACACGGACACGTGTCCACAGCAGGAGGAGGCAGGTTCAGCCGAGTTCCCCGGCACTCGGAGGACTGCTGGGGAAGAGGCATCTGTGAGGCCCGAGTCAGATAGTGAGCCTCTGGATTCGGCCTCCCAACTCATCCTGGAGAGTCAGCAGAAGGTGGGGAACATCACACAGAGCTGTTGGAAGCACTCAACAAAGTGGCACACGAGTCAGAGGAGTGCATCCTCCTGCTCTTTGATGAAGCGGTTCACATGTGTGTGCATATGGAGGTCTCCATGGGGTAGATGGCGGACACCATGGAGAACCTGGTGCAATGCGGAGATGCACACAGACCTGCACGCCATCATGGTGGACATGGGTGAGGTCCTGCAATGGAAATGCGAGAGGGAAACGGGGCACCTCCATGTCCCTCCAGGTGCTCCTTTCCCTCAAGGAGTCAGGCCGGGGCCCTTGGGCCCTCAAAGGGAGGTGGAGCAGCAGCTGGACACCCCTGGCTCATCCACTCAGGAATCTCAGAGTCTGTCCTCTCCCTCCGAGTCCCCTTTGCCTGTGACCCCCTCAACCTCGTCCCCTGTCACTGCAGAGGGAGCAGCTGGCCCACAGGAGGACAACCAAAGCAAGCGAGGGCCCCAAAGGCCTCAACTCTCCGAAGGACCCATGCTGAAGTCATCAGAGGCCACAGGGCCAACCATTGCACAGGCTGTCTCCACCCCTGCTGCGGATGTCAGGGCAGCACCAAGAAGTCTAAGGTGTTGAAAAGTTAAGAAATTCTGATCACAGTTGGTTGCACAGGGTGAACACATTTTGTCACTTTACAATCTGAAAATATATTCACTTTCACTGAATAATGTGTAATGGTGTCTTTCAGCTTCATTGACAGGCTTATTGAGTCCTCCCCCTGCATCCCCCTCTCCCTCACCACTAGCAGTTCAGCTGCACACAGCCGGCCCACGGGTGATTCTGGAGGAAGGAGTGTGTTTGTGTGTATGTGTATGTGTGTGTATGTGTGTATGTGTGTGTATGTGTGAGTGTGTGTGTGTGAGAGTGTGTGTGTGAGTGTGAGTGTGTGTGTGTGAGAGTGTGTGTGTGAGTGTGTGTGTGTGTGAGTGAGAGTGTGTGTGTGTGTATGTGTGTATATGTGTGTGTGTGTGTGGCAGGGCCTATCAGAGCCTCATGCAAGCACTCTCCCACGCATGCAGATCCTTCCTGCCCCACACTTATCTCAATGCCCTGAGCATTTTCTATGCTGCCGGCTGGGGTTCACTTTCAGTTGTCCATTTGCGCTGAGCTGCATCTCCGCCCACCCATGGATCACACTCCCATGGAGAACCTGATCTCACCCACCAAGACCCTCGCTTCACTTTCGCTTTAGCCAGCATGGTAGTGCTACAGTTTTTCTTGCACTCCCTCGTCCTTTCCCCTCCTCCAGTGTCACCCATTTCCTTTCCCTCCATCACCGTCACCCCCCCTGACATTACCTTCCAGCTTCCCACCATGACTAACCAGCCACAATCCTTTTCTTTTGGAGATGTCCAGGTGAACATGCACGTTCCCAGCTTCCTGAAAATCCCAACTTCATCCACTTTAACCTCCCCAACCTCCCGTGTCTGCCCCTGAGTCCTGACCAATCACACTCACCGTCCCTTCTACTGATACTGTCACACCCTGACCCTCCCACCCTATTGCCTCACTCTGCCCTTGGTCATTCTCACCATTTCGTCTTACCATGCCCACCCTCAGTTTGCTTCCCAGGAGGTAGTCATGGGCTCAACAAAGCCTTCCCTCCCACATTCACCTGGACATCCCCCTCCTCTGGACTCCTTTCCCCCCTTGGAACTCCTTCCCCCCTCCAGACTCACCCCCATGCTCCCCAGACTCCCCTCCTGCCATCGCCGCTCTGCCTTTCTGACTCCTTCCTCCAGCCTTACTTCTTCCTCCAGCCTTACTCCTTCCCCCTTCCTGACTCTTTCTTCTACCCATTCTCCTTCCCCTCTTCAGACTCCTTCCTTCCCAGACTCCTTCCCTCTCCAAACTCATTCTTCCCCCGGACTCCTTCCCATCTCTGGACTCCTTCTCCTCTCTGGACTCCTTCTCCTCTCTGGACTCCTTCTCCTCTCTGGACTCCTTCTCCCCTCCAAACTCCTTCCCTTACACCTTCCTCCTCCCTTATCCTAACTCCCCAGTTTCTGTCTTCTCCCCTGATACCGCCTCCACCTCCATACTCCCTGCCCCTCCCAACCTCATCCCCCGGACACCTTTGCCCTCCCCAACCTTACCCTCCCCGACACCTTCATTCCCCCCTCACTGCCGCAACCTCAACCCCAACAGTATCTATTCCCTGACTGCACTGTGCCCTAACACTACCACACTCCTCTTTGGACCCCCCACTTGAATGGCATCCTTCACCATGGTGCTATGGCCAGTCCTCTCATCCACCTTGTAGTCCTTCTCTTCATCCACACAGTTAGCCAACACCTCGTATATGGTGGACAAAATCTGAGGTTGAGGTGCCTCCATCACTAGATGCTGATTCCCCATACCCACCTGACTCACAGTCACACCCTCATGTCCCTGACCATTGACCAACTCTAAAGTTCTGCCTAAACTAAGGGGTGTGACTGGCTCCTGGAACAAAGTGTCCAGATAACTCTCCAGCTCCTTGATGCCCTGCAATGTCTGTAACTCAGACTCTAGCTCAGCAACTTGAAGCCAAACTTGTGAAAGCTGCAGATATGGTTGTCCAGGATTGCAGTGCATTCCAAAGATTCCCATACGCTGTGAAGGAACAAGGGTCAAATAGTACGGAATTAATGCTGGAATATTTGGTTGAAGATATAGTCATAGTAAAACATATTTTAACAGGAGTCAAAACAAGCTGCAAACACAATATTGTCAACTCCCTTCAGCACAGTGCAAATTCACAGATAAGAAAATGCAAACACCTAAAAAAACAGTATTCTATGGTTTTCTCTATTACACAATCACACAGAAATACAATGCGAGTTCTGATAATTAAAACCACATCCCGATAGAAGAGTATTAGGCCCCCAACCCCTATTCTCTTGCTGGACGCTATACTTTGACTAAGCAAAATTGACCAGCATAACCTTTGTTAAGGTAGAAATGTAGAAATTTAACGGACACCCTTATTATAATCGATGGTCCTTTCACTAAATATGGGGAATCAATAATGGGCGCGTGAAAAGGCGCATTGATCTCCCTGAGGCTAAGTGCTGCCTCAGGGAGATCAGCGCCAAATTAAAAATGGTGCAGGTGGAAAAATAAAATTTCCCTGACTTGTCCCCTCATGTGACACTTGAGTTGGGACATGACCATCACTTTTAATCAAACCTTCATTAATTTTTAAAAATCCCTCATGAAACCTCATCCCCCCCATGGAGGAGGTTTCATGCTTTTTCTGAAGCCCGCCAGGGCTCCCGGCCTGCCCGCCAACCTTAAGGTTGGATGGGCAGGTCCATTAATTATTTCAATTAGTTTTTAAATGGCCTCAATAGGCCGTTGACAGGTCGGCGGGCGCACAGCTGATTCGGCTGCACCCCCGCCGACCTGAACATTGAAATGATGCCAGGTGACATCGGGAGTTCCGCCCGACTACATCCCATGTCATCTTATGTGTCAGCTGCTCGCCAGCCTAAATATCCTGGCCACTATTTCTAAACTTCACCTGGCTAGGTGACACATTTCACCCCTCCTTTGAAAACAATCTGGTTTGGTTTTATTAAAAATGCAAATGTCCTTTTACACCTTACATTCTAAACATGTTTATATCAAAGCCTTCAGACCAGCTGCTTTTAATCCAATTAAGTCTCTCACACACACATACACACACATACATACAGACACAGATACCACTATTTTACAATAAATTCCAATAACATGATGAAAATTATTATATCTTCCTGACATTTTGAAGTGTAGTAACTTGTAATAGTCAACAGCAAGTCTTGTCTTTGGGGTCCTTGTTTGGAGATCTGCTGTTGTTTTCTTTCTCTCGCTTTGACTCCCACCCTCTTCCTAAATTTTTATTTCTAATGGGCCAGTCAGAACACTCCTGATCCTCAGTGCAGTTTAAACACAACTTCTCTCTGCCTCTCCCTCAGGCCCTTCAGTGTAATCTCACAGCTCAATCTGGTTTTGCTTCCAAGGTTCGCAACCTTGGCATTATAACTGACCCTGAGATGTGCTGAAAACTGCTAAGTACCTGTGAAAATACGTGTAATGATTTGGGCACCCGGGTTCAAATCCCACCACGGCAGATGGTGAAATTTGAATTCAATAAAAATCTGGAATTAAAAAGTCTGATGATGACCATGAAACCAATTGCCGATTGTCGTAAAAACCCATCTGGTTCACTAATGTCCTTTAGGGAAGGAAATCTGCCGTCCTTACCTGGCCTAACCTACATGTGACTCCAGGCCCACAGCAATGTGGTTGACTCTTAAGTGCCCTATGAACAAGGGCAATTAGGGATGGGCAATAAATGCTCGCTTAGCCAGTGATGCCCACATCCCATGTACGAATAAAAAAAACAGAACAGGAAAAAATAACTATCCTAAAAATAGATAGAAAACAGAAAGGTGTATGGGAAGAGCAAGGATCAAAATACATTAAATGTGACAGATGGAGAGCTTTAACTATGAGGCAAAGAACAAAGGATATGAGTGAACAAATATATCATGGATTATCTGTTTAAAGATGTCATTAAAGCTAATCTTACTTTGGTAAAAGCCATTAAATGTTCATCTGCACAATAACAACTCACTTAGAGACACAAGCAGCTTTTGGCATTAGCTTTAATCTTTTGCTGGGGCTGTAATTGGTTTAGTCTTTCTTGTCTGCCAAGACTGCAACTCTTATTATCCTTTACGAGGAGGCTTGCATGCAGTCAGCGAGAGGTCTCCATACCCCCTCGTAAAAAAATCCACCACTCTACTTAATCAAAATACTTTCAGATATGCCAAAACAGCAGGAGAGACAAGCAGCAAGTTTAGAAGCATAGTCAGGACATTCTTTTTTTGCATAGAGGATGATTAACAGTTGGATGGGTTGCTAGGAAGAGTGGTTGATATCAGGATACTGGGCTCACTTAAAGAACAGCTGGCTCAGCTAATAGCGAGATTGTAGGATTGATATACAGGAAAGGTGAGATCCAGTAAGCTGAAGGGCCCCTTCCTTCCAAACCTATCACCTGGGTTTGTCTCTGGAACAATAACAACAACAACTTGAATTTATATGGCGGGCAGAATCTTCTGGTTCCACCAGTAGTAGGAGGTTTGGTGGGAGGGGGGGAGTTTGGCGTGAGGCCAAGGGTCAGTTTCCCGATGGCGGGATGAACTTTAGCGATTGTGTTCTCGGGACTTTAAAGGTGGGTTAAAGGCGAGCCGAGCTTCCCAATGAGCAGTGTCGGGAAACCCGTTTCCATGCATTAGCAAGTCATGCATGCTCATTAAAAGGCCCTCTCGCCAGAATTAAGTTCCTCGCCAGTGAGAAACTAGAACATTCACATTTATGACTGCACGTAAGTGGCATGTACCTGGCGAGGTAGACTTTTTCTATGATTAACTGTGAGTTGCTGTTGCACTGTCCCCTTTGGGGAGTGTCTGTAAATGCCAGCCTATACTACAGACCAGGTGGTGGCAGTACCAGTTGCAAGAAGGATGACCAAGGAGGGGAAGAAGGGTAGTGGGACACGTAAAGGTGGAAGGAATAGTGCAGGCTCTCCGGGTGCCCTTTAAGTATGGTTCCCGGACCTATCACCCCTTGAGGTAAAGGCAGGGACGGCGACTTCCTATCTGCCACCATCATGAGAATCGGCGAGCTCCTCACGGATGTGTTTTTAATGAGCTGAACAGCACAATATCGTGTGAGGTCAGCCATTCCGCTCCCCTAGCGGAAATCACTCCCATTTCTGTGCCCACCACCAAACTTAGACTCCAGAACAGAAGGTTCTAGTCAGCATTTATAATGTAGTAAAATGTCCAAAGGTGCTTCACTGGAGGGGACAAATAAAACTTGACACTGAGCCACAAGAGGAGACATTAGGGCAGAGAGGCAAGTTTTAAGGAGTGTCTTCAAGGTGGGAAGAGAGGTACAGAGGCAGAGAGATATGGGCGGGAATTCTAGAAGTAGGGGCTTGCTGTTTTAAAAATCTAGAACTGGGGGGTCACTGTTTAAAAATAAGGGGTCGCTCATTTAAGACAGAGATGAGGAGAAATAATTTCTCTCAGAGGGTTGTGAGTCTTTGGAACTCTCTTCCACAAAAGGTGGTGGAAGCAGAGTCTTTGAATATTTTTAAGGCAGATCTAGATAGATTCTTGATTAACAAGGGGGTGAATTGACTTGCGGCGGCACAGGAAGATCCCGGCGGCGAGCGGGTGTGGAAAATCCCGCCCTTGGTGTGAGTTAGGGAAAGGGGCTGCAGAGTTTCGAATAAGCTTAAATTTATGGAGGGTGGAAGGTGGGAGGCTGTCAGGAGAACATCGAACCAACAGTTAACAAAGGTATGAATGAGTCAGGCCCTTATTTAGCTCTTTATTTTTTACTATGATTATTCATAGCCCTCTGACAACAATTTGAAACAGCTGATCGAAGAGCTTAATGTGTGGGGCTAAACATAAACGTTTCAGCAGAAGGAGACTGAATGATTTGCTGCTCTGTGTACATGACACAGAAAGGAACATATGTGCATTGTAAAAGAGCAGATAGGACAAGACCCACAGAAGGAGATGTTTGTGTTAACTTAGGTTCAGTAAAACATATGTCCAACAGGTCTGCCTGTATATCTGGAGTCGACAGTGCTTTCCTTTTGTTTATTAAGAAAGATTTTAAATGTGGAAAGGTACGAACAATAACATTTGAATGCTGTTGCCCTCAGCTTTGTCCTCACATATGTTTATACACTGTGATTAAATTTAAATGAGTTTCAGAAAAAAATGATACACTTGTATAGGTTGTATACTTAAGCACACAGACACAAAACACCCATTTAGAGACAGCCTGCCTGGTATCTCCAACAATAGAACTAGGAATTGCTTCAAAAAGCAAAACATTTCTAGGAAATACTGAATAGTATTGTGTTAAAGTTGTAGGCATACGTGGAGAGTGAACTGATAGCTATTAGCTTTCTTTGTACTGAAGGGATTTATACTGCCCTATTTCATGTTAAAAGAAGACCCAGAGTGCAATTGTCCCACTAAGTGCGGTAGCGGGCGGGAAGAAGGAAGTCCTATGTGCAGGCCACAATGGCAGCTTTTCACGCTGTATTGCCCCATTCCCGCCTCATTCATTATGCAGATCCGGGAAACACACTGGGCCACTGGCAGGGAGGCCTCTGATTCGGCCACCCCACTGTCACCTCAGGCTTTCAGTAAACCGAGTGCCACATTTAAAGGCTGACCCTGCGCAGAGCTGGCACCCTTCGAGGGATAGGAAACTGCTGGGAACTGATGGTTGCCAAAGGGAGGAAACAGGCTGCCCCCAGATTTAGCGACGCCTCCCTCATGCACCTACCGGATGCAGTGGGGTCCCGCTGCAAAGTGCTCCACCCCAGCTCTGGGTGAAGACAGCAAGCAAGGTCACCAATCCAGCATGGGGGGCAGTGGCAATGGTGGTCAGTGCCAATGCCCTGCAAAAGAGGACAGCCACCCAGTGCCAAAGGAGGATAAATGATCTTCTCTGTTCCACCAGGGTAAGTCACACTTCCCATCGCGCTCAACTCTCACACTCACAAATCCATTACACATCCACAGGGATCTCACTCACTGCCAGTTCAAGGGACATCACCATTCACTCTCACACACACACCTTCATCTGCCCTGCGGATCGTGTCCTCATCCCGTCCATGGCACCACTCACCACCCACACATGCCAGGCTTCCTTCTCATCTGGCTTGGTAGGCATCCTGCTTACACTCTCTCCATCTGTATTCATGCAGGACAAGCTGACGCACAACAAAAGGGAGAGATTGCAGACTGGTGGGGGAATGCCTGATATCAAGGTCTTCACGGATTTTGAAAATAGAGCCATCCAGCTGGCCAGTTACAATCTGAATCATTCTTGTTCTCACGGTGAAGTCGATGGTTCTCTACCAAGTGAGGATCCAGCAGTGCAACATCCATCAGACAACAATGCTGTGAGTCAGTTCCCCTGTTCCCAGTCCCCTGCCATGCACTACTTATCTCTCCTTGCTTTCGCAGGCACATCTGGGCAGCAGCTGAGGAGGTCCACGACCCAAGTCCTCAACTCAAGCCCCGAAGAAACATCAGAAGAAGAATCTGATGACATCTTCATTGAAGACCCATCACAGCGCTCACCCACACCCTCCACCAGTGCAGAGACACACACCTCAGTTGGGTCTAGTTCTAGAGTCGCCTCTGGGTCACAATCTGGTGAGCACATCGCACTGTCTGATCCACAGCAGGCGGAGGCAGGGACTTCCCAGGTTTCCGGCACTCGGGGGACTGCTGGAGACCGGAAATCTGCTGAGTCCCAGTCAGATGACGAGCCTCTGGACTTGGTCATACCACAGCTGCTCGAGGCACAAAGGCAAACTCAGGAACATCAGGAAGGGGTGTTCACTGAACCCCTCAGATTGCAAGGCACGAAGGAAGAGCCCATCCACCTTCAGTCTGAGGTGATAGCACCAGCATGCCAATGCACCGAAGTTAACACTGGTAGTATTGCAGCTGCCATGGAGACCTTGGTCCAGGACACCTGTCCTGCACTGCCTCCCAGGTTCAACTCCATTGCTGATGCCATAGACGGCCTCCAACAGTGTCAATGTGAGAGGAGTGCGGGGCAGCTCGGTCTCACTCCAGTTTCCCTTTCTCTTCAAGGTGTCAGCCAGGGACCCTCGGTAGGGAGGAGGATCAGTAGGTGTATACCCCAAGGCAATGCTCGATGGAGTTCAGCCTGTGGCAGCCACCACCGAGTGCTGGAAACCTGGCAAGTCCCTGCTTCCGCCTGCTATGGATCAGACAGTGCACCGTTCTCACCACATTGTGACCCTGAGGTGACTAGGCCCCACCGAGGTGTGTGTCTCTGCGCTGGTGGAGGGTGTGGGTGAGCGCTGTGACGGGTCTTCAATGAGGATGTCATCAGATTCTTCTTCTGAGGTTTCTTCGGGGCATGAGTGAAGGACCTGGGTTATGGACCACCTTGGCTGCTTCCCAAAGAGACTCTGGGAGTGTCTGGCCCATCCGAATCCACTCTTCCTGTAACCCCAGCAGCTCCAACTCCACAGGCCAAGGAGGGTGTCACTGCCACACAGCAGGACCCCGAAAGCAGGCCAGGGCCCTCCAGGTCTTGGCCCTGCAGAGGACGCCTGTCAAGGTCATCACAGACAGGGCGTCACAGTCAGCAGGCTGCCTCCACCTCTGCCGTGGATGTCGGGGGAGTGCTAAGATGCAGTGGCAGGGTTAGTAAGGTATAGAAGATGTAGTTGCACAGCCTGGGCACGGGTTTTAATCACTTGTACACAATGTTCACTGTTATAAATACACTCACAGAATGTCTCCTTGTCTATGGCTCTTTGTTACGATGAGCAGTGTTCGTGTCACTCAGATGTGAAACCTTGGTTCCTGCAAGTGCCTCAGTCAGGGTGTGTAACCTCCCCAGCACACCGATGGTGCAGCTTCACAATCACTGGATACATCAGTCATGCCTGCACCTCGATGGGCATATTATTGCAGCCAGGGTGTCCTGGGCTGGCGGCTCTGAGTTCCGTCATTCTCTCTGTGGTTCTCTCAGCACTTTTGAGGTGGGGCCGGTCCCTCCATCTCATCGCTATCTGTGACCGGTGAGAGTGTGGTCCTGAAGGGTTCATCTCACAAAGGATGCCATAGGATCAGGAGAAGTTTAAGTTTCCCCGCTGCATCTCCATGATATGACCCTGTGCACAGAATGCACAAGCGAGCTGCCCTCAGCCAGACAGGAGCCGGACAGCCACATAAACGATGGGCAGAATTTTACACCCCATGGGCAGGCACGCACCTGACCCGATTGGGTGTAAAATTGCGCAAGATGACGTCGGACAAGCGTCCCAATGTCATCGTGCACTCATGCGATATTTTGCTTGGTGGGTGCATGCGAAAGCCGGAAGTCACCCACTAATAATTAAGAGGGTAACCGAGCCCATTAACGGTGCCACTATCTCCGAATTTTCATGGCCCGTCCGAGCCTACAGTTCATGGACGGGCGAATCGGCCGGGCGGCCTTTACATTTTTCATCAAACCTCATCCAAGGGCGGGATGAAATCTCCCTGATGAATTAAAATAAATATCTGTGGACAGCATTTTTATGAGGTATATTTTCAGGTGTTTGATTGCGATGCCTGGACATTTCTTTGCAGCTTTTTTAAACCTTTATTTCATTATTTGCAGGTCTGCAGCTCCCTGAGGCTGCTGTCTGCCTTCAGGGATCTCTCTCACAGCGCTCACCCACGCCCGCGGTGACATCATCGCCCGCCCTCTACCCGCCCCCACCCCGGCAGCGCTGAGCTATTCAGCGCGTGTTTCACTCTGGCTGCCCGTTAATTGGCCAGCCAGCGTGAAATCGCGGTCAGGGGCTGATGGTGGTCAGCGGTCTGTTTCATGGCCGCTCCAGGGGCCTGCCGATCGCATGGCAAAAGATTATCCAAAGATAAAATTCAGGCCTATGTGAGGATCTATGGAGTGTCCCCGCCGCATGTTGCCATCATCCTCCGGGCATGTAGGGACTATGGCCATCTGCTGCGTCTCCATGACAGGAGCATTATCACACAGGGCATGTCCGCTGCCAACAGCCAGACTGGAGTCAAACATTCACAGATGCAATGTGAGGATCTATGGGGTCACCTCACTGCATGTCATCATCATCCTCCATGAACTCAGCAGCTATGAGGGCCTCCCGGGTGCGTCTGCCTTGTCTGGTCAGGGTGGTGGCCTCATTGCCAGCATCCTCGCCTTCGAGGACCTGTTTACCCTCATCCCCATCAACATCCTCTTCATTGGAGAAGATGTGCTCCTCCATTGCCTCCTCAGCCAGTTCCTTCCCCCATTGCAGCACCAGGTTGTGAAGGGTGCAGCAGATGACGATGATGTGTGACACCCTCTGAGGACTATATTGCTGGGCTCCACCAGACTGGTCCAGGCACCAGAACCTCATTTTCAGCATCCCGATGGTCTGCTCCACCAAGCTGCAGTTGCATCAAGAGCCTCATTGTGTCTTCTCTCTGCTGCACACTGAGGCCGCCGCACGGGTGTCATCAGCCACGTCCTCTGTGGGTAGCCCTTGTCCCCGAGGAGCCAACCCTGCAGCCTCTGTGGACCCTGGTAGATGTCAGGGATCTGTGACCTGCTAAGGATGCAGGAGTTGTGGACACTCTCTGGGAATCGTGCACAGACCTGCAGGATGCATTTGTGATGGTCGCACACCAACTGAACATTCAACGAGTGGAAACCCTTGTGTTTGGTGTAGTTGACTGCTTGTTGCCTGAGACCTGAGCGCCATGTGAGTGCAGTCGATGGCACACTGCCCCTGTGGGAAACCCAGGATCTGGGCAAATCTCAGCACTCTTGCACCCTGGCTTTCCTGATCCTGGTCGAAATACACAAAAATTCTATGCCCTCGCGAATATGGTGTCCGTGACCTCATGGATGCATTTATGGGTGGAGTATGTGAGATCCGACAGAGATCACCTGTTGAGCCCTGAAAGGAGCCACTGGCACAAACATTGACAGCTGTGCTCACTTTCACGGCCCCTGGCAGTGGATGCCCTCCATGTCCCTGTGGCGCCAAATCCTGCAGCAGGTGGCAGATGCGACTGAACAATTACCTGGACATGCGCTGTCTTTGGCAACACTGGTTCTTGGTCACCTGCAGGGATGACAAGCGCCGTCTGTAGACCCTGGGTCTAGTGAGGTGCTGACCCGCGACGGCTCATTGTGGGTCTTCATGTGGGGCATGTGCAAGAGCCCCAGCTGCCCCTTCTTCCTGAGGGTGCTGCTCCTCCCTCTACTCAGCCAGGCACCTCCATTTCTCTGTTCTCCTTCGTCTCCGCTCCCTGTAAGCCATGAGGCATACAGCTAGGTCACCAGGCTCTCTGCTCCTGATGTACTCCTCCTACAGGATAAAATAAAGAAATGCGTGGATTAGCACAGGTGTACTAAGAACGTCTCTTGGTTAAGCCTGAAGGCCCCTTAATGCATCCCGGAGAGTGCTGGCCAGCACTTGGTTGTCCAGAGTTTAGTGCGCTGCATGGCTGCCCGAAACCCCACCGACCCCTGCCCCACTCTACCTGACCGATTGGCAGCAGCTTTGCCCACTGGACTGCATGCTGTGCTCTCAGCTCAGGCACAGGCATTCTCCTAACCCGCACTGCAAGGCTGCCCTGTTAGCTTGAACCATGAGGGAGACTGGTCCAAACCGGGATGATGACATTGCAAGGGGCTGTGAGCGTCTCCACCAGTGACTGCTCCATGGCCAGATTTAGCGAGGAGATTGCACAATGTGCCCAGTCATCCAACTGTTCAGCCATCCACTAAAACGCTCATTAGTTTGCAGTCTGTGCTTGAGGAGTGAAATGTTCTGAAGCATTTGATGGTTCTTTCATGCCTCTGCGTTGCTTGAATGGGCAGATGAGCTAGAGGCCCGACTCCAGTCATATCAACGTGGCTGCGCCTGAACTGTCTCAGCTGCAGAGAAATGGTCAGTTTATAGAAGGTTTCCCTAATGTGTGGCCGCTTCTGTCCACACCTCATCCCCCTACCTGTGCTTGTGCACTGTCAGCAGACCATGCTGCCCTGCCCCCAACTCCCATCAGGCCGTGCTACCATGGCCTCCACAACTTGCCCCAACCGCAGTGCAGCCCTTGCCCGAGCACTGCAGTGTGAGCCATGTGCCCTTGCCTGAATGCGCCTTGAAGTCGAATGGATGACCCTCGCGTGTGCTGCGCAACGTTAGTGCGCACTCACCTCCGGGTTCCACTCCAAGTTCAGCTGACCAGGTGCGCGCCTTTTAAATGCTGTTGTGAAACACGTTGGCGTGCAATCCTGTCGCTGTGCCTGGATGATCCAGCATGGGGGATGATTCCGGCAGGCAGGGATGATGATTATATGTAGATGCTCGGCGGTGGGTGGGAAATGCAGCCCGCCATTGATGGGCAGAGCGAACGATCGCAAAACTGGTCTTTGGCCTTCCCGCCATAATGTCTGCTCACGGCCGCCATGACGCCCGACGCCAACGGGAATGGAAAATTCTGGCCCCAGGTAAGTGACTTATGCAATGGGCAATGATTCTGAACTGAGTAACGCTAAAAAAGAGTTAAATTTTACATGTCAAGGTCAGTTGTAAAATCGAGTAACTTTTCTGTGTGGTGACCAAATCAGGCGCTTTGCAGCAATGTTGATGATAACTGTATATTTTCAGACAATTTTTCACAAAAGATTCCTCCAAAAAAATTGATTTGAAAATTCACAAAGAATTCAGTTGGGAAAGGGTCAGATTGGGCTATCATGCTTCGTATGACTGAGTGGCCTGCCAATGTGTACCGAGTAATATTAGCCTCAGTTCTGGCACAAAATGAATGATAGCGCAATGGCCAAACACTTTTATGCTTTGCCCAATTTTCTTTCTTGTTGAAGTCATGGATGGAAATTGGGCGAGGTGTAAGACAGACTGGTTGACGTACAATGTCCCCTTTAGCGGTACAACCAAAGATGAATTTGCCCCCTTTCTGCCTAGCTTCACATGTAAAGAAATAGCCCATTTGCTGGGATGTTGGAGAGCATATCATGGAAAGATGTGGTGCCTTTGGGAGCAGAGGGCAACTTGAAAGAGGAAAGTCAAAGAAATGGCCTCGATTTTAACTGGGAGCGGGAGCAGGTGGGGACAGTGGGGTGGGAGTGGGGGTGGGGTGATGTGCCCGGCATGATCAGGGACGTGAAGGCTCTGCCCCTGACGTCAGTTAAATAAAAATTCCCAGGTTTTCACCAGACACCCAGCCAGATTTACTTCCTGCTTGGCGGGCAGGAGTGAGACTGGGTACAGTCGGGAACCCGGGGAAATGACCCCCAGCGGCCATCAGTGGGAGGGAGTGGCCAAGAATTTCTCGCATTCAACAATTGTGGAGATGCCATGGCAAAAGATGGCCCAAAGATAGGGGGCTGCTATGTGTGAAGAATCCGTGAAGATTATGGGGATATGCCAGGGCTGGGGATGGCCCAGGACTCCTTGCGGAGTGCAGAGGAGCACCCTGCTCCTTCTAGCCCACAAGGAGTTCAGAAACAAGTCAAGTTTAAAAACCTACCTGGGTCCTTCAACCTTTTTTCTGCCACCGGGCAACGTTCAATGAAGAATTACCCCTGTGTGGGCCTTAAAATGACATTGTAATGATGCGGCGACACCCTTGGGGCATGACCTTTGAACCTTAAGTAGGCCCTCTCCCACTTTCAGCGGGTGCTTTGTCTAGGGCCTGAATCACCACCATTAATATTACAGGGACTGGGAATGTGGTGGGTTGGAGGCAAGGCTTTGAATTTTAGTATTTTAACCGCTTGTCCGACCCTTCCCTTCCCTTCGCGGCATGTTGCAGGTTGGGGGCGGGGACCGGGAGATCAAAATTGAGGCCAATATCTGCTTAAATATGAGAAGTAACTTTGAAGTGGCAGTTAAATTATTATTTTCCCCCTAATTGAGTCCATTAACCATCAACTGAAGTTCGACGTACAGCAACTGTATTCAGACAATTTGAACTTCAGACAGTAAATGGAGGTACAGTGCCTTAGGCTTGTGTGAAAGATCAATTCCGTTTAACAGAGAACATTCTAGGCTTAGTTTCACTGAATGCAGTCAATATAGGTCAGCAACAACTTATTGTGATGGCTGAGGCTTCAGGCTGCTTGTATATAAAATAAGTTTCTGGGTTCTTTTTCAAATACAGGACATATAAGCTTTTACACCTTCACATGTCTCTTCTTTGAGTGAAAGCCATTCTGAGACTGTCAAATTAACAAGGTGCATTGCTTTTAAAATTACGAATGCAGAAGTAGAGACAAAAGCTGCGATCTAATTTTAACACATTAAAGACATAATGGTTATTAGTCACAGTATGCAACAGAAGGCATTCAGGCAAAGGCTATTTATTGTCTGTAGTGTAGGACCATGGTTTACTGTTTTATTGTTAAATATGTTCACACATTATGGCTACCTAGCTCTTGTGGTTGCCTGGATACAACCTAATCAATGCGACAATGCGTGCAGCAGGAAAACAGAGGTAAAATTGTTGACTCTTTGATAAGTACCTCTTCAATGGAAACATTTTTCATCCTATTTTAGTCATAAAACTATTTTCTTTTTTAAGCAAATTTGTGGTTCATATGCGGTATCTGTCAAGCTGTGTGTTAGCTTCCTGGGGATTTTATATGTAGGACGGGTTAATGCATTATTAATAGCATTTTTTTTTAACATTACTAAGCAATATTATTCTTACTACCTTGTGTGCATGTGGGCTGCAACACTCGGATGTCTCTTTATTAAAATAAACAAAGAGATAATTAAGCACAGTCTAATCCAAACATCAGCAATGGGCCTGTTCAGGAAGTCATTGTTCAGTGAGTTATGTATGTTTGTGTGTGTGTGTGTGTGTGTGTGAGTGAAAGAGAGAAAGAGAGAATTCGTTGATAGATAGTGTGTGCTAGATGACTCATTAGGCAATTCTTTAATCTGCCACTGTACTAAGAGTACATCCATTGTCACCATCTTTTGTGTTCTCCTTAAAGGCTAAAATTCTACTGAAACATTTACTGAAAAGGTATTTTTTGTCACTCCTGTCTGCGTTACGAGTTTTTTTGTCAAATTTTTGTGCATTGATCAGAAATCAGTGCAAGTCAGATACAGATGACTAAATTCACTTTGTGATTCTTATGAGGAAAGACTCGTTGGATAGCTCTTTCAAAGAGCTAACAGAATGGGCATGATGGGTCAAATGGCCCACTTCTGTGATCTCTGACTCTAGGACTCGAAATTAGGGTTACAGCGAATGTCTGTGAAAATGCGGAGCGTGGTAGATAAGATCGGTGAGTTGCAGACGCAGACAGCCACGATGTGGGGATAACAGAGACTTGGCTCAAAGAAGGGTAGGACTGAGTATTATATTCCTGGAGACAATGTCCGGAATGTTCTGGCACCATCACGGCGGGTCCCGCCACAGGAGATTCAGTGGCCCAGCCAAAATTCCATTGACTTTTGGAGGGACCAGACGATCCTGGTGGTAGGTGGGCTGGAAAATCCCACCCAATGTGTTCAGGAAAGAAAGGAAAGGAAGGAAAGGAGGAGGGGTGGAAGTGTTGATCATGGGGAACATTGCAGCGCTGTAGAGAGAGGATATCCAAATGGGCCAAGGACTGAATCCATTTGGCTAGAACTAAGGAACAAAAAAATGATGTAATTAGGTCGCTTGGTGTAGCCTGGAGGCCACCAACTAGTGGGAAAGATGTAGAAGAACAAATTTGCAATGAAATTACAGGGAAGTGCAAGAATTATAGAGAAGTTATAATGTTAAATAAGTTAAATCATCCCAATATAGATGGGGATAGTAGTAGAGTAAAGGGCAGAGAGGGGCAAGAGACCCTAGAGTGTGTTCAGTAGAATTTTCTGCAGCAGTAGATTTTCAGTCCAATGAGAAAGAAAACTTTGCTGGTCCAGCTTCTTGGGAGTGAGTTGGGCCAAATGGATCAAATATCAGTAGGGGAACGTATAAAGGGACAGTGGTCACAGTATCATAAGGTTTTGGTTGGCTATGGAAACGGACAAGGAGCAATCCAGAGTACGAATAATTAATTGTGGGAAAACCAGCTTCAATGGGTAAAAATGGATCTGGCCCAGAAAAATTAGAATCAAAGATTTGATAACAAAACTGTAACTGAATAATGGGTTGCCTTTAAAGAAGAGATCGTTGAAGTACAGTCAAGGTTTTGTCCCATGAAGGGAAAAGGTAGGGCAAACAAACCTAGAGCTCCCACGATGACAAGAGAGATACAAATTAAGATGAAGCAGAAAAAGTGTACTTATGACAGATGTCAGGTGGATAATATTTGAGAACTGGACTGAATGTAGTAGATTCAGAGGGGAATTTAAAAAGCAAAGGAGAGATTAAGAGAGAGTATGAGAAGAGACTGGCAGCTAACAAAAAAGGGAATCCAAAAGTCTTATATCAGCAGATATATAGTAAAAAGGTGGTAAGAGGAGGAGTGGGGCTCATTAAGGACCAAAAAGGGGATTTACACATGAAGGCAGGGGACATGTCTGAGGTATTAAGGCCCGAATTTTCCCAGAAACGGAAAAGCTCAGCACCTTAACCAAAATGGTGCCAGGGCCCTGAATCCAGAAGTCCTGCCCTTGTATCTTGCACCCATCATTTTTGCTGGGGGGTTGGTGGGGGAAACAGGGGCAGGAGGTATTTCACACATGCGTAGCTCATGGAGTCAGTGGCACATGTAAAAGTGCAACTGCCTTTACTCAGAAGCAATTTCCGTCACTCAGATTTTCAAAAAATGACTCATGGGATTTACAAATTTGTGGAAAAATTCAACATCTACTGGAGTTCTTTGGAGAAGTCAGGTACCCCTTTGTGGAGGTCAGGTACTCTTGAGGGACTTTAAAGAGTAGACGTTAATGTGCATAAAATATGGATAAGGAACTATCAAGTTATTTAAATCCCCATCTCTTTAAATTTTGTTAAAAAAAAACAGCCTGCTGTGTCTCTCAAGTGAAGCAATTTTAAAAGCTATTTTTTGATGTAAGCCTGAGGGCAATCATTATAGTATTTGTCCTGCTTGACTGCTTCCACAATTTATCATTATCACGGTGTGAGTCTGTAAATTCACAGTTTGATTGACAGCTCAAAGAGGTTATTAAGGGATTAGCAGGCTATGAAAACAAATGTTTCTTTTTGATAAGGGATTACATAATTGAAGGGATTCAAATGTATTGAATGGACTTTTATCATTAAGAGTGTTTTATAACATATAATGAAATCTGTAACAGATACTTAGCAGTTTATTTCATTTAATCTCAGGATAGCTCCTGATGTCTGCCCATGGTGGATGCTGGGTGAGTTGGCATGGAGGATGTTAGGGCAAAGGATGGTGGGTGGGGGACATGGGTTGGCACTAAGTTGGCATGAGGGCCATAAGGAGCATGGGGTGAGTGGTGGGCATGTGTTGGCATGAGTTGGCATAGGGGCTATAAGGGGCCATAGAGGGTAGAGGGGCATTAGGTTGCTACTGTGGTATGAGGTGCTATGGTGGATGGGACAAGGGGCTTGAATTGGCATGCAGAGCATGAAGGGTTATGGGTGTGGGTAGAGGAGCAAAGGTTGGCATGGAAGATATGACAGGGTATGAAGGTGGATAGAGGGGCATAGATTGGCATGGAAGGTATGAGGGGCTATGGAGTGGGTAAAGTGGAATAGGTTGGTAGGGAGGGTATGAGGGGCTTGGAGGTTGGGTCAGGGCATGGGTTCACGTGAATGGGGCATGGGGAATGTGTGGGGGGTGAGGGGTGAGGACCAGAGGGCCTAACTACTTTCATTATAGCTGGAAAGATGACCCAGAGCACCAAGGCGGGCCTTCTAACAGCCCACTTCGGCATTTGGCAACCCCTGTGGCTGCCTCCACCCTTTTTTAAAGGGCTGTGGGCCTGGATCCAGTACACAGCCACCCCCAGCACCCCCGGAATGAAAACCCAGCCCATCCAGGGAAGTTTCTCTTGAGTCAGTCTCAGGGAGTTGGGAAATTGCCCGACTCTGCGCACTCAACTTGGAAGCAAACATCGGAAGGCCCAGATAAACACTTTGCACCTGTCCTTACCAAGCAAGAAAGAAGATATGGCTCAAGTCATGGTGAAAGAGGGGGTAGTTCAGACACTAGAAGGGTTTAAAATTGATGAGGAGATATTGGAAAAGCTGTCTGTACTTAAAGTTGATAAGGCACCAGGACCGGATGAGATGCATCCAAGGATAATGAGGGAAGTGAGAGTGGAAATTGGGGAGGCACTGGCCATCATTTTCCAATCTTCTTTAGACTGAGGGATGGTGCTGGAGGACTGGAGGATTGCAAATGTTACACTTTGTTTGAAAAAGGGTGTACTCCAGCAACAAAAGCCCAGTCAGTTTAACTCGGTGATGGCAAAGCTTTTAGAAATGATAATTCGGGACAAAATTAATAGTCACTTGGCCAAATGTGGGTTAATTAAGGAAAGCCAGCATGGATTTATTCAGGGCAAATCATGTTTAACAAACATACTTGAGTTTTCTGATGAGGTAACTGAGAGGACTGATGAGGGTAATGATGTTGATGTGGTGTACATAGACTTGAAAAAAGGTATTTGATAAAATGCCACACAACAGACTTGTGAGTAAAGTTAGAGCTCATGAAATAAATGGGACAGTGGCAGCATAATTCCTAAATGAGCTGAGTGACAGGTAACAAAGAGTAGTGGTGAATGGTTGTTATTTTCTGGACTGGAGGAATATTTATAGTGGAATTCCCCAGGGTCCAGTGTTAGGACTTCTGCTCTTCCTGATTATATATGAACAACCTAGACCTTGGTATACAAGGCACAATTTCAAAATATGTGACTGATGCAAAACTTGGAAGTACTATGAGTCATGAGGAGGATGGTGTAGAAATTCAAAAGGACAGAGGCAAGTTGGTGGAATGGGTGAACAAGTAGCAGCTGAAATTTAATGCAGAGAACCGTGAAGTGATTCATTTTGGTCAGGAGAACTCAAATAGATAATATAAAAAAAGGGTAAAATTCCAAAGGGACCTGGGTGCATATGTACATAAATCACTGCAGATGGCAGGACAGGTTGAGAGCGTGGTTAATAAAGCTTATGGCATCCTGGGCTTTATCAATAGAGGCATAGAGTAGAAAAGCAAGGAAGTTATGTTAAACTAGCATGAACTGGATGCATGGGATCGCTGAGAGACACCCATACCAAGTGCCTAAAAATTTGATGATATACCCAATATATTCAGTTAGTGCTGAGTTCTTACAGCTGAATCTTCAATCCACTGCATCCTGACTTAACGATGATGATGAGTTCACACATTTAATTGGTTGTTAAATGAAATGATTGGAATTTAACATTTGAAATAGTGGAAATGAACCACATGACATTACCAAACAAATGTGGTCTATACGGCTGATTTTAACTCATGGCAGGAATCGGAGGGGCATCTCCCATCTTGCCTGCACTCTTCCCGGTGGTAAAGGGATGGTTAAAATCTGCTTCAGTGGTGGAAGCAAAGGTGGAAATGTAAGTTGTGAGGAGGATACAAAGGGTGGAGTTGTCCCAGCCTTGCACTAAGTGCGATAGTGGATGTGAAAAAACATTGCTTTACCCCCCCGGCTGCAATGGCAGGTTTTTGCGCCGTATCATCTGCTTCCCACCTCATCCATTCTGAAGCCCCAGGAAACACACTGTCTCGCTGGTGAGCAGCCTTTGAATTGCCCACTATGCTGTTACCTCACCATTTCCTCACTCCGGGTGCCACACACACAGTTCTCACTGCTTGCAGCCCAGGACCGCTCCAGTGAAGACATGACCCTGAAAGCCAAGAAGAGTTCAGTGACCTGTCACTGCAATGCCTTTTGGGAGGCCCCCCGTGATTTCCTCCACCCCCGCCCTGGCAGCAGGAGGTCCTGCAATCTCACCGCTCCAGCTTGGGAGGCGGTGGCAGAGGTGGTCAGCGCCAACGTTGCACAGAGGCTGGCCATCCAGTGCGGAAAGGGAATGGAAGATCTCATCCGTGCCACCAGAGTAAGACAGCCATCTCTTCACTCTAAACTCACACACTCACAAGCCCATCACACATTCGCTGGTATCTCACTCACTGCCAGCTCAAGGGACATCACCACTCACTCTCTCTCACACACCCTCACATCTCCATCTGGCCTCATCTCCTCTGGAGACTGTCTTCTCAGCTCCACTATCTTGAGGCTACTTGCACAGATCAGCATGTGCCCCCACACCACCCTCTCCATACTCACCCTGGGATACCCCGCTTCCCCAGTACAGCCCTCGCCCTGCAGCCGTTGAAAAGCCACCCCCGCCTTTTGGCTGGTCTGGTAGGTAGAGACCTGCCCATGAGCCCCCCTAAAGGTGATGTGGTGCTGCCTGTGAAGCCTGGCGCTGATGACTGCGAGTGCTGCCAGAAGCAAGGTGGGCAAACAAACCTCAAAATCCCGAGTGAAGTGCAGCTCACCAGGTGCATGTCGCTTATGTTCAGCTGTGAAACACATCGGCGTGATTGTGCCTGGATGATCCAGCGTGGTGGTGGGGGGAGGGGGGGAGATGATTTGGTGAGCAGGGCCTATAATGAGATGCTAAAGTATTGAAATTAGGTTCCCAATGAGCAGTGGTGGGAAACACAGACCCCCCATTCCCGGGTGGAGCGGACTATCGCAAACTGGTTTCATGACGGCATAGAACCAAACTGTAATCTTCTCACCATATTGCCTGCTCACACCCGCCATGGTGCCGGCTGCCATTGGGACTGAACAATTCCATCCAAAGAGTCTGCAAAGGGATATAGACAGGTTAAGTGAGTGGGCAACATGGTGTCAGATGGAATATAATGGGGGGGAAGTGTGAAGTTATTCACTTTGGTCATAAGAATGCAAAAGCAGAATATATTTTAGAAGATGTGAAACCTGTAAATGTTGATGTTTAGAGGATTTTGAGTGTTCTTGTACAAGGAACACAGAAAGTTAGCATGCAGGTATAGCAAGCAATTAAGACAGCAAATGGTGTGTTGGCCTTTATTGCAAGGGGGTTGGAGTAGAAGAATAAAGAAGTCTTACTACAATTGTACAGGGCTTTGGTGAGACCACACCTGGGTTACTGTGTGCAGGTTAAGGATGGATATACTTGCAAAAGTTCATTAGATTGGTCCCTGTGATGAGAGGGTTTTCCTATGATGAGAGGCCGAGTAAATTGAGTCTATATTCTCTGGAGTTTAGAAGAACGAGAGACGATCTCATTGAAACATACAAAATTCTGAAGGGGATTGACGAGGCAGACACAGAGGCGTTGTTTCCCCTAGATGTGGAGGCAAGGCACGAAGATAAGTGGGTGATCAATTAGGACTGAGATGATGAGAAATGTCTTCACTCTAGGGGTTTGAATCTTTGAAATTCTCTACCCCTGAGAAATGGCAACTGAGATAAGGTATACAAAAGGCTGTCTGGGAACAGGGGTGCAAAGGAAAATCTAATTGCTATGTGGCACTACACATTAAACTCCACCTAGGTCTTTCTTGCACTTGTCATGAGAAGGCATTTATTGATACAATCGTCTTCATTGTTCATCTTGATATAGCAGTTAGGTGTGCAACTCTTGTTGAATTTCCACCCCTCCCCAGCTTGAAGGTACTGCTGCTAAATGTCGTGCCCCTGCCACTGGGAGGATCTGGGATTGGCTAACAGGACAGACCAGGGTTCAGACCTTCTGGTCTGTGCAGCTTAGTTTGTCTTATCTATGGACCTATCCACTGCAGATATTTAAATTGCTTAGTTTACATCTCACATCAAGATAACACCCAACATATGTAAAAAGTGTTTCAGTCTTCATGCAGATAGAACAGAATCTACTGGAGGTTTAAGCTGTTTCCCTTTTGCCTGTAATGTTAAAAAATAACATTTTACTTAAATGTTCCTTCAACAGTCACACTGCTGCCAATGAAACAATGAAATGTACCTGGTCCAATTAAGTGAACATGATACCCTAAGGTTGTCAACCCTGGTTGGTGAGCCCAAAGACAGCATGGCCTCCCAGTCCTTCCTGTCCTCTAGCACAGAGGTCTTAGATGACAGTACTTGGGAGAGTCTGGAAAAACTGCTAACTCCTGACGAACTGACTAAGGCCCTTGATTCTTTCGAGAAGAGCAAAACTCCTGGAAGCGACAGCTTGCCGGTGGAGTTGTATTCGGCTCTGTGGGACTTGATCGGCCCAGACCTGCTAGGAGTGTACGAGAGTATGCTCCTGGCCGGTAGTATGTCAGAATCCATGAGGAAAGGCATCATCACCCTCATCTACAAGCACAAGGGGGAAAGGGAGGAAATTAGAAATTGGCGACCCATTTCACTGTTGAATGTGGACTATAAGATTCTGTCCGAGGCCATTGCCAATTGGGTCAAGTCAGCTCTGGGGTTGGTGATCCACCCTGATCAGACCTGCTCTGTGCCAGGCAGGAAGATCTCTGACAGCCTCGCGCTGCTCAGGGATACGATTGCCTATATACAGGACAGGGGTGTGGATACCTGCCTCATCAGCCTGGACCAGGAGAAGGCCTTTGACAGAATATCGCACACCTACATGGTGGATGTGCTCTCCAAAATGGGATTTGGGGAGCGAATCCGTAATTGGATCTACACAAACATCAATAGCGCAGTTTCAATCAATGGGCGGGAATCAGAAAGCTTTCCAATTAAATCTGGAGTCAGGCAGGGCTGCCCTCTTTCCCCTGTCCCATTTGTGTGTTGCTGAGTCCATCAGGAAGGATCCGGTCATAAGAGGAGTGACGATCCCAGGCAGTGGAGGAACTCAGGTCAAAGCCTCCCTGTACATGGACGATGTCCCCATCTTCTGCTCGGATCCGCTGTTGGTGCGCAGACTGATCCACATCTGCGACCAGTTCGAACTGGCCTCGGGAGCCAAGGTAAATCATGGCAAGAGCGAGGCCATGTTCTTTGGGAACTGGGCTGACCGATCCTTTGACCCTTCACCGTCAGGGCTGACGGCCTGAAGGTGCTGGGGATATGGTTCGGAGGGACCGGGGCATGCGTTAGAAACTGGAAGAGCGAGTGTCTATGGTGAAAAGGAAACTGGGCATGTGGGGGCGATGCTCCCTCTCCATTGCGGGTAAGAACCTGGTCATCAGGTGTGAGGCACTCTTGCTGTTGCTGCAAATGGCACATGTCTGCCCCATTCCTCACTCCTGCGTGGTGGCAATCACCCGAGCCATCTTTCACTTTATCTGGAGGTCGAAAATGGATTGTGTCCGCAGGGACGCGATGTACAAGTCTCTAGATAAAGGTGGAAAAAACGTGCCCAACATCGCCCTCATACTGATGGCCACCTTTGTGTGTGGCTGCATCAAGCTGTGCGTAGACCCTCGGTACGCAAACACCAAGTGTCACTACGTGCTGAGGTTCTACCTGTCCCCGGTGTTGCGAAGGTTGGGTCTGGCCACGCTGACGCGGAACGCTCCAAGTAGTTGGACTGTGCCGTACCACCTGTCCCTTGTGGAAAAATTTATGCAGAGAAACGCTCTTGACAACAAGTCCATCAGGCAGTGGTCAGCACGTAATGTCCTAGAGGCCCTGCGGGAAATGTAGAGGGTGGATCCTGTGGGATGGTTCCCCGAGCAGACTGTCAAAGTCATTTGGCAAAATGCCCCATCGCCAGAACTTTCCAACAAGCACCAAGACGTAGCTTGGCTAGTGGTGAGAAAGGCCCTCCCCTTCAGATCCTTCCAACATGCCAGGAGTCTCACCCACTCTGCATGCTGCACTTGAGGTGGCTGTGGTGGGGAAGAGACCATTGTTCACCTCCTTGTGGATTGTGCCTTTGCAAAGAAGGTCTGGAGAGAGATGTAATGGTTTTTGCCGAGGCTCATGTGCGGTGACACAGGACTCTGTGCTCTACGGGCTGTTCCCAGGGACACACACCAAACATCAACTGCAGCTGGAGGATCATCAACTCGGTGAAAGATGCTCTTTGGTCTGCCCAAAACGTTTTGGTCTTCCAGTGCAAAGAGTTGTCCCCGACCGAGTGCTGCAGACTGGCACGTTCCAAGGTCCAGGACTACGTGCTGAGGGACGCACTAAAGCTTGAGGCAGCCTCCACAAAGGCGCAATGGGGAAAGGTCGCTGTTGAAGGCCTTTCTGCCTTAGCGCACCGAGGGGCTGGAAATTGTATGGACCCCTCGGGCTGTATGACTCACATTAAATGTATGCAGTGAATATTACTGCAATTATATTATGCAATTCTATTGACACACCTCAGAGTGCAACATGATCCATGTTGATAACTTGAATACCATTGCACTGTCTGACTGTTTGTAATGACCATGTTGAAATGTCTGTAATGTTCATTAATTGTATTGAAGCACCTTGTGATCCATGTGGAAAACTGGAATGTGATTGCACTTTTTGGGATGGCCATTTTGAAATGTTTTGTAACGTCCTTTCAGATATTTTATGAATAAAGTATATTTTTCCAAAAAAACCCAACTCTGGTTGGTTGAATTCCTGCAGATTTGAACATGTGATACCTGACCATGTGGGGTCTAATCATGTGACATCCAATCATGTGACACGTGCGAGCAGTTTGTCAGTATTATTGCGTTTATCTGATAAAGGTTGAGTGCTCTGTTGTTGAGTGTTGTTGCCCATAGTTTTGCAAATGTCGCAGCAGAAAATCAGAGAAGTTGGAAGGCTCCCCGTGAACAGTCGACCATCGATGTGTGCAGGTTGGACATGGCCCACGGGGAAGGTTGCTTTGGCTTCCTGGTTCTACTCCGTGGATTTGTCCATGGTTGGGTGACCCTGGAGACAGAGCACGTCCTGACCACTGGTACGCTTGAGGCTTTATACAGTTGGGTGGGTCACCTTGGGACTAGAGTGTGCAGAGGTTAAGGGAAATGATATTATTTAATTGGTTAAATTTCCTTGCTTTTGTATGTTTTGTGATTTATCGGTTGTGTCGCTCTAAAAAGGGGCAATTTTGTTAGATCCTTTGAGTTGATACCTTTGCATTACCTCAGCGTCTCCATATAAGTGAAACTAAAGAGCCAGTCATGGAAAACACACAGGCACAAAGCACAGGTATGAATGCCACATGGTGCTGGATAAATATTAGTTAAAAATAATTGTTTCGGATGATCTGCTAGGAATCAAAGCAGATTATCATTTATTCAGCATTACTTGCTGCTGCAATACACCTTTAGTGTAAAAATGATAATTATATGTGAATTGCTGCAGCCTTCCCTAAAGTAAACCTGAAATCCTAAACAAAAACAAAAATAGCTGGAAAAACTCAGCAGGTTTGACAGCATCTGCGGAGAGGAACACAGTTAACGTTTCGAGTCCGTATGACTCTTCAACAGAGTTCTTCTGTTGAAAACTACTGACTACTAAGGTAGCCCGCGCTATTCTGCTGTTGGATACTAAGATCATGTGATTGTCTATTATAACATTCTTCTTAAAGGTATATTACACATCAGATGACCACAGGTAACAACACAAAAACCGTTCCAGTGAAGCTCAATATAAGCTGAACAAACAGCACCTCACCTTTTGACTGGGCACTTTACAGCTTTCCGGATTCAACATTGAGTTCAACAATTTCAAACCATAACCTCTGACCTGCATCTGACCCATCTCCCCACAACTCCCCAGTATTTTGCTTCTTTATCTTTGCATGTTTTGGCTTTTTGCTTATCTTCACTTTCTTACGGCAGTAAACCTGCTCTAGGCACATCTTCTGTTGCTTTCTTCCTTTTCTTGCCCCATCATCATTCTCTTTGGCCTCGTAAGGCTAACTCTTCGTCATTCAATCTCTCCTATCTTCCACCCTACTACAGACTTTCCTTTGGTCCCTTTTCCCACCCACCCCTTGCTGAAAATCTATTACATCTCAGACTTTTCCCAGTCCTGATGAAAGGAGGTCAACCTACACATTAACTCTGGGTGAAATCATCCAGTCCCGTTGGCGGTGGGCATCATGGTGGTTGTGAGCGGACAATATGACGAGAAGGCCAAACATCGGTTTTACGCTGATGTTAAACCAGTTTGCGATTGTCCGTTCCGCCCGTCAATAGGGGACTGTGTTTCCCATCGCCGCACATCAGGAACCTCATTTCAATACTTCAGCATCTCATCACAAGCCCTGCTCACCAGAATCATCCCCCTCATGCTGGATCATCCGGGCACAATCACACCGATGTGTTTCATGGTTGTACATAAGCGACGTGCACTTGGTGAGCTGCACTTCACTCAGGACTTCGAGGTTTGTTTCCCTACCTTGCTTCGGGCAGCACTCACAGTCACCAGCACCAGGCTTCACAGGCAGCACCACATCACTTTTAGGGGGGCACATGGGCAGGTCTCTACTTACCAGACCAGCCAAAAGGTGGGGGTAGCTTTTCAATGGCTGCAGGGCTAGGGCTTGCTTGGGGAAGGGGGAGAAGTGGCCTCAGGCAAAGGGAAGAGGCTGCAGGGTGAGAACTGTACTGGGGGAGGGGGGTATCCCCGGGTGTGTATGGGGCGGACACATGTTGATCTGTGCAAGTGGCCTCAAGAGGGTGAGGGCTGAGGAGGCAGCCTCCAGAGGAGATGAGACCAGATGGAGATGTGAGGGTGTGTGTGAGAGAGTGAGTGGTGATGTCCCTTGAGCTGGCAGTGAGTGAGATGCCAGTGAGTGTGTGATGGGCTTGTGAATGTGTGAGTTTAGGGTGATGAGACGGTTGCCTTACCTTGGTGGCACGGACGAGATCATTCATCCTCTTTCTGCACTGGATGGTCAACCTGTTCTGTGCAGCATTGGCACTGACCACCTCTGCCACCGCCTCCCAAGCCGGAGCGATGAGATCGCTGGACCTCTTGCTGCCAGGGCAGGGGTGGAGGGTATCAGAGCGGCCTCCAAAAGGCATTGCAGTGACAGGTCACTGAACTCTTCTTGACTTTCAGGGCCATGTCTTCACTGGAGCGGTCCTGGGCTACAAGCATTGAGAACTGTGTGTGCGGCTGCAGTTTAGATATGGCACCCGGAGTGAGGAAATGGTGTGACGGGCGATTCAGAGGCTGGGTCCAGCGCAGCGACGTGTTTCCTGTGGCTGCGTAATTAATGAGGCGGGAAGAGGGCGATACGGCACAAAAAATCCGCCATTGCGGCCGGCGAGTAAAACGTCGTTTTTCACACCCGCTACCGCACTGAGTGCAAATCCTGATCGATTCCACCCCCTTTTTCTCTCTCCACAGCATTTGCAGCATTTTCTGTTCCGAGTATTATTTTTGTTTGTGGGAGCCTGCCATGCAGCGATTGGCTGCTGCTTTTCCTACACTACGACAGTGACTACACTTCAGAAGGACCTCATTGGCCAGGAAGCGTTTTGTGGACAGCTGGAGGTTGCATAAGGTGCGATAGCAGCGCCAGGCTTTCTTCTCGATTCTGGAAAGGCGATGTTCTTGAGCTCCAAACAAAGGCCAGGGTTGATCAGGGGTTTCTGTTTTGTGGGCTGCGGGTCCATTGCAGCCTCAGGGCCATTTATAAACCCTAAATCCACAGTCTGATTAATTTGCATGCATCTCAAGTTGCTGACACTAACAGATCCTCTTTGTTCTGACTTGGGAATTAACCTCTAATGGACAGTGGTGGAGCCCCCAGGCTCATCAAACTCAAACAGGATAAGCTGGCAAATGAAAATCTAAATAAACCAGGACTGAATTGTCTGCACTTCATTGACTGGGTCTACAGGGCTTGGAGGTGCAAGTGAGCATAGAGCCCCAGATTGGACACTCTGGTTCAGCAATGCAGTATTTCATCAGTGAGCTTTGTTTTTGGGAAGTTTCTAAGAATCTGGTAAGATTTTCTATTACTCCCACGGAAAACCTGAAGAAATTGGTTAAAAAATATTTGAGATTGCAGAAAGGTTTAATATTCATCAAATGCCACATTCTCATCAAGAATTGCATAAGAAGTGGGCTGTGGGGACATTGGGGTAGAAATTGTGGACCGTTGCAAACTGCACAGAGGGAACAGATAGGCCTGGGAGGCCAAATTTTGATTGAGCTTTAATTAAATTAGAAGGATGAACTACGGACATCTATGTTTCCAAGCACCTTGGGTGAAGCAGATGATGTTGGATTGCTGCAGAGGCAGCAACAGCCCTCAGCTGAAGCCAAGAGGGGACTGAGGGCTGTGAGTACGATCACAAGCTCAAAAGAAATAGGAGCAGGAGGAGGGCTATTTTGTCCTGTGTACCTGCACCGCCATTCAATAAGAACAAGGCTGATCTTCTACCTCCACCTTCCCGCACTATCCCCGTATCCCTTATTTTCTAAGTTTCAAGAAAATCTACCGAGCTCTGTCTTGAATATGTCAATGACTGGACATCCAATGCTCCTGGGGTACAGAATTTCAAAGATTCACTGCCCTTTGAATGAAGAAATATCTCCTCACCTCAGAGTAAATGGTCAACCCTTATTCTGAGACAGTGAAGTCAGAGGAAGAACTGTTACCCAAGGATGGCTTTTAAAAAGAAAACTTATGTAATTCACTTATCGTTGGTGATTTTCAGGAGCTGTTGAAGAATCATGAGGTGCTGGACGTGGCCCACTGAATTTTAAAAAAATTCACTTTTGGGGTGTGGCTTCGCTGGCTGGGCCAGCATTTATTGCCCATCCTGAGTTTCCCTTGAGAAGGTGGTTATGAGCTGCCTTCTTGACTAATAGTGGCTAAATTTGATGTTTACCTGTTTGAGGAGCCTAACGACTGTTTGTGGTGTCTGCCTGGGTCACCTAGAACACGGGCCACACGAGTTTAACTGTGGGACCAACAAAAATATCTAAGCAGATTGGGCATGGGTCCCTGCAGCCTCTAAGTCAGCGTATTTTGCACCTATTTGGATCCCTGCAGCCTCTAAGTCAGTGTGCTCCGCACCTATTTGATGTCCATGAAAAAGGGTGTGATAGGGGCTAATTACAGCCCACAATCTCCATGATCGTGGTCCATGTGTCGCATGTAAATCGATTCATTCGCCTGGGTGAGCATTTATTCATCTAAATCAATAAAAAAACCTTGCACCCAGCGTCTGTCCATCTCAGATCAAAGAGTTGCGCTGTTCCGTTTGACAGCGTCATAATGACATACAATATCACTCGTAAAAAGTGCATCTTAACAACTGCATCTGATTAGCTCAAATATCATCATAGCTTTGGGTTTTGATGCTTGGTAGTTTTCTTGGGTTTACCATCTCAGACCATTCCAGGCCAGTGCCCATTCCCGAACACCCGGAATATCCCACTAACCATCCTCAAAGAGCACCAACATCACAAAAGATAACCTCTTTAAAGGAAACTTATCGAATTAAAATAAAATATCATTCTGGGGGAAAATGATGCACTCCAGCACCCCCAAACCCCAGTGCCCACCAGCGCTGGTTTCAAATTGCTGTCCTTACAACTCATTGCGATTGTTACCACTTCATTCAATCAATGTGAACTCTGTTCACTAGTTTTCAATGCCACTGACTCCCACCTTGTAACCATGACCTGAATTTCACGCTCGGTGTGTGCGGAAGCAGATGCAAAATGCACTTCCGCCCGCGATTGGCCACCGAACGCAATTTCACGCTGGCTGGTTGTTAAAGACTCACTGCTGCTGAGGTGAAGGGGGGTGGCGGGGGTGTGGGTGGGGAGAGGGTGAGGGTGAGGGTGGGGAGAGGGTGAGGGTGAGGGTGGGGAGAGGGTGAGGGTGCTGGTGGGCAGAGGGTGAGGGTGAGGGTGCAGGTGGGGAGAGGGTGTGGGTGGGGAGAAGGTGAGGGTGGGGAGAGGGTGAGGGTGAGGGTGGGGAGAGGGTGAGGGTGAGGGTGGGGAGAGGGTGAGGGTGCGGGTGGGGAGAGGGTGAGGGTGCGGGTGGGGAGAGGGTGAGGGTGCGGGTGGGGAGAGGGTGAGGGTGAGGGTGGGGAGAGGGTGAGGGTGAGGGTGGGGAGAGGGTGAGGGTGAGGGTGGGGAGGGGGTGAGGGTGCGGGTGGGGAGGGGGTGAGGGTGAGGGTGGGGAGGGGGTGAGGGTGGGTGTGTCACTAACCCGCTCCCTGAAGGCAGGCAGCTGTTGTGGAGCTGCCTCACCAAACTGTTTCTACGCAACATGTCCAAGGTCCTGATAGCAGAACTCAAAAGACCTCAGCCCCCAGGTATTGTTTTTTTAATTATATTTCACTCCGGACATTTGAACCCGCCCTTGGATGAGGTTTCGTTCAAAACAGGAATGCCCGCCTGCCTGTCCTTCCTGTGGGATGAGCGCAAAATCGCACAGGCAAACGTAAAGCCACAGACAATAGGGTTGTTAATGGCCTTAACTGGCCCTTTAATGGTCAGTGGGTGTGGCTCTAACTCCTGCGTGCGCCCGCCAACCTCAACAAACATTGCTTGGGGGACTCCCTCACCTCACTAACCACCCCACTCCACGGTATTCCCCACCTGCCAAACCCCCATGGGATTACCCCCTTGGGATTACCCCCATGGGATTACCCCCACTCGCACAGTTTCATGTGGGTTCGGGTCAGGTGTGCGCCCGCCCGCTCAACATAAAATTCTGGCCCATGACTAGAAGTTGAGATTGACAGGTCAGGGAGAAGGTAAGTGCCTAAAGTAAGTGAAAGGGATTTGTGGGGCTGGGGGTGTTTGGAGGTCCGGTGGGGATGGGGCAGGGGGTCGGACATTGGAGGTGGTGCAGGGGGAGTTGGCCATCGGGAGTAGGGGGTGCAGTGGGCCAGGCATTCGGAGGGTTTGGGGGTCGGATATACAGGACGGTGAGGGGGTCTGACATCGGTGGGGACTGTGGGGGGGGTTCAGACATCGGGAGGGGTGCAGCGGGCCGGACATTCGTGGGGTTAGTGGGGGGTCGGACATCAGGAGGCCTGGGGATTCAGTCATTGGGAGGGGGTGGGGCGGGGGGGAGGTGGTCAGACATCGGGAGTGGTTGAAGCGGGCTGGACAGTCGGGGGGTGGGGGTGTGGGGCGCTTGGTGTCAGGTCGGGAGGTAAGAGTCGGGGCCACAGTGGGGGTGTCGCGTAAGGAACCCTGCGGGCGGGGGTAATCCCATTGGGGCTTGGTGGGTGGGGAATACTGTGGAGGGGGTGGGTGGTCAGGTGGGGGAGTCCCCGGGTGGGGGAGGTGGGGGTGTCCCCGGTTGGGGGGGTGGGGGGTGGGTAGCCTGGGCCTTTACAATAGTTACCCAGAAGTTAGAAGAGGTCTTATTCTTCTAGCTTTTTCTGGGTAACTATTGGTCTAACCCAGGTGGAACAATCCAAAGTTTGCAATTGAAACCACATTTTCAGATGGTTCCCAGTGCAGTGTTAATTGTCCAGGGGAAGTGTGCACTTCTGGGCAATTGCTGTCCAAACCCTTACCTGGGAACCTCCCAGGGGGGTTCCCCAGCGCATCTTTGGGGTGACCCCTCAAATCCGGTGCTGGGGAGCTCGGAGGTTATGGCCCAATGTGATTGAATGTTAGAGCAGACTCACAAGGCCAAATGGCCTATTCCAGCTCCTATTTCTCATGTACCACTTTGACCAAGCTCTTTGTCACTTGACTTAAAATCTGCTTATATGGTTTGGTGTCAATCGTTGCTTGAGAATGCTACGATGACATGACTTGGGAATTTTACTGTGTTGAAGGTGCTATATAAATGTAAGTTGTTGTTGTGATGGAGCTGCTTGCTCAGTGGGGAGAAAGAAAGGGGTTAGGTTATGTTTCCTGGTTGACCAGTCACAGTACGAAGTGAAGCCTGGGCTTCATTGGAATCATTCCTGCCCCGTCCACTGAAACCCACTGGAACCCCACTGCAGCTGGCTCGGGTGAACCTCCCACTCTCTGAATGCTGGGCTGGATTTCAGTGGAGATCCATGTGTCCAGTAGGAACTGGGCAGCCCCCCGATTGCATCCCAGCTGGGGGCAGGGGTGCCAGTCAGCAGACCAGAGCCTCGGACTCTCGACACTGGTTTGAGATTAGTGAAAGAAGAGAAAAGAAAGACTTGCATTTATATAGCACCTTTCATGGCTACCCAGATGCCTCAAAGTACTTTTGAAATGTAGTCACCCTCAGAATGTAGGAAACATGGCGGCCAAGTTGTGTGCAGCAAGCTCCCACAACAACACTGTGATAATGGCCGGGGAAATTGTTTTTGCCGTGTTGATTGAGGGATAAAAATTGGCCAGGGCACCCGGGAGGGAACTCCCCTGCTCTTCTCCGAACTAGTGCCAGGGGATCTTTTACAGCTGCCCAAGCAGGCAGAGGGAGCCTCGGTTTAACATCTCACCTGAAAGACGGCACCTCCAGTGGTGCAGCTCTCCCTCAGCGCTGCTCTGAGGGTCAGCACTTTGATTTCCGTGCACAAGTCTCAGGGTGGGACTCGAGCCCAGAACCTAGTAACTCAGAGGCAAGAGTGCGACGAGCTGGGCCATGGCTGACAAACAGTGGGCTACTTGTGTCCGATGGAAGTAGAGAAGTGATCCTCACACTGCGTTTAATGGGAATGCCCATGACCAGGTTAATCAGTCTGTCCATGTAAAACTGAACATAATCCAATGGATGTAAATACACTGGAATAAATGGGTTAGCTGACGTGGCACTAGAAGTTGTAACACAAACAACGTTGCTTTACAAAAGGCCCTGAAACACAATTCGATACATTCTCCCCTTCCACTGGAAAACCTACTCCAAGCTTTATCCCTGAGAGTTGATTTGCAGGATTTATTACTACGGTAATAAGCCCTTCATTCAATAAGAATTGACATTTTTATCACTATTAATTTAAAAACTTTTTAATTTGTGCTTCTTTTTATCAGTCAATAATCAGGCTGTGTGAGTAGCCCAGCATTCACTGTTCTAGAGGCACTTACTTTGCTCTATCTTTGGATTGTATCTGTGTGCAATTCACCTGCAGCCATTCATCATCAAGGCTGTCTTTTATATTAGGTCCCATATATCATCTTCTGTCAGCTCTTGAACAGATCATTATGCCGTTTAGTACTATAACATCTAATCATTCAATAATTCTCTTCCTCATATCTGATACAAAGATACTCTCTTCTGTGGTGCAGTTTTATTAGCTTGCGTTTAGAGAATATAGTAATTGCAAATGTCTGTCACAACCCAGCTGGCTATTTTAACTGGCACACGGGTGTTCATTCAGGATCTGCTGGGGGGAGATGGCACACTTTGTTCATTGTCGTCATTGTGGCCAGAGGCAAACTCAAACCATACTGAACTTACACTAATTTAACGACCCATGCAGGGTTAAAAACTGCAGAAGTATGGTCAAAGCGGAGGAAAGTAAGCATAATGTAATTTATTTAAAAAAAACTCCAGTTCTCCTCTCTCCAAGTCAATGCCCGTGAAATATGGGTTTATCAGTGAAGTTAGTCCAGTAAAAGACTTCGCCACCAACTGTCAACAACTCTCCTTGATCCAGCAATGATTCAGTTAAATAAAGCAAGGCCCTAAGAGCTGAGTCCGTATGACTCTTCTTCAGAGCTCTGAAGAAGAGTCATACAGACTTGAAATGTTAATTCTGTTTCTCTCTCCACAGATGCTGCCAGACCTGCTGAGTTTTTCCTGCATTTTCTGTTTTTATTTCAGATTTGCAGCACCTGCTGTATTTTGCTTTTATTTTACTCTAAGATCTGTAATTCCCTCTTAAACCTCACCACCTCTCTCCTCCCTCAAGATGCTTCTCAAACCCTGTTTCTCTGAACAAACTTTTGATCGCCTTTCCTAATGTCTCCTTATGTGGCCCCCTGGCAACTTTTACCTGATTAAGTGCTCTGTTGAGGTGCCGTGGGATGTTTCACTATGTTACAGGTGCTATATTAACACATGCTGTTGAGCGCATCCTGTTCACGGGGAAACTCAGTTCAAAAGGATGAGCGACCAATTCTGAGGTATGACTTTGGCTATTCGACACTCCAGCTTTGTGGAGTGACTTGCTTTCAGAAAAGAGCTTCTGAACATTGTTTGCCAAATGAATAACTACAAAACTGCATGGTTAGGAAAAGGCATTGAAAGAGTTAGCATAATAACTAATACTCAAGGAAGAATTGGCCTGGCTGCCATTAGTGACATCAATGTTAAGTTGTTCAAGAAAATGTAGCTTGAAATATTGATTGGTAAACCACTTAGTGACCTTGGAGACGCCAGAGGCAGGAAAGGAAATCCTGGACATTGCATTTTTCTGCTATATAGTTACATTTCCACAGGAACTCAGTTATTACCCGAAGGCTACCATTTTTTAGAACTTTTCCTGGTGTCTCCCCTCACTTGCCCTTACAAGTTATGGATTGCATTGGCACCCGTGCCCCTCTGACCGGGACCAACTGACCAATTTTAATGTGAGAGTCTAAATGGTGAGCGTCAGGGACCACTTGGTTCTTGCAGACAAATCTGATCCTATCCTCAGGCAACAGTCACACACTAACCCTTCTAGCAGTGGTCAAATGGATTGTGAGAAGGAGGGGTTACCCAATCCATTAGCCAGTTATACTCTCCCCACGACTAGCTTGACTAAGATCAATGATCTCGCCACAGGCAGGGACTCAGTCGGGGAGTGAGATTCCACAGGGTTATGAAAGGATTTTTCTAATATCTAATATCCAGAAGTTCTTCATTTCTCCAAAGACATTCACACCTTCACCTGGGTCCCAAATGCTCCCGGTAGAGCAATTGCATTTGCATAGCTCCTTATGTTTCTCAAAGTGGATCACACAAACAAGGAAGCCATTTCGAAGTACAATGTTTGCTTTTGTACGGGCAAACACATTGACCATTGCACGCACAGCAAGATCCCACAACAAACCAATAATCAAATAAAAGCAGAAGCTGGAAATCTGAACTAAAAGCAGAAGATGCTGGAAAAACTCAGTAGGTCTGGCAGCATCTTGTAGAGAGAAAAGTACAGTCAACATTCTGAGTCCAATATGACTCTCCTTCGACTCGAAACGTTAACTCTATTTCTCACTACACAAATACTGCCAGCCTGAGTTTAATCCCTTTTCAATGGTGTTGGTTGCGAGAGAGAAAAATAATGTCCAAGACATGCAAAGTACTCTTTGGTCTTGTTCAAATATTTCCGAGTGATCCTGAACTGCTGATACAGGTCAAACAGCACCTCTGACACTGCAGCACCCCTGTACACTGGCACAGGCGTAGGAACCTGGACTGGCCTTTAATGCATAATCTTCCAACTCAGTGGTGATAGTGAGGAAGGCTGAGACTTTCTGGTAAGAGCTGGTTAAACCTGACACGAGAAATGATATGTTGTTCTGTTATCATAGCTGAATGGAAGAAAAGGTGATGCTTTAACCCACCAGAGAGAATCACACCCTTCCGAACAGGATTACTATGCTTTAGTGTGAGAAAATGCCAACTGGGAAACCATCTAACTTGGCATCATTGCCCCCTTAACTAACGCTGAATTATTAATTATATTTTACTATCAAGCACGGTAGTAAATGAGAACGAAGGTGAAATGGGTCCATGTCAGAACTGTTTTATGGGCAACAATTTGTGTGGATGGGTTTGGTGGGGTGGGGGCAGGGGGGAGCGGGGCAATGGGCTGTAATTTCTCTTTGCCTGTCCCTCCCTGCTGGCTGGTAGCAGGTAACTTCCATGACTTCGGGGAACCCGCGTGAATCAGTTGCTGAGGGTCTTCATCACATGAATCGTGGTCTAGGGCCCCGTTCAAAATCCATCATCAACTGCATTAATGCTCGGTTTTACAATCTGGCCTAAACCAACAGACCTTAAAGACACTATTGGAGCTCATTGACAATAAAGGGCAAATAACTGCTTTATATTTCTGTATCTGTGGACACAGGTGCAGTGGAAGGTCCACCTTCCAGCACCAGAGCTTGTCTTGCTCTGGCTTGTTACTAGTTCCCCACCCCCCTAGAGGTTGGACACCTCTGGTTTCCAACCCCACCCCACCCCCACTGAACCCCTGTGCAGGTTGGCCCATCATTGAGCTGTCCAAATGACCCAAGAGAGTTGGATCAGGGAAAGCCAACTGGGAGTCTGCAGCGTTCCAGGTGAATGGAGTTGGGGCCTTTTGCAGAGACTGTAATGTTCATGTCCCCAGGTACGTCATTCACTTTACACCTGTCTGTGGCTTCAATTTCTCCTCGTGTTTTTGCTTTACGCAAATAACTTGTGCATTTTCTCAGCTTGTTAAAAACATTTTGTCCAGTGTGGCCATTTTAAGGCTGAATGAACATATGTGAAATTGTCACTCATCTTTTGTTTTGCTTTGCACCAACACTCATGGGGAATTGTTGACTTTCCTTTTATTCATTCGTTCACAGGGTGTGGGCTTCATTGGCTAGGCCAGCATTTATTACCCATCCCTAATTGCCCTTGAGAAGGTGGTGGTGAGCTGCCTTCTTGAACCGCTGCAGTCCATGTGGTGTAGGTACACCCACAGTGCTGTTAGGGAGGGAGTTCCAGGATTTTGACCCAGCGACAGTGAAGGAACGGTGATATATTTCCAAATCAGGATGGTGTGTGGCTTGGAGGGGAACTTGCAGGTGGCGGTGTTCCTATGCATCTACTAGGGGCGCAGCAAGTTCTGGGGCACAAGTCTTCAGTGCTAACGCCAGTGAAGATGCAGAAAATTTGGATTTATTTTAAAGTGCTAGCCAGGACCAGCAGCTAAGGCACCAAAGCATACACAGGCAATCACAGCCTTACATGAAAGCTAAAACCTTGTACAAAGGGCTCAGCTGTAAATTTGCAATTAGGAAATGGGAGACAGTGTAAATGGGTGGGGACACGGGATAACTCGATCAAGAAATGGGGAAGGCCATTTCACACCGTCTGATAGCCTCGAACCACATCCAGTCAGCCCCCGTAATCCTTTTGTATAGAACAAACATACATTCTTTGCTATCTTCAAAAGGACAATACCCAGTCTCTGCACTGCAATTACTAAACATGAACACGAATATCAGCCCACCAGGGGGGTCATTGTGCTGTGGCCTTTGTCTAACTAATACCATTAAGTTGTAACTGATAATAAAAAAATATATAAACTCTGCTCATTTGAACCTCGGTGGAGAAGTGCCTGGATTGCCCAGGATTTGCTCCCTGCATGCGTAATGAAGGAACCACTTGAATATTGCATCTGGACTCCGAGTGTTGAAATTTTGTACCAGAGTATTCCTCGGACCTTTCACCAGAGTGTTGACAGGGCCCATGGCCTTTGCAGTATCCAGTGCCTTCAGCATTTCTTTATATCACGTGGAGTGAATAGAATTGGCTGAAGGCTGGTATCTGTAATGCTGGGGACCTCCGGAGGAGGCCAAGGTGGATCATCCACTCGTCATTTCTAGTTGAAGATTGTAGCAAATGCTTCAGCCTTATCTTTTGCACTGCTGTGCTGGGCTCCTCCATCATTGAGGATGGTGATATTTGTGGAGCCTCCTCCTCCGGTGAGTTATTTAATTGTCCACCACCATTCACAACTGGATGTGGCAGGGCTGCAGAGCTTAGATCTGATCCATTGGTTGTGGGATCGCTTAGCTCTGTCTATCACTTGCTGCTTATGCTGCTTGGCACGCAAGTAGTCCTGTGTTATAGCCTCACCAGGTTGACGCCTCATTGTTAGGTATGCCTGGTGCTCCTGGCATGTCCTCCTCGACTTTTCATTGAACCAGGGTTGATCCCCTGGCTTGATGGTAATGGTAGAGTGGGGGATGTGCCGGGCCATGAAGTTACAGATTGTGTTCGAGTACAATTCTGCTGCTGCTGATGGCCCACAGCGCCTCATGGATGCCCAGTCTTGTGTTGCTAGATCTGTTTGAAATCTATCCCATTTAGCATGGTGGTAGTGCCACACAACACGATGGAGGGTTATCTCAATGTGAAGGCGGGACTTTGTCTCCACAAGGACTGTGCGGACTCTTCCAGAACGAGCACTGATTTGAACACCACTGGCATTGGTGGTGAATGCAGCTCTCACTGAATGGTTACAGCACACAGGAGGCCATTTGGCCCCTTATGTCCCTGCTGGCTCTCCGTAAGAGCAATTCACCTAGTCCCACTCCCCCACCTTTCCACTGAAGATGTTAATTGGGGTCTTTTCCCATCTATGAAATGAATTTGGGAGGTTAAAGGGGGAGGAACCTGACCTTTCCCACTGGGTCGAAACAGTCTTCCAAGTAAGTGAAGAAATTTCCCTCGTGGGACACGGAGTCCTCCTGGCCCCACAAGGAAAGTTGTGGCCTCCGTTGCCCTGGAACTTCCTCCCCACCCCACCCCAACCACCATTCCCTCATATGCAACCCTCCCTAAACCCCCAACCTCACCTGGAGACCAGATGCCTGATCACCTTGGTTCCTGGTGAAAGTGGACTGCTGCGACTTTGTGGTTAGAATTACTGCAGCCTCATGCTGCCCTGGAAGGCAGCGCATCAACACACCAGACTGCTTTCCCACCAAAAATACACTCAGTTCAAATGTACCCCCCTGAGACCCTCTTGTCCCACTTTGTAACTCATTACATGTATTTATACAGGTCAATGCTGCCATCTGCTGGCTAACTTAAATGATGCACCACATGCAGCGAATAATGTCTGCTTAAGAGAAAAACACTTCGTTCTTCTTAGCATGATGTCACAAGAAAAGGGCAACTTCAATGTTTGTAGGACTTGCAGGGCCCTGAAGTGTCTAAACTCACACAAGCCCAAACACAATCTGCCATGTATGTTCCCATGGTGAATACAAATGCGTTGGTTCCCATCACTTTTAATCTGAAAGGGCAAACTCTGGAGTAACATGCTACATATTTTATCTAATCTTTCTCCATCTTAAGGGGAACTATGGCAGGTTTCAGTCTGTGGAGACTGTTTTCATTGTTTAGACTCCTTGAAGATGCACTGGGGTCAGTTCATTGACTGGTCTCTTGCACGGACCACCTGAGTTGGGGCATAAAGAGATTGAGGGGCCACTTAACTGACTTCGGATAACCAGTCATCTGTTCAGCAAAACATTCTGTCTCCTTGAGAGTTTTCCTCCACCTAAATACACACCTCAGCCTTCTAATTCATCAGGACTTGTTTTTATCTGTGCAATGTTCATGCTTCTGTGATGCTTTTTTGGGGGTGTATTTTTCTAAGTTAAGTGTGTTATGTAAATGCAAGTTGTTAATGCTGTTACTCGTTAAATGTTCTTTTTTTTAAAGTCAAATCCCTGCAGACAAAAGCAACCGAGTAGAGGAGATAAAAGCAAAATACTGCGGATGCTGGAAATCTGAAACAAAAACAGAAAATGCTGGAAAAACTCAGCAGGTCTGACAGCGTCTGTGGAGAGAGAGACAGAGTTAACATTGAGTCCATATGACCCTTCTTCCTGAAGATGGGTCATACGGACTCAAAACATTAACTTTGTTTTTCTCTCTCCACAGATGCTGTCAGACCTCCTGGGTTTTTCCAGCATTTTCTGTTCGAGTAGGGGAGAGATGCTTCCCTTCTGAGAAACAAAGTCAGAAGCTGAACCACTCTGGGTCAATGTCCAACAATTGGCTACAGAAGGGTAATGAGAAACCAGGAGCCAACTGTGAGTCTTAGGTCTCAAGACCCAGTTTACGTTGCTGGGCATCAGTTTTCACTGCCTGAAAGGGTGGTCGAGGGAGACACATCTTCCCTTCATTTCAAAACAATACTTGGGAATGCATTCAAAGTGCTGTGGCTGACCGACATAGGGACAAAGAGCTGGAAATGGGGTTAAGCTGAGTAGCTCCTTTTTGGCTTCTACACACGTGTAGCCTCCACACAGCCTCTTTCTGGGCTCTCATTTTTGAAAAAATGTTTCTATAAAAAGAAAACAGTAGAGAAAAAAAACATTTGGAATAACTTTTGCTTTACCAAGCTGCTGGTTCTCAGCCTGGAGACGTTCATAGAGACTTTCTGGGGTGGGTTACTCAGTGAAATTGTCCGACAAGAATCTGTTTTTGGCGTGGGATTGGGTGAGTTCTGGCGGCTGCTGCTTTGGTTTCCTCTTCCTGCTCAAGGGCTGCAGCGATCGTGGGGCCAGCACTGGAGGCGAGGCAGTGCCGAAAACAGAAACCATGGGATTAACGGAGTCCCGGAGTTGACGGGAGAGGAGACGGGAGGTCCTTAGAGAGTGGATTTGCAGGGCTGGGAGGGGGGTGGAGGGGAGGGGAAAAGGGGAAGCCAGCATGTCCACCTTGTGCAGGGTCTTTCCCGGAGCACAGCAGCTGGGCCTGTGACTGGGACCGGACTCAAGCCACAGTCCCAGTAACTGGCAATGGCCCAATGGCAAAGGCTTCAGCCCACCAGGCAGCCTATCAGCGTTAATCCAGTGTGGACAGGCTGGTAAACTGCAGAGGGGGAGGAATTAAACTCCAAAACACTTGACAGCTGTGCAGTGAGTCAGAGAGCGGTGGAGGGTTTACCCCTGAAACTCCGAACAAAGAACCACCAAAGCCAATTCCACACCAGGAAGAGCAAGGAGGTCTTAGGGACTCGAAACGTAAACTCTGTTTCTCTCTCCACAGAGGCTGTTAGACCTGCTGAGTTTTTCCAGCATTTTCTGTTTGTGTATCAGATTTCCAGCATCCGCAGTATTTTGCTTTTACCTTAGAGCAGGGAGATGTTGTGCGGTGAAGTACTTGACAGGCATGTTGCTGAACCAGCAGGGTTACCTTTTGGCTGAAGGGAAGATAAAAGTTTTCACATCAACAATCACATCAGTGCTCACTGTATCAGGCAAAATTCCAGGCAAGTCCCTTTAAGACTTCACATTCAGAAATGAAAAATATGCAAGAGGTTTATAGTATTATAATTTAGATTGGGGGGGGGCGGGGCGGGCAGTCTCTAATTATTAGTCCATTTGAAAAGGGTCCTTCAACCAAAATGAAGTTTAAGAAGCACCACACGAAACACAGGGATGGGGAAAAGAATAAGTGCAATTTGAAGAGTTAACACATGTGGTCCACCATCACCATCTGCTGGCCAAAGAGAGCACTGCGCCAACAAGAAATCTTACCTCCACACAACTTCAATGAAAAGATTTAATGGGGAAGTGAGAACGTTGCCTTCTGTCCATCACTGGTTAAGTGAAAGAATCAACGAAAAAGCTCCTCATGGGGAATTAACTCACATGCAAAAAAAGGCTCAGCTCAGAGTATTTATTAACCACGGTCGGTTATGTTGATTCCTGCCTGTACCTGTTACCATGGGACGACTTTTCGTTTAATTATGGAATAAATCAAATTAATTCTATTGAGGTCTGAAGGCCTTATCACTTTCCAAAACAAAAATGGCTTTGAAAAAAATGGTCAGTATTGGCTGACAGAGAAACATCACACTGGTGAGGCTGTTACTCCCCCCAATGTCTCCATTCACCACCAGCACCCACCTCCCCTCCGAAGAGACAGGACCTTCATAACCCAACCCTGCCCAAATTATGCAAAGGAGGCTTTTACACTAAAGCAGCGAAAGTCAAGATACGGAGCCATTGGTGTTATCGGTTGCTCTGCTTCTGTATACTTGGAGGATTTTACATTTAGTAACTGCTGTACTTTAATAATGTGACAAAAAAAGTAAAGAGACTGGGAACAGATCTAGCAATGTGGCTTTCTAAAATCATTTTCTTTATTCACCTTTGTGGGGACAGAAGGTCCATATCAGAGCTTCTAAAATTTAAACACATCCTTAAAAGAGAGGTTATTATTGATCATCACACAAGACTTGATTAGCCTAATGCTGAACTAAACCATTTCCAGTGCCCTTTGACTGAACCAAATATTCCGTTTTAAGAATGCAGTGTAAAAATATTAAAATGACCCTCAAAGTATCGATAGAAGATTGTTTACTGAAATAGTAATGATCAAAAACTCCACTACTGGAAATTAGGCATCCCCCTCATATATGGTTGTTACAGATGTTAATTAAGGCCATCATTGATTGGCTGGCATGTTTATCAGGATAATTATGCCGTTCTATTGAAGTGGAGGCAATGGGAAATTGGGGTTGAAAGTTAATTTGCGCCAAGGGGATTCTGTTTGGCACTCCACTTCTAGCTGAGAAAAAGGCTAAACCCATCGAATTTGCCTTCTGCCATCCTGGTAGTAGAACCATTCAATCATAGAATGGTTACAGCACAGAAGGTGGCTGTTTGGCTCATTCTGTCTGTGCTGACTCTTTGCAGGTACTGCTCAGCAAGTCCCACTCCACCACCTCTTCCCCATAGCCCTGCAAATTTATCTTTAGCTGATTCTCCATTTCCATTTGGAAAACCATGACTGAACCCACCTCCACCCCACTCTCAGGCAGCGCATCCCAGACCCTAACCACTCGAAATGTGAAAAAAAAAGGTTTTTTCTACATTTCACCTTTGGTTATTTTGATCACTTTAACTTGGTGTCCCTCAGTTCCTGATTCTTGAGTCAGTGGGGACAGTTTCTCCCTATCTAGTCTGGCCAGACCTCTCATGATTTTGAATACTTCTATCGAATCTCTTTTGAACCTTCTCTTCTCTAAGGAGAGCAAACCCAGCTTCCCCAATCTATTCACATAACTGAAGCCCTTCATCCCGGAAACAATTCCCATAAATCTTTTCTGCATTCTCTCCAAAGCCTCCAAATCCTTCCTAAAGGGTGGTGCCCAGAATCGGAAACAATGCTCCAGTTGGTGTTTTATAAAAGGTTCATCATAACCTCCTTGCTTTTGTAGTCTATGCACCTATGTATAAAGTCCAAGATCCTGTATGTCTCATTAACCACTTTCTCAATCTGCCTTGGCCACCTACAATAATTTGCGCACATATACCCCCAGGTCCCCCTGCTCTTGAAGACACTTTAGAATTGTACCCTTTATTTCATATTGCCTTTTCTCAGCCTTCCTATCAAAATGTATCAAGGATAGTGGAGTTGTTGACTAATTGTAGCCATCATTCTCCATTAGTTAGTCTACACCAAACCCAAACTAGGCCCCAGTGGCTGAGAGCTTTGGGAACCATGGGTTCAAAATCACATGTTCTTCTCAAGCATGTTACACTTATCACATGTAATGTTTCAAATTACCTGTGTGTATGTCCCAAAATGTTATTCTCTGAAAGAAATCTATCCAATTAATACTTATATTAAGATTATTCAGAGAAGAATTCTGAAAACAGAGAAAAATTGCATTGTCAGAAAGGATTGTGGAGAGAATGGCCAAACCCTGAATGATCATGATGCACTGAGATGGTGTTGCAGCATTGCTATTTGCCAGGTATCATCATCCATTGAGAGTATCCAGTGTTTCCACTCTGAGTTAACAACAATTTGCATTTATAGAGCGTATTACAGATGCAAATCAGAATTGTGTAATGTTTGATGGTTGCTATAGAATTGTTTGCATTGGGTTGACTTATGACCAGTTGTTTAAGGGCAGGTGGACATTGATATAACTCAGCATTTTCGTTGCCAGCAACTGTCATAGGAGAACAAGTTCTGATTTTATTTCTAACTTAATGTGAGGGAGGCCTTGTGGTGCAATAGGTAGTGTCCCTGCCTCTGAGCCAGAAGCTCCAGGTTCAAGTCCCACCCCAGGTCTTGATAGTCAAGGAAGGTGCTTTCATAATCCTTCCATACATACGCAGGAGATGTTCCTGCTCAGCTGTATGATGGAAAGAAATGGAAGTTTCTACCATCCATAGCTCCAGGCTACAACATGCATGTTAAAGTGCATGTTGCCACAGTAACTTGGGCTCTGGTAGGGTGGAGGTGCCTGGATGGCTTGTGTGGATCAGATTGTCACCAACAGCATAGGGTTCAATCTTCATTGTGGCTGGGGTGGATATGGGACCTTCCTCCTGCCCTGCCCACCCATGGTGGAGGCTACAGCCCTGTGGTTTGGACCTGCTTTCAGACAGAGAACTGAAGAAGAGGAGAAAGGGTGTGAAATGTCACAAGAAATCAGAGACACAGAAAAATTCATACAGCATACTAAACAAATGGAATGGCACAGATGAGATCCCCCAAAACAATTTATAACCATGCTAAAGTATCAAAGAGTTCTGTAATACTGCAACGGAGATGTGAAACCATGGAACAAGCTTAAAAGTGCAGAATAACTGCTGAAGAATTAAGCAGCATTTAAGGCCTTGAAGGGAAATAGATCATAAATAAGACAGATTCAACATTAAAAAGACTGGAAGAGGAATACAAAGAGCATGGTCATGACAAAGAAAGATCCAGAATTGAGCACAACAAGAGATGAAGGATAACAACACTGTTTTTCAGCCTTACAAAGAGGAAAATGGAAGGATGAGGAGGGCCACTGGAAGGGGGATTGGATGAGGCCATGAGAATTGAGCTGTGTTAAATGTGCTGTGTGTATGTTTTGTGCATCAGTCTTGAGGCAAGGATGTTATCAAATCTGGAAAGAGGCAGCAGAGATGAATTGCTACTATTCACACCACAACCAGAATGATTAACAAACAACCTGTACAAACTTAAGGTAAATAAATGTCAGGGGCCAGATAAGAAGCATCCAAGGATTTTTAAGGAACCGAAAGAGGAATTTTCCAGACAAATCTGGTGCAAATCCTCCTAAAATTGGCAAATACTGGGGTGGTGCTGGGACCAGTGCAAGGCAGATGTTGGGGTGGTGCTGGGACCAGTACAAGGCAGATGTTGGGGTGGTGCTGGGACCAGTGTAAGGCAGATGTTGGGGTGGTGCTGGGACCAGTGCAAGGCAGATGTTGGGGTGGTGCTGGGACCAGTACAAGGCAGATGTTGGGGTGGTGCTGGGACCAGTACAAGGCAGATGTTGGGGTGGTGCTGGGACCAGTACAAGGCAGATGTTGGGGTGGTGCTGGGACCAGTGTAAAGCAGATGTTGGGGTGGTGCTGGGACCAGTACAAGGCAGATGTTGGGGTGGTGCTGGGACCAGTACAAGGCAGATGTTGGGGTGGTGCTGGGACCAGTACAAGGCAGATGTTGGGGTGGTGCTGGGACCAGTGTAAGGCAGATGTTGGGGTGGTGCTGGGACCAGTACAAGGCAGATGTTGGGGTGGTGCTGGGACCAGTACAAGGCAGATGTTGGGGTGGTGCTGGGACCAGTACAAGGCAGATGTTGGGGTGGTGCTGGGACCAGTACAAGGCAGATGTTGGGGTGGTGCTGGGACCAGTACAAGGCAGATGTTGGGGTGGTGCTGGGACCAGTACAAGGCAGATGTTGGGGTGGTGCTGGGACCAGTACAAGGCAGATGTTGGGGTGGTGCTGGGACCAGTGTAAGGCAGATGTTGGGGTGGTGCTGGGACCAGTACAAGGCAGATGTTGTTTCCTGTTTTTCCAAAAAAGGCGACCCAGGGATCTCAGATAAATCGCTAGGAATACCCACCAGATCTGGCAGCATCTGTGAAGAGAGAAACAGAGTTAATTGGTGGAATTGTCCCAGGTTTGCTCTAAGTGAGGTAGCGGGCAGGAAAGAGAACGTTCTTCCCACCGGCCGGGTTGTCAAGTTGTATTGTCCCATTAATCATGCATTCCCGGGAAACACGCTGTTTCAATGGTGGATAGGCTCTCATTCGCCCACCATCGCCTCGCCGCTTCCTCATGCCGTACGCCATATTTAAAGTGCAGCCGTGCGCACACCTCTCAGTGCTTCCAGCCCACGACTGCTGCACAGGAGACATGGACCCGAAAGGCAAGAAGACTGCTGCCCCCAGGTTCAATGACACGTCCCTTGAGTGCCTTTTGGACGCAGCGGAGGCTGTGATGTCCTCTACCCCCATTCTGGCTGCAAGATGGGCAGTAACATCACCGATCCAGCATGGGAGGGGGTGGCAGAGGGGGTCAGTGCCAATGTCCTGCAAAAGAGGACAGCCACCCAGTGCCGCTACAGGATGAATGGTCTCATCCATTCCACCAGGGTCACTCACTCTTCTCACCACTCTCAACTCACACACTCACAAACCCATCACACACCCACAGGGATCTCACACCTCAAGGGGCAACACCACTAACTCTCACACACACCCTCACATCTCCATCAGGCTCATATCCTCTGGAGTTCACATACTCATCCTGTCCATGACTCCGCTCACCACACAAACATTCCACACAGTGCCCTGTGTCCTGCTCACACTCTCTCCATCTGTTTTCATGCAGGAGAAGCTGGTTCACAACAGCAGGGAGAGGTCCCAGACCGGGGGTGGAGTGGCCCACATTAGGCCCCTCACTCACTGTGAGGAGTGTGCCATCATGCTGACTGGTGAGGACATGGACCCTGCCTGCGGTGATAGTGAAGTCGGCGGTGAACACCCTCGTGAAGATCCTGCACCACATCATCCCTCTCTCAACACAAATATGAGCTCTCTCTCCTGCTTTTGACTCTGCTGCAATGCACTAATTATCTCCACTTTGGTTCACAGGGAGCTCTGCCAAGTGACTGACACCCTCAGCCAGCCAGTCCCTCAGCTCCATCCACATCCTCACCTGCAGCCAAGAGGACTTCTCCTCCATTGAAGAGCTGGAAATAAGCAGCCTGGAAGACCGGTCACAGCGCTTACCCTCACCCTGCACCAGTGCAGAGACACATGCATCGCCTCACTCTGCCCTCGGTCATTCTCACCTTTTCCTCCTACCATGCCCACCCTCAATTTGCCACCCTTACTCCCACTCCTCTCCGGACTCCTTCCTCCAACCATACTTCTTTCTCCACCCTTACTCTTTCCCCTATCCCAATACCTTCCTCCCCCCGGACTCCTTCCCCTCTCTGGACTCCTTCCTCCCCATCAAACTCCTTCCCTTACAGCTTCCTCCCCCCTTACACCTCCTCAGTTGCCATCTTCTCCCCTGTTACCCGCCCCGTAGTCGCTCCCCTTTTCCCAACATCACCCCTCAACACGTTCACTCCCTCTTCCCAACCTCACCCTCCCTGATACCTTCATTACCCCCCTCCCAACCTCATCCTCCCCACCCCCGCCACCTTTTCCTCTCCCAGTCGATCCTAGACCTTCCTCTCCCACCCCCCGGCATCATCCTGCCCCAAACACAACTGGACCTTCCTCTCCATCCCCTTGACCATCATCTGTTGTGAGCAGACCCTCCGTGGTGACTTTCCACCTTCCGTGAGGTGCTTCATGGTGGAGCCATGTCCATGAGAATCCACCCAGCATGTGATGGACGTTCCTCCAGGGTCCCGTTGGTGTTGGGCTCCAGCACCTTCTGCTCCTCCGATGTCCGCGATGTGAGCAAGGGCCTGGCGGGTAAGTCCCGACTTCTGCACGTCACACGTGTCAAGACGTGTTCTGCACCGACGTGTTTTCCTGCTAATGTGGGTAGGTGATCCAGCGGGGTGGGGTTGGGGTTGGGGGGGTGATTCCGGCGGGCTGGCCTATAATGATGTGCAGATGTGTTACAATGAGGTTCCCGATATCCGACAGTGGGAAACACGGCCCACCATTGATGGGCTGAGAGGAAGATTGTAAACAGGTTTCACAATTTTTGGCCTTCTCGCCATATTGTCCGCTCACACCACCAAACACGCCCGACTCCAGCGGGCATGGAAAATTCTGCCCAACGTTGAGTTGAACATGGCTCTTCTTTGGAATAATGACTATTATTTGCTTAGAAAACTACAGACCAGTGAGGTTAATGTCAGTTATAGATAAGGTTAAAGAAACCCTTGTTACAGGTAAGAATGTGGAGCATCAGGATAGAAATGTGAGCAAAATTAAAAGGCCGAGATAGGGTGGCGATAGGAAGGTCGTACCCATTTAATTTTCTGAGGATGTGAAAAGGAGAATCACGGTGGATGTGTTCCACTTGGATTTCAGTAGAACCTTTGATTCAGTTTCTATGGAAAGGCTGCTACTAAAAATAAGGAGAGTGGGATGTAGTGAAAATATGTTTGCAATGTATATGCAATTGGTTGACTAATGGAACCCAAAAGACATTCGCAAGAACATCAGATGTGAAGGGAACAACAATTTATACTTCATGAGAGGAGAGTGCTCATGAAGTACAAATTGTTGTTCGCTTTCCATTTGGTATTCTTGCGAATGTCCTGATGAGTGCGAGACCAAAAACTTCGACATGTCTCTCTTTTTTCAGCAATACTCAGGTTCTGCACTACCAAGGAACTATTTGTGGGACTCAAAGGGTTGTGGCACAGTGATTGTCAACTGGAAAATGCGACTAGTAGTGTCTGATGATTCTATCTATCTAATGATTCTATTTTCTATGATTCAACCGGACCAAAAGCTGGAAAGTGGGATTAGGCTGGGTGGCCCATTTCTCAGCTGGCTCAGACATGATGGGCCAAATGGCCTCTTTCTGTGCTGTAAACTTTCTATAACGCTCAATATCTTTATTAATGACTTGGCCCTAGGTGTCATAAACACAATGACTACATTTGCAGATGATGCAAAGTTAACAAAGGTGGTAGACAGTAAAAGCTGAGCATAATGGGTGGGGAGTTAAAGATTGTTGGAAAATGAGTTGATAGATGACATTTCCTGACATTAAATTTCACGTGCTAAACGCTTCACAGGTGATCAAAAAAGTCCAGGAAGGGACTATTGCTTAAATGGAAAGAAAATAATGGGCAGGATTTTACATTCATTGGGCAGACACGCGCCCCACCCAACCAGGCGTAAAATCATGCACGATGATGTTGGGCGAGCGTCCCAACGTCGTTGTGCACTCTCGTGATCTTTCAGTTGGCGGGTGCGCGCGAGAGTTGGCAGCTCGCCCACCGATAATTAAGAATCAGAATCACAGAATCACAGTGCAGAAGAGGCCCTTCGGCCCATCGAGTCTGCACCGACACGTGAGAAACACCTGACCTACCTACCTAATCCCATTTACCAGCACTTGGCCCATAGCCTTGAATGTTATGACGTGACAAGTGCTCATCCAGGTACTTTTTAAAGGATGTGAGGCAACCTGACTCCACCAGCCTCCCAGGCAGCGCATTCCAGACCATCACCACCCTCTGGGTAAAAAAATTTTTCCTCACATCCCCCCTAATCCTCCTACCCCTCACATTGAACTTATGCCCCCTTGTGACTGACCCTTCAACTAAGGGGAACAGCTGCTCCCTATCCACCCTGCCCATGCCCCTCAATCTTGTACACCTCGATCAGGTCGCCCCTCAGTCTTCTCTGCTCCAACGAAAACAACCCAAGTCTATCCAACCTCTCTTCATAACTTAAATGTTTCATCCCAGGCAACATCCTGGTGAATCTCCTCTGCACCCCCTCCAGTGCAATCACATCCTTCCTATAATGTGGTGACCAGAACTGCACACAGTACTCCAGCTGTGGCCTCACCAAGGTTCTATACAACTCCAACATGACCTCCCTACTTTTGTAATCTATGCCTCAATTGATAGAGGCAAGTGTCCCATATGCCTTTTTCACCACCCCACTAACATGCCCCTCCGCCTTCAGAGATCTATGGATACACACACCAAGGTCCCTTTCTTCCTCAGAACTTCCTCGTGTCATGCCGTTCATTGAATACTTCCTTGTCAAATTACTCCTTCCAAAGTGTATCACCTCACACTTTTCAGGGTTAAATTCCACCTGCCACTTATCTGCCCATTTGACCATCCTGTCTATATCTTCCTGTAGCCCAAGACACTCAACCTCACTGTTAACCACCCGGCCAATCTTTGTGTCATCCGCAATCTTACTAATCCTATCCCCCACATAGTCATCTATGTCGTTTATATAAATGACAAATAATAGGGGACCCAGCACAGATCCCTGTGGTACGCCACTGGACACTGGCTTCCAATCACTAAAGCATCCTTCTGTCATCAACCTCTGCCTCCTACAACGAAGCCAATTTTGAATCCATCTTATTAAATTACCCTGTATCCCATGTGCATTTGCATTCTTTATAAGTCTCCCACGTGGGACCTTGTCAAAGGCTTTGCTGAAATCCATATAAACTACATCAACTGCTGTACCCTCATCTACACACCTGGTCACCTCCTCAAAAAATTCAATCAAATTTGTTAGGCATGACCTCCCTCTGACAAAGCCATGCTGACCATCCCTGATCAAACCTTGCCTCTCCAAGTGGAGATAGATACTCTCCTTCAGAACTTTCTCCAATAGTTTCCCTACCACTGACGTGAGACTCACTGGCCTGTAGTTCTCTGGTTTATCTCTATAACCCTTCTTAAATAGCAGAACCACATTAGCTGTTCTCCAGTCCTCTGGCACCTCCCCTGTGGCCAGACAGGAATTAAAAATTCGGGTCAGAGCCCCGGCGATCTCCTCCCTTGCCTCCCTCAGCAGTCTGGGACACAAAGCATCCGGACCTGGAGATTTGTCCACTTTTAAGCCTGCCAACACCTCCAATACCTTGTCACTCTCTATATCAATTTGCCTGGAGGCATATTAAGGCCCTTTAAGCAATTAATTAATTTGTATTTTTCACTGTCTGTCCAACCTTACAGTTGGTGGGTGGGCGAATAGGCCAGGCAGCATTTGCATTTTTAATGAACCTCATCCACGGGCAGGATGAGGTTTCCAACGGTAAATAAAAATCCATTAAATATTTTTCACCATCATTTTAAACATGTCCCTCTTCATGCGACTGAGTCACATGTGGGGACATGTTTATGTCATCTTTAAAATATTTATTTTCATTTCTCCAATTATTCAGTTTTCAGCGTGTGTTCCCCTGCACATGTGCAGACTCTCACGCTGACCCTCCTCCAGCCCCCACCCCAACAGTGCTGAGCCCCTCAGCTGGCCGTTAATTGGCCAGTCAGCGTGAAATCGCGGTAGGGGGCCGATCGCGGGAGGCGGGCTGTTTCCTGGCCACTCCCGAGCCAACCCGCCCGACGAACGGAAAATCTTGGCCAATAGGTGTAGAAAAAAAAAGCATGAGAGATCTTGGCTGACAATAAATTGAAGCCATCGCAACTAAGTTCGAGGGGCAGTGAGTATCAACGAACATGTTGGAATTGATTAATACGCCAATATTAAGCCAAATCAATGAGGTAATCCTCATTAAAATCGTTAGTGTATCAGCTATTAGAATACTCTGCAGAGTTCTGGTCACTGCAGTATAAAAATGATATTGCAGCAAACGAATAAAGGAGGAAGGCAAAGTGACTGAGCGGCTGGAGAGGTTTGATAAATTGGGCATGTTTTCACTGGAAAAGAGAATGCGGAAAGATGACACGACAACTGCTCAGCATCCTAAAAGGACTTGATAACGTAGACCATGTAGGAACAGTGCCCCATGGAGGTCTTGTGGTTCTAAAGATAGAGCCCCTGTCTCTGAGGCAAAACTCTGGGTTCAAGTCCCTTGCCAGGATTTGTTGACCATGGAAGGAGTGTTCATGACGTGGGTCAAACAAACTGATAAGATCATGTTGCTAATCCTTCCGACACTTCCCTGCATTTTCCCAAAAGGAAAACAGTGTGTGTGAAGAAACAAACGAACAATGTCGCTTAAAACTATCCTCCAAAGGGCTGCATGTGAGATTTGCCAAGGAAATACTCTAAACTGCCTCAGGATGACCACATGGAATGGAATTCAATTGGAACAGTTAATTCAGGCTTTTAAGCAATTAAGCCATAAAGTCATTAGTCCTGGTTTACGTCAAGAGAAGAAGCAGTTAGTAAATTGTAAACATGTTACAGTCCCTCATGTTCGTGTGGGTCCCTTGTTAAAAGTAAAGGGGGATGCTAAAAAAGTGAAATTGGCCTGTTGTCAGTGCTGAATGGTTGCAAATGTTGGACAAAAGGAATAATCCCTCTGACACATGGGTCATTAAGAAGTAAGCCTTTTCTTTGTCTTTGGTAGAAATAGCAATCTTTTAATATCAAAATAAAACGCATTTCCTCTATTTTTCTGTAAGAACTTTTACAGAGTAAAATTAGCATTAGAAGGTACTTTGAAAGGACAGGAGCACCAGCAGTTAGAAGTGAAATGGTGGCTGCACTGGCTGTTATAGACAGAGCAAGTTGCTGGAGGATGAGAAATCAGAGAAGGAAGTCAACTTAGATATCATCACCTAGATCAAGGAACCGGAACCGAACACCGAATGGAAACAGATAACTGACTGTGATGGGATTCACTGAGTCAACATTGTACAAGCTAATGCTTGCATTAAGCCAACCATGGTGCTCAAGAGGAAAAGGTCGTGTAAACTCCAAATGTTGTTAGTCACAGAGAATTGATTACTGGATAAACTAGCTATTGAAAGCTGTAACTGCCAGCTAGCTAAAGAATGACTCTTACAGAATTCCACCAGTTTATAACTTCAGATTTTGCTTGCCACTATAATTAATTCTCAAGTCTCTGTTAACTTTGTGTAAACTTCAATACTCATTTTGCTAAGCAACTACATCCATAAATGATTGGCTACTCAACTGCTAAGTAACTGATTATATTGTGCCTGTTTTAGGTTACGTTTAACTAAGTTGTGATTTGTAAACAATGAGTAATGTTTAGTGCATGTCTCATAGTCTGGCTTCTTCCTTGATGATTTGGGCAGAAGTTAAAACTTACTCAGCAACTTAAGAGTAACCTAGTTGAGGGTTAGTAAGGTAAATTAATTTGATCTGAACTGCTTAATGCCACATGGATTAATTGGGTAAGTCAGGCATCATTCATCCCTAAACCCACATTGTGGGCTAAAAGCCCCAGACACCTGACTGCCCTTACCTCAGTTTATCTGCTGCCTAAACCCTCATTCATGCCTTTGTTACCTCCAGATTTGTCCATTCCAATGCACTCCTGACTGGCCTCTCATATTCTACCCTCTGTAAGCTTCAGGTCATCCAAAACTCTGCTGCCTGTGTCCCTACTTTCACCAATTCCCATTCACTTATCACCCCCATGTTCACTGATCTACATTGGCTCCTGGTTAAGCAGTGCCTGGATTTTAAAATTCTCATCCCTATTTTCAAATGCCTGCACAGCCTCGCTCCTCCCTATCAACACAATCTGCTCCAGCCTACAACCCTCTGAGATATCTGTGCTCCTCTAATTCTGGCCTCTTGAACATCCCAAATTTTGATTACTCCAGCATTGGTGTCTGTGCTTTCAGCTCCCTGGATCTTAAGCTCTGGGATTCCCTCCTTAAATCTCTACCGTGCTTTGCTCCTTTAAGAATCTCCTTCAAAGCGACTCTTGACCAAGCTTTTGGTCATTTGCCCTAATATCTTGGTGTCATATTTCATTTCCCTCTTTGAAAGCCAGGGGGGACCTGGGTCTGCACCTATTGTGCATTGCCGCCCATCCCCAAGAGCTGCCTGCCAATCAGAGGGCCGGCAGCCTCAGCAGCACCACTGGGGCCGGTGGCCAGTGCTGGGGTTGCACCTGGAGGAGGGGGCTGCAGCAATGGATGTGACCCCTCACAACCAGGGAAGCGGGGTTTGGGAGCACCGGGTCCAATCCGGCAGGCCCTGAGGGGGATAGGGCAAGGGTTGGGGCTTGGTGAGGATGGGCAACGCTGTTGCCATGGGGGTGAACATTGCCACCTGGGGGGCCCCTTCAAGTCCTAAATAGGAGGGTGTTCCTGGAGTCCTCCAGGAAGCTATCAGGATTTACCGGGCGGTCTTTCCATACAATGGAGGGCCCCTCCGAGCACTCCAAAGTGTCAGCGGAGGCAGGAAGAGGCCCATAATTGGCCACTTAAGTGGCTCCGTTGGGCTCTGGGAGGGCCGTCTGTCACCCTTTCCTCTGCTAACAAGATAACATGGCGGCGGGAAGACTATGAGTGCACCAAGCCCCACCCCCTCACCCCGCCCCCAATCTTTCCTTTCTATTTAACGGGTGCTCCTGCCTCCTGGCCTGTACAGTGGTGACACCCAGTCATACGATAGGTTGCTGAATTGTTGGTATAAAATAGGTACTATCTCCCAAAGTCTAAAGCACACCCTCCCTGCACATGTCTAAAGGTATTTTTTGTAACATCTTTTAGTTTGTTTGGAACTTCCACAAGTAGACTCTTTCTATTTAACCAGCCAGTGGCAACACTCGTCATGATTTACCTCATTGTGACCCTTCCAGTTACTTCTTAAGCTTCTCAGCTGCAGTGAAAGAAATCTCAACTTCTCTAATCTTCTTCCCTTGCCCCTTGTTTATGTCGTTAGCAGTGAACAAGAGTCTCTGGATAGAATCTCAATGCCACGTGCTTCAAAGTTTAAAACTGGAATGGTTTCCATTGCAAATAAAGAGAAAACGCTGGATGCATGGATGCAGGTACAACAGGATCTGGAAAGAGAAGTGACAGGTCAAACTGTTCAGACACAACCTCTGTCAAGGTTGGAAGGTTAAGGTGGTGAGCTATTTGTCAAACTGACTGATTACAACAAGGGGAGAGGGAGACGCACTGGTAGATATGTTGACAACTGGTACAAAGAAGCTAATTGGCTTAACAGATGGGGGTGCTTTTTAAAAATAAGGTGAAAGGTGCCAGTTGATGTACAATGGTCAAATGTGAAAAAGCTTCCAAAATACACAATGTGAATGAGAGTGTCAAAATGGACAGAAGAAAAAATGGAATATGAATGTGAAAAACTGATGACGCAGGCAATGCCTGATGTTTCTAATTGCCAATGTTCTGTCGAGAGAGCTATTGACTCTCCAGAAGAGAGAAGTATTGCTGCTGAAGTCACTGTTGACGTGCAGTCTGGCGTGGCAACCAAGTTATCTCATCATGAGTAATTACACTGCACTCCTTCCTATCAGATATAACTAATAGTTCAGGCCAGTCTGTACCTGGAAACTGCATCAAGTTCAAATGGGCACTAAACCAAGATGTGGATACATTTCTAGGAAATATGACTCCAGAGGGCTGACGAAAATGATCTCAGATTTATTCCACGAATAGCATTCTGTGACTATGCAAGACGAGGCTTTTCAGAGTTGGTGAACGTTTGCAAGGAAGGTCAAGAATTGAAGAAAGATGACAATTGATTACAACTGGAACATGTGGTACTGAACACAATAGATGCCTTCAGCCAATGCTGCAGACTGAAGTATATCCTACAAGTTCAGAGGCACACATTTAGGTGAGGAGAAGTTAAGTCGCATTGGCAGTAGCAACACTCGCCCATTAATTCCAATTCAGATGGTTCAAAAATAAATCAGGTATATGGGACTGGAGTGCTTGTCCCATCATGTGATGGAGTGGCTCTTGGAAAGAATATGACAAAAGTTAACAAGCTTTAATGTTGTTTGATTAAAATAAAAGCGTTTCAAAGCTACCAATTTAACAGGGTTTACAGTCACTTAAGTATATCCCAAAATATTAATTTTGAAAGTCACCTCAGTGTCTGATAATTAATAAATGTTCCTTAAAACGTAATAAAACAATTCAATGTATTTGAAGGCAATTGTGTATGCACATCTCGTTATAGGTTCAGTTTAGTTTGGGTAAGTGTGGTGTCTGCTGATAAAGTGTTTTAAGGAGTTTGATGGCAATTTAATGAAGTTATTATTCTCATGGCACAGTATTTAGGACATTTAACTAGAACTCCAATTTACACATTAAAGGGGCTTACCACCTGAACCAAGGTCATGTGAATTCCATCAGTAAACTCCTTTCAAGATGTTGCTGGTCACACCAGTGCGTTTAATCGGGCACTAACATTTCCAACTCAATTTTGACATTGTGACCACTGTTAATACTAGCTTAAACATGTTTAAAATTGACCCCTATGGGTTAGGAAGCACAACCATTAAAATGCTGTGGGTTAGAATATTGTCTTTTTAAACTCGGGCATGCAATTGAATGCAGCTCAAATCAGTCAGTCGACTGTCATTATTCGCTGGGAGATTTTGTTTGGGTACTGAACCTAGTTTCTAGAGGGCACAGACCTACAGCCTTAAAACCGTGCCTTAGTTACAATAATTAACTACAGCAATAATTGGCACCCAACTAACAGCTTTACTTCGAGAAAGCATAGGGAAATAAACTGCAGACAAAATGGGAATAAATCTCAGTCAGTGAGGATAATCTCGCAAGATTGCTGCTCAGACACTTTGGCAAAGTAATAAAAGGAAATCTTAACGGTCAAACTAATCTACATTAGAATCCAAAAGGTGAAAAATATTCCACTTCCCTAAAATGGTTCTTTCGCACAACTTGTTAAAAATTTTGCTGCTGATTTAATAAGTTGACCGCTTCACTAAATTTCACTGGAAGTTTACAGTTAGTATCTTCATATCCTAAATAAGGGAATTAAAGTTGTCTTTATATCTGAATGGCATCATTTTCTAGCAGAAACTGGCAAAGCCGTAGGATATTGCTATCAAACGTCAGTGTTGCTGAATCACCAAATGATGAATGGAAACTATACAAAAAGGTGGAACCTCTGAAATGCCAAAATCACAAATGATTTATAGTGCCATTCTACATGGGTGTGATAGGTCTTAATGGGGATTCATGTAAACATGGAGGGCACTTTAATAATCATTATTTTCCTTCTTCAGTCTTCAAACTACTCCACCCAAGAGGAAGTTTCAATTCATGAGGTTCTTTTCAATTCAATATATTGAATTTTACATCAAATTATATAAATTGATATAATTTATATCAACTTTTGCAATTGACTACTGAATTGTAAGCCTCCTTAACCTAATATCGTGACCATATGTTAATAATATTGCCACTAGTTGCTGCATGGAAAGTAATGCCATTCTGCACAAATAGTAATGTGCTTAAGTAAAGCTGATCAATGCCGGTCATTGGAGCATGAGAGATATTTCTACTTGGGATGTTATCACCTTGTGCAGATGTATCATGGTGTGAATAAAAATTGGGATTATATCAGTCGATCTCACTGTATGACTCTCAGCATCAAATTTAGAAAATGCTGTATCTCACTGCTTTCTGGTTCTCAAATACCTTCAAAATGCAAACATTTCCATTTTTTTTCATAAGCCGGTAAACGATGTTCTGCAGCCTGGACACCTGTAATATTGGTTACCATACTAAACACTTTGGAAGTGCTCATTAGTGGCTTATGGCTTGCAACAATCCATCAATTCTGGATGTCAAAAGTCAGAAGTATTCAGTAAAATTGAGAAAAGTCAGTGCAACAAAGCAAGAATGATCGAATTGGCCTTGCAAACACACAAAAATTTTGGCAGTTGGACAACTTTCCTTCAAGTCATAGTTCACTTCAAGTTCTTTGCAGAATTATGATAACAGAAGATGCTGGAGATACTGCTGTGTTGAGTGATTGAATAGCTGCTAAACCATCCACTAAAATGACGAGAATCAAGCACGGCTGAATTGGGTTACAAGTATGATGAGACTTGCATCAGACTCGTAATATGATTCCTATACTGAAATAGGTAGAATATGACCAAACATGTGTGTTAGACCAAACAACTTCTTCTTTTCAATCTGGTAGCGCAAACTAAATTCCTTATATGCCCAGTCTGTGGGTTGTATGCATTCGTTATGCAGTCTTCTGCAATGTTGACCTTGGAAAATGCAAGCACAAATGGGACATTTTTATTTCAAACCTATTACAGAACACAAATTTGGGCGCAATAAAGTAGGAATGTCATTAAACAGGAGTGACCAGTTTGAGATCGGTACTAGCTAAGACAACTGCAAAGTTGGCCGGTTCAGGTTACACCTTGATGGCTCTACTCAATCTCTGGTCATCAGAAGTGAAGCTTCTGTCTGTAGACCTTTACAAAGATGCACAGAGTTCTGTGTATCATTAACAAAGTAGGCCAATACTTTCCATAGCAGCCCCCCAAAAAAAAAAATCTGCAGTAGTTAGTACTTAGTGAGCTACACGGAGAAGAAAAAGACCTTTAAACATTTTCCAGGGGGTCCGGCAAACAGCCTGAGATCATACTGTCTGTATGCCCGGCACCGGTCAGACTACTTTGGATGCGTTCTCACACCACATGCTTCATTTCAATGCAGGCGAACTTGTGTCTGCATCAGATCACGTACTCTGTACTAATCTCAAACTGAAACTACTTTCCATGTTATGCCAGACACATAAGAAACTATAATGCATAGAATAAGCCACTTCACATAAGGCTTTTCCAAATTTCCATATCTCCTGTGGCAAAATATCATTTAGTATCTTACCCACTTCAGCTGATAAGAAGTCATGTAAAAGATTCCCCCATTGTGATAAGCAATATCAAGTTCTTTGCTTACTTCTCCAGCTAACAATAATTGCATCCACATTTTGCTGCCAGATTAAAAATAGAAAAGCTGTGTGATACCAACACTTTAGCCTAGATTTTGCCTAGGTTACCAGAGTGTTAAAATTATGCTGATTGGAAAGGTGCAGCTTTTGTTACACAACATTTGGGGCTGAAGACATGATCATATTGCGTCTCCTTTATCAGTTGAACAATGTAAAAATACCAGAGTTCAGTACTCACGATTAAAATCTGATGGCAATAGCATCATTATCAAAACGTCATTTTTTCCATGACTCTATCCGGCTTAGATTTAATAGAGTGTGATTATGGAACCTCAACCCTTTTCCTAGTAGCTTTCGAGTCAATTAGGCCTGGCCTATTTAAATAGCTCCCTGAAAGAAAAGAAAGAACGTGCATTTGTAATCTGTCTTTCTCAACCTCAAGATGTCCACAAAGTACTTTACAGGCAGCATAGTTCAATGAAGTCCAGTTCCTGTTGTATTACAGGAAACATAGCAATCAATTTACACATAGCAAGGTCCCATGAAAACCAATGAGGTAACTGACCAAATGATCTGTTTTTTTGGTAATGTTAGAGGATTTACAGTATAGAGACAAGCCATTTAGTCCACCTGGTTCTTGGCAGTGCTTAAGCTGTATACAAGCCTCTTCCCACCTTTCTTCTCTAAACTCCATCAGCAAATCCTTCTATTCCTTTCTCCCTGATTCCCATACTGGCTTTTCCTCAAGTGCATTGCTGCTATTTGCTTCAACCACTCCGGATGGTAGCATGTTTTATATTCCCAGTATTGTGTAAAATTTCTCTCAAATTCCTTATTAAATTTATTAGTGACTGGCATATATTCATGATATACACGGATGGATTTTATGGAATCCTGCTGGATGTGTTTTTGGTGGGGGCAAAATATGTTTGGGTCTCAGCCCACCTGTCCTGCCAACCCCCAATCTGTTCCCCATAATACAGGAGGTGGTTAAGATGCCCACTAGGCCTGTCCACCCTCAGGCCTATTGAGGCCCTTAACTGCATAACTAAGTGGCAATTAAGGGCCTCAATCCAATTCCATTGCCATAAAACATTGGGCAGTGGCCGATGGGCCAGAATGCAAGGGCCGTTTTTGAAACAGCACCTTTGAAATGGTGGGAAGGAATGGGGCTCATCCAGTGGGGGTACCCTGTACACATTGGGGGCACCCTCCCCAAGATGTTACCCGCCCCTCCTTTGTTCTTCCCCACGCGCCCTCCAAAACCTGACCTCCCCCTCCCCCCTGCACTTTTTCCCCTCCCTAGGCTTCCCGATCTCTCACCACCCAAAAAGCCTGGGACTTACCTGTTTCCGGTTGCGATGCTCTTCTCCCCGGGGCTTCCTTGCAGCCCTGGCAACACCCGTTACTGAGCTCTGGTACTGCTGGGGCTGCTGGAGCTGCCAGCCAATCCGGTTGCTCAGCAGCTCTGGAGGGTGAGAAATCCGACCCTCGGCCTGTTTAGCCCGAAGTCAGTCTGTTTGGGACGGGTTTTCGTTGTGGTGTATGGTTAGGGGGTGCGCAGCAGTGAGCAAGCAGTCCGCCCTCCCATGAATTACCCAGCCCTAGTTTGGTTGGCCCCTTAAATGGACATATTTTTTGGATGTCTACCATATAAAACACCTTCACAATTTTAAAGACCTCTATCAGATCACCTTTCAGGTCTTTTGTTTTCTAGAGAATTGAGCTCCAGCCTCTTGAATCTTTCCTTCCAGCTATAACCTCTCAGCTCTGGTACCACCGTTACAATTTGGTGCACCTTCTCCAGTGGCTCTATATCAATTTTGCCCGAGTTATCAAATATTAATTTAAGGAAAGGAATGATCAGTGCATAGTTCACAGACTCACTCAGAAAGGAAAGAATTCAGAGGCTGGAATTTTAGGGCCATGTTGTGGTAATGATGGGGCCACAAAACGCGGTGAGCCATTCGAAACTCCATTCGCCTCGGCGAGACTGTAACATCCCGTGGGCACAAAGTTCCGCCCAGAATGTTTGGAGAAGATACAGTCGCTGTGCTCAACTTTTTTTTTAACTCCCCACATGTATATATATCTAGCCTGGCAAATATTCAAGATTGATGTGTCATCTGAACTCAGTTTATCTTTAAACTTGAGCTCATGCAGCTCTGCTGTGCATATCCTGACTCACACTAAGTCGCATTCACCTGTCACCCCTTCTGTTCACTGACCTTCACTGGCTCCCAGTCTGGCACCATCTCAATTTTAAAAGATTTCTATGCTCTTCCAATTATGACCAACCATCCACCCAATTTCAGAAATTCCCTCCCCAGATGTTCTGCTTCCATCTTCCTTAAATCCTGTCTCCTGCTTAATCTACCTCCTAATATGTTCTGGTGTCAATTTTATTTTTGATAATGTTCTTGTGAAGCACCTTGAGCTGTTGTAACTATATTAAAGCTGCAATGTAGATACATGTTGCTGTCCTGAGGAAATGGTACCATTTTCTCCCCCTAGTTTCCTTCCTTCCCTGAAAGTGGTGGTGGGGGGTCGGGGCTAAGAAAGGAGGACACATTAGCCCAGAGAAAACAAAAATGCACTTTGATTTCCACATCATCCTTCACAACACCACAATGCACCCCACAGACAATGGAGCACTCTGTCTGGGAGAGAAACTTGGCCCTGATTATTGCCATACAGTACCTACCTTTTATAGGAGGCGCTCTCCACCCCAAACAGAAACAGATCTAGCTTTTTGTACTTAGCGCAGCCTGGAGACAGCAAGGCATTGTCTGTGTAGATGTGGATGATGAAGAATTCCCCTGTCCTCCTTCAAATACCATCATAGGATCTATTATATCCAGTTGATTTGGGGTCTTGGTTTAACACCTCATCCAAAACGAAATGACGCCTTTGGTTGGCAATGCAGCACTCATTTGGTGCTGCACCGAAATGTCAGAGGAGAATGTGTGCTCAAGTCACTGGAGTGGGATTTGAACCCAGAACGTGACTCAGGTAAGAGTGCTACCAACTGCCCTAATGCTGACAGCATGATGTGAATGCTGTGAATGTGAATCTTCCAGTCAGAGCAGCGGTTTCTTTCCAGTATACTGAATTCTGAACTGACAAGACTTCTCAGGTGCAGTACAATTAGTCTCCATCAAGGTGAGAGAGAAAAAAAACTCTAAGAGAAACAGGCCAAAGCTTTCTTAACAGTGCCTGACAATATGTAGGTGGGCTTTATGCATTGTGGAGGACTGTTCTAGTTTGTGATTTCCCCCTCACCTTGACTTTAGGGTGAGTGGCTTGAGTCTGCCTGGGAGCAGTCTGAGTTATGTGTGCTTCCAAACTGCCCTGTATTCCCAAAGTTGTAAGTGAAGTCCATACATTCACCTTTTCCGACTCGAAACATCCTTCAGATCTCCCAGCCACATGTTTATTGACACTCTGACACATGTATACCCTGGCAACTGGAGGCGACAGTCTGCAACTCAGACAAACTTCACAGCCGGTAATCACATCTCACTGACCCCCCCTAAACAGTGATCCGATTCCAGAGTGCACATAACATGCCAACTGTCCTGGTGCATCACCTACTACCTCCATCTGCACTATCCTGACTACCTGTTTCTTAAAATATCAGCCTACATATCTGTGTTAGGTAGAATAAAAATAAATATAAACATATGAACCAGGAGCAGGAGTAGGCCACTCAGCCCCTTGAACCTGCTCTGCCATTTAATAAGATCATGGCTGATCTGTTAGTAACCTGAAATCTGCATCCCGCCCACTCCCAATAACCTATCACCCCCTTGCTTACCAAGGATCTATCCACCTCTGCCTTAAAAATATCCAAAGGCTCTGCTTCCACCGCCTTTTCAGGAAAAGAATTCCATAGATTTACAACCCTCTGAGTGAAAACATTGTGCCTCATCTCTGTTTTAAATGGGCAGCCCTTTATTTTTAATCAGTGACCCCCTAGTTCTAGATTCTCCCACAAGAGGAAACATTCTCTCCACATCCACCCTGTCAAGACCCCTCAGGATCTTATATGTTTCAATTAAGTCGCCTCTTATTCTTCTAAATTCCAGTGGATACAAGCCTAACCTGTCCAACCTTTCCTCATAAAACAACCCACCCATTCCAGGTATTAGTCTGGTAAACCTTCTCTGAACTGCTCCCAATACAATACTTCCAAATACAACACTGAGGCAGGTTTGTTGCTGTATAAAGTGTATTTTAAATTGATGCTAGAATAATCATATTCCAGCCCAAACCTTATAGATTAGAATGCTGTTAATGCTGAAAATAATGCACAGTATTTTCAACTCGAGTGCAAAACAGGCAATAAAGAGTTATGCATCACTCCTGATTTCCCTTTCCATCGACTACCATACATTTTACACTCTCTCTGTCCCCTGTGCCAAAATTGAAAGTTCCGCCCAAACTTTCTTACACAATAAAAACAAGTTAGTGGACTGTCAGAATAGGCAAATTACTTCATATACACGTACTAACCTGTTGGTTACTAATATCAGTCTCTATACTTTGGAACATATCCAGAGGTCTGAAATTGTTGATGCCTGTGAAATGTTCTTTTACCACATATAAACCCTCCCAAACTCCCAATCTCCATCACCAATAAGGGCAGCAGGTACATGGGAGAACCATCACCTCCAAAGTCACACACCATCCCCACTTGGACAAACATTGGTGTTCCTCACTGTTGCTGGGTCAAATCCCTGGGACTCCCTACCGAACAGCACTGTGGGAGTATCTTCACCACACAGATTACTCCTGTTCAGGGAAGTGGCTCACCAAAATCTCAAGGGCAGTTAGGAGAAAGGCAATAAATGCCAAAATAAAAGCAAAACACTGGGGATGCTGGATATCTGAAATAAAAAACAAAAAGTGCTGGAAAAGCTCAGCTGGCAATAAATGCCAGTGTGGTCAAACTGAATTTAAAATGATGAGCTAATTGCTCAATCAATGTCCAACCTGTTTCTATTTTTGTTCAACTAAAAGTGATGACTGAACAATCATATGCATTGGATTGCATTTCACATTAGTATCTATTCAAAGAAGTCAAGTACAAAATGGTATGTTACACCATACAAAGTAACTATGGTCCATTGTACTGGTTATTTTTCTCCATACAAAACTCTGTGGTTAACTCCACTCTCTTTAATAGGATGGAACAAAATTGTGCATTTTCAGAAGGAGTGTATTTTCCAGACAATATTTGTTTTTTTCTAAAATAACCATCTGTATAAATAGCATTTAACTCTTTGGGTGTTAAATAAACTCATTGCATTCCTGTATTAATTTATTCTTGTCACTGATTATCTCAGTTACACATTGTGACATATAGTCTGAGGGTTGTTCTCTTATCCTGCAAGCTTTCTGGCATTTACCTCTCCAATGTCCAAAAGCAGCTCAAAGACAACTTTTTACATTTCCTTCAAAGGCTAACACCGTGGCTATGAGTTTTCTGGCTGCGGAGATTAAATGAGTTTATTTTTTGTGCGTTCCCCTTAGAGGTAAATGGTTCTATGAAAAACTGGATTTCAAAGTGCTCTTACAATTCTGAGATTGGGTGGAATAAAAGAGATTTATACCTTCCATGACCTTAAGGCATCCCAAAGTACTATACAGCCAAAGAAGTGCCGTCACTGTTATTACGCAGGAAACTTTGCAGCCAATTGCACACAGTAATCTCCTACAAACCACAGCCTGACAATGACCAGATTTGTTTTTTAAAGCCATGTTGGTTGAGAGATAAATATTGGCCAGGACGTCAGGGAGAATACCCCTGCTTCTCTTCATAATAGTGCTTTTAGTCAATAAGGTTCCTATCTCGACTGAGTTTAATTAGTTTATATCAAATACTTAGTGAATACAGGCCCTCCTCCTCTAGGTACCATGCCCTAAGACAGCAGTGGTGACCATAGACTTCCATTGGGTTGGTCCACGATTATACTTGGCAAAGTACCGCAGTGGTTTGCTATTTCTGCAGTATGGTTGACCAGGAAGCTCTCCCATTCTCACTGCCAGCCACCAGGTGTATTGTAAGGATTTATAGACTGATAATCAACCTGTTTGGCCACATCACAAAAACACCACCTGTGACCATGAAGTAGGACTTGAACCCAGAGCTTCTGGCCCAGGGACAGGGACACTGGCCACTGCACCCACAAAACATCCTAGGTAAAGGCTAACAACACAGAAATCACCTATAACTTAGACAAATTGACTATCTGTTAGGGTATGTAAGGATGGCAGGTGCAGTAAGCGATGAAAGTGTTTGTATTAATCCAATAGTGCATTATTTTATAATTTGGGTAAAAGCATGTTGCAGATGCAGGACAGAGCAGAGGGACCTTTATATAGCATCTTAATGCTGGGCTTAAACGAATGTTGATACTGAGTGTGTTTCTATGTGTAAACAGAAGCTTTATTTACAATGCTTCAAAATGTCTCTACAGACACAAACTTCCAGCTTCTACATAGGAGAGAATTTTCCCCCCGTCGGGGCAGTTGTGTGGGGGCGGACGCAGACCCGATTGGCGCCTCTGATCGGGTCCGCGCCGCCATTTTACCTGGGTGGGCCAATTAAGGCCCACCCAACGTGATGTGCACTCAGAAACGCTGTGTGCTCCCTGTGCAGGGTGGGGGGGGGGGGTGTGTGGTTAGGGTGGGTTCCCTGAGTCGGGAGTGCGCTCTTTCGTGCATGTGCGCGAAAGAGCGAAGAAATCTCCCTGAGGCACAGAGGTACCTCAGGGAGATTAGTTTTAAGTTTTAAAAATTTTAATGAAAAAAAGTTTAAGGCATGTCCCCTCATGTGACACTGTCACATGAGCTGGGACATGTCAATGAACTTTAATGGAAAAATTTATTTAATTTATGAACCCTTCATGAAACCTCATCCCGCCCATGGATGAGGTTGCATGAAAAATGCAAAGGCCGCCTGGGCTCTTCACCTGTCTTCCAACCTTAAGGTTGGACGGGCAGCTTTCTCAATAGGGTTAATTAGTTAATTAATGGCCTTAACAGGCCTTTGACAGTTCGGCGGGTACGCAGCCGAAAATTCTCCCCATCGAAACTGGTGCCATCTCTGAGGCACAAAACACAACAATCAGTGACAAGATGGAGAATAGATTAAGTTTACCAGCACCAGCACCTTTCCTTTCTTTGGTGGGAGATCCACTTATGCTGTGGGATCAATGGATTTCAGGATTCAAGACCCACTAGTTCACCATGGGTATGGACAGTCCGGATGTAGCAGTGACCCTCAAGAAGGCAATACTCATACATCATCTTGGAGCAGCTCACAGAAGGCCCATCTACATTTGATATGGCAGTAAGTTCCAGATTTGTACCACATTGTAGTTCATCTTATCCCACATGCAGAACATATGCAGGGCATTGCTCCCCACAGCAGGAGAAAGCATTATAAATAAACATGGAATGGGAAAAGTCAATTGACCCCAACAAACCTTGTTCAATCTTGGCTGTACTTTACCCATTTAATCTTCTGTGTGAACATTCTGCATGAGTAACCATAGAATCTTGCCTGCTTTAAATGTGAAACATGATACCCAACACTGGTTAAAAAAAGAATCAAATAGAGTAAACTTCCAAATCTGTATTCTTGGGCCAAAGAAAAGTGCTGATGATCGAATGATATACATTCCACCAGAGATGACAGGGAAACAATGAGCCCATAAAACAATACATGGCAATACAATTGTGGGAATTGGTTTCTATATGCAAATTTTGAACTCTAACTAACAAACTAATTTGTGACCAATTAATTGCAAAAAATTCAATTCTACGAATTAGGGAGCGCTTACTCATGGAGGACGATGATTTAGCCTTGCAAAAAGCCACAACCTTGGCAGTCCAAATCGAGTCTGCCATGTTTAGTTAGAAGAAGCTACAAAGAATTGCATCCTCAGACTCACAGTTGCAAACACAGCTTGGTCAAGCAGCTCACGCCCAAGGGTCACGACCTCACCAGCCTCATCAGCATTTGCCCCATCACGGTCAGATACCCTCAGAAACGTGCTCAAATTGTGCAGGTACTCATCGATTCACAACACTAGGTACCTAAATCGAAAGAAATGCTCTACTCCCCCGAATTCATATTTCTGATTTTGACCATAGAAATTAAGAAGAAAATTGAATTGCATTTTCTACAATTTGCATATGCCTAGACAGGAACCAGTAAGCAGATACACAAAGTCTAAACTGTTGTTCAGTGTCAGTCCATCTCCTGACAGAAGTGACCATATAGAATATCATTTACACACAATGGAATCTGGGTCTTGTGAAGTAGTGTAAAACAGCCAATGCAAGTTGGCAGTCCTTTTTAAATCTTTTGATTTTTGTTCCCGTTGAAGTCGCTCAAGACAGATGTAAAATGGGCTGCAACTCACTCATCCATTTTATTATACAAAATCAATAACTACTCCAATGCATAAGATGTGATGGACTTTACTGCATCATAGCCACTTGAGGAAGGCCTCCCCTGTGTGTCATGTGTAATAAGGATTAAAAACCCACTCATTATAAATAGCTTTACAGCTCTGTTGCTTGACATTCCAATCTCTCTTTATTGCATTAACTAACAGTGGCATTGAACAGAGTCACAGGATCTAACATAACCTTGCAGTTGAGATGACATTTACAAACGGCTCAAAGCTTTGCTCCTGTGGTTTATGGTACCATTTGAACTTGTCTAGTTGTGTGCCAGCTTTGTACCATATTATAGTTCAACTTATCCCACATGCAGGACATATGCAGTGCATTGTGCCCCACACCAGGGGAGACCATTATAAATAAACGTGGAATAGGAAAAGTCAATTCACCCCAACAAAGTCTGTGCAACCTTGGCTGAATTTTACCCACTTAATCCTCTGGGGGAACATCCTACAAAGGTAACCATGGAATCCTGCCTGCTTTAAATGTGAACCATGATATCCACAACTGGTTAAAAAAAAGAGTCAAATATAATAAACTTCCAAATCTGTATTATATAGTGTTACAAGGTCCTACCATCATCGAATCTTTTCTTCTCCAAATAATGCTGTTTGATCCATCCAAGTTCCAAACGCCGTTTAAAGTACACTACACAAAGCAAGCTCACATCTTTAAGCTCAACACTCAGCCTCTCTGAACCTTGCTCCCTCTGAACATTTCTTTTTATGTTCACCTGGCTGGGGAAAGACTCCACCCACTCCAGGTATTCCAGCTGTCACTATCACTGAAAGGGAGCTTTTACCCTTACTTGGGGATCAGCACCCTCATCAGCCTGATGTACAGGCCCTCGATCACTCTGCCACCATTAGACAAAGATAGGATCAATGATGTAATTAATTGAAGGCTTCAAAAGGTTGTTGAAAAACAGCCCCCATTTTTATGACCTCATTGAACCCATCAATCTGTTACTGCTTCTTAATTCCAAGTTGTGAATCACTCTACATGCTTAGAAATGAGAATATATAATTAGACAGTCCATAATTTAGGACAAAAAGAGTTAAAAGATCTGGGAAAGCCAGGGAAATGAGTTGAATGGTTGGAACCTTAAGACTAATATCGGGACATAGAATCAGGAGTAGGTCAGTCAGCTGACCAAGCTTCTTCTGCTATTCAATGAGATCATGGCTGATCTGAGAAGTAACAGTCTTACTGTATGTCATTAGCTTTATTTCATGAAAGAGACCAAAAATATTTAGCCACCCAAACCACAGCAAGGTGCAATCCTGGGGGTTACACCGGGATCATGCATGTTTGTGCCCTCCATCCCTACACCAGTCAGAGTTAGTGGCTGCTGTGTGTCCACACCACTGCGAGCTCATCCCTGGTAGTTACCTTATACAGCCAGAAAATCCACTCCACCCTGCCTGCTATCAAAGACGTACCCAGCTCTCTGCCCCAGGAGCCAAGGAAACTCCCCATCAGCTCCCTGAAGGACTCATCCAGCTATTGAAAAACAATGGTTGTCCGTCCTTTGGTGTCCACTCCATTCCTTATGCCTGATTATGCAATCCCATCCCTCCACTCCACCCGGTCCTGGCCCATCCCCACTATGATCCACTTGTCCTAGCCATATCTCACTCACTGTAAATACCTTATGTTCAGCCATGGCTGAATTTGGGAAACAAGAGCTCCTGGTGTAGGGAGACTCTTACATCTTCCTGGATAGCTGAGCTGCATATATTGAAGTGATGACATTAGTTAAAAACAGGGTGGACCATGTTAAGTTTGTCATTTCCCACCCCTGTGCAATGGCTCCCAATCCTGTCTAATATCCCACCTTCTGATGTATACGGGAAAGCAAAAATGCTGAAAGAGTTTGGCTGCATTGAAGCCAAACCAAAACGGCCAATCCATGAAGACCCTCAGAACCTACTGAACATGCGACTCAAAACACACAAACCTTTCTGGAACTCTTCGAATGCTTCGAGTGGTGTAAGCTTTGATGAGAAGAACAAATGGCCCAACCTCTAGGCTGACACCAGTATCACCTACAAAGATCTGCTGAGCGATTGGACTGTAAAGCCTCCAGGGTTCAACATCCCTCGAAAACAGTGGCCTACACTTAACAGGGTCTGCACCCTCCATGCAAGGACACCACACCTCCTCTACCAATGGAATTTGAAGAGCAGCCCGTGTGACTGTGGCCACCCGGATCAAGCTCTTCACCAGATTGTGAATGAGCGTGGCCTACGAGAATTTGCCGCAGGGCTCAAGGCAATCCACTCAACAACACACAGTGCTGTCCAACTTGGACACTAGACTTGTAGAGCTGCCCGGTGTCACATGCAAGAAGATGATCCTCTTGGACGCTCCCTGATGTCTTTGACCTTATACAAGGTAGAGAGCAGGCCAAGGCCAAAGAAGGCCAACCAGAGAGTATTGGACATAACTGGGTCTCAGGATGGACTTCCCAGGATAGAACAAAAACAAAAATACCTGGAAAAACTCAGCAAGTCTGACAGCATCTGCGGAGAGGAATACAGTTGATGTTTCGAGTCTGAATGACTCTTCAACAGGTCTGTTGAAGAGTCATTTGGACTCGAAACGTTAACTGTGTCCCTCTCCGCAGATGCTGTCAGACCTGCTGAGTTTTTCCAGGTATTTTTGTTGTTGTTTCAGATTTCCAGCATCCGCAGTATTTTGCTTTCATTTTTTTTTTCCCCAGGAAAGAGTTTGGAGGAACCCATGAGGCCTTTTCAGTACATTTTTAATACAAGTTTGAAGCAAGTTCTTTGTATTTTACCCCGTGCACAACACTCCATGATTTACAATTTTCACTCTCTTTGTCCATAATGGGAATGTCCCGGCACATGTGCAGATTGTACTGCCTTGAGCATTGCTGTCTTGTTTTCACCCTGTATAATACTTTAAATCCTGACGTGTCTTTAAGCTCGAACGCGGACAAGTCCTTATTTTGATCTCCGAAGCTCGAAAATAAATGAGAAAAGAGAACAGTGAAGGCTGGAAATCTGCAATGAAAACAAAAGAAAGTTGGCAATAATTGGCAAACTGAACAGTATCTTTACAAGAACGATTAGATCTTTGGCTTGTGGACTTGCATCTGAAAGAGAATAACATTGAAGGATTACTCCTCCACCAATTAACTTCTCTTTTGGTTCCAGGTGCTAATTGACTTGTGATGCATTTCCATTACTTTCTGTTTAATCTTATTCCAATGTTTCATAACAGGATTAACTATGAATTTGATGCCAAAGAATATAACTCCAAGTACCGCAGTAGAATCCCAGAGCTGGCAGGCGATAGATATGGCCCAGAGTCACGACAAGCAGTGGGCCATTGCTAAAGAGGAAGTAGGCTGCTTTATGTTTACCACTATTTTATAGCATTTTCAAAAATATTCTGGCTTAGGAATTGCATTGTGCCGTACCTATTTCTGAAATGTAAAACAGGGACCTACGCGGTTTTGAAAAATTTGTTGCTGGGATGTGAGCATCGCTGGCAAAGCCAGCATTCAATGCCCATCCTTAATATGGCGAGTGGCATTCAGGCACCCACAGCTTGCCAGGGATGTTCCACTTGCCAGAGTGGACTGGATGCCTTTGTTGGCACTTTGGGCGGACTGGAAGTGCATGGGAAGCTGATTAGGATATTAAAATAAGGGTCCTACACTGGATCCAGAACCTTCTGGTGAAATTGATCCTTCCCAATGACCAACTTGCCCAAGAAGTCGGCAAAGGCCCTGCAGGAGTCCTGCCTACTGGCTGAGTTGCTGAGTATTTCCTAAGACTGTTGGCCAACTGCTTGGTCATCTTTTGGGCTATTTTCTCTGTTCCTTTTTTTTTGGTTTGTGAATTCTGGGAACAGCCTTTTGCCTGTGCTGGACCTGCAATATTTTGGCCTATAATCAGATTGCCACTCTGCTCGTAATTACTTATCTGGAAATCCAGTTGCCTGACCTCCGACTTAGGCCATGTAAGATCTGTGTAACATAGTGGGATTCTGAGGTCAACAGTCGACAGCAGCTCAGTCAAAGGTAAGGAAGCCATGCCCCCTTTTTTATGGCACCAGCTGCCGTAAAGTTTAAGGTTCAGTCCCTGAGAAGCCAGGGAAAAGGTAAGTTGGTAGGGTAAATGGGTGGGATTGGGATGGGGAGTTTGGCAGGTAGTCTGGGATGGAGTCCTGGAGGGGGGGGTGGGAGGGGTTGAAATGAGGTGGAGGGTGTTGAAGTTGGAGGGGTGTAATCGGCAGAATGGTAGGTAGTCAGGGGGTCCCGTGCGGGTCAGGGTGGGGTTTGAGGTGTCCTGTGGGGCGGTTGATGGGGGGGCTAGTCTAGGGTGGGTTGGGTCTAGTATGGGGGTGGGGCATAGTTGAGGGGTCTTGTGGAGGATCAGGAGGGCGTGGGGGGGGTTCTGTGGGGTGTTGGGGGGGTGTTGCGGGAGTGCAGTGCATGGGGGTGGGGGCTAGTCTGCTGTTCTGTGGGGGGTCGGGGAGATCAGTACAATAGTTACCCAGTAACTAGAAGAGGTTTTAATTATTCTAACTTTTTTTGGGTGACTATTGATATACGACAGTCGGAACCATCCAAAATTTGCGATTTAAATCATATTTTCGGGTGATTCCCAGTGCAGAGCAATTGCTCATTGGAAGCTTGAACTTCCCAGCAATTGCTGTACAATCTTTACCTGGGAACGTATGCCGGGGTTCCCCAGAGCATCCTTGGGGTGCCCCGAGCTACGCTGCCCTGGAGCTCCGAAATTACAGGCCTTTACTTCATTCATGGATGACCTGGTGTATTTGCCTTTGAGGCTGGAGGGAGAAGGTGATTGATGAAGAAGGCTAGAAAGAGAGAGTTGGGACAAGAGGGAGGAGGGGACCAGATTCAGAGCGGTGGCAGTGGTGGTGGTGCTGGTGGGGTGGTCTTCAGGGCTTACATCTCCTATGCTGACCTGGCTAAGAAGCGATGTGTGGGAAGCCTGCTTTTCACTGAGGGAACTAAAATCAAGTTCTGTCCCTTGCTGGAGGCAGAGCTGGAGAGAGATACTGAAATGCAGTGTACATCGACTGAGATGAAACTGGGAAGGAAAGAAAGAGGAGAAGGTGTGAAGAAATCCCACAGTATCTCCAGTGTTGCCCCCTTGCCCATCATGCCGGGAACCAGCTCCTCTAGTGGGGAAAACATGTCACTCAGTCTCCTTTGGTTGCTATCTCCTGTGAGATGTGTGGGGAAGTGACTCTCAAGAAGTGCTGAGGGTAGGAGGAGTAGAGCGTGTGAAGAGGAACAGAAGTTGCAGAAGTTAAACATGTTGGAGTGATTGTAGGAGAGTGAAAATAAGTAGGAGAGGCTGCGTAGTATGGCTGTAGGTGTGAACAGACAATAGTCAAACTGAGAGATAGGATTCTTAGCTTGACAGCCCTGGTGAGGTCATTAAACTTATTTTGGCATTGCAACCATGTCCTGGGAACTAAACCCCTCTTTTGCCCCTCTTCAGCTATGGGTTCCCATTGTTTTCATTGCCCGCAGTGTTTTCTGCATCTCTGGGTGTGGGGTAGGGAGGGGGGGAGTGGAGGGGGTGTGTGGGGTGACTAGTATCTCCCTCCTCCTGTTGACTGCCTAGTCTCCGAAGCGGTATCAGAATTTGGGTATCTTATCTACGGCTCTTACTGCCATTTTTGCCCTTAGTAAATGTTCTCTGCTGGTTACAGGCGCTGTGAACCTTGCCTTTAAAAGGCTTCCTTTATGTGGTTTCATGATGCCCTCCTTTTACCACCATGCCCATCCCCCCTCCAAAAAAATAAGCATACAGCTGATAAGTAACATGACAATTAGTTTTAATCAGTGGCCCTGATTTGTTGAATGTAGAAGCTGTGCCTGTTAGTGCTTTGTTTGTCCAGTTAAAACCAGCAGAAGTGCTACCGGCTTTGCCAGTGATGTACTGAGTCCCTTCGGGAAAGCCAAGCCCTACTTTGAGTTTAGTCCAGTTGTGTTTGAAAGTAGGCTGCTGGATAAGTGAGTTGTTACTTCTCACCAAACTATTAAACACACAGGGGCCCAAGCAAATTATGTGAAAGGGGCCAGTTTCTGACGGAGAAGCTCCCAGCACAGCCGAGAACGACCTGTTCTAGAGATTCTCTGCAGCCATCCCTCATGTACAACACATGCCCCATCTCACAGGCTGCCACAGCACAGATACCTCATCGTCCAATTAGCAGCCGTTGCTTCAACTCATTGGGGCTGTGTCAGAGCGACCTCCAATTACCAACAAAAACCAAACAGCCTTCAAAATGAATACCGACCCTGCAAACTTTGAATCTGGCTTGTAGGGTTTTAAATATTATTTTTTAAAAAAAGGGCAGAAGGGCCTGGTGATGCCATGGCCCAGAAATCCGATTGCTCTCGGAATCGCTCATGCAGGGGGTGCAATATTCGTGCTGTTTGAACATTAATTGAGCTGCACTGGTGTGCAGCCTGCTTACCCATGCTACTCATTGGCTGCAGGTCAGTGGGATATTGGACCGGATTCATTAGACACTTAAAGGCATTTAGCGCCTCTTAAACATTCTGGCAGGGGACGCAGGGAAATAATTTTCAATCAGAGGAATTTCTGAAGCAAATGCTGAGAGAGCATCGAGGTTCTCTGATGCAGCCTTGGAGGCCCTGCCACTGGCAGTGGACAGAATGAGGTACATTCTCTTCCCCTCATTGGGCAGGAGGCTTTCTCACCATCAAATATACAGGTGATGGGTAGAGGTGGCAAAGTACATTAGTGACAAAAGCCTAGCATCCAGATTTTGGTTACAGTGCAGGAAGAAGTTCAATGATCTGACTAGAATCTTTAAGGTAAGAATACTACTCTCTTACTCCCTACTCAAACCTTTACCTCTTGCAGCCTCACTAATCGCAAGACTCAGAACATGAGAGATCCTCCCTGTCTCCGTTCACTCTCCGACAATCACTGCACCGCACTTCACTCCACCTATTCTCTGCATACTGACACACTGCCCATTCGTACAAACCTCATTGACAGGATGCAGGCTTGCTCTTAGCGCAGGGTGCCATTGATTGCTTTCAAAGAGGTTGCATGCACAGTATGTTAACTCTACTTGAACTGAGCTACTGCTGCAGCACTCAGACTTCTGGTGGAAGTTGCTTGTGCTCCACCTGAGACATTGGTCATCAGATGTTAGTTACATTTTGCTTGGGTCCGCCAGTGTGCAAATGGAGTTGGCCACCTCTTCCATGCTGGAAAGGATGGGCTCCAAGCTTTGGCCAAAGGCCTGTGCCAAGTGCTGTACCCCTCCATGTTCCTTGACATCAATCGTAGGATTTCTGGTAGGCTTCCCAATGCTCCAAGCATTTCACTGTGCATACACGTCAGTGTTTTTCTGTAGGTCACTCCAATAAAATCCTCATCCCAGTCCTCCGTAGCATAACTCATATGTGACCTCATCCTCTGGCGAGCTAGCTCCTGTCCTACCCTTGCCCCCTGCCCTAGCTGTAGCCCACTTGTGCCAGCGTCTCACCATATGCAGATCCCACCTCTGTGTATTTTTTAATTATACGTGGTGTCAATACCTGAACTGCTGGCTATGAGTGCAAAATCATGTGTCTGTGCGTCTTCATCATCACCGTCCCCTTGCTGCTTTTCCATGCCTGGCACCTCTCGGGTATCTGAAAGGAGAAAGGCACAAGGTGCAGGGAGAATGCAGAGGAAGTAAGAGGTTCATACTTACACCATCTGAAGCTTGTAAATTTAGAAGACAGTGTGATATGATGGGGAGATGGGGCTTTCTGCATCTTTGATGGTTTCAGCCCCTCCTCAGTTGGCCACAGCCTCAGAAATGATCATATTAAAAATGGCGAGCACTTCCTCCTTCATGGAGGTCTGGACAGGCGGAAGTGCCTGTCTCCCTCCAGTTAGCTCCTGCTGCTTCTGGTTGTGTGGCACCTTGTCCATTCCCTCCACCACCGACGCACAGTAGCAGCAGTGCGTGTACCATCTACAAGATGCACTGCAGGAATTCACCAAGACTCCTTAGACAGCACCTTCCAAACCCACAACCACTACAATCTAGAAGGACAAGGGCAGCAGACACATGGGAACGCAACCACCTGCAAGTTCCCCTCCAAGTCACTCACATCCTAATTTGGAAATATATCACCGTTTCTTCACTATCGCTGGGTCAAAATCCTGGAACTCCCTCTCTAACAGCACTGTGGGTATACCTACACCACATGGACTGTAGCGGTTCAAGAAGGCTGCTCACCACCACCTTCTCAAGGGCAACTAGCGATGGGCAATAAATGCTGGCCCAGCCAGCGAAGCCCACATCCTGTGAATGAATTTTAAAAAAGCGGGGAGTGAGTCAGTGACTGTGGTGCAATCTGTGTGGGTGATGTGATTGCAGCAGTGAATAGCTGGCAGTCTCTGCAACCTGTGTAATGTGGATGTGCAGCTTGCAGATATGTGAGGGTGGGTATACCTTACAATGTCAGTTATGCGTTTTGAGCAATAGAGGTTGTTGGTAGGTGAATGATGTGGGTGTGGTGATTTGAGCAGTTTCTGAAGTTAGTGGTGGAACTATTAGGATATGTTTTTGAAAATACATTCACTAACCTTGACCACTTGTGTGAGGTCACTGAACTTCTAGCGGCAATGCATCCAGTTCATCGGTGCTTAACTCCTATCATTGACCTCCATGGCTATCTACTCCCATTGCCTTGTGACTGCATATCTGGAGGGGCTTCTGTCCCTTGTGGACACAGGACATCTCCCCATATTTTACACCCTTCCACCGAGGCCTCCAATCTAGTCTGTAGGAGACAATCTAGTGTGGTTTATTTAAAAATCCAAATGTACTTTTATACCTTACATTCTAAACCTCCCCACGTTTACCATGTTTACATCAAAGCCTTCAGACCAGCAGCCTTTAATGCAATTAAGTCTCTCCCTCACACAGACACAGACACACACACACACAGACACACACAGACACACATACACACACACACACACAGACACACACACACACACACAGACACACACACACACACACACACACACACAGATACACAGACACAGACACACAGACACACACAGACATACACACACACACACAGACACACACACAGACACAGACACACACACACAGATACACACACACAGACATACACAGACACACACACACACAGACACAGACACACACACACAGATACACACACACAGACATACACAGACACACACACACACAGACACACACAGACACAGACACACACAGACACACAGAGACACACACAAACACAGGGCAAAATTGTCCCCCCATTGTGGGGGAAGTGCGGGAGTAGGCGTGGGGTGGGTGGCCCTCCAATTGGTATCCCCGATTGGGGGCGCACCGCCATTTTTCATGGGCGGGCCAATTAAGGCCCGCCCAGCATGACGTCCACACAGAAGCGCTGTACGGTCCCTGTGCGGGCACGGGGGTGGAATGGCAAATGCAGAAGTGTGCTCCTTCGCCAGTGCTCCAGACCTACCAGCCAACAGGCAGGTCCACTAATTGCTTTTTGAATGGCCGGCAGGCCCTGACCCCGCTTGCCGACGGGAAAATTCTTGCCACAGACACATATGCCACTATTTTACAACAAATTCCAATAACATTATGAGAATTATTATATCTTCCTGACAGGAACAGACCTGGCTCCTGTTGATAATCCAGCCCATGGAGTGTTCCAGTGGCAGCAGCACATTGCAGATGGTTCAGGGATTGAGGGGGAGAGTGTACAGACTCTGAGGTGTGCCACTGGACGTCCGGGTGGAGGAGGGATGTTCTGTGCCCATAGGGATCAAAGATGCCACCTTGACCTCTCACCTTCTCTGATATTTTTTTTATTACTCATTCATGGGATGTGGGTGTCATTGGACCTACAGTGAACCAGATGGGTTCTTACAACAATCAACAATGTTTTTAATTCCAGACTTTTAAGTCCAGATTTTTACTGAATTCAATTCCACCATCTGCTGTGGCAGGATTTGAACCTGGCTCCCCAGAGAATTACCCTAGGTCTCTAGATTACTAGTCCTGCAACGATACCACTATGCCATTGCTTCCTTCATCTCAATCAAGCGGCATCCCGAACAAAACATAACAAAGCACTCCCTCCCCCCGGTGACTCCTATAAGGCAGAGTAGCAGATCCCGCAACCTTCTTAGGTGAAGACCTCAGAAAACTTCCAGAATAAATGTTGCTCGAGCATTGGTGAAGTATTGTCAGTGTCCCAGAAAGGCAGGTGATGCATTTCAGAAGTTCTCTGCACAGCTCCAGCGTCAAGTGAACATTAAAGGGTGAGTAGCCTTTAAGTGGTGAATATCTCTTCAAGTAATGCTTGAAATCAAACTCCCAAATGGACGTTCGCTGTCAGGAGTAGATGTTAGTCGAAGTATCTGTCGCCAAAATGCTGTACAGCCTCTCTAATGAGCACCAGCAGGCATTTTAAATGACAATCAGTTCTTTAACAAGCCTTCAAGTGGCCATTCCTAGCGTTGGCTTCAACTTCTTTACCAAGGCGATGTCTTGTGCGAAACATGGGGCAAACCAGCATTTCAGTTTAAGACCCCATTTGACCACTTCTCTATTGTACCTCAAAGATTGGGCCAAAATCTAGACTTTAGATTTAGAAAGGCTATACTTTAGTAGATTTCTGGTGATAGAAGCCAGTTATTATAGGATCTAGCCTAACAATACCAATTAGCAAATCCAGTCCTTTAAAGAATAAGTTTAAAATTGGTTTTAAAAGGTTGTTTTCTCAATTAGCACAAGTGCATTTATTTTGCAAAATATAGCTAATTTTATCAGGGCCCCATTGTGGAATTATTTGGTGAATTGAATGACACTGGATGAATTTCCATAATGGCCTGCATATTTAACATTCATATATTGAACCAATTATATAATTGCTGCCAAATGAAAAATAAACAACATTATGGACATGAGTGAGAACAAAGGCATGTGTATTATTTTAGTGTTCCTGTCTGCTGTTAATCATGCGGAAAGGCAAGTATCTGGGATGTGGTTATAAGGCTCCAGTTGAGTTAAAGTTTGAGATGACTTCAATCAATAAAGGCCAAACCTTCAATCTCCATCACCTAGAAGGACAAGGGCAGCAGACGGATGGGAACACCACCATCTGCAAGTTCCCCTCCAAGCCACACACCATCCTGGCTTGGAAATCTATCAGCCGTTCCTTCACTGTCGCTGGGTTAAAATCCTGGAATTCCCTCCCTAACAGTACCTACACCACAAGGGCCTCAGCGGTTCAAGAACGCAGCTCACCACCACCTTCTCAAGGGCAATTAGAGGTGGATGATAATTACTGGCCTAGCCAGTGGCATCTACATCCCAGGAAAGAATGAAAAAATTACACTTAAGTGAAGGTCCAAGGCCTATGTTGCGTCACCAAGATTAAAAAGAACTGGAGAGAAGTACAAATAAAAATGGATGTGTTTATAAATATGTGCTGAACACTGAGATTGTGTGATGGTGATGACCTTTAATTCAAATCGATCTCTGTGCCACTTTTTGGAAACACTCCAAATGCTAGCCTTTTGTAAATGTTGCTGCTCTTTCTTTCGTAATTAAAGATGCCCCTCAAAACTGACCTCTTTGATCAAGTGTTTGGACACCTGTTGTAATGTGTCATTCTTTGGAATTCGAAGCAATGTTCCAACAGAAGCTCATTGACCTGAAATGTCAACCCTGTTTCTCTCCCCACAGATTCTGCCTGACCTGCTGACTATTTCCAGCATTTCCTGCTTTTATTTCAGATTTGCGTCATTTGTTGTATTTTGCTTTCATATTACACCGCATTTCAAGCATTTTCTGCTCCATTTAATACTCTGAGCAGATTGAGGGTCACCAATCTCTGTCTGTAGAGGGACGATGAGGAGGATTTCTCACACAACGAATTGTTATGATCTGGAATGTACTGCCTGATTGCGTGGTGGAAGTAGCTTTGATAGCAATATTTAAATGAAAATTTAATAAAACACTTGAAAAGAAAAAAAAAAGGGGCTTCATGCTGGGGAGTGGGACTAATTGGATAATTCTTTCAAAGAATTAGCACAAGCTTGATGGACTGAATGGCCTCCATCTGAGTTGCAGATTCTATCGTTTCAATACAATGAATATTCTGGTTTCATCAAAAAAACTCCACCTTGCCCGGTGTTCTGTTTTAATTATAACTCAACCAAAATCACAATTTATATTTACCTCAAGTAAGTCCTACTATTATAGGATAGGAAAAATGTTTAAACAATAAACCCGGTGCCAAAAAAGTAAAATTACTGAGAGCTGCTGAAAAAACTGACATTTTCTTGACTGCAATTAAAAAAATCTGATGTTGCAAATCATCTAAATACGTAATTTATTTTGAATATAATGTTAGGAAAAGCAGCTGATAAATAGCTTAACAAGCTTTGAACTAAATTGGCAGCTAATATAATCAATTGGCTAAAATATCGCCCTTAAAGGAGAATGATAAGGATGGCAAATTTTTCATTTATAATGAAGTTAATCATTCATTATTGATGACATTAGCAATTGATTGCAACATCTGAGGTTACTCCCTTCTGCTTGCGAGAGTGCTTGTTGTATTTATTCAGGAGTTTATTGTAGGCGCAGGCTATTGTTCTGTCAGATTCAAAAATGGCTATTTCCTATAAATCCTTTGATGACATTTGCAGGAGAAAAACACAGATCCAAAATCAGATTCATTGCAACGATTATGGTTCCAGTCTTTGCAGAATATTACAAACATTGTATGCATTGATTCCACTTAAATTTACCAAGCCTTACTGCTGTATTTAGAAATAAAAATGATCATGACTGAGTGGACGTTCAGCATTCCGATGATCTTGCAAAATTTTGTGAGCGTTCATTTGTGTGTTTGATACTGTTTTATAAAAAGAAAGTACTCATTTCGTAAAGTTTAGTATTTATGACTTGTTTTTAAAAAAAATATGATCATTAAAGCATTGACTTGTGAACATTTCTTGGTATTCCGGGAATATATGTGAAATAGGTGCCTTAAATAAATACGAAACAGATCAACATTTGCATACCATCTGACCAGCGTTTCAGATGTGTCTAACAGTAATTACAAATGGGTCTCTATGCTAAGGAGTCAGCAAGCCTATACTAGTAAAGAAATTAACGCCATAATGGAGATGCATAAATGCACCAAAAAGGAGATTCTCACTCTGTTATAGAGAATCCACTTTTAGCAAATTAAATTGCTCCTGGCATTGGCTTTAGTCTCTCATATTTTCTGAGAATACATTAATTGATTTTAAATAAAAGTGTGCTGAATTTTATTAAGTTTTTTTTAAACTAATTTTATAATACATTTGCTGAATGACAGCTAATTCCCATTATCATTCTGTTTCTTTTGTCATTACATTCTGTTATAACAATGGCAAGGGGGTTGATTTACAATGTTTGAGCAGAGCTTATAATGAAAAGAATTGCAAAGTCACATTTGGCCTTTTAAAATGGATAGTCGGCTGCATGAGACAGAACACAGTTCTCTGATTTGTGCCATTCTGTAGCAGCCCTGTTAAAATTTCAGATTTGAATAATGTTTTCAAAATGTAGGCCCACGGGGAACAGCAAATAAAATTTTGCAAGCATCATCAATTTATTTTAAGGTAGAATTTCTTATAATAAATATGATCATTTACATCTTTTGCTTGTATTTTTAATGTGTTTCCCTTCATAATAGCCTTTCATTTTGTTTGTGTATATATGCATAAAAGCTGAACATTTCCACATATGCACAAGTCACTTGGCCTTTGCCTTTTCAAGATGCAAGCAAAACAAATTGTTTCCAATAAAGACATTGGGTCAAGTGCTTCTGCGTGACATTACAGCTTATCGTAGCTTTCACTTTATGTGTAATTAATTACAGAAAGTCCAAGGGAAATTAATATTAACAGGTTAAGTAGCAAAAGCCCATTTGGAGTGCACGGTAAGATTTTTGTGTCCAGATGCCAGTGAAACTTTACAACATTCTATTGCTGCACATCACGAGAAATAGTAGATTTAATAGCAAATCTTTTAGATGTCTTTTCATGCCTTCTTCCTCCATTAACTGCTTCAAAACTCATAGCGCAAATGCTGCATATTTTTTGTAATTATATCGCTTTTTTTCTTCCTGCATTTTCAAAAATGTACATTCCCCTCTACTTTTTTTGAAAATGTACACCCACCTATATACACAGCCACAGCACAATTTGCTAGCACAGTTTTCATGGGAGCAGCATATTTCTTAACTTCACCAGGGGAATGTAGCACATTCTTAACAAACAAATAGCAAAGCTTCAGGTATGCACAGATCAATCACAAAGTGATTTGCTAGGTGTTTTGTGATCCATTTTCTCAGTAACACATTAGGTGTGACACAATAACCTGACCATGAATTCAACCCGTAACAAAACAAATTGAAGACATATACTTCAGGCTGACATTTTATCAGTCTTATGAGGGAATCGGTTCATTTTGGTTTGATTCATTTTAGCTCAGTTCAGTATGGCTAATAGAGTTCAATTAATTCAAATCTGTTTGATATCATGCAGATGACACTGAGAAGACCCCACCTATCTTTTAAAAGAAATCCAAAAGGACTGACTTTTCTCTGCGCTTTTTGGTCCTGTAGTGTTAAATGGGCTACAGTATAAACTTTGTTAAGTGCATCTCTCACATAATAGTCAAGTAAATAAAGCCATTTATTGTCATGGGGCTTGCCTTTTTATTAGAATTCCGTTGGCAAATAAAAAGAGAAATTGCTAGGCAAAATAGTTAAGTGTAATGCACACAGCCTCAAAGCCAACCACTATAAAGCTTGATTCCCCACTGTCACCCTCAGTAACTTGGACTCTAGAGCTTGAGTAGCTTTTTTTTCCTCCAGGTTGAATGCCTAAGGCTCTGGGGGGAGGTTTAACACATCTGTTATAATTTGTTTGAATTTATTAAGAGGTGTTAAATTGCAGCACATGGAATAAAACATAGAATTATTTTTTCCTTGCAAATTAAAGCCAGGTATCTCTAGCAACAGTATTCAAACTGTTTTGCACTTTGTTACAATGACTGGAATTCATAGAGGACCAAGAGCAAAGCTGGAGCACAGTTAGTGGAGATCAACACAGCACGTAAGGACAACTTCAGATGGAATGTAATTTAACTGTTTGCAGATTGGAGGGAATTGTTTCATTGCTGAGAAATGTGTTTCCTTTCTACATAGATTTTTAATCTAAGATTGCATTTAGCTGCTATGATGTAGAAGGGACAGGGTCTCTGTTTTGTCTTTTAAGGAGACCCTAATAGTTATTTCATACAATTTGAGCTTTGCACCAGGGAGAGTTTAACTCCAATTCAGGGTGAAGGTGGACATAAGAAGTGCTTAAGTTGTGCTGTCGCACTCTTGGGTCTCTTTAGTGTAATGAGAAAGTGGTACTGCTGCTCGCTCCTTCCTAATATTGAAAGAATAGCCACTGGGAGTACAGAGCTTTGCTCATGAATTTAATGATATTAATGATAGTGTTATTAATGCAGATTAAAAGAGACTGGATCTTTGATGGTTAAAATTAAAAACATAGAATACAAGAACTCTTAGCACAGAGCAAAAGTAAAATGGATTGCTCTACGTCTTTCTACAGGACTATTAAACCTCTAGTCAAAACATGATAATTAATTCCCCACTAGCAATTATTTCACAAAATATTTCAATTATGTAGTTCTAAATAGGCTTTCTGTTTCTTCACATTTTTCTTGAATTGAGAAATAAAAACGATCTCATTCGTTGCAAGCAAATGCTTCTTGAGGTCAAAATAAAACAGATTGGCTATAATCAGATAATATTACGTTTGGCAAAGGATATTTGGAACAAACAAATGCAATACCTACATTATGAATGTCTGCAACTATCTTCACCAGGATAACGCATCATTAACTATACCCTCCGCACCTCTTCAGTCATGGGATTTCATTCAGCTGCCTGTTTGTAATCTTGGAAACCTTGATGCTATTCATCAGTATGAAGAGATGATAGTGTTCCTTGTGTTGAATGGGGTAAGTGGCTGTGAGCCTTACACCAAAACTGCAGTATGGTGATGTTGACATTCCCAGATTTTATCTGGTTTAACCCTAACTTTGGAATTCACCTTTCAGGGAACAACCAACAGGTTTAATTGTGGATAAGCCTAATAGGACCCCAGGATAGATCTGATCACTGATAATTGTATATTAATTGTCTTTAATTGTATGCAGGTGGGGGGCATTAACTTGGCAGTCACTTGAGCCCCCTATAAATAGATCCAGACTAAAACTATGGTTGTTGGGTTAGGAGGTGTATGCTTGTAATGGGTATCTCTATGAATAAATATAACAGTGTGCAAAGATTGGCTCCAGTTCTATCCTTCACCAACTGGTTTTCTGGAATAGAGCAATCACCATGAGCATAGTAATATACGTCAGTGTAAATCAATATCATATAATGTCCATTTCTGATATAGCAGTAGGACCACTATAATTTGATCCATGTTAATAATCAGCACCTGCATGGTATAATTATTGACTATGTCATTTGCATAGCAAGCTAAGAACTGTGAACTTAATTTTTTTTAAATCACAAATACTGTTCTAGATGTAATAATATTTACAATATTGTTGCCACTGTCATACAATCATAGAGTCATACAGCACAGTAGAAAACCATTGAGCCTATCATGCCTATACTATTAATTCCACTTCCTTGCTTTTTGCCCATAGCCCTACAAATGCTTGTTTTCAGGTATAATGGGTGGAAAATTATATTTTATTTGTTTCCAACTAAATGTGATTCCCCTCATTTGATTCCACTCCTAGATAGGAATCCAGTCATACCCAGAGAATCACCAGCTATGGCTTCTCTTCCCATTTCTGTAAAGTTATCTCTCTTGTCCCCAAGGATCTAGGTTTGTCCTCTCCTATTTCTCAGCTACATGTTGACCCCACTGCCCACCCCCTGCCCAGCAACATCATCTGAAAACACAATGCCAGGTTCCACATGCAAGTTTATGATATCCAGCTATACCTCACCAACACCTCTCTCGATCCCAACACTGTCTCTGATTTGCCAAGATGCTTGCCTGACATCCAGTATTTCTGACATCCAGAAATATCCTCTAATGAGATATTGGGAAGACTGAATCTTGGGCTTCACAAATAGAGGTGCTGAGTACCTAAAATCAGGGACATTCTGTTAAATCTCTTTAAAGTTCTGGTTAGGTCACAACTAGAGTATTACATCCAGTTCTGGTCACCACACTTTAGGGAAGATGTGGGGGCCCCTGGGAGGACACAGAGGAGATTTACCGGAATGGTTCCAGGGATTTTAGCTACAAGGTTAGGTTGGAGAGGTAGGGAGTTTTTTTCCTTGGAGCTGGAGATTGAGGAAAGATTTGATCGTGGTCTCCACAATTAAAACAGTTTTAGATAATGTGGAGAAAGAAAGGCTGTTCTGATTGGTTGATAGTACAAAGATTTTGGGACACATTTAAAATTTTGGTTAAGTGTTGCAGGACAGATCTGACGCAGAACTTTTTATACAGTGAGTGATTATGACCTGGAATTTATTGCCCATGAGGGTGGTGGGAATAAGCGATCAATAATTTCAAAAAGAAATTGGAGGGGCACTTGAAGGAAATAAACATGTAAGCCTAGGGGTACAAGTGGAGGGGTGGGTGGTGGGATGGGGCTGATTGATTGCTCTACAAGCATAAACTCAATAGGCTAAATGGTCTCCCTCTGTGTCATAATGACTCAAAAATGTCTTTGGTCCCCACACCAAACCCTGTTCTCTAGTCACAAAGTCCATCCTTCCCCCCAGCTACTGTCTCAAGCAGAACTGGATATGTCACCACCTGGGGGGGGGGGTCCACTTGAGCCTGAGCTGTGCTCCCAGCCCCATATCCTCCTGATTCCCAAGAGCACCTACTTCCACCTCCATAACATGTTTCTCTACAAGCCTGTGCCTTAGTCATCTGCTGCTGAAACCCTCAGGCATGCTTTTGTTATCTCTAAGCTTGTCCGCTGCCTGGAATTTCACCCTGTACCACTTGTAAACTTGAGTTTATTGAAAACACCTGCTGCCTGTACCCTATCTTACACCATGTTCACCCATCACCCCCTTGCTCACTGACCTACATTGGCTCCCTGTCCAGCAGCATGTCACTTTTAAAATTCTCAACTTTGCATTCAAATTCCTCCATGGCCTTACCCCTCTATGTTTCTGTAATCTCCTCCAGCCCTACAACCCTCCAAGATTTCTGTGTAATTCAGGCCTCTTGTGGGTCCCTGATTTCCCTCATTATCATCAGTGGTCATGCCTTCAGCTGCTAAAAACCCAAAGCTCAGGAATTCCTTCCCTAAATCTCTCCAGCTCTCTACCTCTCTCCTCTCCTTTAAGATAGGCTTCTTTGATCAAGCTTTTGGTCCACCTGTCCCAATTCCTCCTTACATGGCTCAGTGACAAATTTTGTTTGACAATCATTCCTGAGAAGCTTCTTGAGACATTTTGCAATGTTGAAGGTGCTAGTTTTTGGTGCATATACATTTCCCTTTTGAAAAGTTACTATTAAATCTGCTTCCACCACCTGTATAGTGCATTCCAAATTATAATAACTCACTGCAAAATAAAACTCGCTAAGTATGGGGAGATGGTGATGCAGTGGTACTGTCACTGGGCTAGTAATCCAGGCACCATGGGTTTAATTCCCCCCACAGCAGCTAGTCAAATGTGAACTCAATCAATAACTCTGGAATTGAAAAATGAGTCTGATGCTGACCATGCCAACTATCATTGATTGTTGTAAAAACCCATCTGGTTTACTGATGCCCCTCGTGATCTGCTGTCCTTACCTGGTCTGGCTGACTCTTAACTGTGCTCAGGCCTCTGAAATGGCCTAGCAAGCCACTCAGTGCAAGGGCAGTTAGGGATGGGGCAACAACAGTGATGCCCACATTCCATGAAAGAAGTTAAAAAATAATGAAAATCCTCATGATCTCCCCTCTGGTTCTTCTGTTGATATATAAGTTCCTCTCTCAGCCGAGATGGTAAAAAGATTGGAACCGTTAACATTTGACAGCTAGGAAAGCCATTCAGATATAACACAAGTTAGGTTTCTGAAGGAGGTGGCAGGATCACCCTAGTTTTTCCGTCTTCAGGAAGTGAGGTGAGGTTCAGTTTGCAGATTAGCAGAGACCTTTAACTGTGATCCTCTGAGGGAGAAGCGACTGGATCACAGAGCAATACCTTTATACTTTATAACCAACGCTTGGAAAGAACTCTTGCTGATTTTTAAAAAAATACCAGGCAACAAGTTTAGATTCTGCTGTGTTGTTTGTTTGAGTCTGTAAATAAAAATGGTTGTGGCCTTTTCATTACAATGCAACACTGTCTACTAAGGTTGAATTTATTTTTACTCCTTTAAATTTATGACAGGACTGGGACATGAAAAAATTGAAATGTTTGTTTGTTTAATAATGCAAAACTATTAAAACCCTCCAACAACAAAAGTACTGTATCGGTGCAGAAAAGGCAACTGCTGCTTAGACACTCCCCAGACAGATTCGATATAAAGCTGGTTTCACATATATTTAGATATATGAACGGTTAAACTAAAGCACATTTGTCTGTAAGCAAACTACCCATACAAAAATCAAACAGCATTAATAATTTTAGGCTCCTTTTAAAGTTACAACAAAGTAAATTATCATTTATGTGGCTACACATTGGTTTACAGTGAGAAATCAGAATAATTCTCTTTCTTGGAAAGGTCAGAAGTACATTTTTTTATAACTTTGGGAAGGCTGAATAAGGTAGATGTAAAAAATAAAAACAAAAAACTGCGGATGCTGGAAATCCAAAACCGAGAACCAAAAATAAAAAATACCTGGAAAAACTCACCAGGTCTGGCAGCATCGGCGGAGAAGAGTACAGTTGACGTTTCGAGTCCTCATGACCCTTCAACAGAACAGAACAGAAGGTAGATGTAAGTTGGCTATTTAACTTGTATTGTGAACATAGAACAGGAAGGAGGTTAAATAGAAAATTGACAGGCCTCAGATGAAGCAACGGTAAGGCTTTTGCCTCTCTCCGAGTAGTGGCTATGTGTAATGATCTAGCAGATAAGGCACTTAATGATGCACCAATTAACATCATTTAATAAGCACCACCTAAAAATCCAAATGGATTTATAATTACAAGTACTGACAGACATAATTAATACCAAATGGAACATGATGGTGCCTGGCCTGCAATGGAAATATATATTAACAGGGGGCAGACTTAATCCAGCCTCTTGTTTGGTTTTAACTTTTAGAACCACTGAGAAGCGTGCTGAACTTTTCCACTAGAAATTAAATGGATTAGATGGAGTCTGTTAGGCAATTTTTACACAATCTGTGAAGGAATAGCTTGATATGTCAAATGGCCTTTTCCCTTGTTCTGTGATTTGTGATATGTTCTGATTTAGAATAAACCCAATAGTTTAGGAATTGGGCATAAAATCAAATGGGAGACCCCAGTCATATTAAACTAAACCACTATGGCTGTTCAGGAATGAGCTGAAAACATTAAAAGCAGTATTACCAAGAAATTAAATGGTATGCACAAGGATTGTTTTATTGTGGTCATAAGTAGAGTAGACAGGGAAGACTTGTTTCCCCTAGTGGAGAGGTCAATTACCAGGGGGCACAGATTTAAGGTGATTGGTAGAAGGATTAGAGGGGATGTTAGGAAAACTTTTCACCCAGGGGGTGATAAGTGTCTGGAATTTGCTACCTGGATTGGTAATGGAGGCAGAAACCCTCAACTCATTTAAAAGGTACCTGGATCTGCACCTGAAGTGCTGTAACCTACAAGGCTACGGGCTGGGTGCTGGAAGGTGGGATTAAAATGGGGGGCTAATTTTTCTCAGCCGATGCAGACGCGATGGGCTGAATGGCCTCTTTATGTGCCACAACTTTTCTATGGTTCTACGGTTTGAAATTAATATGGCTACTTGGCTGGCAATCTGCAGTCCAGTTTGTATCCCTCATTATGCATTCGGAACTTAAGTTCCTGATGTGCATATGACATCTGCATGGTCGTAGTCACAGAGACGTCTGCAATGTCAATTTTCAGGATTTTTTAGGGATGAGTTGTAACTGTGGTTTCTTGTTATCCTAATACCTTCTAACAAGATGACATGAAAATCTTCTCAAGTGCAATAAAGGATGGCCAACAAATGCTGGTCCTGCCAGCAACTCCCACATTCCAATAAAAAATAATTTAAAAAAATTGCAATTAATCATCTCAGTTGAAAATCAAAGATGTAATTTCATGGTTGACTACTTCAGGATCTCTAGAAGATTTTTTTTAACACGTTGAATTAGCTTTATCATGTCTTGAATTTCAGATTATTCTAAAACATTATTATATTTATTCCACTCAGTCTGCAGGTAGTGATTGCCAATTAGGTTTAAGGGAAAAGTCAAGGCAATTGTAGAACCTGTGTGCTATTTGATTACTTATGAGAAATAGATCATGCTGTGATATCACCTTAAGTGAATATGCAAATTATGTCCATGTGCCATTGAGGAACCAGGATGTAAAGCAGCATGCTGTGACCAGCAGTCAGTAGAGAGCACAGCTGTAGTTGCAGCTGTTCCTGTGAGTATTGGTGGTTGCTGAATCTCTAGAGTAGACCTGTCTGTTGAACTATCTTGTAATGTGTATATACACTAGATCAAACCTACTTATGTATTGAAGGGTCATGAGGACTCGAGACATCAACTGTGCTCTTCTCCACCAATGCTGCCAGACCTGCTGAGTTTTTCCAGGTATTTCTGTTTTTGTTTTTGCTACTTATCTGTGTGATTGGTGAGTTTGCATAGAGAAGCCAGAGACACAATAAAACATGTTATTGTTATTGAAGTGGTTGTATTTTATCCGTTCTTACAGTTTTTAATTACTTGAGAAATAAAAGTTTTGGGCTAGATGAAACTGAAAGTATATATTCTTTCCCACAATAAAGATTAGAAACTGTCTCAGCACTACAGTCACAATACTCTCCTTGACTGCTTCAACTTGCTACTTCTCCTCCCTTCAACCTTGGGTTAAGAGAACATGAATTCACACCCCATTCGAGGAGCTGAGCAATAATCTAGGATGATCTTTCAGTGTGATATCGAGGGGGTATTTTGTTGTGAGAAATGCTGTCTTTCAAGAAAGATGTTAAACCAAGGCATTATTTCGTCTCTCAGCTGAGAGAAGATAAAAAGTCTCATGGCACCATTTGAAGAAGAACAGAGAACTTTTATGGGTGTCCTGGTTTATATTAGTGCCTCAAAAAATAGATTATCCAGTGACTAATCTCACTGCTGTTTGTGGGATTTGCTGTGGGTAAATTGGCTGCAGTCAATGCCTGCATTTTTGGTGATTACCAAAAAACAGTTTGTTATTCGTAAGGGACATGGAATCATAGAACCATACAACATAGAAGGAAGCTATTCAACCTATCTTTGCAATTTAGTCTCTCACTCCAGCTGCTTCCCCATAACCCTGCAAATTAGTCCTCTTCAAGTACATATCTAACTTTAGAAAGTTCCTATGCAGCCTTCCTTTCAGGTAGTGTGTGTTCCAGGTCTTAACAACACTCAGTGTGAAAAAACTTCTCATTTTCTCTCTAGCCCTTTCGCCAATTATTTTAAATCTATGACCCACTTGCCAAAAAAAAAAAAATTTCTCCCTGGGAATGTGAAAGTGTTGTCTAAGTGGAAGCTCTTCTACAAAAATCTCTGCCAAAGTTACTTGGCCCTGTCCTCTCATTTCTCAATTCACACATTAGTCATGGGTGGTATATAAATGCCAATTATTGTTGTCATAAGTTTAGGATGGTTGGATCAGGTGTAAAAAAAGTGGAATTAAAAATAAGACATACAGAATAGGAAAGGATAACTGAAGAAACTGAGGATGAAAGTATGTGCACAATTAAAATTTCATTGAGAAGCGTGTTTGGTGTTAATTTGAGCTGTTTAGGGTTGACAATACTGTAATAAGGCTTTTGAGGATGCTTCAGTCACTTTATTAATAATTTTCAGTGTCACAGCTTAAAATTGGTTGGCCCAAGATGACTGGAATTTCACAGAACAATGGCAAATCTTAAAATGCATTTCCATGGCTAAAAGTCTTTCACATGTTAAATCTTAATTTCCTATGTAAACTATTGTAATGTAGGTTAACATTTATTAACTTACTCATTCAAACTAATTGCTAGCACAAGCCACAACATGCACAAAAAGGTCATATTAATTTTGCCAACCTATGCTTAGCATGTATATTAGTCCGTATCAACGATGTGGTGTTCCAGTTGTAGTACTGATACTAGTCACTGACAGATGTCTATAGGTTCTGATCTATAACTGGCAGTCCAAAGTTATAGTGCATCTCACCTTGAACTTAGTGATGTTTTACAGCCCAGAGGAGGCCATTCAGCCCATCTGTGGCAACTCCCTGCAAGTTATCCATTTCATCCCATTTTCCTCCCTTTTATTTACTTGCCCTTTTCAATTTCTATTTTTCAAATATTAATTCCTTGTAAAAACTATTATGGATGGTGCTTTCACCACTTCTGGTCGGACATTCCAGGTCCTAGTAACTCTGCAAAAAATAAATTCCCTGACATTTGTCTTAATTCTTTTAGTGATGATCTTAAATTTATGTCCTATAATTACTAACGCACCAACTCATGAAGACTTCTTTCCCTATTTAACTCAAGTTCCAACAAAATGTTGAACAGCCTCTGTCAGATAGGTTCTTAATATTCTTTTGAAAGAGCTTCTGTTTTTCAAGAGTCTCATCTTTGTGAATTTCTCCTGCAATTTTTCCATGGTGTTTACATGCTTTCTTACATAGAATGCCCACACCTTGATGAAATATTTTAACTCCAGCATAACCAATGGTTTGTATAGGTTTCACATTACCTCTTTGTTTTTGTACTCTGTGCTTCAATTTTCAAAAGCGGAGAACTTAGATGTCAGTGGCAGCAATCTCACTTCTGAGGCAAGTTGCACTTCACAGACTTGTATTGAGCACATAATTTAGGCTAGTACTTCAATGTAATACTGAGGGAGTTCTGCACTGTCAGCAGTACTTTCTTTCAAATAAAATGTTAAACTGAGGTCCCATCTCTCTTCTCAGGTAGATGTAAAAGATCCTGTGACACTATTGAAAAGGAACAGGTAAGTTTTCCCAGTGTCCTGGTTACCATTATTCCCTCAATCAGACGACAAGAACAGTTTATCTGGTCAATTAATTTTGGCTGTTTGTCAAAGCTTATCTTTATAGATTTAATTACTTGTCCTCTCACTTTTAACTATTTCTATGTCTTAAGTCTCTTTGCTTCTCTATTCCTTTAAACATGTTACTATTTAATGTATATATCATGAATTCTCCTCCTAAAACAAATCCGCTTATACTTCTTCACTGTAAATTTCATCTGACAACTATCTGCTCAATCTATTAGCCTGCCTATGCTCCCATGAAGCTACATACAATCTTTGTTATACTTAAATACATCTTTACATTTGTGCCATTGGCCCCAGGCCCAATGTGTGATTATTTTTCAATATTGAGAAGAGCAATGGGCCCAACACCAACCTGTGGAAGTTATTACTGCCTTATTGTTGCCCAAGTTCAAGAATCTATTACCCTCTATTTTCTGTCCATTTGTATTCACACTGCCACATTCTCTATTATACAGTTTACTTTCATTTTAACAACTAACTTTCTATACAGGACCTTATCACGCTCCTTCTGAAAATTCAAATACACGACCTCTACCCCACTCCATTCTTTCTTGAAAAAACTCAATTTAATTTGCCAGACATGACCTAACTTACACAAATCTGTCCTTAATTAACCCACGTCTTTGTAATTGGGCATTAATTTTTTTCTGCATTGGTCTCTAGAGTTTGTAAACTACTGATTAGGTCGATATGTGCTATTTTTATGCCATGCTCCATTCTGAAGTGCTACATTAGCCATCCTCCATTCCTATAGCACAACTTCCATGTCCAGAGCATTTTGAAAGATTGCAGTCATTCCCCCAGTGACTTTCCATATAATTCTAGGATGAAAGAAAGAACAAGCATGCATTTATATAGCACGTCACACACACACACACTGTGGACATCCCAAAGTGCTTTAAAGCCAATGAAGTTTTTTTTAAAGAAACGTAGTTACTATTGTAATGTAAGAAACGCAGAAGCCAGTTTGCACACAGCAAGATCCCACAAACAGTGGTGTGATTATGACCAGATAATCGATTGTTCGTTAGTGATGCTGGTTGAGGCATAAATATTGGACAGGCCACCAGAGCTCAGTGTCTTTTACAATTTAAGTTCCACAATTATCTTTCAACAAAATGTCCTTATCAATAGTTATCTTAATTCCTCCACCTTCTGTTGCACCCTTACATTTCAACCACCACACTCTTCTGTGAAAACCTGGCAAAATAATAATTTAGTATACTTATTGTTTCTTTGTCTTCCTTGAGAAGATTTTCCTTTGTAACTCTAATCAGTCCTACCCTTTCTTTCTATATTAGATTAGTTTTGTTTATAAAATCCTTTACTATTTATGTTTTTCCACCTGCCAGTCTTTCTTCACACCTGTCCTTGGCTTTCTGATCTGTCTTTGCTTCCCCTCTCTATAATTTCTGCACTCCTCTTAAAAGCACCAAAAATAAACTTATAGGGTAGAATTTTCTGGTCGGTGTGCAGGTGTGTGCCCGACACGCTCGAGAGGGAAATAGCGCGTGATGATGTCAGGCAAGCGTCCCGACGTCATCATGCACTGGTGCCATATTTCGGTCATGGGTGCGCGGAAGTGTTGGCTGCGTGACTGCCAACAATTAAGAAACCCATTAAAACCATTAAAGTAGCAATTGATGCCGATTTTTCACTGCCCATTGACCATTGTGGTTGGCGGGTGGGCAAATTGGCCAGGGGGCCTTTGCGTTTTTGAGGAAACCTCATCCAAGGGCGGGATGAGGTTTCCTTGATTCATTTTAAAAAAGGTTAAAATGTTTTGAAAAAGTTTTCATCATCCATATGTTGAGGTGTCTCACTCTGACACATGGACATTTTTTTTTCCGACTTTACATTCTACTTTTATTGTTTTTAAATTCGCCAGCTTCCTGAGGCAGCTCTCTGCCTTCAGGGAACTTTCCTTCCGCGCTCCCCCCACACCCCCGCTGACCTCAGCGCTTGCCCTCCTCCTGCCCCCGCCCTGGCAGCACTCAGCCTTTCAGCGCACCTTCCATGCTGGCTAGCTGTCAATTGGTCAGCCAGCATGAAATCGCGGTCAGGGGCCGATCGCAGTCGGCAGTCCGTTCCCCAGCTGCTCCCGAGCCCGCCAATCGCAGCCGACCTGAAAATTCTGCCCATCAAGTCGTCGGGAAGGGCTGATGGGTGTGGTCTCGTTATCTTTCATTTTATTGTGCCTGTAATTTATATTTTTGAGCCCATATTGCTTTGCAGTGATACGCAAGTGGCACCATAATTATTTCAAGTAACATCTATGCACATTGAAGCAACAGTTTGTCATTGATGGAGCTCTCTCTCAGAGAATCAAGAATAAAGCAGCTGATTGAAGAATGAGATCACAGCCTGGGTGCTTCCGTTATCGATATAAGCACCTTTCCTCCATCCTTTGCTTCAATACCTGTACAAGCATGTCATTGCTGTTCTCTTATTCATTTAAGATGCAGGGCAAAAGGCACAGAAATGTACTTCTTGTAGAAATAACTGGCACCAACCTCCCTCCTCCAGTCCACAAGTAGTTTCGGTCAGTCATGGCTTGGTGGACTCAAGTACTCAAATTCATCAGTAATGGGCCATGCATGACAGAGAGTAGTTATTTTTCAGTGCAAATTAATATGAAGAAACTTTGCTTGTTAATGTGTGGATTAGAACCATGATTATAACATTGTCACAGGCTATGTTTAATTTTTGTTGACAGGAAAAGTATTCAGGAATATGTTTAAAATTATACACTCACAGACATCAAAAAACTGAACAGAAGCTGGAAATCCTAAAGTTGAAGGAAAACACGAATGGCTTACATTTTAAAATGGCATCAACTTCACATCAGCCTATCAATCATGCAACAGCCAGCAGAGCACTGTACTGTCCCATAAAGGCATCCATAAACTGAGTCAAGGGCTATTCCATCCAGTGCACAAAAATAATCGGAGTTGGAATCACTACATGGGATTACCCACTTGTATTATTAAATACAGATTGGTGTACAACAGGCATTTCATTTATGCATTTAGCTCGTATTGCCATGCTTCTATCATTGTGTGGCGACATATTGGGAAAAAAACAATTGCTGTCCTACCCATCATATTTCAGGCATTAATTACACCTGGCTGCAGGCACATTTCTGCATCAAATTTGCATCTGATTGGCTCTAATTTTATATTCATAGCATAAATGCAAAACAAAAGCAGCAAATTGGTTCATGGATTCAGGAAATACAAATCAAAAATAGGCTTCTAGCAAGATAGGCCAATCAAATTGCCCAAAATATTTGTTTATAAAAAACCTTTGAACTACCATTTTGAATTCTCCACTAACATGAGCCGTTAAGGTTTGCAATATTTTAAGAGGCATAAAAATTAGACTTCTAAAAGCTCCCTGCATCTAATGAGGCAGCTTGCTACCCGCTGCACCACAAGACATCCCTTGAGAAAAATGACAAGGTATTAAATGCAATTATACAATTATATTGTCTGTGCTAGGGATTCCTCTAAATGTTCTTTTGGAGCCCTATGCCTGTGTTCAGAAGCCAGAACTTTGCGTTCTCGAAGGTTTCCCAGAGATGTGTCACAGCTCGTTGAAGAGGCTAAACAGTGGGACAGGCAAAAACTTCTACAGATATTCATGAAGGGCCGCAATACTGGCCATTCACAGAGCATGTTTGCAAGGTCCGTCAGTTTTTGCTCTCGAAAGTCACTGTATGTAAACGCCCCGAGGAAACCATTGTTGGGGGCAATGAAAATTCTTGGAATGCGTTTCATTTTGAACTCGTCAAATTTGTGTACAGGCAATGGAATTGTGTACGTTGTTACTATGTGGCCAGTTTATCTAAGCTGGTACACAGTAAAATGTCATAAATATGAACCTGTTTACCTGAAATCCATTTTGTTGTGTAACTGTTAATATTTGTCATCAAATGTTGTGAGTTCTACATAGAATTGTAATTATGTTTTTATACAATCTCTTTTTATAGTGATCATAATTCTATGCCGTTTATACCTCCACCCCAATCAGATTAATAAAACGTTTAAACGACAGTCAGTTAAACACAACTTTCTTGAAATGAATGTGACAGAATACAAGGTGACAGAGCCATGTAACCCACAGCCCATGCTGTGGCACTTATACTTTGTTTAAATCTAAATTGGATGATTGGTCAGAAGAGCCTGTTTCTATAGCTAGTTTTTTCCTGGAATAGGTAGGTCGCCAACCTGTTGCTGGAGGCTGTAGCTTAAGGGGGCCTGAAATGGATGGATTTCCACGTATTAAAAACATCAGGGGACACGGGAATAGTGCAGGGAAATGGGGTTGAAGCAGATCAGCCGTGATCTCATTGAATGGCGGAGCAGGCTCAACGGGCCGAATGGCCTCCTCCTGCTCTAACTTCTTATGTTCTTAAGGGTGTCTGAAAGTCAGGGACAGTGAGCGACAGAGTTGGGCGGTGATATTAGCTGTTGCACGAGTGGCGCAGTGCAAGGTTCTTATGGAGAAGTTGCCAAAGTTAAACGGCGCCCATGCCCTCAAAATATGCAAAACGTGACGAGATAAACTGGGTGATCAGCAAACCTTAAGGTCCGCTGGGTTAGGGAGCCAGCCTCCCATACAGTGGAGAGGAAGGTGGGCATCTTTCGCTGCTCACTGCGTGTCGTATGATGTAACGCTTTTACTAGTCGCTGTAGATGGTATGACACTTTCCACCGGATAAACACCAGCCAGACTATGACTTATTACTACCATAGAAATGGGCCCCCATTCGGGAAGATCATGGCAATGCTGTTTATGCACAAAGAGGTAAACCGCGGCGGAATGGCCAACCGTATTCACGTTATACAAAATGCAGAAATTATTGCTTGCAGAATCGTTGTTTGAAGATCTCAGCACTTCTCATGAATTGTTGACAATCTTTCACTCCAATAGCACCCAAAGGCAGAGCTCACTAAGACAGATTAAACCATGCCATTAACAGGTTAGCATTTATACACTGAATTCATGCTAAACAGCTTTCCAATTTGCGTTCACCCCATATTAAGTAAAAGTGAACGGAACTGTCTACATTAAAAAATGATAGCCACACAACACGGTAACGAGTAATTGTTTTATTGATTTTACGGTGCATTAATTTAGTTCAAATTCCAGTTGCTAGAAAGGGCGGGGCGAATTTGGTTATGATATTGCATCATTCTATTGTCTTGTACAGTCCGTTTTATTTTTACCCCATGTTGCTCCTGGCCTGCCTATTGCACGCAATCTGGACCTAGTCTAATATTTTCCATACTGGGCAATGAGCTCACAAATGCGCATAAAGTAAATCAAAGGCGGCAGCGCAGCCTTGAATAAAAACTCAATGAAAAAGAACCCGACGTTTATACAAAGAGGGAGCGAGAACGGAAAATGAAAACCATATCTGACAGAAAATATTATTGTGTGCACATGAGATTAAAACTCGAACCATTGTCCAGATGAGGGGGTAATGTTTGTGCTGCTATTGAACAGCAATCTCACAGCTCTCTCAACTTCCACACTGCAAGGGTCTCAGATATCTAAACCGATGCTGACGAGTTGCTGCTGTACAGCTGTTTAGCATATCTGCTAAAGATTAAGGAAGTGATTAGATATGGAGGCTGCTCCTCACCCTGTGCTGTAGTATTTAGTGTGACTTTTAAGGATAACACCTTGGATCCCGAACAAGCCGTGTAGCATATATAAGCAACCTCAATTATGCATGTACAATGTTCATTTATGATGCTTATGTGTGGGCATATAGGTTTATTCCTATAGCATTGATGTCTCAGTGAATCGGTTATTGCTCCATATGAAACAAACAGGTGAAGAAAATGATACTTACCAGAAGGGATCATTTAAACCTAGTTAACATTGTTAGTCCTGCTGATTACAAGTGATCTCGTGCATGTATATTAAAAAAAAGTCTATGTTTGATACATTCGTTCGTCGATATGTCGACTAGTCTAGAATCAAATGTAAACAATTCAAATAAGAACGAGCCTCATGGAGAATACAGGAATGCCATTGCGCAATATTATTTGTACAACATAAATTAGAAACTCACAAAATTATCGAAGGCATAATTCACATCAAAATGTTAGGAGATTTATTATCCCGCCTGCTTTAGGGTTTATCTTATTTACTGGAAAAGACAGATTGCGTTGTGCTTTTTTCTTTATAAAAAACCCTGTATTCCATTTTAATATAAAAAAAGTCTGAGAATACCAGATCCCATTATGCGCGGTTTTATTGGAGGAAATTATTTTAAGAGCTTAATTTAAAATAATTTTCGCCCACTGCGTTCATTCGGCATCAAAAATAATTTTGTGGAACTAAACTGGCTGGGGTGAAGGTTGGTGTAAAAGTATTCGAATTTCCGGCTAATGAGGAAAAAGCAAATTTCCTGCACAGTCCGACCCCATTCTGTGAATCGGGAAAGCGCGGCCAAGCGGACTAACGGCGCTGGCTTGTCTCTTTTACATATGTTTACTTACTACCTTTATACAGAGCTCCTAGTCTGCGGGCAGTGGGGTGCAAGTGGGTTAAATCCAGTCAGGAATGCTGAAAGGATGGAAATGAAACTTCTCAAATCCGCCCTTTAGGATGCGAGTGATTTACTGTAGCTCAATGTGCGGCGGGTTCAGCCAGCGTGGTCCTACACACACTATCCGAGAACCGACCCCACAACAAGAAATCCAAACCCAACAGCGAGCATTCACGGGTGGTTATTGCTCCCCGGATCCAGTTTATGTACTTAACTTGGCCTCGTTGCTGAGAGCAATCGCGGGGCGCATTATTTAACAGTTAAACCCGCGCCCTATTGCACTCGTTTCATTACCTGGATGTCAGCTACGAATGCTGACATAGTGAGTGACAATTGAGGAGGGGGGTGGGGGAGAGAGGGAGGGAGGGAGAGAGAGAGAAAGAGAGGGAGGGAGGATGAGAGAGGGAGGGAGGGAGAGACAGAGAGGGAGGGAGAGAGAGGGAGGGAGAGAGGGAGGGAGAGAGAGGGAGGGGGAGAGAGGGAGGGAGGGGGGAGAGCGAGAGGGAGGGGGAGGGAGGGAGGGAGAGGGAGGGAGGGGGAGGGAGCGGGAGGGAGGGGGAGAGAGAGAGAGGTAGGGTGAGGGATGGAGGGGGAGGGTGAGGGAGGGGGAGCGAGAGGGAGGGGGAGGGAGAGGGAGAGAGGACAAGGAGGGTGGAGGGGCGTGGGTATGGGGTGGGGGAGGGGATAGCGAGGGGGCGGAGGAGGGGGCGGTTAGGGGATAGGAAGCGGGAGAAGGAGGGAGGAGGGAGAGACAGAGAGGGGGGGGAGGGAGACAGATGGGGGGAGGGAGGGGGAGAGAGAGGGGGAGAGGGAGGGGGACGGAGGGGGAGGGGGGGAGATAGAGAGGGCGGGGAGGAGAGAAAGAGGGAGGGGGGAGAGAGAGGGAGGGAGGGAGAGGGGAGAGAGGGAGGGAGGGAGGGGGAGAGGTAGGGAGGGGGAGGGATGGGGAGGGAGGGGGGAGGGAGAGGGAGGGAGGAGGAGAGAGAGGGAGGGGGAGGGAGGGAGAGGGAGGGGGAGGGAGGGAGAGTGCGGGAGCGGGAGGGAGGGAGAGTGAGGGAGGGGGAGAGAGAGAGGGAGGGAGGGGGAGAGGTAGGGAGAGGGAGAGAGAGGGAGGGAGGGGAGAGAGTGGGGGAGTGAGGGGGAGGGAGGAAGGGGAGATGGAGGGAGGGGAGAGGGAGGGAAAAGGGAGAGAGGGAGGGAGGGGGTGAGAGGGCGAGAGGGAGGGCGAGGGGAGAGGGGGAGGAGAAGGAGGGTGGAGGAGCATGGGGATGGCGTGGGGGAGGGGATAGCGAAGGGGGCGGCGGAGGGAGCGGAGAATTATATAGGGAGGGGGAGAAGGAGGGAGGAGGGAGAGAGATAGGGGAGGGGGAGAGAGAGAGGGGGAGAGAGGGGGAGGGAGGGGGAGGGGGAGAATGAAGGAGTGAGGGTGAGGGGGACAGGGGGAGAGAGGGGGAGGGAGGGGGAGGGGAGAGAGAGGGAGGGGGAGAGAGAGGGAGGGAGGGGAGAGAGAGGGAGGGAGGGGGAGAGAGAGGGAGGGAGGGGGAGAGAGAGGGAGGGAGGGAGGGAGAGAGAGGGAGGGGGAGTGGGAGGGAGGGGAGAGGGAGGGGGAGGGGAGAGAGAGGGAGGGGGAGAGAGAGGGAGGGAGGGGTGCGAGGGAGGGAGGGGGAGAGAGAGGGAGGGAGGGGGAGAGAGAGGGAGGGAGGGAGGGAGAGAGAGGGAGGGGGAGTGGGAGGGAGGGGAGAGGGAGGGGAAGGGACAGAGGGAGGGGGAGAGGGAGGGAGGGAGAGGGAGAGGGAGGGAAGGGAGAGGGATGGAGGGGGAAGAGGGAGGGGTAGAGAGAGAGGTGGAGAGAGAGGGGGAGGGAGAGAGAGGGAGGGAGGGGGATAGGGAGAGAGAGGGAGAGAGGGTGAGAGTCCGAGGGGGCGAGCAGGATGGGAGAGGGAGCGAGGGGAAGGAGGCGAGGGGGAGTAGAGAGGGGGTGAGGGGAGTGGAGAGGGAGAGGGGGAGGAGGAGGGGGAGCGGGAGAGAGGGGGAGGGGAGAGAGGGGGAGGGGAGAGGGGGGAGTGGAGAGGGGGCGAGGGGGAGTGGGGGGGATGGGGAGAGAGGGGGAGTGGGGGGATGGGGAGAGAGGAGGAGTGGGGGGATGGGGAGAGAGGGGGAGTGGGGAGAGGGGGAGGAGGAGGGAGGGGGGGAATGGGGAGAGAAAATCCACCTCACAATCGATATTGGGCTCTCAATCTGCAATGATTTAAACAGGCGCTGGAGGATTATTGTACTTTCGCCAATTAGTCTCGATTTTTGCTGCTTTAAATATGTCGAAAGGCAAAATCATCTCAACCAATCAGGGCAATGCTGCCGTGTGAGAAAAACAAAGAAATTTTGTTTAGAGGCATTTTTTGATTAAATAGCATCTTTTAAAATTCATTTACGGGATGTGGGCATCGCTGGGACCTGAAGTGCCTTTGAGACGGCGGTGGGCAGCTGCCTTCTGGAACCCGCTATTGCCATTTAGTACATATTTATTACACTGTGGATGGCTCTGGGTTTGAAATAAAAGTAACAGTTCTTTTTTAAACTACGGGATCTAAAATATTTATCCTGGTCAGCCGAGTATGTTGGAAATAAACACAGCGACAAACAATCTTTTTTTTTGGGCCGGGGATTACTGTAATCCATCATTTTAAAAATGCTCCCCTTTTTCCTGGTTATTTTCATGTAATATGAATTAGAGATAAATCAGAGGAGTAACGATCCAGACATTTTACCCCAGCCCAATTCTTAATGACATTAACCTAAGCCGGAGAATTGTAGGCTTCATCACATTAAGAGAGAAGCGGGCTTCAGAAATATGCATCCATTAACCATTCCTTAATCCAACACGGTCTCTTTAAATGCACATTGTGGGACCCATAAAAACTGTCAACCACTTAGAAATATGGGAACCAATTTGCAATTGCGTTTAGACAAATTACGTAGAACTAAGGCTCGGCGCATCGATTTATAACTCCCGACCCCGAGTTAATTGCAACGGGAAAACGACAGCCCCATCGGAATAAAACTTGCCTCAGATGATCTTGATATCGACAGCGCTCATTACGAATAGCTACTTGTTTCCTTAATCTTTAAACCGGGAGGAGGAGACCACAACGGTTCAGTGGCGGAATTAATTTGGGGGGAATCAATTAAGAGGGGTTGACGGCAATTTAGAATTGCATTCGTCACTGTAAATATCCCACGCCGGGCTAAATTGCTTTGTACAGACTGGGGGGAGGTGGGGGTGGGGGGAGAGAGAGAGATGGGTAACTGAGGCCAGCCGGGCACATGGTAGCTCTGACACAGACTCACAATTGTGGGCAATATCTAGGACATGGTAAACACAGTCTAGCGCCTACCCGGTTCGGGACCAGCGCAGCACACATAGGGCTCTGTTACCGATTTGTTTTTTGGAGTGCTCTTCTTAGTCCACCGTCTAAACAACAATGGTGGTTGATAGTTCTCAGGCAATCCAATACATAAACAGGACGGTTCGCGGTTTGAACTTCATAGCTGAATTGATAATATAATATCATCGCTAAACGATACTCACTTGCACGTTAGCAATAAGGAAGTCAGCGTTTTGCATTGAATTGATTTATTTAACAACTGATTTCTTTGATGTGCTAGATACTGTTTGCTTTAAATGCACTAAAATAAGCTTGCTGACTTGAAGCACCTCGTATTCAACTCCAAGAGCAAAAGAAGTAAGAATCACGATAACTAAAGCTACACATTTTTTTTCCCCTCTGAAAGAGAATGTGTTGAAACTTGCATCCAGAGCAGCAGCATTTCGGGGGGTTTGTTTGCTGCGCCCGGGACACGGGCAGTTAGTTCCTTGTTGTCCCTGAGCTGCTCCGTGTAAACATACACGCGACAACCTTACCTGACATTTTCAACCCAGATCCTTTCATTCAAACAATCCCGCCGATGGGTGACCTTTTGTAATCCAGGAACCTGCTCAGCAATGGGTTTGTCATCGAAGAGCCCGTGTGACTTGAGGCTTCACCGCACCATTCACAGCCCTCGTTCGGACGGCTCCCCCCCACCCCCAGCCCCCACCCCCAGCCCCAGCCCCCACCCTAGCGCACCATGCTCGCGATTTCCACCAGGGGGAGACACTCTGCTGTTAAACTCGCCGCGTTCTCCCACCACCGGGGCTCGGGTTTCAGAGAGGTCATTCCGCCCTTCGGATTAGCACCTGGACCAGAGTTTATTTACAACACAATGTTTGGCCCCCCCGGCGGCGGAGATGAATTTAGGACGATTTTGATGTTTTCACTTTTCTTATCCAGTGTCATCTAATGACTTGAACTAAAAATGCTTATCCATGTTTTCAAATCCCTCCATAGCCCCCTCCCTCCCTCTCTCTGTAACACCCTCCAGGCCTACAATGCTCCTTCCTCTGCACTCCTTCAATCCTGACCTCGTGTGCATCCTACCCCCATTTCAAATGACCCCACCATCGGCAGTGGACCTGCCTCGGCCCTAAATTTTGGAATTCACTCCATAAACGTCACAACCTCTCTCCCCGTGAGGAAAATAGAAACAAGAGTAGGCCATTCAGCCCCTCCAACCTATCCCAAATATATAATTTAATTAGTTCATGGTTAATGTGTATGTTAACTCCGGCCACCTTAATGGGCAGAGTCTATCTACCGTAAAGATGCCCCTTAACACCAATCCCGTTGACCCAGCTCTTGTCCCTATATCTCTTTCTGTGACACTGTCACCTCCGAGTCATAAGAGTTTCCAGGTTCAAGTCCCACCACTGGCTTTGAGCACAGAAATGAAGGTTGACACTCCGAGGATGTGCTGCACTGTCGGAGGTGCTGGGTTTTTTTTCAGATGAGACCTTAAACTAAGGCCCCATCTGCCTGCTCGGGTGGATGTAAAAGATCCCATGGCACTATTTGGAAGATGAGTAGGGGAGTCAGTGTCCTGGCCACTATGCCACCCAACACCCCCTCCCACACACACACACACACACAGGCAGATTATCTGGTCATTTTCTCATTGCTGTTTGTGGGAGCTTGCTGTGTGCAAATATTGACTGTCCTTCCTACATTATAACAGTGACTACACTTCAAACCTGCCTCACTGACTGTAAAGCGTTTAGAAAGGTCCGGTGGCCCTGAAAAGCACTCTGTAAATAGAAGCTTTTTCATTCTTTCAGTCATTTTCTGTCTGATTACATTCCAGTGAAGCACCTTCCGATGTTTCACTCTTTGATTCCCCAGTAGATTATTTCGTCATGAAAATTTCCAGCAATCCTGGAAATTTGTCCCGTTCCCCCCCACAACTAAGGACACTACAGCATTTTTCAAAGCCCCCCATTTAAACCTTTTCATAATTCTTCAGAAAGTGAAATCTGGAACTTTTTTCTGTTCCGGTAAGCTGTTGAGACTGGACCAGTGGAAATGTTACATGCTAAGGCACGTAGGCTTTAATTAGGTGAAGGTTATTATTGAATATGGAAAGATGGTGAGCAAATCGAGTTAAATTGCAGGGCCAGCCGCGATCTAACTGAATGAGGAAACAGAGCTGGAGGGGCCGAATGGCTTATTCATGTTCCAATTTTCCTTTTTTCGCAGTTGGGTACCCTTGCAAAAGCAAGATTGGCCAAGAAAATGGTACAGGGCATAATCAGTTGAGGGCAACACCCCATTTTGCCTCGTCAGGCGCCCATGTACATGTATCTCCGCTTTATGAGACAGGTTGCAGTGTTTCCCTTGGGAAATGTATTATTGGCCCATAAAGCTCTCTCGTACTGTGCAGCCACCGAGAGGAGACATCAATAGAGCTCTTATTTATTTTGACTCTCCATCGAGTCTCACGATTTCTGTTAATAAAATAAAGTCCTAGCAATATACATAAACGGCGAACAAAATATACATGTGCTCCATTTTACTGGGCTAGACAGGGGCAAATAAATAATGCCCAAAATATATGTCTTCTATAGGACTGATGCGGGATTCTTCGAGCGTCGGGTACCAGTCTGCAAAAGTTGATTCGCATCGAATAAAGCTTATTTCCAATGGTTAGGCCAGGCGTCGCCACCGCATTCGTCGTTTTATTAAAGACTCCGTCGGCCCACAATAATGAATGAGTTTCATCGCTAACCTTAGTGTGCGCACAGAAATGTCGGTATTTTAGTATTCCGATAAACCAACACCTCAAGCAAATATGCTTCATTCGATTTTCCAACTCAAAAATGTACAGGCACCTTTGTAAGTGTAAATTACACATGTAATTACATTTGTAAATTACATATGCGAATGTAAATGTACAGACACCTTTGTAAATTCTAAAATGTAAATGTACCTTTGAACAATCGACCAAAACCCACTAAATCGTGATCCTCTCTAACAAATAAGCGGTTTTCATTCCGATTCTATAATAACCCAACGTTATTTCTACCTATTAAAATGATTAAAGGAGAGAATGGGTTAGCTGTAAGGATTTAAGTGTATGATTCTAATAAGCCATTGAGAGACTTTCCATAAGCAGCTGTAATCTTGAAAACAAAAGCATGTTTGTCGACTAGTCTATTATTTGATCATTTTTAACCCATTTAATTACAGATTGCAAACGCTACAATAAACGGGGGGTTGGGGGCGCGGTTTGGTGTCAGTACTGATGTGCAAGATTTATTGATATGTTTATTTTAATATTTTGAATTGCCTGATATTTGACTATAGGACTGGGGGTGGGAGGGTGTGTGAGTGGAGGGGGTGGGGGTGGGGGGGCGGGGGGGGCACAGCGGGGAATTCCTTGCTTCCCATTGTTCAGAGCTCTGGAATGCCAAATGCCAGCTCGACTTGTGTAAGCACCTGAATGGCATTTGCTTTTTCTCAGGTTCCCACCTCCACCACCCACCCACCCCCACCCCCTCTTGGTTCTCCCCCCCCATCCACCACCTCCTCCCCCAACCTTCTTATTTATCTGGTCACTTCCCCTCCGAATCGCTTGGAGAGGTGGGATGGGGAGGCGGGTGGGGGGGGTGAAGAGGTTGCAATTTTGACCTCTGTTGATTTCTTACATGTGTGTTCTCTACGGGAGAAACAGAGGAGGCACGTCCCAAAACTATAAACTGCAGCTTCCAGAAGCACTGACAGTTTTTTTGTGACCTGTGGGACGGCGGATATATTATTATTTCAACTGTGTAAAGGATGAGCAGATTAACGATATGCCCCCCCATGCCGACATACGGTGCGCAGATTGCGCCTTCCTGGCGATATCGTATTATCACTTAAACGACTAAAGCTGGCCTCAAAAGGTGCATTCAGGTCATAGGAGAGAGCTTGTTTGCAGTCGGAATATTTTGAAAGCTGGCGAAGATGGTTTGTAAGTGTCGGGAAGGGGCCGAGAGTGAAACATTCGATTCTAACTTACTGTATTTCACTTGTTATTGGTGACAGTGTGTAAGAAAGTAAAGGATTCGTTATGGACACAGAAAAATGGGGAGTTTCTTGATTGACCACTTACACCAACCGTTTCCCTTCTGTGAAAATAAACTTTGGGATTTTTATTTCCCTCTCACAGCTAGTTAAAATAATTACCAGAAACGATGTTAATGTGCAGACCCGTGTTCTGAAGAATGTAGCATTATTTTATACTGATGAAATTACAAGTGCAGCCAAGCAATGGGAACATCCGTTGTAGTCTCCCCACATCTTTCAGCCTCGAAAAAAACGATTATTAAAATATCGCTTTTCCTTGATAGATGTTGCAATATTGTGATAGTGATTAATATGGACGCTCTTTGGGTTACATCATCTCTATCTGCCAATTGATCCACCCTTTAAATCATTCTGGTTAATTTCGGATCACTACAGATTCCCAGTTAGTCATTTTCGTACAATACAAATTGTAAACGTTGTTTGTCATGTTTTTTTTTGCTGTAAAGTTAGGAATTGGACGAATGGGGATGTTTTGGGGCTACAAGTGACTTTTCCAGCAATTTAGTGTCAATGTTCTGCTCTGCACCTGAATAGAAAGTATTTATTCTCACCAGTGTTCATTAGTATCATGTTTTTGGGAAACAATGTTTAGTTCAACGTGTACGTTTCTCAAAATAATAATGCAAAATGGACACCGTAGTGCCTTGGAGGACAGATGAAGATTTGTTTTTAAATTTAAACTCTATTTATTTTTGAAAGAGACCCAATCCGCAGAGTGGACTCCTTTTTTTTTAATCCAACATGACTATGGTAGCTTCTCTCATTCTTCAGCAATCATTGGATGAAATAAAGTGGAAGAACTCATTGTTAGATCTTTAAAGAGACTTGGGCAACCAGGGCAGAGAGAAATTAAACAGCCGTGTAGATTAATGCTATTTTCTAGAGAATTAACGAAGGGTTTAATTGATGGGAAAGTATTTAGATTACATAACGCCATCTCTAATATCCAATAAGCTAAACCACACTGAATGCTCGTGATATGAAATTTCATTTTGTGCTTTTATTCTTCATTTAAGAACCACATAATTTAAATATCACGTGGATTATCGCCTCCGAACTTTCTTTTTAATTTAGGGGTTTGCAGTATGTAACTTCTCAACGTTCTGACGAAACTTTCGATGGAGTAGCGTGGACTCTATCGAAGTGGGAGCTTTATTTTGGGAGGGGGAGGAAGCTGGGTATGAAAGGTGGTGGGGGGTTGGTGGTGGTGGTGGTGGGGGGTGTTGATTATTTTTCAGGTCCTTTTTTAAATGCCTGTATTAGCTGACAAAATAAGATTGGATTTTTTTTTTAAAATGGAAGGAGGTGAGCTGTTGCACTTTAGGCATTTACAATATACCCATCCGTTTTGTGCTTTCGCGAATTCTAATTGCAATTTCTAGTAACCATGTCTTCAGGAGTTACTGCCTCCTGACTTTGAGCAGTTGCCAAAAAGGCGGAAAGTCTGAGAGCGGAATTAATAAGTTCTGCTTCGGGAGAGCCAATGGGAAGAGGAGGGAGCCAGCGACAGACTAATGAGAGCTTCGCAGCGTGATCATCAAAGTTGACGTGGAGAAACGCGTAAAATTGATCTGGACTCACTACAGCCTCTAGGATATACAAATTTGCCCTAATCGGATGAAGATCACCTTCGGCTTTTCTCGCAGTGCCGTCTGAATATTATTCTCAACCCCCCCCCACCCCAAACCCCCCACCATCCCAGCAACCACCCCCTCCTCCCCGTCCCACACAACTCCTGCAGCACTCAGTGAGGGGCGCGGAAGGAATTCTCCTGTGTGTGTGTGTGTGTGTGTGTGCGGCCGGGGTCTGCTCCTTTCTACCAGCATCGGTCCGAATTGTATCGAGAAGGAGTACTGCCAGCTACTGCAAGGGGCAGTTTGTTTTTCTTTTTAAAAACGAAGAAAAGAGGGGGTAAAAATTGCTGAAACGCTCCCGCTTCGTTGGGCAATGGGTAAGCATGGATTCCTCTTTTTTTTTCGCTTTGGATTTGCTACAGCGGCGTGAGTTTGATAACAGGAATAAAGCGTGATCCACACGCCTGCCTAACGTGAGGGATCAGAGCAGGAATGAAATCTCCCCAAACCGGCCGTCCACCGCTGGCTGGTTAGACTTAAAGGGGCGCATTCTCCAGAGGTTTATTTTTTTTTTGGGGTGAAATTAGCAGGCTTGTATGTGATGGGGCGTCAGAACACGGTTGTGTGCTTCATAACGAGATTTCTGGGGGGGAGGGGGGTGGGGTGGGGGTGGAGGTAAGATGCTGGGAAACTACCGGGAGAAGGCTGAAATTATAGACAGAGAGAAACGTGCCCGATGCTTAATTCAGAAAGATCGTAAACTCGGAAGATCCGGTTCAGTTTTACAGTGCGGCAGCCGTAAATATAATGGATTATCCTGGTGAGAAATAGAAAACTAAAACACGATGAAAGGAGCATTGATAATAATGGAACACCCGTGTCCAAAATGCAGGATTTTTATATTTTTTAAGATGTGCATGTATTTGTGTTGGATACCGACGGTTATTTCCATTAACTCCTGAAGTTTGTGGGAAATGCTGTGTTTAGACAGCTGTTTGATTTTTGTCTTTATTCGCATCTTATTTTGCTTTGAGGGATGATTCTCACTATTGCCTCTTTCCATTTCTCTCTCTCCCCCACCACCACCCCCCCACCCCAACCTCCCCTCTTCCCACCCACCCACCGTCTCCCTTGTAGATCAGACTTACGGGGAGGTCAATCAGCTGGGAGGCGTATTCGTGAACGGTCGACCGCTTCCCAACGCCATCAGGCTGAGGATAGTGGAACTGGCTCAACTGGGGATTCGACCGTGCGACATAAGCCGGCAGCTCCGGGTGTCACACGGCTGCGTGAGCAAAATCCTGGCCCGCTACAACGAGACGGGCTCCATCTTACCGGGGGCTATCGGAGGCAGCAAGCCCCGGGTCACTACCCCCACCGTGGTGAAGTACATCAGGGAATACAAGCAGGGCGACCCCGGCATCTTCGCCTGGGAGATTCGGGACAGGCTCCTCGCCGACGCCGTTTGTGACAAATACAATGTACCCTCGGTCAGCTCCATCAGCCGGATCCTGCGGAACAAGATCGGTAACCTGTCGCACACGGGGCACTACGAGACCAACAAGCAGCTGCCGCCCCAGCCCACGCTGCCCTACAACCCCATCTACCAGTATTCCTACCCCAACCACATGTCCTCGGCGGCCGCCAAGATGGGCAGCGCCACCGGCGTCCCGGTGCCGGGGGTTACGGGACACGTCGGCATCCACCGGACCTGGCCGTCCGCTCACTCGGTCAGCAACATCCTGGGGCTTAGGAGCATCGTCGAACAGGCAGGTTAGTGGGCACTACCCTCACCCTCCACCACCCGTCCCCCTTTTTAAACCCACCTTGTTAAGTTTTCCTTTTGAAAATACACGTTGAGAATCACTAGTCAGGCGTTTCGGGAAACAAAAAAATGATCGAGGTCACGTATTTAAAAGAAAATTGCAGATAATCACATCCAAAAAAAAAACCTTCTCTCCTGGACCCTTCCGTATTTGTACTCGTTCGTTTTATTATGTGTCTCCTCGGCTATAAATAAAGCTGCAGATGTATCACAAAATGAGCACGATATCAAAGATATTTACTAAAGGGCACCTGGCAGATGTATTACCCATTGACAATGCCGAGGGAACAGGCCACGCCATTTCAAAGCCTTAATATCTGAATTGGCTTATGGCAGTCAGTGCTCCTTCCAGGTATCTTCCCCGGCCCCTTTATTAACCTTCTCAGCGAGTGCGCTGAGAGCACAGATCAGTCCTCGTTACCTGGTGTTGTTTATGGATAACATTTGCCCCGCTAACATTAAACAATAAAGTCCTAACGTCTCCCCTCTCCACTTTAGCGGCTTTGCGGCCTAACCTGTACCTGAGCCCGTGTCCCTGCCTCCTTTAGTTCACGTCCCCTATCTGCAAGTTTCTCGCAATTCTTTTTTGTTGTTGTTAATTTCAAACTTGTTGAAATCTCCTGACTTTTGTTTTTTTTATGTGTGTGTGAGTGGGGGTGGGGGGCGATGGGGGCACAGGCATTGAGAATGAGGAACGTGTATTAAAACACACGGACAACACAGTTTGTGTCGCTAAGTTGTGGATCTCTGGGGCAACAAAGCCCCTGGAATTTTGACAGCTCTGGACCCGACTCCCTGTGCAGCGTTGGCGGAACTTGAGCGAACCCTTTCTTTGCTATTTGCTTTGACCCAGAGAGGTGATTTATAAAGTCAGATTTATTTATACTAGGCCCCTGTATTCCAGGCGTTTTGGACGAGCGAAGCAATCCGAAAAATCACAGAGATAGGATTATTTTTTTTAAAGATTGCCCTACGTACATATAAGGGGGGGAAAAAAGGCCCGAGCAACACGAATATTGCTATCAAAGAATTTAACCCGTTTTAGAGATGAAAATTGTCGTTAAAATTCATTTCGAAAGAAACCCTATGTAGAGAGTAATGTTGTAGCAAGGACAAGGGTTTCTCGTTAACATTTGCACACTTAAAAGCAGGTGAAATGAAAGCACAACTGAAAAGGGCTTCTGTTAAACTTTGCATTGACTATCCGAATGGTGTTCATAGGCCATGATTTTGTTTTAAATATGTGTTTTAGCTGCTCATGGCGGAGCCGAGGCTGCAGCATATCAAACTAAAGTGGAAGACTGGAATAATGTCAATCGGGCAGCTTTCTCCTCCAATCAGAGTGTCAACGGGATAGAAAAACAGGCGATCGACCCGGATCTGAAATACCCCCAGGTACTGACCTAACCCCCTCTGAACATGTTTTCATATAATGAATGATGTCTTCCTACTCTCTGTGTGTCCCTCGCTCCAATGGTAGCAGCTAAAAAGTAAAGCCAATTGGTGTTGTTGCATTCCAGCCTCCGTCGGTGCTGCCTGCTGTGAGCAGTTTTGTCCCCGCCTGCGCTGTTGGCCCTTATCCCTCGTCGAACCAGGTGCCGAGTTATGGAGTGTACAGTGGCCCAGGAGCCGGCTACATGACTGGCCACCCCTGGCAGTCCCAGAGCAGCAGTCTCTCTCACTCTGGGCCAGGAATTCCCATGCACGGCGGAGATATCCACGCCCCGATGCCCTTCAAACACCTCTCAGCCAGAGAAGGTAAATCGCTTTTTTCTCCTTTTGAGGGCCACGGCCCATTACCTCAGAACACTGGGCAGCAAAGTCACGGTGTTCCCATTACAGTTTGGAATGAAACAAAAGTAGCTGATTGAAAAAAAAAACAACAAAATGAGTTGTTAATTGCGGTAGATCATTTCGCAGGTAAGAAGTGTAATAATCCAGCTTCATATCAACATGATATGGGATTATTTGTGGGATATCAGGGCAAATATTCGCGAGGAAAAAGCGGCATAAAATGGCCCATTGACAAAGCGCCCATTAGTGACAGGAAATAGAAATTGTGGAGCTTCAGTGCCGGAATGGATTTCAAAGTACATTTTTTCATATATTCCCTTTTGAAGTTTTTTTTTAAAAAAAAATGCCCTTTTTTGTTAGTCAGGAGGACCGCGTTTTTAGGGGCGGCGGTTTTGCTGCTTTGCGTTTTTTGCATTCGCTCTGCTCTGGGAATGTTGTTATTGCTCTTGGAGCGGTTACAATCTAAAGGCAATTATATTTTCCAAAAAAAGCTGCTGTTTGTTTCATTCCAGAGCCAGAACCATCTTTGCATACGGTGCGCAGAAGTAGCCTATAAGGAGCTGTGTTACTGTGGGTTGATGTTGGATGGTCACGCAGTATATCAGCTGAAAATGACAAGGTGTGCATTACTGATTAATAAGTTTTCATATTGATCTGTATCATATTGTAAACCAGACGTTACTCAGCGGTTACTGCTAAAGGCCAATCGTGGAGAGGCGTGTGACTAGACGTAATTGTAACTTAAGCTGTAATATAAACCTTTATTATTGCATCCAAACTGGGTAACAATGCCTGGATTTTCTTCGGATGCTGACGAAAGGTAACATGGTTAAACAGTAAAGATAAAAGTAACGTCGCTATTAATGGTTAAAATGCAAGCTTTATCCTACACGCCTCGAAATCAGGACTCCCAGTTTCACAGCTGGCTGGACAATATTTCAGCTACGACACGCCGAGTGTGATCGAGTTATTGGTTCTGGGCTGAATAAAAGATGGCGGTCAGTGGCTTTGGAAAGTAGAGTCTAAGCGAAAGCTTCTGCTGACAAGAGTATAAGTAACGAAAATGGTCATCCAGCGCAGCAAGGCCGCCCTTCTAGTAATTAAACTGCCCTCCCCTCATTTCCCACTGACCGGAAAGCCCCCGAATGTATGGCCGTGCCTGAGTACAGCTTATTTCAAGTATTCCTACCCTTTGCTGCAAAAGTTATCCTGGGCTTTGTAAATGTATTTTCACCAGTTTATACTTAGTGCCCCTAGCTCTGCCTGATTTAAAATAATATATTTAAGTTTTGTCGCATTTACCTCATTCAATACTTCATGCACTTCATTCCCAATGACAGATTCTCTCTTTTTATTATACCGACATGCCATGCACGGTACAATAGCTCCAATCCCGACACCCAGCGAGTGACACTGCCAAACAATCACCTTTTGGGTATTTGACATTTGCGGGCTCAGTGAGCAGAGGCGAGAAGCCGGAACCCGCGTGTCCGCCAAGCTGAAAAGCTTGAAAAACTGCTTGAATTATCTGAGGCGAGGGGGTGCTTCATTTATTCAGCAGCATTTTCTCTCTTATCACAGACCCTCTTGCGATTTAGATTCCCCGGCTTCACTTCGGGCTCTGACACAAGCAAGACTCGGCTCTGGCACTTGCAAATACACATGGCAATCGGATAATTGTTGCTTGCGTTGGAGGATTCAACGCCTGTGTTGCTAAAATGCTAATGGCTGTTATTGGAGAGGACTATGAGTTAACGCGGGCCGATTCAATGATAAAACCGACACACAAGACAGTAGGCATTTCACGGTATCAAATCCACTATTTTTTATCTCAACCAATATTATATGTAAAGACCTGAGAAACAGGGTTAACGTTTCGAGTCCCATTCGGACTCGAAACGTCAACTCTGTCTCTCTCTCTCTCTCTCCACAGATGCTGTCAAGACCTGCTGAGTTTTCCCAGCATTTTCTGATTTTATTTCAGATTTCCGGCATCCTCAGTACTTTGCTTTTATCTTAGGTGTAAGGGCAACTGCCGGCGATTTTAGTGCAGCCCCTATCGGTTTCACAAACCAGTTAACTGCTTCTAATGACAGATCAAAAACCGATCCCGGCGTTTACACTCAGTGTCGGAGCTGCCAAATTAAGTACAATAATATCGCATGCTAAAAGGGGGGGATTTTAACGGCAGAGTAAGGCTTAACTTTATGGGAAATGCATCCCCGAATTGCAATTTGAAGTTATAATATCTATGCAAAGTTACTTTTGCTTGAATTTGGAAGCAACGTGGTTTGGCCCAAAGCTGGTGATAAAATGTTGACGATGAAACAATATATGTTGCAAATGTTTATATTTACTGCTGGGTTCAGATTTGCCTTAATTTTTGCATTGCAGTAGTTCGTAGCTTCACCAAAGGTGTGTGAATATGGATATGAGTGTAAGCTAGCCAGTGTGCCAATAACGTGAAACCTACCGTTAATTAAATTTAAAAAACCAGCAGAAAATGCTGGAAAAACTCAGCAGGTCTGGCAGCATCGGTGGAGAAAGAAACAGAGTTAACGCTTCGGGTCGGTAAGGCTCTTCTTCAGAGCTCTGAGCAGACTGGAAACGTTAATTCTGTTTCTCTCTCCACAGATGCTACCAGACCTGCTGAGTTTTCCCAGCATTTTCTGTTTTTATTTCAGATTTCCAGCATCCGCTGTATATATATTTTTTGCTTTTTATTTACGCTGATTCCTCGGGTGACATTTTTTTCCTCTTAAAGAGCACGTGGGTTTTGGGGGGGTGATCGATATTTTGCGGTGGTATTTCTATTATTTCCACTTGATCTGGGAAGAGACGTATTATCCTTCCCTCATCGGCGGGTCCCATTGAGATTTTGCACAGAGCTCGGGAGGATGTAGTCAGCCCTTGCGGGAGACGTTTTAAATCCGAATTGTTCCACCGGCTTATTGTGAGGAATCTGAGTTTTGTGACAACCTGGGGCTAATAAAAAAAAACCCCGAATCAATGCGATCTGTCAAGAGATCCTTGGGCACGCAAATACACTCAGTGATATCGGGCCTCACCACCCCCATCCCCTTTCGTTTCATACACTGGGGCCTGATCCCATTTAACGCTCTAACCCTGTGTTGTTTCTGTGCTTTCAAAGGACCTGCACTAAAGGTGATGGCGAGTCAGCGGGCACCTGTCCTGTTTCACACGACCACCTCCTTGTTTTCTAAATGTATGCAATTTACAACAAAACCCCTTGGCGTGAAACCCGGGGAATTGAACTATCTTTCTCTGCGCGCCTATTTGATGGGGGTTGAACGCCAGGCCATTCCCGAGAGGGCCCTGCCTTCGCGACATGATCACGGAATGGGCCGTGGCGCTGGCGTGGGAGGAGGCCACTCGGCCCCTCGTGTGGGCAGCCGGCTCTCCGAGGGAGCATTTCCACCCAGTGCCCATTCTCCTGCCTTCTCCCCGCAGCCCCTGCCCGGATTGTCTCTTTTTCAAGTAATTATCTAATTCCCGCTTCAAGGCCTGGAATAAACCTCCCTCCACCCTCCACCAACACTGTCAGGCAGTGACTTCCACACCCTAATCACTCGCTGTGCCGAAGTTTTTTTCCCACCTCCCTCTCTCTCTCTCATATTGTTTTTGCTTCTTTTACTAATGACCTTAAATTGTCAGTAATGACACGGTGCTAATTAGCACATTGATACTATTAGGAACCCCCCACCGCCCACACAACCCCGTTCAATCGAATCTGGAATCGCTTTCACCTTCTGGCGTTTGTAGATGCTAATTTTAGCCAGGTACAGGGCCCACTGCAGTAATCAAAGACTTAGAACCCCTTATAGTTAGTGTAACGCGATGACATTAAATTCTGACTCGCCCCTTTGACATCTCCACATCCCAATGACCAATTACAAGCCAATCGGTCGCTTCAATGAGGTTGATAAGGGGAGATATTTTCGATATTGCTTTACTTGCACCCCCCCCAAAAAAAATGTTCTCCTTTTGTCTCCACTCCTGTGCTGTGTATTTAGGTCAGTTAAGTTGAAAACGAAAATGCTGAGAACACACACAGATTAGTATCCCCAGAGACAGGGTTAATATGTCGGTGGAGGAGACGCTTGGATTTTTGATGAAAGGTTTCGCATTAAACGTGAGGCGTTGGATATTCTTTCCGATGCCGACTCGGCTGCTGGAGGCATCCGCTTCTCTCCTTATCGAGATGCCCGGCATTTTGCAGCCTTTGCACGTGAAGTTTGTAAACGGTGTTTTGGACCATATTTTTTTTAAAAAAAAGCATTCCCAACGGAATGGCGACTTGTCGGTTAAAGTTCATTATCGGTTGAGGTTGAAGCTCCTAATTCCATTTCCGATGCATTTCGTCTGGGTAAAGGGTTCCCCAGTTTGTTCCAGTCATTGTCCTGAGGATAGTATTCTCAACTCTGATCCCGTTAAATGTCCCAAAACAAACGAATTGGGGGCTCCATCGTTTGGAATATATTCACGTGAACGGTGTTTATTGCGACCATAAAGGTGTCAGGGCGAATCTTTCCCGGAAACACTGGTTAAATGGGATCTTTTATGTGTTCCCCTAATGAACTGTTTGGTCATCGTTGTGACAGCTCCGTGGTGGCAAATGGATATATCTGCCGCTTTCATTCAATGCTAAAAGAAAGCACGATTTAAGCTAAGAATTCGCTCGTCTGTTTTCTCAAGACCTTTTTTATCCCTCTCTCCCCTCCCTCCCTCCCTCCCTCTCTCCCTCTCTCTCTCCCCCTCCCTCCCTCTCTCTCTCTCCTTGCTTGTGTTTCAGCAACAGACAGGAAAGCCGGGAGTCCCGCTAACAAGCTCCCCGAAGCTCTCAGCAGCCCGCTCGGCCTCTCAATCCCAGCCTCCAGCACATAAAATCCCCGCCGGTAACAGGACACAACCAAAACGAAAGGCTCCAGAGAACCTGATCGAATGAAACACACTTTTGCAGGAACTGAAAATGGCCTGCTGTTTTTTTTACGTTTGGGTTTAAAGACGAGTAATAATTAAAAAAAATAATATCAGAGTACAGCGAAACCACAGTCCTTTTTTCAGAATATATCTGTCGTGAAAGGGGGAGGGGGGGTGTCGAGGGGAAAGATATTTGGAACAGAAATGCAGTGAGGTGAATGTAAACAAAGTAGTTTATATCTCCTGCGTCCAGGGCCTGTTATTTCTTCAGTTCGAACATGGTGTTTGGTGGCTGTTTTGATTTCGTTTCATATATCTGTAAAATGTTGGAAAATCATATTTGTATGTAGCTGATAGGAATATAAGCCATAATATAATTTAAAAAAAAATTCCGATCTTCTGTTCATTAATGCAGGCTTCGCCCATAGACTGGATGTTCTTCATAACTTTGCAGATAATGGAAATGCTCCTTAGTTATGTGTAATGTATTTGTATATAGCTTCATGGACCCAGACACTTGGCTAACGCATGAATAAAACGGTGTGCGCCGCAGACGATGTGAACTAATTGTGAACATTTTGATGTATATCCGAGACTGTAAATGTAAGAATATTTTGCCCTCGCGGTCTTATTTTATATTTTTATATTTTGAATTTAAAATATGCATTTATGTTGAAATAAAACAACGATAAACCAGACGGCTGGAAGTGCCTGGAGTGAATCACACCCTCTCGTGTGCCTTTTGCCGCTGTGCAGCTACCATTTGGAAGATCAGGCGAGCATTGTACGATATCAGCCCAATTACTGAATTGCCATCAAAAGTACTTCCTCTAAATAGTATTTTTTGCGAAGCAGCCTTCCCCTCATTCACCTACTTTATTCTCCCTTAGCTAATTCAAGTTAAAACGCTTTTCTACTGACTGAAGTAGCGGCAGTATTGAAACACAAGCGACAATTAAGTCCCATTTATAAGTTAAATGCATGGGCACTGCAGTGCTCAATTCAGTTCCATCCTGAAATTTATTACAAATTAAAAATATATTGGCTCGGCTCTCTAGAAAGATGATTTCTGACCGTAGTAATCCATATATTTTGATTACAATTTATTTCGAATTATACAAATGTCAAGGTCTTTCAGCGAGAAGGTGACACGATTTTATGTCTGCGCTGAATTTTTACTTGTCGCTAAATGGCGGACTGGGGATGTGGCAAAACACCGAGCGTCCTGCCAGGAACCGCATATTGCTGTGTTCGGAATGATTGGAACTCAATCTAAATCCGCACCTAAACTTTTTTTCACGAAGCCTCAGTTTGTTTTTAAAGTTGAAATATGATTAGTCCATACCTGGGCCATTTTACATGCTGGACTCCTGGCACAATGAACACTCAATTGGGGTGAAGTGATGCCATCAGTTATAATTTGTTTTTGGCAGTATCGCGTGTTCGAGCTCCCTGTTTTACATCGGTTTTATCTTCAAATTGCTAAGTATTCTCAACCAAAAATATAATTGCAATGGTTGCTATTTAAGAGTTAATGCAGCCCTATAGTATTGTTTACGATCGATCTTTACCTTTCGAAAACCTAAATTTCAAATATCTTTCAAAAATGTCAACGCCGGTATGACCGGACCATTGCAGACATTTGTCCTGAGGCATTTTGCGGTCTTGCTGTGGATACCGCATTGTGATTGATCACAATATCGGAAAGCTCATGTTTAACCTGCCAGCAATTGATAGGTTATTGGAGTTTGCAATTGCACGATAAACAGCAGGAAAAATAAATCTCCTGCAACGAAATATCATCTGCATGATTTGAAAAAAAAAAGTGACAGAATGTCCGCGAATATCCAGCGCCTGGCCACAGTGATTCACTGGGCAAGAGTTCCATAAGCTTTGGCGTAACATGGTAATTTCTTGCACATGTTATCGGATCGCTCTCGCCTGGCATGTTATTCATAACTCATTTTATCCAGTTTAAAAAAAATCTCCTTTAAGGATAACCAATTCAAACTACAGTTAAATCGTTTAGTGGACTTTGCAGGGTAGATAGGAAGAATTTTTTTCCCCTCAGCGGAGGTGTCAATAACCAGCGGGTATAGATTTAAGGTAAGGGGCAGGAGGTTTAGAGGGGATTTGAGGGAAACATTTTTTCACCCAGAGGGTGGTTGGAAGCTGGAACACACTGCCTGAGGGGCTGGTAGAGGCAGGAACCCTCACAACATTTAAGGAGCATTTAGATGAGCACTTGAAACGCCATAGCACACAGGGCTAGGGGCCAAATGCTGGAAAATGGGATTAGACTAGATAGGTGCTTGATGGCCGGCATGGACACGATGGGCCGAAGGGCCTGTTTCTGTGCTGTATAACTATGTTGCTGTTTTCCCCTTTAAGAGGCATATTCTGATAAGTCTGTAATTGTTGATATAAGTGCAGTTCATCGCCAAGGACAAACTGTTTCATATTAGTGACAGACTCTCAAACCGATTGGGATTTAATTCTCGCGCCGCTGGTAAATAAAACATTGTATATAACGCTTCTTCCAACACCAGAGGAACGCCACGCTGTTAGGAGCTTTTAACAGATTTCTGTATAACTTTCCAACGCAATGGAGCATGCACACGCTCGTCACCCAAACTTCTAATTCGCATTGGCGAGAGAGACGGAGGGAGTCTCTAGATCGTAAATAAACATTGCCGAACGGTGAAGAAGGGTAAACCATGGATTGCTCTTCGGGCAATAGGATTAGCGCTTTTCGGTTTAGTGGCAGCAAAACATTTAGGTTGCTCGTGTGGCGTCAGCGTTATGAGAATTCAATAATAGGTGAACGGAAGGATTTCGGTATCATTCATGACAAAGCGCCTTCTCTGTAAAAATATACATACTGTCTGAATAATACGTGATAGCCGTTTAACCGAGGGATACTTTAACTTATCTCACTCGGCAAAATGCCAGTTATGATGACACCTGGCGCTGCTTTGGGCGAAGGGTTAATCAGAAATAATGACAACCTTGTTTTTTTTTCCTGCAATTGTTAACCTTCATTTAAAGAGGTTGGAAAGGGGTGTTGCAGGAAGATCGGGCGCTTCTGGGCGGACTTGCAAATCAAGTACGGCTCTGGGTCCTGGATGAAATATGCCTGGGTGGCAGCTGCTTGTTGTCTGGTGTATGCGAACTGAAAGTATAAAGCAGGTTGCAATTGGTATTCTCACTTAGGGAACCAAGTTGGAAAGTGGAAAAATAATCAGCTGGGAAATGAGGTTCAGTTATGCTATCAGGGGTAATATTTGGGGAGTTCTGCATTCTACCTTGTTCTGTCTAAAATTTGTTGTGGAATGTTTTATTCAAGTGAATAATTCTTGATTTTAAATTCTCATCCTTGTTTTCAAATCCCTCCATGGCCTCGCCCTTCCCTGTCTTTGTAATCTATCCAACTCCGCAACCCCCTGAGAAATCTGCACTCCTCTAATTCTGGCCTGGTGAGCATCCCCAATTTTAATTGGTCCACTGTTGGTGGCTGTGCCTTCAGTTGCCTAGGCTTTAAGCTCTGGAATGTCCTCCCTAAACCTCTCTGCCTCTCTACCTCACTTTTCTCCTTTCAAATACTCCTTAAAACCTACCTCGTTGATTGTGCTTTCGGTCATCTGACCTCCTTGTGTGGTTTAGTGTCACATTTAAAAAAAAAATAATGCTCCCGTGAAGCACCTTGGGATGTTTTATTATCCAAAAGGTGCTATATAAATATAAGTTGATGTTGGTTTGAGAAAGATTTAGATTGTCTCACAGTAGTGTGCTCTAATGCTCATGAAAAGTTTGTTAACTAGGTAAAGGCTCCTGGTTTTACCTACCTGGCATTGAACATTACCTCAAGAAGCAAGTTCCACTGTGTTTAGAAACAAAATTGTAAAGCTTATGCCATGCACATAGAGGCAAAACATTCTGGCTGCATTAATGAAAACATTAAAAGTTATTTAAAATATTGCCAAATATCAAATATTAAATTCATTGTTTTCTGCTGAAAATCCTTGATTATTTTCCAGTTGTTGGCACATTGGAATGCTTGTGCACCATGTACTAGAATAGCATAGCAGGATTTAAATCAGTTCATATAGGAGGAAGATATGAGACTTGCTTTTATGCTGGGTTGAAATGTTTAGTTCATCTTAATTCAGTTCCAGTAGGCCTGATCCCACAACACACCACTGCTCTCATACTGGCACAATAGGATGTTGGGATTAAGGCACATTGCTGGGAGAGATTAAGTTTTATTTGCACCTATCCTGTGCTACATTTGATTGAAAGCTCTTGGCTGTGACACAGGATGTACAGACTATCCATTCCCAAGCAGAAAGAGGCCTCATCTCGAGTAGAAAATTCACCAAAAAGATAATTGCGAAAACTAGTCACGATCATGATGAAGAAAATTTTGTATGGATGCCACTAAATATCGAAATGAATATATACAATAATTTATGAAAATCAATCTTTCCTCACATTTATTCAGCACTATATGTGTCCCATTAGGTATGTTATTCTGCAAGTATATGATGCATAAAAGCATGTAAATCTAAAGTTTCATTCCTAACCTTGGCTATTCTACATATTGGGCCCTTGCACATATAATGTAACACTTAACTGGTGAAAGTGATGCCATAATTTATCTTGACCATACTTTACATCTTTAAATAAAGGACCTCTGTTGTTTTGCTTTACTGGGGTATGCACTGATGATTATTTTCTATTTCAGCCTTAGGACCATATTTTATAGAGTCTTATGTTTCTGATTATTGAAATAGGCATCCGATATCATTAGCATGTTGGTGAGAGTGAGAGAACAGAATATTACTCTGAGGCCACATGTTGAGTAGTTCTATCATATATAGTCCTTGTGTCTGCCAATGCATTGCAACTGCATAGATTGGCCGTTCAGATCATTATAAATGTTTCAGGGCTCATTTTCCAACTTTATCATTGATATTTTTGTAACTTTACCATTAATCACACATTGCATCCCCCAGCCTGCCACCAATCATGGAGTACAAAAATGTATTCAAAATCAGAAACATTTGTTAACCTATTTGAATCATCTTTGGAACAGCAGAAGTACACACCAGCACCTATTAGTTGAAATTATGTGAAGGTTTTACTAATGAGTAATGAAACTCAATTGTTTTCCTACAGTGGAAAATGCAGCAGAGATTATTTTTACTTTGCTACCTGTGAGAGTTAACATTAGTTTAACCAATTATAATGATTGTAACCAGTGCTTTATATTGTTAGAACATTGGAATGAGTGGAGGATTATACATTTAGAATTGTTACAAATATTAGGTTTATAAGATTGTTGTGGTTCAAGGCTGTCTTTTTACTTTCGGATAAGATGGAAGAATGAAAAGGGTCATGTAACATGTTCTGAATGCTGTCCAACAACAAATTTGGGTGGCTTTGTTGTTAAATATTAAAGCGGGAACCCAGGTCATCTTACTGGGAAGAAGGCGCAAGATATTTACACCTATAAACAATGGCCAGAGCGGCTCTGCTGGTGGTGGGTAGACTGCTAGTCTCCAAGGCTCAGGGAGGTGTTAGGGCTGTCAGGTGTTGTAAACTGTTATACTATAATCTGGCTATTTAATTCCAAAATAGGCTGGAGTTGGATGTGGTGGGACTGGGGGTAACAGGATAGTTAATTAGCATTTCAACTTGCATACAAGGCCCATGTGAATCACATTGGTTGCAGGTCTTCCTAAATATCACTGAACCTCACAGACATGGGCGGTCTGTAAGAATCTGACAGAGGAAGAGTAGAGAGATAGAGGGAGCAAGTCTCTAAACTTCGCCACACAAAATGTGGGTGGGAGCTCACATTTGGATTGAAGAGTCCCAGGTCATGAGGGTTTAAATGAAAATGGAAGATTCACCTAACTTTGGCGAGAGGGAGGGTTCTCCAGGGTAACCCATGTGATGAAAGTCAGTTTGGGGATTAGAAAATATTCAGCTGGAAAAGGGAAAAAAGAGCTAATAATCGCTTTGTATTAGTCCCTAGAGAATAAATTGTCTACTTTAGAGATAGAGTAAAGTATAACCATAGAGGGGGGGGGCGGGGCAGGGAGGGGGTTTTCGGTCATTTTAAATGTTAGATGGGGATCTTTTCTATGGTTTAGAATGTAAGTTGCCTACTGAAATAGTATTGAGTGAATGTTGCTTTTAGTTTTTGTGTTACAGTAAAGGTCTTAAAACTTGAAATCTTGTCCATGCGATCCTTTCAGCCATTCACTGGGAGTTTGAATTTCTTTTAAAAGTCATCAGTCTCTGTGGGGATTGTAACAGAAGGAAAGACATGTTGCGCTTTACTCTCAACTAGTCTCTGTGAATGGAAGCACTCCAACAGAAGATCAAATTCTGGTCAACATGTTACATCATTTATTTTGACAATATTTTTATGAATTAACCACAATTTTCCCAATTGTTTTAATATTTATCATCTCTCCCAACTCTTTACTTCTTAAAAATTCATAATCCCTCAACAGAACAGCTTTCCATTGTAGACACAGAGGCCAGTATAGCATAACCAGATGCAATGAGTTTCAGCTTCTGCATTGCCTTATCCATGTACTGTGCTGCAAGAAACATCTCCCCATGATATTAAAACACTTCATTGCTTGGCCAGTCATTTTGTGTGCTCCTCCCTGTGGTAAAGTTAAATTATTTCCTCCTCATCATTAGGCTCTCGTCTGCCATCTTCTCCCTGGCGGGTTGTAGATTGATAAATGCTGGCAAGTATGTATGATTACAATGAAGCAAAGGAACAGGTTAAAATACATGCATGCATACATAGAACACCAGTTTCCAAGAAAAAGTAACTGAAAATAACAGATTTTATAGCTCTGCAAAATCATCAAAACAAGTAACATAGAGTTGCCATGTTAATAAAAATAAACTTATAACATTGCAGTTATAGGGTAAATCTATACTTTGGGAAGTAAATGTTCTACTACTCCATTAGATAAACATATGTGTGATATAGGATGAGAGCTATCTCTGATACACAGGCAGAGACATTCCAGCAAGACAATTTAACTCCATGTAAAGTAGATAGTGCGCAGTTATACTGCTTACTGACACTGCAGTCCAGTCAGGAGTTCTGCAGCTGAGCATTTAAAACACACGCACAGAGCTTTCTCTGCTTAGCAGCCTGAAACTGTTGGCGACATTTTTAAAGATTGGAATGCGATCCCTATCACAGACTAACACATTTCCAATAAAACTTTTGAAACTTTTTAAACTTGGCTTCCACCTCGAAATACAGTTATGGTAAGTCAGTGGGAAACAGTGTCACAGTTCTTGCCTTTACGGTGACTTTATAAGATGGTGTAAAGTTGTCTTTTGTGCAGACTGATGCAGAAACAAAAGTGTAGTTCAGGAGTGAAGAGATGATCTGATTTTCAAAAGCTCTGAAGCCAGGAGGTATAAGTTTATATTAATCTCACTTTGGGTTTTGAATGGGCATCATGCATATGTAGGGTGGTGCAAAACCATAATTTAAGAGTTCAGGTGGTCTGTTGAGGGATTATGAATTTTCATGAAGTAAAGTGTTGGGAGACTTAATACATATTAAAACAATTGGGAGAAGTGTGGTTAATTCCTATAAAATTGTCAAAAACAAAAAAAAAATGATGTAACATGTTAGCATTATGTTCAGGAGAAAACATGGCACTTCAACTTGCTTTCTTAATATTTAAACCTATCTGGCTGGAAAGCAAAGTTCCAGGTGCATGTAGCTATAATTCAGGTTTTCCGAATGGTGCATTGCAATGTGGAGTTGCTGCTCTGAGACCATTATCTGTACTGTAACAGTGCCCATAATAAGATGAGGTGTACTCCCAGTTTGGCATTCATGCACATCTGAAACCACTTTGCATTAACACAAAACCAGAAGTATAATGATAGAGTTAGTGAGCCATAACAGCACTGTTGCCACCCATCAATGCTTTGACACCAAGGCAGACCCATGGGCTGAAGGAAATTTGCCTCCTGCAGTCAAGGGGAAAAGTCAGGATCCACCTGAAACACCAGGAAAATATTAGATCTTAGTTTGTAATTCAAATTCTGCAAAAACAAACATGTTAACAGACATTTTTCCCTTTGCATTTTGAATGGAATTCGGAATAAGGCACTGTGTTACAATTTTGTACCTTATGTTAAACAAGTCTTATTATGCACCTATGAACTGTCCACTTGTGACATGCTTTCCTGCCTGTTGGTTTTTGTAACTTGAGGGAGAACATATCAAGATTGTACAGAGTACACGTGTAGAGTAGTTGAGGTGGTCAGGCTTTATAAGATGATACCCATGGCCTGTAGCTCACCTGCTCACCTACGGGTTAAAGTGAAGAAAATATAGTTAAAATTAGAACCTAAATGGTTTACTAGAGGCACAGCTTTTTCCTGGACAGAAATGAAAAAAGATTCCGACCTTGACTATTTGTTATAAGACCCAGTAAGAGTCAGTATTGAGTTCTCAAAACTGGATTTTTAAAAATAAGATGTTCTTAGTGGTTAACACAGTAAGTAACAATTCAAAAATACTTCCCTACCAGAGTTTTATCACAAAAAGAACTAAATGCCTAAACGATTCATCTGACTGTGTAAAAGTGATCTTGTCTATTCCTCTCTCAGTTTTATAAACTCAACAGCAATTCTTCCAATTAAACAAAAAAAAAATGACTTGCATTTATATAGCGCTTTTCACACCGCATCCCAGCCACTTTAGAGCCAATGAAGTACTTTTTGAAATGCAGTCACTGTTATAATGTAGGAAACACAGGAGCCAATTTGCACACAGCAAGCTCCCACAGACAGCAATGTTATAATGACCAGATCTGATGTTTGAAATCTTTTCCCCCACGCAGAACAGACAAAAATTCCTCCTTCCCCATTCAAAGGCTAATGATATGAATCAAGTGACCCTGTCAGACCTTAATGTGAAGTTTGGTTTGAGTTTCCACTTCTGTAAATTCCTCCCCTTCTAATACTCGGCTGCAGATATGACAAACAAGCATCTCTCCATCACCATCGCTGCACATGCTCCAAACACTGGGCAATACTGCACTTGTGCACTGGTCTCCAGTGGTGTGGAAAAGGAATCGTTCTCCACTGCGATCTGTCTTTTGAGGGATAAATATTGCCCATAAATAACTCCCCTGCTCTTCTTCAAAGGAGTGCCTGGGGATCTTTTACATTCACTCAAGCAGGCAGACAGGGCTTCAGTTTGACATCTCAACTGAGAGACAGCATCTCTGACAGTCTCCATGATTACTGCAGTGGAGTGCCAGCTTTGAGTTTTATACACAAGACCTGGAATAGGGCTTGAACCTGGAATCATATGATTTAGAGATGACAGTTCTCCCAAACGAGCCACATCCGATACAATGTAAAGAAAACTCTTCCTTTGTCACGAAGTGTAAACAGCCACAGATATTTATTTTTTCCTGAAGTAGGTGGCTTTTAAAATTAAGGTTAACTTTGAATAAGTCCTATGCATCAATATTTGTATTTGTTGCTTAGAATTTTATATTGCCCCCAAAGAATGACCCAGTAAGTAATGTTTTTTTGTGTAGAAATTGTTGGCAATGTCTAATTTTGATCTTCTCAAAAGGTAATGTTAACATTCTTCTAAAATTAACACATTTGTGAGAAATGTCAGCATTGTAATGGTCAGCATTGTAATGGTCCTTAGCCTGTGATTTCTGAAAATATGGTGCCATCTACACAGCATATGTGATATTGGTGTATCTATAATATATTAAAAACTTACGTCCACTGCACTTTTTGTATCAAACTTTTTAAATATAAATTCTTATGCCCACGTTCATAATGAAAGCTGCCTGCACAGGGGTGTCACAATGTAATTGCACCCTCCTGTTAGTGGTGGTGCTGTAGCACCTCAGTTTTGCATTGCCGGGTTCCTCAGCCTGTATTACAGTGACAGCCCTAACCTGCAATTAGTTCGACACCTCTGTTTCACAAGCTGCCATAAGTATCATACAACAATAAAGGCAGAATGCATAAGTTTAAAATGGGGACTGAATTCTGTCTGGATAACCCAGCCACATTATAGCCTGCCCTTTAAACTCCTCTCACATAAAGATTACATTCGGTCTTCATTTTGCCATTCTTTCACCGTCACTGGGTCAAAATCCTGGAACTCCCTCTCCCCGCTGACAGCACTGTGGGTGTACCTACATCACATAGACTGCAAGAAGGGGGCTCACCACCACCTTCTCTAGGGCAATTAGGGATGGGCAATAAATGCTGGCCTAGCCTGTGCCGCCCACATCCCGTGAGTAAATTTAAAAAACTTCCCATGGGCAATACCACAAGAGATTGGTGAGAATATTGTAAAAGCTTTGAGATGTCACAAAGGCAAAGTATGCTTAATCTCTAAATCCTGATTAAGTCAAGTTTCTCAGTGACCAATCAAGCTTTATCACTTACTCTCTATGCAGATCTCTTAAGGAAATTTCTTCCAGCACCATGCACACCCCACTGAACAGCATTTCTGCCAACCTACAGAATATCAGAGATGATTAACCAATATGAAGCAAAAAGCCAGAAAAACTGGGAATAGACAGGGGGTTAAATACCATCTGCAGCAAGAAGATAATTTGACGTTTCGACAATGCAGTGGAGCTGAACATCTCTGGAACTTTTTTGTTTATATTTTATTTTACAGAATGCTTGGTTTCCTGTTTAATCCATGTGCTGTATAAAAAAACTGATGCATATTGTAAATGGCAAAAATAAATTGATACATGTTTCTACATTTTCAGAGAGATAATGGCAGTATGTTATTTTAGGTTTCCCACACTCATAATTGCAGAGCACATTGTGCTCAGTAGGGTGGTGCACTGGGCGGTATTTCATGAGTGCAAAGGGGTGGGGTCTCGCCCACCAGTTGGAGAACCAGCTGGAGCCCCGTGTTGCTTCCCTTCAGGATGCCCGATATAACCATGAGGTAATCAAGCACTCGCCTGGATAGCAAGGGGCCTCCCATCAAATTAAACCCCAAGCAGGGCAGAAATCCTGCTCCCAAGAGCTGCTGGTCAATCGGAGGCCAGCAGCTTCCTGTACTGGCAGTGCCACCGGGAGTGTTGGCCACTGCCGGCACTGCACTCGGGCTTGCAGGAGGGATCGGCCATGGATCCCTGGATAGAAGTGAGCGTGGGTGGAATGGGGGTCTTGGAGAGCAGGTCAGGAGCAAGGGCCATGGTTTGGTTTTCAGTGGGCCCCCACCTCATCACGCCCCAGCCCCTGTCCAGATGCCAAGTCCCTTGATCGGGCAAAGAGTGCCTATCAATGAGGAATCCCCTCAGGTAGGCCACGGGAAAACCCTACAGTGTTTGCTGGATGGCCTCCCCATTTGGCAAGTCCCCTGCTTGCCACTGGGTGAATACAGCGGTGGTGGGCTGAGGCCCTTAACCGAATACTTAAGGGCCTCATCGGCCTCTGGGTGGGAAGGCCACCCTCCACCCTTCCCACCTTGAGCTTGATCTGGGCAAGTTGGGAAAGTGGTGGGATCTCCACCCCACACCCTCCTGCCCAACCAAACAGCGCCCCCCCTCACCTCCGACCTCACCTCAGGGAAGGGGGCATTAAATTCTGCTCACCGAGTCCCAAAGGGTATTTGAAATTGAGTTTGTGAAGTTTAATTTTGATTTTCAGAGCAGTTACATGGCTGACGCTGTGCCATGTGATCATGAGAGCATCAAATGTGCGCCACATAATTAGCTCCATATTTGCGATCTGCAATACCTCTTTTAGAAATCAAAGGGCTGTGATTTTACTTGCAGATTTCTTTTGAATATTTTTGCTTTAATGGTGATGGCATCTCCTGGGAACTGGCTTGGCAGAGCCATTGAGCCTAGCAGTGCAAGACAGCTAAATGTACTTACATGGCTGGAATAGACTGTAACAGAAACATTCTGGGTTAATTATTGTCTCTACTAACGCTAGTTCAGCTCTCCTGACACTGCTGTGGTCTGTAACCCGTCCCTTCAATGATGCCAACAACATTCATCATTTAAAGAGAAGTGGTTTAAAAAAAAATTCACTGAAACAAACAGATGCGTAAAAATTTATAAAACTTCTTTGCAGCTGTTTGATTTAAGGAGCTAGCCTTCCGCTTTCAGACAATGGACCACAATTGATTCCTGATGACTGCATTACTCCAGGGAGTTTGTAAAGAACTTTTACTGGTGGGTTTGTGGGGCAGCCTTGGCTAAGTTGGTAGTGCTTCTGTCTCTGAGTCAGAAGGCTGTGAGTTCAAGTCCCACTCCCAAGATCTAAGTGTGAGATTCATAGCTGACACTCCAGGGCAGCCCTTAGAGGGGGTGCTGTGTTGTCAGAGGGGCTGGTTTGTGGATGAGACATTAAACTGATGCCCCTCCTGGGTGCACATATAAGATCCCATAGCACCACTGGAAAAGCAACAGAGTTGTCCTGGCCAATACTTATCCTTCTATCAGCAATACAGATAACAGATTATCTGGTCATTGTCACATTGCTGTTCACGGGAGTGTAACGCTTGCAAATTGGCTGCTGCGGTTCCTACTTTACAACGATGACGACATTCAGAAGTACTTCATTGGCTGTAAAGTGCTTTGGGACATCTGGTGGTCATGAAAAATACTATATGAATGCAAGTTTTTTTTTTACATATGGATCAGGATTTCTATGCAAATAGTGGATGGGAATGATGTCTTGGAAATTTATATTTGAACAGAATTTATGATTGTCTGAAGTATGTGACCCTTCAGCATATTCAACAGGCACAAAGCTATGTGTTATTATGTTCTAGATTACAATATTACCCAGAAAATACTTGCACACATTACCAAGGTAATGAACTGAGGGTGTAGATCTGGCAAGTAGTCCTCACCAATGCACTAAACATGACTGTAGATCCATCAGTTGACATGAATACTGGGTATAAGTAAAAGTTCTATGGTAGCATATACATTAATTAAAAACATAATAGATCTGAGAAAGAGTCTTATTTGATGACCTCAACACATAATGGTTATGTACCAGCCTTTAAAATATGCTGGCAGATGTAAAATTATTAATGCTAAACATCTATTATCTTTGTAAGAAGGCAGGCGTAGAAACAGAAGTTGGTTAAACAGGCACTTCAGAAATGTTAGACCCAGAGGAGTTCAAACATTTACAATGCTGCAGATTAACCCAAGTGCTTTTTTAAGATCAAACCTTTACAAAGGATGCATAGTGAATACATAATTTTGGCAGGAAACATTGCGTGTTGAACAAGCATTAAAGAATTGTTGCAAATTAAAGAGAAACACTTTTTGAAAAAATAAATAAACTTCAATAGCTTCCATTAAATTTGAATGGAAGTTCTAAGTTCAATTCTTACTTCCGTTGAAAAAATTGAAGAGTCCAATTGAGCATTTTCTTATATTAGTTTCATGTTATATGATTTGCTTTGTATAAACATATTAAATGTTTTGGACATTATTATAGTAGTGAAACTTCAATGTGGCCCTCCCTGAGACAAATTTTAATTTACACTGGCTCTTTAGCTGCTCCTATAAATGAATTTATAGGTTTAACCTTTAAATCCCATGTTCCCATAATTATACTCTGGTCGTTTTCACATCAGGGTAGGTTTTCCAGTTCTGGCACTTGGACTGTGGGGTTGGGTGCACTGTAAACATTATACTTGCACATATTACCAATACTTATCATCCATTGCCTTGCTGGGGCAGGGTGGATATTCAAGCTGCAACTTACAACTGAAACCCTCGCTGAACTGACATTTTAAAGTGGCTTTATGTGGCAAATCTGAAAGGATCCAACTGCACTTACTCATAGGTTTGATGGGCTGGATGATGACATTTGGGCATCTCTATATGTATGCTTGAAACATGCAACATCTAAAGATGACTTTTCTGCTTCAACACTTTACAAATTCAGACCTGCTATAGATACCTTCGTGGGCTCAGTGGTATTAGTGTCTCCTGGATGCGGTCTGTGTGTTTCACCCACACTGACCTGTACCTACCTGTCTGGTAGCAGGACCCAGGAGTGTAACAAGGGAACTCCCTTGTGATCTGGACATTTAAACTCTGGACTGTCGTTTATGCAGGTGTATTTGTTGAACCCTTCCAATCAGGGATTGAGTTAACATTAGAAGAGGCAAAGTTTGGTTCCATTCGTAAACAGCCTTCTTTGACAATAAGCTGAAATGCACAGAGTGATAGCTATGACCTGTGCCACCTAGTTCAATTGATGGAACCTATGTTTGTGTAATGATATAAAATGAAGAACATGAAATGTCATTCCACTTTGGCAGGCTCCCTTACTCAACTTAAATGCTATAACCTTTCTCTAGTTTGTTCTAAAGTTTCAGGGATGTACTACTCTCCCTTTACAGCATTGTGCTACCTGACTGCCTGTGCAGTGTCATCTGTCCAAAAGTATGACTGTATCCATCGGTATCTGTCTTTAACTTAACTTTTGACTATACGCAATAAGGAAGGAATCAAAACCATCCCGACACAATGGTCCAATATTTATGGGTAGACTATGGATGAGGCCAAACAACCTGGCAACACGGAGGATGTGGAGGTCTTACAGTTCTTAACAGAGGGGTCTCATTTGGACCTTTTAGGATTCCATGCCATGCAGAAAACCTGGCTGGCAGCTGGAGGGGACGAGGCCCACGATCAGGAGAGCTGGAGGCTGGGGCTAGGGGAAGGATACCAGCAATTGCTGCTGGGGTAAGAAGGTTGGAGATTGGGATGGTGGAAAGCTGAAGGCTTCCTTGAGGGGAGAGCCCCTGGGGTGGGGTGGGTGTGGGGTTGTGGGGTGGGTTCAAATCAAAGCCAATGGGTGCACAGTGTTTATCTGTTATGTAGAAAACCCACCATGGTCTTTGGGGAAAATAACTCCTGATTAGCACATTGATCACTTTTCACATGACTTTGGATCCACAACCTAGACCCTTAAAAATTAATACCTTGAATGGAAGCTTAACCTCAATACACATTTTAAAATAATTCAAAGCTGTATTTCAAGGATGAATGGCCACAGCATTCTGAAGCATGATGAGGGAAAAGAAGCACAAATCAGGAGGAAACAATCCACACAGGAGGACACGATTTTAAGTCCTTAAGTTCTTTTTAACAGGACAGAATGAAAATCATGAGTCTGGAGAGCATAGCGGAAGCGAAGGGTGAAATCAGAGGCCTTGTCCAAGCTCAGTCACTCATGCTTACATTCCAGCACATCTATCATGACACACCATCTGTTTGAAGGAGTGTCTTGAGTCCAGCTTTCTAAGGTTTGTCCTTCTTCTCTAGAAGTCTCCAAGAATTCTGTGCAAGAAGATAGTACCTCACACCACTCTGGCAATTAATTAATCTGTATCTAGCATCAACACATGCATATTCACCCCTTGGGATGTAGATATGCACCAGGCAAATCACAGAGCGTGCCTAAGCATGTGTCTGTAATGATGGTAGTGGAAAAGCAGGAATACGTGAGCTGGATGGCCAGTTAATACCATTTCTTAACAAGATAGCCCTGGTATTCACCCTGGTGTTGAGAGTTCACAATGTCTGCACTTAAAAGGACAGTTGCTGATCACAAACCTTTTGTATAGTCGTTTGAAAACGTATTCCAAACACCCTTCAAAGTTTGGTGTTGACTATGGGGAAGCTACATCTATACATTTTCACCAGACCACATTTTGTGACTACGGTTCTCCATCTAGTGTACGGCAGCTCCAGGGAATGAGCAGTGATACCTCTAGTGCTAGAAATTCTTTGCACAATGAAAACCTCTTTCATGAATACTCACACTGCTGCTTTGGAGGCATTGAGCTCCACTCCAATTTCTAATCAGTTCTTTTTTTGACGTTGAAGATGCTGGTGGAATCAGATGGAGAAAACCCAAGGCATCACCAATGCCCTTGCTGCCCAAACATTGGTTGCCCAGATGTTTGCTGAGGAGAGGCCAGCAGTCAGGACATGGTTATACATAAAAGGTTGCTGTTCCTTAGGAAAATGACAGCATCTAGCCTATTGCACAAACAACAGGAGATGTGCCAGCAAGTACATGGGGCCAACAAGCCACTGGAGCGGCAGATATAGTGGGAGAACTAGGGCCATCTCATAACCCACAATGAGGAGGCAAGGGGGCCACCTCATAATGCTTGTTGACATCCATCACACTGCCTCTGGAGAAGCACTCTGAGCAGCACTAGATTAACTTCTGGAAGATGCATTGAAAAAGTTGTCACCAAAGCGATGCACTGTCATAAAGCACTCACTACATAAACTCATCACCTTAAATATACTGAATTTGGTTGCAATTTAGTTCACCCATGTTAGAGAGAGGACTCATCTGTTGATGGCTCATGTGGAGTATGATCACTGGCATGAGCCTTGTGGGCTGAATGGCCAGTGTTTCTGTGCTGTAAGAACCATGTAACTATATAATGTGATGTGACAGAGAAGATATCAATTGATCAAAGGAATGGTAATTGAGGTAGTGCAGATACCAATGAGAAAATTCTGGAATTGTATGATCACTTATGAAAATACAATTTATATTTAATGCAATTTATATGGCTTTATACAATAAAATAAAGTTCTTCCAGACAACATCCAAGAGCACTTTAGGTAGGCCAAAGAAATTGTTCAATTCAGCATGTTCTTGACCCTATGGATCAGCAGCTGATTTCCTGACCTTTAATATTCCATTCTGTAAATAATCCCACCAGAAAGAAAGTTTACTTGTCTTTAACAGATAGGAAGCTTGGGAGAGGTGTATAATGGGCAGGCAATCCAATATTGGCCATTCTGCATTATTGGCAAGAGTTAAAATTACCCCCATTGTGCATTAAACAATGTGGTCAGAGATCCAGTGTAACTGAAATAAAAACACAAATACTGGAAGTACTCAACAGGTCTTGGAAACATCTTTGGAGGAAGAAACAGTGTTAACATTTCAGGTAGAAGACCTTTCCAGCAGTTTCTATTTTTATTTCATATTTCTAGCTTCCAAAGTATTTTGTTCTTATGTCCAGTGTAACTGATCGGGGTCCACTTCTGTGACCGGGATTCCTTGTCCTGTTAGTGCAGATTGGGCATGGCCATGTGAAAAATATCTTCCATGAATATTAAAGTTATGCTGAATGACTGAAATGGCAATAAATTAGTGCCTTATTGTAGCTCTAAAACATGCACAACTATACTTTTCTTTCCCTTTCAAGTTGTCACAAACAGGAAAGCAGGTGGATAAAGTACTTACAGTTTGCGCCGCTTTCATCATGACACTCGTTACTTTGAAACAGGAAAAAAGGCAGCTCCTCCTGACTTTCCTATCTTGAAAGACTTGCATTCATACAGCAACTCTCAAGTCTTCAGGACAATGAGTCGCTTTGGAGGTTAAGCCATTGTTATTTTAAATAGTCATTTAGTAGTTCAGAACTTAAGTATTGCTAAAGAAAAAAGAGACATGTTGAAGATCTTCATTTTGCACTCGGCGGGACACTTCACAAGAATACCATATCAGGGGAAAACAACAATTTATACTGTATGAGAAGAGAATGCTGATTGGTTGGTAAGTGGACTCTGATTGGTAGAGGTGTTGCCATGAGAATGCACCAGTGATGGTGATGGACAGTTAACTGCCAAGCATTGTTTGAAATTTAAACCTGGCAGCTTGACCCTGATTGGTCAAGACATTGACCTGAGGATTGAGTCAGTGAATGGCTGTCACTTATTTTGTTTAGCTGAAACAGGCGCAATGTGTGTACATGTTCTTCCTGTCTGCAAAGAACAGAGCCCCATGTATTCATATATGTAGCTTCCAGTAAACACAGATATGCCACATTGTGAGCCCGACTGACAATCTTAATTTTATCAGCGTAATCCTTAGCACGCAGAGGATAATCGAGCAAATGTTCTCCAATCGCGGAATCACAACTAATGTCGGACATTGTGTTTTGAGTTTTGCAAACGTGGGCTGGTTGAGTATGGTCTGCACCTTGCCCGTTGCGAACAGCAGCTGGGAGATGCTGTTTGATATGATCTGTTATTTTGGGGTCAAATGTGGCAACCGATTTGTGCACAGAAAAGCCTCAGAAATGGCAACTAATCTGTTTGGTGAATAATGTTGGTTAGGACATCAGGAGAAGTTCCTGCTTTACTTCGTAAAAGTGTCATGGGATCACCTGAGCTGTCATAGTTGGGTTTGGGTTAGACAGCACCTCTGACAATGCAGCTCTCCCTCGGTACTATATTGAAATCTTGGCCTAAATTGTGGTGCTCAAGTTTTGGAGTAAGGGTTTGCACTCACAACCTTCTGATTCAGGGGCATGTGTCCCTGATACTCCTCAGAGCAGCATAATGAAATTTGAAGCTTAATGTTTGGAGGTCATCAGCTGGCCAGCATTTGTTTTTAAGGATATCTGTAAAGCAATGAGTGTTGCTCTTGAGGTGATAACTAGGATGGGATCATTGTTGCTCTTTTCTTCCCTTAGAGGAAGTGCTGACTAGAAATGAAGCACGCTGCATCATGTGACAATAATTATACACTCAGCAAAATGGGAAACAAATCTTATTCTGTCTATTCTGTAATACTGCCTGCGAACCATTGGCTATGTGGCAACACCTGGCCACTTGCAGCTTCCCAACATTCCTAGTGCCGTTCTGTACTGCTGCAGTTACAACTCAACTGAGGAAGCATAGCAACCATGTTTATGGACCATCAGTAATTCTTAAGTAGGGGCTTTCCAAGCCTGTTGATATGAATGGTTAATGCTAAGTAAGAGAACAAAGAAAGTAATGGGAAAGGCCATATTTGATAAGAAGAGACAGTTGCTAGCCGGAAAGCTGAATAAGCAATTCAAGAAGCGACTTGCAAAGAGCTTGATTAGGAGTGTTGTTTTTTATGAATGTGAGACCTTATGAAAAGAAGAGAGCAACTTGTTAAATAACTTTGAAATGTTGGTTTGGAGGAGAATGGAAAGGATCAGCTGGAGAGAAAACGTCGCAAATGATACAATGCTGCGGAAAGTGACCGAACCAAGAAATTTGCTGAACATAATTAGGAACAGACAGAGAATCTGGGTAGGGCACATTTTAAGAGAAAATGGATTTGTAAGAGAGGTTTTGGAGAGAAGATTTCAAGGAAAAAGAGGGAGAGGAAGGAAGAGAATATCAATGCTGGGTGACTTGAGAATTGAAGGAAGTTACTGGCAAATAAAAAGACTGGCACTGGATAGACTACTATGAACCAAGGACCTGCCTTCAGGCACAGCACACATGATGATGATGATGATAATGAAGAGAGCTTCATTTATGTTAAGGAGATCAAAAGAGGTGGTTTTTTTTTTAGATTGGTAGCTGAGATTTTTAAAATTATAAAAACGTTTCATAGAGTAAAAGTAGAAAAAATGTTCCTCTTGTGGAGGGGATCCAAAACCAGGAGTCATAAATATAAGACGGTCACTAATAAGCCACATTTCTTACATTACAACAGTAACTGCACTTCAAAAAAGGAAATATTTTATTGGCTATAAAGAGCTTTGGAATGTTCTGAGGTCATGCAAGGTGCTATATAAATGCAGGTCTTCTTCTTGAAATCCAATGGGGAATTCAGAAGAAACTTCTTCACTCGAAGAGCGGTTAGAATATGTAACTTAGCACAAACCAAAAGGAGTCACTGAGGAAAGTAGCTGAAATGCATTTAGGGGAAAGCTAGATAGGTGCATGAGGAAGAAAGGAATAGACGGCTGGGATAGATGGAGGCTCATGTGGAGTAAACCAGTTGGGCCAAATGGCCTGTTCCTGTGCAGTAAATTCCATGTAATTCTATATAATATGTATTGTCAGTGGATATTCAGGATAATCTTGTGATGACATTGGCCATAAAGGGAAGATCTGTTCAAATGCTGGTTTGGCATATGTGCTTTTTGTAATGTTTGCTTAAATGAGCAACTGGATAATGGCAATACTTTACATGCTGACAAAATAGTTCTATCAAAAGGATCAAAATCTATTTCTAATGGGATTGTAAATCAGAGTAAATGACTAAATGACTAAAGTGTGACTTACAAAGGACAAAGTATCTAAGGTTTAAACACTTACTCCCTATCTGCTTCTAAAATGAATTCGTTCTGCAGCCATTTTTGTATTCCTTCAAATAGGCATCAGTAGAAATTCAGCATTTCAGTAGCCTACTGTTGTATCTGGATTTCAAACGAGAATCAGTAGTTCTGCAACGTGTAGAATATTAATGGCAGATCATAATAGTAATCTTTTCCAAGGGTTGTATAATTACAAAGATGCAAAGGTGTTTGATCTTTCATTTATGCAAAGCCATTAAAAGCCAACAAAAATGGCAATAAGGTGGGAGTTAAAATGGAGTTAGGTAGTTATGCTGACTGACTTTCCAGTGATTAGAAAACAAACATCTGCAGTTCATTACATCAAAGCCCTGTCGCTCCTTAAGAAACATTCTGTTAGATAATAGGTTGATAGGAGAAAGAAGCTGCATGATAAAAATCATCTTCAATTGTTTGAAATCAATAGAAATCATTCCTGAATGAACTAAAAAAAATGACATTCAGATCTTGAAGAAAGGAAGATGAAGTAATGAAAAACTCACTGCTGTTGAGAAGGGGTTACCGTATTTAATACAAGGCCTGTAATTCCAAACTATTTATGAGCCCTGTGTTTAAAAAGAATCTTTAAAGATATTTTCAGAATAGAGATCAGAGTCCCAGCATGACAACCTTCGACTAATTCATCGGTCTGATCAGACTGGAGGAAGTTACAGTAGTCAATTCACATTGCTGCTATAATTTACACAGAGACCGGCGCAGTATTTTGATGACAGTGCTTTTTCCCAGTGCAAGAGCAGAATATTTATCTGAAGCATTACATTACCATTTCTTTAATGCTTATCTTGCACAATATTAAAGCAAAGAGAGATAACACAAATCAGTCAGTTAACCTATGTTTGGAGAATTCAGCAAGAAAAGCCAAGTTAGCATGAAACATAAAACTTCACGAGGCAGCAATAAAGAGCGACCCTCAATGAACATGGCAGCACCCAGTTCTTTTCATTTTGTTATTTTTTTGGCCTTTCTGTCATCCTTGCTCTTTCTTATTGAGAAAGCTCTCAATAGAGGAAGGATAAAGGGCTAACGGCTCTCATCTTCCGTCACACCACCAAAGGCAGCCTTACCTTCACCAACTCTTGTTCTGGAGTTCCCTCCCAATACTACTCCATATGTTTTTTATTCTTTCATGGAATGTGGGGGTCACTGGCCAGGCCAGCATTTGTTGCCCATCCCTAATTGCCCTTGAACTGAGTGGCTTGCCACACCATTTCAGAGGGCAGTTGAGAGTCAACCACATTACTATGGGTCTGGAGACACATGTAGGCCAGACCAGGTGAAGATGGCAGATTTCCTTCCCTAAAGGACATTAGTGAACCAGATGGGGTTTTTTTTACAACAACTGATGATAGATCAGGGTCACCGTTATTGAGATGAGCTTTCAATTCCAGATTTTATTAATTGAATTTAAATTCCCCCAGCTGTTGTGTTGGGATTTGAACCCGTGTGCCCCAAGAGTTAGCCTGGGTCTCTGGATTACTGGTCAACTGTGGTGCTATCTCCCCCTATCTCCACTTTCCTTTCTCCTCCTTTAGGATGCTCCCTAAAATCTATTTCTCTGACCAAACTTTGGTCACCCCCTTCTAATGTCTCCTTTCTTGCTTCACCAGCCACTTTTTGATTATGCCTCTGTGCTGTGCTCTGGGGATGCTTTTCTTTCTCTGTTAAAGGTGCTGTATAGAATCACAGAATCACCAAATTGCTATTGTGCAGAAGGAGGCCATTTGGTCCATCATGTCTACACCAGCTCTCCACTTACTGCCATTCCCCACCTTCACCCCGTAACCCTGCAAATTCTTCCTTTTCAGATAAGTCCAATTCCATTTTGAATGCCTCGATTGAACCTGATTCTGCCACACTCTCAAGGGCCTTAAGCACTTGCTGCCTGTAAAATGTTTTGCCTGGTGTCGCCTTTGCTTCTTTTGCCGATGACTTTAAATCCATGCCCTCTCATTCTCGATCCTTTCACAAGCGGGAACCTGTGCTTCTTGTTGTTGCCCAGCGAAGGCCATTTGGAGAGAAACCTTTGGGAGGGGTCGCCCTGTACATCGGGATTCATGAAAACCAAGGGGCTCTCAGACCGGCTGACCCAGTGCAGAGTATCTCACAGGCTTCAGCACAGTGGTCAGAAATCTGCAGTAAAAAGACAGAACATTACATCTGTTGCTGCCATCCCAAGGTGTTGAGACTAGAAAGGGTTTTTTGCTGTGATGGTGCCTGTGAAACAGTCTTCCTGGCTCCACCAAAAATAACTACTTGAAGGGATGAGATGAATTGCTCAACATGGTTTTGAAAGGCAAAGATTCATTGTTTGGTCATTCTGCCTGATATCAGACTAACAAGGAAATGTGTTTCCATGTACATTTGTACACCTCCTTCAGCGCTGTACCATTCTATGATAAAGAGAAGTAGCAGTTAAAATATTCCCCTCAGTACATCAGATATTTATTTTTGAATGTACTCTCTATAGTACTAGCGTTACACAAATACAGCATGCAATTTTATTTGTAGGCTTTGTGTGGATCTTAAATGGCAACATTTGAAGGCTATAGAGATGAACCCATTGATCCTTTGCTATGCTCAATTGCTATGAAGACATCATGCATTATGCATTGTGCTAATGGTGAATTCAAAACATCATTGCCACACACAGATTATACATAGACAAGAGCATAAAGTAGTGAAAAGACCTTGTGGTGATTGAAGGTGCCAATCAGTCAATTGCTCCCATGCATGATTGATCTAAGAACATTTTTTACAAGCTTTGAACTGTGATTTTTATCACTGGAGGATGAATTTATTTTACTGTTGTGGCATTTTTGGGGTCAATTATATTTGCAGCATGACGTTCAACAAAAGGGTAGAAGTCACAAGTATGTTTACAGTAGTGTTTCACCGGTGATATGGAGGAACTCCACACTTAACATCTCTGAATAATAGCATGGTTACATCCTGCAACATTACCTTCAGATTATGATTATTGATTGACACCTCCATTGCTATCCCTTATTCTCAAGCGCAGTTTATTAAGAGCTGAAAGAGAATTCTAATGCACAGTAGATTTATTATCATTAAAAAAGAAAGGGTTCATTTTTATCTTGACGATTTGTTGATATTGTGCGCAATCTGTCAATATCTTTTTTTTAAAAAGGAGGTTTTATATGAGCTGCAAACACAACGATCGATGTTAAAATTTGACTCACTTCTGAAATAATGAGACCCATTTATCAACTCGATGATTTTTGCCAGGATCCTTCCCTCTCTGCAGCAAAATAAGAGGCACTTCCTGTTGAATGCAATACATTCCCAGTTCAGCTATGGGAAATTAATGGCTTGGATTTTGCAGTCAGTGGCAAACAAATGACACCAGCCATCATTTAATGGTCTCTTGGGTATGTGTGAATGCCTTTCCTCCTGCCTCACCAAGGTACAGAAATCACATCCATTGCTGGCAGGTACCTGGAGACAGGAAATGACCACGTGCAGGTTGTCGTTGCATGGCCAGGGCGGGGTTGATAATCCAATTGGGTGACTAGGTTTAAGGTATTACTTTATATACTGAGAGACCAGGGTCAGGAGGGGGTATAAAGCCGCAGCTTTAAGGACACTGGGGCTGCAGCCAGGGGGTGTGATTTGGTCAGTCACTGGAGGTTGTGTGGAAGAATTCGTTCAGTGCACCAGCCACCCGAGGATGAGCTCCTCCACTCGGGTCTTACTAAGCACCTGGTGTTGTAAGTATGTACTATTGCTTAGTGGGTTAATAAAGGCTTTCCATGTTAAGTGGAAATTGTATCTATAGTTTGTTTTGTGTCATTGATACTGAAGTAGGGGGTTAGGGCCTTAGAGGCTAGTGAGACCCCCTGGTTAAAGGTCTTGCAGATTTCTGACAATCGCAGCAGGACCCCGAAAGGCAGAGAAATGACAAAACCAACTATCAATGAGCTAGTCACAAAATATGTGGCGGGGAGACTGCCCCTGAAGAGAAGGGTGGGTGAGGGTGACTCTGGAAGCAGATGATCACCTAGTAGAAGGTAATGAGTGGATACAGGGATCCACGTGTAACCGATTGCTAGTAAAGGCAGTCTGGTTGATGGCATATCAGAGAATTTGCCGTGAAATGGAGGCAGAACTGATTAAACTGAGAAAAGAGAAAGAGGAAATATCAGTGCTAGGGAACAGAACCATGGAACAGTTAAGGCAGGAGAGGGAGGAGGGAGATAAAGAAAGAGAGAGAGAGAGAGAGAGAGAGGATCAGGATGGAGAAGAGGAGATAAAAGCAAAAAACTAAGGATGCTGAAAATCCAAAACGGGACAAGGGACATGGATGAAAACCCGAGTCACAGCTGCCATGGGGACTGACCGAGGGGACAGCACTCATCAGAAACCCACAGAGTCACTGGTGATGTTTGCCAACTGGCTTTGCGCAGTGTATGATCAGGCCCATGGGGGTGCCACTCTAGATTGGGCACACTTACAGGCTGGCACCTTGAATCACCGCTTGCAGACCCTTATAGTCCACTCTCTACCCTATCTGCAGGCAGCCCTTGAGGACTTTGAGCCAGATGCTATTAACAACACGGAGGCAGGAGTCCTAAGGAAAACGATCCTTAGATTTCAAGGGAGACAGAGAGAATAGGCAACTAAAGGGGAAATCCCTAAAGAAAGAGGGAAAGTAAATGAGATAAAAGGGAACAGCCAGAAATACTGGCAGCAAGAGGGAGGCAGAGAAAAGTCAGCGCCCGAGTGTTACAACTGTGGGGGTAAGGGTCACTTAAAATGGGAATATAAGAAGCCCCCTTGTGACAAGGGAGGTTCGAAACCTGATCAGGCAGGGGAGGCTCCTGATAAAGTGTTCACAGCTCCATCCTGGGAGGACATGGAAAAGCGACCAGCAGCTCTAGAAAGGAGGCAGCAAGAGGGCAAGGTGTGCTTGGTGAGGAATGATGTTGGATTCCTTGAGGGGGATGGGAATTAACGGGGCCGCACCCAGCCCATGTACCTGTCACTCAAGTCCGACCAGTGCAGGCAACCCCTGTGCGGACATTCGGGTGGAAGGGAAGGAGGGTAGGTACCTGGTAGATATGGAAGCTTCCCACAGTTGTCTACTCTTCATGTCCCCTAAAATCTCCGTGGCCAGGATATTGCCATCGGTGTGCAGGGGCAGGCCCGAAACGCTGACGCGCAAATTGACGCGCGATGTCATCAGGTGTGCGACCCGACGTCATTGCGCGTCAGTTAAATATTTCGTTCGGCGGGCGCGCCCCGGAGGTGGCTGTGCGCCGACCGAACTGTCAAACCCCTATTAAGGCCATTAGGAAAATAATTTAGCTAATTAACAACACTACCTGTCCAATCTTAAGGTTGGCGGGCAGGAGAAGAGCGCAAGTGGCCTGTGCATTTTTCAGGAACCCTCATACACGGGCGGGATGAGGTTTCCTGAAAGTTTAATAAAATAATTGAATAAAATTTGCAAAATGCACAAACAGGTCCCAGCTCATGTGATACTGTCACAAGAAGGGACATGTTTAAATAATTTTTCAGATCATTTATTAAAAAGTTTCACTCTCAACTTAATCCCACGAGGCACGGATCTGCCTCAGGGAGATTTCTGCGCTCTTTCGTGTGCGTACGCTTAGCGCTACCAGCTGTGCGTCATTCTGGGTGGGCCAATTAAGGCCTTAATTGACCCACCCACATAAAATGGCGGCGCACAGCCGAATGTGGGCAGCGATTGGCTGTGCGCCCTCCCCTGCCCAGCCTGCCCGACATAGGTAAGTTTCTGGCCCATGGTCCAGTGGAGACCCCGACACGCTGGAGAGTTTCATAGGTGACTCAGCAGCTGGGGCTGATCACTAAATGGACCTGTATCCTGGCCAAGTGGGCAGACATGGGAGGAGGAGTTTTGGGAGCAGATTGGATGCTCCTCCAGCAGGTGGCGGTAGATATGGCGAATAATTGCTTGTGGGGAGGGGTAGTAGGAGAGGACAAGGTTGCAGTCATCCTGGGGAGAAGCCGAGAAAGGGGGCCCATCGCCTCATTGAGCTCGTATGAACCAGACGCCCTGACACAGCCTACCCCTTCTGATTATAAAGATTTAATTGGGAGACAGAGGGCCTCGTTTGCCACCCATAAACATGATTGCGGGAGAATGACTTGGATGGAGGTGCAGGTAGATGGGGAAGCGATGGTATGGGCCCAGAAACAATACACTTACCCAAAAGAGGCAGAGGATGACTTGGAGAAAGCGGTGGGATCCCTAGTGGAACAGGGAGTCTTCTGACCAATAGCCACCCATGTCAATTCCTCCACTTGGCTTGTGAAGAAACCAGATGGGTCATGGAGGATCACAGTTGACTATTGGGTCTTGAATAAGGACACCCCAGCTTGTGCTGCCATGGTTGCTTTGGCAACAGACATGCTAGCTGCTATACCAGTCAATGCCCAGATTTTTACTGTCCTAGGCATATCGAATGGGTTCTGGTCCATCCTGGTGAGGCAGGAGGACCAGTAGAAATTTGCTTTCATCTTTAATGGTCAGCAGTATATCTGGACATGTTCACCCCAGGGCTTCCAGAACAGCACCCCCCCATCTTCCACCAGTGCATGGCTGATGCCCTGAAAGGATTTAGTCGTCCGAATCACCTCACCCAATATGTGGACAATTTGCTCCTCTTCACTGAGGCCAAAGGGGACCATAAGGAACTCCTTGCAGAACTGTCCCTGAGGTTTTAAAATAAACCCCAAGAAGGGGCAGAGGGAAGTCCAATTTCTAGGCTTGACAATCAGGCCAGGGGAATGGGCCATAGACCAGGGGAGATGGGAAACCATAGAGGTGCTTAATTGCTCTGGAGCAATGCCAGCCCTCTGATCCTTTTTGGGCCTCATCGGGTATTACAGGGAGTTAATTGAGGATCATTGGGAAATCAGTGCCACTGTTAACCCTGCTTAAGAAGGGAATAGACTGGGAATGGAGACCATAGAGTGAGGAGGCTTTTGTCGAATTGAAGGGAGGAGATTTACAGTCAGTCCCTGCCCTGGGTATGGTGGGCCCAATGAGGGAATTCACCCTGGAAGTGGCTGCCAGCGACACCAGCCTAAGTGCAGTTCTACTGCAGGAGGTACGTGTCCAGAGTCCTCACAGAGGTAGAGAAGGGATTTTTTTTTTATTCATTCATGGGATGTGGGCATCGCTGGCTAGCCCAGCATTTATTGCCCATCCCAAATTGCCCTTGTTGAGAGGGCATTTAAGAGTCAACCACATTGCTGTGGGTCTGGAGTCACATGTAGGTCAGACCAGGAAAGGACGGCAGATTTCCTTCCCTAAAGGGCATTAGTGAACCAGATGTGTTTTTACAACAATCGACAATGGCTTCATGGTCATCATTAGACTTTAATTCCAGCCTTTTAAAAAACAAAATTCAAATTCCACCATCTGCCATGGTGGGTTTCAAACCCTGGTCCCTAGAGAATTACCCTGGATCTCTGGAATACTGCAACAATACCATTACACCATCACCTCCCCTACAGTGTGACTGTGTGAGTGCCATCAGTGTGTGAGTGCCATCTGCTAGCCACCTTCTGGGCAGTGAGACATTTCGCTGTGTATACAGGCACTCAGATGGTGACACTGACAGCCTGTCACACCCTCACCAGACTATTACTGGAAGGGCACATCAAAGACAGGGCAGTCTCCAGTGTACTGAGTGGCCAGGTGGACACTTTTGTTGCACAGCACCACCCTAAAGATCAAGGCACTGCCGGAGCATCGGCTAGCAGCTAATCTCAGCTATCCAGGGGAGATCCACATTTGCGTCATAGAGGGGGCCTGGATGGTTAGGAGGGGGCTTCCCAGCAGGGATACATCCCAAAGAGAGAACTTATGTGGATGGGTCTAGTTTTGTGGAACAAGGAGAACGGAAGATGGGCTGTGGGATCTATGACCCACTCCGAGGCATTGAGTTGACTATAAAATTACTGACCCACCTCAGCTCCCAACAGGCTGAACTGGCTGCTGTCACCTATGTGGTTACCCACCCTCTGGAATTTCCTAACCCTATACAATCTTCTCCAGCTCAATGTTTACTTGTAATGCCATGACTGAATTTTTGGCAATTTGGAACTGTAGGGGTTTCACATTGGCAGACCCCTGGTCAGTGTGCCTTTGCTGAAGGTTATTCTCCAAGTGGTTGGGAAAGAAGATGGTGAATATTGCATCCACAAGGTTAAGGCTCATTTCAAAAGCAAGCCTAGGTGGGAGGGGAATAAGAAGACAGACAAACTAGCCATAAGGGGAGCTATAGAAGGGATGCCTTGTGGCCCCTATCAGTCGGCAGTAATATTGGCAGTTACTCCCGGTACATCTGCTGAGATCACACTCCCACCCGACTTGAAAGAGTTACAGATGAAGGATCTCATTCTGAGGGCGGTTATCCAGGCCAAACTAGACAATTCCCCAGTGAAAGGACCCTTCAGGGCCCCAGATGCCCAGCTTAGGGAGGGAATGTTATTTAAAGATGATAGATGGGTTGTCCCTGAGGGATATCGTCTGGAGATTATTAGTCTAGTTCATGGGGGTCCAGGAGGGGGTCATCCCAGCCCTGAGACTACCTGGGAACGGATCAAGTCTGTGGCTTGGTGGCCCAGAATTTGCCAGGATGTTGACAGTCACTGTAAAGCCTGTCTGGTCTGTATAGCGAATCATCCTGATCCTCACCATCACAAGGTTTCTATGGGTTGTATTAGGCATGTAGAGGGACCCTGGCAGTGTGTCCAGATTGACTTCATTGGGCCCCTACCTACCACAAAAAAGGGAACAGGTCTCTGGCAATCTGAGGCATAATACACCTTTAAGAGACAGTGAGCAAATCGAGCACATGCCTGTAAGACCCAATGGCTGTGTACCGCGGGCTACCATGTTAATGTTATTCTAGAGTAGGGCCTGGTTGGGGAAGCACACATCATGTTAGTGCTCTGTTGTTTGTACAAATAAGTAGTATGTGCTTCATTTCATATTGGTGTCTGAGTCTGCAGTATATTGTAATCGACTCACCTGCCAACAGATAAACAAGTAACCGGTCCGCGAGCGAGAAGCGACCCCAAAGTAAAACAACAACAATTGGCAATGAGGCAAAACACAACCAGTCGATGGCACCAAGTCAAACTGTGAAAACTCAACCATAGTGAATCTGGGGAGCAAAGAAATGGCTGACCAACTAAATATATACTTTAGTTCTGTCTTCACAAAGGAGGACACTAATAACATACCAGAAATGTTGGGGAACACAGGGTTTAGTGAGAGGGAGGAGCTGAAAAAAATCAGTATTAGTAGGGAAATGGTGTTGGGGAAATTGATGGGATTGAAGGCCGATAAATCCCCAGGGCCTGATAATCTACATCCCAGAGTACTTAAGGAAGTGGCCCTAGAAATAGTGGATGTATTGGTGGTCATCTTCCGAGATTCTATAGACTCTGGAACAGTTCCTACAGATTGGAGGGTAGCTAATGTAACCCCACTATTTAAAAAGGGAGGCAGAGGGAAAACAGGGAATTATAGACCAGTCAGACTGACGTCAGTAGTGGGGAAAATTCTAGAGTCCATTATAAAAGATTTAATAGCTGAGCACGTGGAAAACAGTGGCAGAATCGGACAGAGTCAGCGCGGATTTATGAAAGGGAAATTATGCTTGACAAATCTACTGGAATTTTTCGAGGATGTAACTAGTAGAGTTGATGAGGGGGAGCCAGTGGATGTGGTTTATTTGGACTTTCAGAAGGCTTTCGACAAAGTCCCACATAAGAGATTGGCGTGTAAAATTAAAGCGCATGGGATTGGGGGTAGTGTATTGAGATGGATAGAAAACTGGTTGGCAGACAGGAAACAAAGAGTAGGAATAAACAGGTCTTTTTCCGAATGGCAGGCAGTGACTAGTGGGGTACCGCAGGGATCGGTGCTGGGACCTCAGTTATTCACAATATATATTAATGATTTAGATGAGGGAATTAAATGTAATATCTCCAAATTTGCAGATGACACAAAGCTGGGTGGGAGGGTGAGCTGTGAGGAGGATGCAGAGATGATTCAGTGTGATTTGGACAAGCTGAGTGAGTGGCAGATGCAGTATAATGTGGATAAATGTGAGGTTATCCATTTTGGTAGCAGAAACAGGAAGGCAGATTATTATCTGAATGGCTATAAATCGAGAGAGGGGAATGTGCAACAAGACCTGGGTGTCCTTGTACACCAGTCGCTGAAGGTAAGCATGCAGGTGCAGCAGGCGGTAAAGAAGGCAAATGGTATGTTGGCCTTCATAGACAGAGGATTTGAGTACAGGAACAGGGATATCTTGCTGCAATTGTACAGGGCCTTGGTGAGACCACATCTGGAATATTGTGTGCAGTTTTGGTCTCCTTATCTGAGGAAGGATGTACTTGCTATAGAGGGAGTGCAGCGAAGATTTACCCGACTTATTCCTGGGATGGCGGGGCTGACATATGAGGAGAGATTGAAACGATTAGGATTATATTCACTGGAGTTCAGAAGAATGTGGGGGATCTCATAGAAACCTATAAAATTCTAACAGGACTAGACAGGGTAGATGCAGGAAGGATGTTCCCAATGGTGGGGGAGTCCAGAACCCAGGGTCACAGTCTAAAGATATGGGGTAGACCATTTAGGACTGAGATGAGGGAAAATTTCTTCACCCAGAGAGCGGTGAGCCTGTGGAATTTGCTACCACAGAAAGTAGCTGAGACCAAAACATTGTATGTTTTCAGGAAGGAGTTAGATATAGCTCTTGGGGTGAAAGGGATCAAAGGATATGGGGAGAAAGCAGGAGCAGGCTATTGAGTTGGATGATCAGCCATGATCATAATGAATGGTGGAGCAGGCTCGAAGGGCCGAATGGCCTACTCCTGCTCCTAGTTTCTATGTATCTATGATTGTAAGTACATTACAATTGTAAACCTTCACTATAGTCGTCGAAGTTATCTCCCTCCATCTCAGTCTGCCACAGTTTGGCCACATCGAACCGTTTGCTCAGACCACCGATGACTGGTCACATTATATTGAATGCCTTGCATTTTTCTGTTTGGCCAACGACATATTGGGGGAGGAGAAGAGGCGGGCGATCCTCTTATCGACATGTGGCATTAAAATATACGGCCTAATTCGTAGTCGAACAGCACCAAACACCCCAGATTCCAAGAGCTTTGATGAGCTGGTGAATCTTGTGAAAGGCCTCGAAACCCTTGGTAACAATGGCCACGTTTTAAATTCAATTCGAGGTGTCGCACCCCTGGAGAGATGATCGCTTGCTGTATAGCAGCCTTAAAACAACTGACAGAGCACTGAGGGTTCGGGACATCGGTTAATGACATGTTAAGAGATTGATTAGTGTGTGCGATTAACGAAGACGCCATTCAAAAAAGGTTAAAGAAAAAACTGCGGATGCTAGAAATCTGAAACAGAAACAAAAACAAAAATTGCTGGAAAAGTTCAGCAGGTCTGACAGCATCTGTGGAGAGAAAGACAGAGTTAACGTTTCGAGTCCGTATGACTCCTCTTCAGAACTAAAGAGAAATAGAAATGTGGTGAAATATATACTGTATAAGGGGGGGTGGGACAGGTGAAGCTTGGTAGAAAGTCAGCGATAGGTGGAGGCAAAGGAGAGATTGTGAAAGATGTCATAAACACAAGGTCGAAGGGGTGTTGATGGTGATGAAACTGGCTAAAGGAGGTGCTAATGGTGACATTAAGAGTAGAAAGCAGGCTGAGCAAGTGACAGATGGCCCTAGTGGGGGTGGGGGGATGGGACAGTGTGGGAGAAAATATAAAATAGGCTAAAAGGTGGGGATAAAACCATGAATGGAAATAAATTTAAAGAATAATAAAAATAGAATGAGGTGGGAAAAAATATATATGTGGGTGAGGCCACAACTGGAGTATTGTGTGCAGTTCTGGTCACCACATTACAGGAAGGACGTAGTAGCTCTGGAGAGAGTGCAGAGGAGGTTTACAAGAATGTTGCCAGCGTTAGAAAAGTGTAGCTACGAGGAGAGATTGGATAGGTTGGGGTTATTTCCCTTAGAACAAAGAAGGTTGAGAGGTGACTTGATTGAGGTGTACAAAATTATGAGGGGAATGGACAGGATAAAATTGTTTCCCTTGGTGGAGAATTCTAGAACCAGGGGACATAGATTCAAGATAAGTAGCAGAAGGTGCAGGGGGGACATGAGGAAGAACTTTTTTATGCAGAGGGTAGTGGGTGTCTGGAATTCGCTGCCCAAGTTGGTGGTAGAGGCAGAAACTCTAAACTCTTTTAAAAAGTACCTGGATCTGCACCTTAAGTGCTGTAAGCTGCAGGGCTATGGACCGGGTGCAGGAAGGTGGGATTAGAAAGGGCACCTGGGTGTCCTCGGGCTGGCATGGATAAGGTGGGCCGAATGGCCTCCTTCTGTGCTGTAACTTTTCTATGGTGCTATGGAAAAAAAGGTTGTTGTCAGAAACAAATTTAGACTTCAGCAAGGCGCTGGAGTTGGTGCTCGCAATGGAGACGCAGTCAGGGACTCAGGAGTAATCGTGGGAGCACAAAATGGCGCCGTCCTTCATGTCAGGAGGAAAGCACATGTTAGAAATGGGGCAGAAGCACTGGGCTCCGTGGAAAAGCAGGAAACAGCCAACATTAACAGACCAGCAAAAAGCAATGGCTTAACAGATAAAAACCATATTAATAACTGCAGAATTGGAACCAGACAGCCTACAAACAAACGACTATTTAAAAGAACTGAGTGTTTCTCCTGTCATCGCAATGGGCACATTATACAATATTGTAAAGGAAGATTGAGGCCAAATTTCAATCAAAAATGCAGAAGTCGTGAAATTTATATAATGAAGGAGCCAGAAGAAACAGAGTTAGATATTCACTCGCTACACAACTTAAAAATGGTTAAAACAGAGCCAGTCTACATGACAGTAGAAGCCAACTGAAAACACATTTGAATGGAAGTGGACACAGGTGCATCTGCGACAGTCATAGGGGAACACGGTTAAGTATCTGAATGGAGGAGGCCACTCATTAAAGCTGGAAAACTCAGATGCCAGACTAAAGACATATACTGGCGAAAACATACAAGTGAAAGGTATTTGCAGATTCTGAATCCAGCACAACGTAGATGCCAGTTTGCTAATCTACCCTTCATGGTGATAGAAAGCAGAGGGCGGAGCCTCCTCAGAAGAAACTGGTTAAGAGAGATCAATCTTGAAGGATTACTGAGAACTCAATCAGAAGCAGGAAATGTTGCTGTTTGGCAAAAGGAGCATGTAAAGACTCAACAAAAGGAACTTGTGGAGCTTCAGGACAGAGTTCGAGTTGAAGTCAGTAACCTCCAAAAAAAAAGAAAACCTCAGCTCCCAATTTGTACCACTAAAAAGATATGAGGAAGAACAGAAAGAATTCCACATGTCTCTGGCCGAAATGAAGAATTAATTAGCTGAGAAAGCACAACAACACTTAATTCTCCAGGAAACAACTAACGTATATAAAAAAGAAAAACAGAATTACCTGGAAAAACTCAGCAAGTCTGGCAGCATCGGCGGAGAAGAAATCAGTTAACGTTTCGAGCCTTCATGACCCTTCGGCAGAACTGCAGCATAGTTTCAACAAGGGAGAAATATAAATTGGTTTAAGGTGGGTGGGGGGGGGGTGGGGAAGAGACACATTGAGGGTGTGGTGTGAGCAGATAATCAAAAGATGTCACAGACAAAAGGGTCAAAGAGGTGTTGAAGGTGGTGGTCTTTGTCTGAGAAAAGTGCTAATTCCTTCCCCCCCACCCCCCCCCACCCACCTTAAACCAATTTATATTTCTCCCTTGTTGAAACTATGCTGCAGTTCTGCCGAAGGGCCATGAAGGCTCGAAACGTTAACTGATTTCTTCTCCGCCAATGCTGCCAGACTTGCTGAGTTTTTCCAGGTAATTCTGTTTTTGTTTTGGATTTCCAGCATCCGCAGTAGCTTTTAGCTTTTTGTTTTTATCAGCATATAAAAAAGAGATGGAAGAGCTGAAGAATCAGCTATGTGGAAGCCAAGAAGCCTTAAAAATAGAAACCTCTGAGTTTTGAAAGGGGCTGACAGATGAGGAAATGCTGGACGACTCAACCCCGAGTTCACTCAAGTTGAGCTCATATCTGAGCCAATAGGGAAGTTGAAAAGAAGCTGAGATTAAAGTCAGCGCTGCCAAGAGGAAAAACCATCAAAAGAAGACATGTAGGAAGAAAAAGCAAATTTACTAACAAGGCCCCGAAATTTTTTTTTATGCAATAGGAAGCTGATCATTTTGTGTTGCATTTTGCCTTGCCCAACATCCTGATTCTCAGAACCTGCCTGACAATTGTCTTTCATATTGTTGAACTAGGAGGTGGGGGGGGGAGGAGGGCAGCAGGAGTGCATGTAATGGAGCCTGAAAAAGTGTGAAAATATTCCCATTGGAATCTACACCACAGGTCGAAGGAACTCCTCTTGCTTTGGAAGTACCTGTAGAACCCATTGAGCCTGAGAGAGTCGAAGAGACAAACTTACAGGTTCCGACTGGGGAACCTAGTGGACAGATAACTCCTGAGAGGGAGGCATCAGTTAAACCATTCGAAGTCGTAGAATTACAATAGTCGACACATTTGAAAAAGCCTCCTGAGAGAATGAATTAGTAAATAGTTCATTTTTGTAAATAGTTAATATATTGAAAAATGTACTTTAAAGTAAAGGGGGAGGGATGTGGTAATCTGAGGTGTAAAACACCTTTAAGAGACTGTGAGCAGATTGACCACGTGACTGTAAGACCCAATGGCTGTGTAGCATAGGCTACCATGTGAATGTTAGTCTAGACTAGGGTCTGGTTGGAGAAGCACGCATCATGTTAGTGCTCTGTTGTTTGTGTAAATAAATAGTATGTGCATCATTTCATATTGGTCTCTGAGTCTGCAGTATATTGTAATCGACTCACCTGCTCACAGATAAGCGTGCAACTGGTCCCCGATAAAACGACCCCAAAGTAAAACATAACAAAGTTCTGTCTTGTTCTTGTGGACAATTTCACTAACCGGGCGGAAGCTTTTCCCTGTACTGCATGGTGGATTGCCAAAGCCCTAGTTAGGGAGGTGTTTTCTCGATGGGGTCTACCACAGGTGGTGGAGTCAGATCAGGGCAGCCACTTCACAGGGCGGGTAATGCAGGCGACTTTAACACTGTTAGGGGTTGAAGGCAAATGGCACATTGCACATAACCCTCAATCTTCAGGTATCGTAGAACGCGTCATAGCTGCTAGATCTTGGAGCCACTGAAACCTCAGGAATGGAGTTCAGATCATGGTCCAAAATTACACTAGAGTGGAAGTGTTTGATCCACTCTACACATTCTGCATACTCTATAGTGGACAAAGCTCGCCCTGTGGTGAATGCAGTCCAGCTGCCCCATGGTGACCGGAGATCCAAACATTGAGGCCTCTGGGGGGATACCATCTCCGCAGAGAAGGCCAACACAGCCCCTGAGAAAGAGTAACGGGGATAGGAGACCCAGGTGGGATCCCGACTTCATGTGACATTAAGTTCACTTTTCAATTGTGGTTTGTATTTCTTTTTCTCTTTCTACAGAATCATGAAGACGGTGCTAATGGTGGTGATCCTGGGATTCGTGACTGGCAACCTGTGTCTGGATGAGACATTAGCTCTTCAAATAATAAGGACGATAAGGATAACACGGAGTCAGTGATTTATCATACCCGTCCCACTGAAAACCCTAGGGCTGAGGCAGAAGTATACATCGGGAACCCAAGGGTGGAGCGGGGCAAATTGGTGGGGCATGAGAAAGGAGATTACACTGGGAAATTCATGGGCAGTTGTAAAATATAGTGTGCTTTCATCAGCACAAAAACAGTCTGGGAAGTTCAAGCAGGGAAAGGGGTGTGCATCATTTGTGATCCATCTAAAAGGACAGTGAGGGAAAATAATACAGTCTGGTTTGTGAGGAGAAAGGAAAATGGATGGGTGCAGATTGGAGATCCCTGGAATCCACTTACTTCTCTGGCTCAGTCACCGTCCCAGATAGAGGTCAGGTTGTATTGGTCTTGGTGGTGGAGGGAACGTGATGAGGGAGACTATATGTGTGTAGAGCTGAGGCCTGGGGCAGGCCCCAGCTTCAGTCAGGATGGTATGGGAATGGCAGCTGTGAAAGGGGCATCTTTGTCACTGTTGGGCTGGGAGAAGTGTATCCCGCCGGCATTGCATGGTACCACCCTGGCAAGGAGGAGACATGGACCCCTCAGGCCTGTGCGACACGAAAAGGGGGGGAAATGTTCCGGTTGTAACATTAAAGGTCACAAGGAAGCTCACTCCCTTTGCTAATAAGATCAAGATTAATCCAAAGACTGTAGGATGCCCTCACCCTACACCAGAACGGTCTGGTTGTCATTCCCACACAAATGGTACTTTATCACAATGTGCACCGCGAGGTAGTGCCAATAATAATTAATTTAGCAGACATGTGACTACCCCCATGGCGCAAACATCAAACAAGTGAATAGCAGAATCGAATGCTGCATCAAGTTTTTAGGGAACTCTGGGAGCGTCTAGCACTGCGATTGATGAGGATGAGTGTGCTAGTCTGAATGAGGGTTCACGGAATCAAATGAAATCTCACTCAGATGGGCGGGTATGACACAGCTCGATTAATGACGCAGCAACCATATTTAACACTGGGACATCACTTGTAAATAGTTTCCATTTAGCCACTTTAGGTGAATCGGTAAAAACTATCAGAAACAGGTTAAGGAAAGTTTTGAAGAAATGAATGACGTGGAACAGGATAAATTAGAGGAAGACCAAATTATGACCGTTCATTTGCAAGATGTGTTGGGGGAAGTGGAAAGGCATGTTCACCGCATGAATGAAATTCTGAAAGAGGATAAAAATTCCTCTGTGGAAGCTGTGGAAAATGATGCTTGTGCAACGTATGGTTCTTGGTTGGGGAATGTGGTAATTATGGCTTTATTTAGTGTGTAATGTACCTTTAAAAATAAAAATTGTTAGGCAAGATCACATGATCTTTAGTAACCAATATGAGAGTAGCACAGGCTACCTCAGCAGTCGGTATAGAGATAGAGTTGGAGTTGGAAGCACACGTGTAGTTGCTGTTGAGTATATTGTAAATAAACTTAATGTTTCCACCCAAGATGTGTCTGCAGGTCAACTCTGTCATTAATAGCACAACTTGGCCACCTTACAACAGTGGAACAGGCCCATGAAAAGCTCTGAAGGATTGTGGAAGGGAGATTGCCTCCCTGGGTCACTGATAAACATTTCAGGGCTATGTCCACTTATCAACTTGCCACCGATATTCGTAAAATCAGGGGACTGGTGCAGGTATACCTGGTGAAAGATGTGTGCCATCTGCGGTACACTAGCGTGGGCATGTTAGGGTTGGTTCTCTATTATCCTCTCCTAAAGGAACCTAATCCTCTTTTTAGAGTCGAAAACATTGGGGTAGCAAGTCAGGGCCACGTGTCACGTTACGACCAACACTCTAGGTACAAGGCACAAGTGGACAAGATTACTTGGGTACACCTGGGTTTGTCTGGGTGCCCTCGGAGAGGGGATACTTTGGTTTGCCCGTACAACGTAACTGAAAATGCAGCACCGACCTACGGGTTCACTTGGGATCAGGGAGGCCACGATCATGGTGACCCGGGGAGCAGAGTTCCCTATGCATGTGACTTACAAAGGAAAGGGGGAATATTGTGTCACAGCCACACACCAGGAATGCCAGTACGGGGACCTGATCTGTCCCATTCCAGAGGGGACGTTTTGTTTTACCTCAGCTCGACCTGTTAGACTGGGTGCACAGGTATGATTGAATGTTTCTGCTCATGGGCAGGCGAATATTACTGTGAGGGATGATTTAAAGGGACAGCTACATGAGTATGTTGCCCGATTTGGGTATGACGCACTCCCCATTGCCTGAACATCTTATAGAACTGTGACAGAGGATTAACACTTCCAACAACCATTTTTATATCCTTCAACAAAAGAACAGGGAAATTAAGGTAGAAATACCAGACATTGGCGATGATAGCCACTGGTGGGACCTTGGTCTTAGCCTCAAAATACATCCTTGGGTACAAATTTTACCTCACGTCCTGGTTGTTGTACAGTCATTTATTGTTGTATATTTGTTGCATGATCTATGTCATCGACGCAAGCATAGGAGAGCAGGACAGAAGGTGAAAATGCTACTGATGGGGTACAATGAAGTGAATTAATGGCTTAGAGCCGCAGGTGTAGTAATGTTCGTAGGCGAAGTTATACACTTAAGGGTGAATGTTGTAAGACATTTGGATATTTTGTGTATTTCTGTGATGCTGTAAGGCCTCCCTTTGTTTCTTTTTAATATGTATTATCTTTATACTTGTGTCAAAATGTAACCAGTTGTGAGATGGACCAACGTCCTGAGCTCAGAACCGGGTGGTAGGAACATGGAATGTGGAGGACATCGGACGAAGGGAGAAGGTTTTTGACTGAAGACATCACCTCTTGGGGCTTATATGGAACTTTAAAAAAAATGAAGACTGGACAAGGATATGGATGCACACGGACACAGATGTGTCAGGATATGTCACTGGGGTGGTGGATAGCCACCTATCACCCTGAGTACAGAAACTGACCTAGACAATGGTCTCTCCGGTATGTGCGAATGGCTTTCCTCCTGCCTTACCGAGGTACAGAAATCACATCCATTGCTGGCAGGTACCTGGAGACAGGCCCCTGCTGAGAGCAGGAAATGACCACGTGCAGGTTGTCGTTGCATGGCCAGGGCGGGGTTGATAATCCAATCGGGTGAATCGATTTAAGACATTACCTTATATGCTGAGAGACCAGGGTCAGGAAGGGGTATAGAGCCGCAGCTTTAAGGACACTGGGGCTGCAGCCAGGGGGTGTGATTTGGTCAGTCACTGGAAGTCATGTGAAGGAATTTATTCAGTGGATCGACCACCCGGGGACGAGCTCCTGCACGCGGGTCTTACTAAGCACCTGGTGTTATAAATATGTACTATTGCTTAGTGGGCTAATAAAGGCTTTTCTCATAAAGTGGAAGTTGTATCTATAGTTCGTTTCACGTTGTTGGTACCAAAGTACAGGGTGAAGACCTTAGAGGCTAGTGAGACCCCTTGGTTGAGAGTCTAGCACTCTCCTGAATTTAACTGAGAATAAAGAAGAACAAGTTAATTAATAATCAAAAGGTGAATTCATCAATGCCTCCAATGTGCCAACTGGCTGTTGAAAGGAGCATTTGAGGGCCAGGATCTCAAACTCGAGACTAAGGTCATGGTTTACAAGGCTGCAGTAATCCCTGTGCCCCTATATGCTTTGGAGACTTGGACACCCTATAGTAGGCATCTCAAAGCTCTAGAGAAGTACCACCCGTGGCGCCTTTGCAAGACTCGCCAAATCTGGTAGCAAGAAAGATGGTCCAACAGCAGCATCCTCTCCCAAGCCAACTTGCCCAGCATTAAGGCACTAATCACTCAAAACCAGCTCTGCTAGGCAGAACATGTACTTTATATGACTGGTGCCAGGCTCCAGAAGCAACTGCTCTACTTGGAACTTGGTTGCGGCAGGCGATTCCCAGGCGGACAATGGGAATACCTTTGGGATTTCCTCAAAGCATCCCTGAAGATGCTCGCCGACTGATGCGAGTGCCTGACTTGTGACTGACCAAAATGGAGAAGGGAAGGTAATTTGACTCGGGAAGGCACCGAACCCATCGAGAGACTTTGTTGGGAACACATACAGGTGAAGTCCAGGCATCAGAGAGAGAGCAGAAACCTCCAAAGGACTAACCTAACCCAACCCTCCAAGCACCATCTTTCCCGCATTTTGCAGAGTCTGCAGATTATGCATTGGACTTAGCAGCCATCTCAGAACCCACCGGGCTGCAGTAGAATCAAGTCACCTCCCATGCCGAAGGACTGCCTATGGAGAAGAGGGTGAAGATGATGTTACAGGATGAGGGTCATAGCTGCTGCCACAGGCCATCCTGTGGGGTGGCTCTCCCTCCGCAATGACCACCTCGCAGGTGTGGCCACATTTATTTTACTGATTTTTAAAACTCAGAGGGCGCCTCCATCTTGAGGAGCCCTCTCTGTTTTCTTCCTACATCAGGAGCAGGCAGCTTTCACCTCTGGCAGCTTCCCACAGCCTCGGGCAATCCGATTGGTCCTCCTGCCAGTAGAGCTTGCCTGCCATCTCTAATTAGGCGGGGGTTCTGGAGGTAGTCTGTTAATTTGCCTGCCTCCAGAAAGACCGCATAGGCAGGCAGACCTTGGACGCCATTGGGGTCAGGACCCAGAAATGGTCCCGGCACCTGAGCATCATTTAAGATGATAAGATTCCACCTGCAGTGTCTGAATCAAAAAGTCAAACACAAAATAAGTAATTAAACGCCAAACTCATGCATAGAAAGCAAAACAAAGAGAGGGAAAGAAAGATAGGATAAAGAGAATGAAATAAAAAAGACAGAGGGTGGGATTTAGTGACACCGCCCACTGCCGGAATCATCTGGTCCTGCCAAAAGCCAATGGACTTTTGGCTGGGCTGCCAAATTTCCCACGGCGAGTCCTGTCACGACAGGGCCAGAAAACCCACCCCGGCCAGAAAGTAAAAGTTAAAAAAATTTAAATCCCCAATGATAATTCAAATCTGAAGGGATATTTTTCAGTGGCAGAAAGGTCGTTTGGCAGATTTACCACGTCACTAAAAATTCACTTACACTAGAATATGCAAGCCCTGACTTTTTCTGGCATGGTTGGTACCATGTGGGTACCTGATGGACAAGTACCATAATTTTCCACTGTTCCAAGTGTTTGAATGCTGAGTCTCTGTGTGAGAGACTGCTACAGCGAAGTTTCTGGAGGGTCAAGGCAACTCAATAGCAGTTCCTGATTTCCACACTTAATTTCGGATGTGCAGTTGCCAGACATTGCTGCCTGATTTACCCTTTGTTAACCTGTTAACCTCACTATTATTTATACCGCCAAATCTAAGTCATTGTGATGTAAAATACAGGGCCTCACAGATATAGCAACAGGTACAACAGCCTAGACTTCCTGTGATCCTATATGTTGCAAAAAATGGCGAACTGTTTCTAGTGGTGATTGGGATTTGGGTTGGGGCTTACGGACATTAGAATTCTGCCCCTTCTCATATAGAACATAGGTTCTGAAGGACAGGACTATTGGTAAAAGATGTGCCCACCCCTCTCAAAGAGGCAGATCCTCTTCAAAAGAGCTGGCACAGACTTGATGGGCTGAGTAACATCCTTCTGTGTTGCACTGTTGTATGAATCTATCTCTGTAAATGATGGGTTAACTAGGGGAGGACCGGATTTGCCAGAAATTCTATCATTTAAACCAGTATTGCACCCATCTCAATTGAAGCCTTCCATTTAATTGAATGGAGAATGAATGAATCAGGCAGGTCCCTCTACAAGCATGCAGTCCGACCTGCCTGAATTTCTGACGCACCGGGTGATCCAATTTCCTCCAAATTTTAGATGCAAGAAGATCTCCGCTATCATTTTAAATGCTTGGAAAATTACACATGGTGCACAGAGAAATATGTTATATGTCTTGCTGTGAAGACAGTAACACCAGGAATCACTCCTATAGTGTTGTTCTGTTTCTTGATGTGCTGTAGTGCTGAAACAACTTTGCAGTGCTGCCAAAACATATCAAGATATCTTATACCAGGAAATAAAATTTGAAAATAAGATTTCAATCAGTTATGAATTGTGGTTAGCATTGTCATCAGTGAGAGCTGAAAGGAACAAAGTACTCGCAAGATGTTGGAATCTTTATTCATAAGGTCAAGTTTGTCAATTTACATTGGAAAAGGCTGACAACTTAGATTCAGGATTAGGTCATATAGCAACAACCCCCCCCTCACCCCAAGCTTGTTCCACCATTCAGTGAGCTCATGGCTGACCTGCGACCTGTCTCCATCTCCATGCCCATTTCCCCATATTCCTTCGTACACCTGCATAACAAAAAAAACTATCAATCTCAGACTTAAAATTCACAATTGACCTCGCATCAATTGCCATTTGTGGAAGAGAGTTCCAAACTTCTCCCACCCTTTGTGTGTAGAAGTTTTTCCTAACTTCACTCCTCAAAAGCCTTACTCTGATTTTTAGACTACTCTTCCAGTCCTAGACTCTCCAACCGGTGGAAATAGTTTCTCTCTATCTAACCCTTAATATCATGAAAACTTCAACCAGATCACCCCTTCACCTTTTAATATCCAAAGAATGCAACCCTAGTTTGTGTAATGTCTGCTCATAATTTAACCCTTGGAATCCAAGTATCACTGTGGTAAATCTGAATATTAAATTAAAAGTGATGTTTTGATGGCTCCCCATTGGCCCTTGTGGGAATTTAAAGAAATAATTGTGTACAATCATCTTTTTTTTTGAGGGATGAGAATAAGAATTTTTAAACAGCTTTATGACATTATTCTGCTCTCAATCAGTTTGTTTATTTACTGCAGATGTGATCAGGCCTGCTTGTAATTAAATTTTATATGCTCTGTGACTTTGAAGTTTACGAAGTTTCACCAAATTATGATGTATAGTTGTGATATTATTTTACAAGGGCATACAAAAGAAAAGTTTCCTGTATCACTGACACATGTGACATTATGCAGCATTAATACACAAATCATGGTTTTAGATCTTTCATGTTAGTATCTGCTGTACGTTCTGTGCCCCATCCAATTATTCCCAGCAGTAATGACTGCTGCCTTGTATTTATGCAGTACAGCATCTTTCATGACCTCAGGACATCCCAAAGCACTTTACAGCCAATGAAGTACTTTTTTAATAGTGGTTCCTGTTGTAATGCAGGAAATTTGCACGCAATATAATCGCGCTAACACTGGGGAGATAATGACCAGATAATCTGCTTTTTAGTGATTTTGGTTGAGGGTTTAAATGTTAGCAGGGCGCCGGGGAGAACACCCCAGCTGTTCTCCAAAATAGTGCCATGGGATCGTTTACGCCCACCTGTGAGGGCAGGCTGGGCCTCGGTTTAGTGTCTCATCTGAAAAATGGTGCATCCAACAGCACAGCACTTGCTCAGGTCTGCATATCAAAAATAGATTAACTGCTCTTTCACCTCCATTTAAATGGCTATGGGGTGTTGTTAATGTTTAGTGACTTTTGCCTCCATATCAATAGTCAATGCCCTTCAAAAGCATTTGTTGTGAAAGGAGCACTGAGATATTTTGACAATGTAACAAAACTTCAGATTAATGAAATGTTGCTTTCTTGTTTCTTGGAAAGCTCTGATGGTCGTTAGAAGGGTAACAAATGTCAAATTAGTTAAATAAGTAACAAATATAAGCACAAATACAACAACATCAACCTTCATTTACGTAGTGCCTTCAACATTGTAAAATATTCCAAAGGTGCTTCACTGGAGTACCCAGTTTCTTCTGAATATCAATAATGTTAGGATGGGATTGGGAGCAATTAGAAACTTAAACATCATTTCATGAAGAGGCTGTAACATTATTTGAGTGGGAATTGAATATGTAATTGGAAGGCCATGATACTTGAAGAGGTGGCTGAAGTAGTGGGCAGAGAACTATCCAAGGATGTTATTTATATGGACTTCCAGAAGGCATTTGATACAGTTCCTCATAAGAGACTATTAGCTAAAGTTGAAGTTCATGGAATTGAAGGCAAATTGTTGACCTGGTTAGGAGATTGGCTGAGTGGCAATAGGGGTAGAGTAGGGATAATGGGCAGGTAGCCTAATTGGCAGGATGTGACAAGTGGTGCCCTGCAAGGATCTGTAATTGGGGCCTCAACTATTTATCATATTTATTAATAATAAAGATGATAGACTAGAAAGTCACATATCCACATTTGCTAATGATACAAGGATAGGCTGCAATCAGTGTAGATGGAAGCCTAAAATTACAAAGAGATATTGATGAACTAAGTGAATGGGCAAAACTGTGGCAGATGAATTTCAGTGCAGGCAAATCTGAGGTTATCCTCCTTGGACCTAAAAGGGATAGAACAGGGTACTTTCTAAATAGCGAAAAGCTACAAACAGTGGCGGTCCAATGAAACTTTGGTCCGGGACATAGGTCATTAAATGTCATGAGCAGGTACATAAAATAAGCAAAAAGGCTATGGAATGCTGGCCTTTTTATCCAGAGGACTAGCTACAGCTATACAAAACCCTGGTGAGCCGCACCCGAGCACTGTCAGCAACTTAGGAAGGATATTTTAGCCTTGGAGGCAGTACAGCATAGATCTACCAAATTATACCTGGGCTTCAAGGATTAATTTATGAGGAGAGATTAGGCAATTAGGGTTGTATTTCTTGTAATTTAATGGGATAAAGGCTGATTTGATTGAAGTTTTCAAAATACTAAGGGGAAGAGATAGGCTAGATAGAGAGAAACTATTTCTGCTTGTTCAGATGTCTAGCAGAGTTAGAGCCAGGCCTTTCAAGGAACTCTCTTCTGCAAACAGAAGTCAACTGTTGATTTTCAATTGAGATTGCTAAATATTTGCTAACAAAACATATTAAGAGATATGGGGCAAAGGCGGGTAATATGAGTTAGGTGTCAAATCAGCCAGGATCTCATTGAATGGTGGAGCAGGCTTGCGGGGCTAATTGACCTTCTCCTGTTTCTATGTCACAATGGTAACAATCACTTTTTCCACTCATATCATTTTGAATCATTTTCTTATCCAAATTACAGCTTCACAATCCACCATGGCCTTTAAGACACCCTAAACTTTACCTGCTTGCTCTTTGCTTTGTCTTGCACTTTTGCATCATTCTTGGCACTTGCTTGAATCTTGATCCTCTCCAATTCTATCTTTAGATGTTTAAACTTTATGGTCGGTTTATGACTAAAGTTTGGGTTTCAGGTCTTACTGACACTTCTTCTTTTATTTATCCTGTTTGACTTCTGAAATATGTATTTACATTCATTCTGACATCCTTGGTACATACCTTAGCTCCCTTATGTAACCTGACTGCATCTCCCTCACCTCCCCGAATTTATCTGCTGTTTCTAATGCTCTTCTAACTTTGATAAACTATCTGGAATTTTTCAACATTTTAGGGAAACTAAGTTTATAAACCACAATTGCTCCCCTGGCAAAATCACCATTTTTGGCAAAATAAATGTTCAGCATCAGCATTGGCTGGAGTTTTTCCTTGCTATTAATGAGGCTGGAACAAATAGAAACCCATTTAAAGCTTTAATGACCTTGAACAACTTGTCTATCGACCTTCCCGCATCTGTCATTGCCATGCAATTCAGCTATTCACTGATTTTTACCCCACATCCAGTGCTAATACTTACACTGTATCTATTTCCTCACTGCTGTCATCTTTTGACCACTATCTTATACCTGGCCCTTGAAGAATAACTTTCAACAAATTACTTCATGTAAACCAGTTCTGTGATTTTTCAGCTCCGTGGGGCAGACATTACGAGTTAGTGCTCCCTGAGGCAAACCTTCTTGTGTCAGGATTTAATTTTAATGAACGGAAATTTATGCAAGGCATGTGGATTTTCATCCTGGAATTCCTAATATATGCTCTTGCCATGCAGCTAATATGCAAAATCTACCCATATAAGTCAACCAACTAGGATGGTCACTGAATACACAGCCTTTGATCTGCATTAATAGCCATATTATTTATGTGGTTTGTTCTGTTAGGTCAATGGTGACTTGCAGGATGTTGAAAGATATGGGGTGGGGGTGTTGGTGGAGGTGGGTGGGGGTGGGGGTGGAGGGGGCAGGGGTGGGGGTGGAGGGGGGCGGGGGTGGATGTGGGGTTGCTCAAGAAGGGAATGTCAAGGGGCAGTGGTTAGGCTCTTTTTTGTTGGAGATAGTGATTGCTTGGCATTTGCGTGGTGTGAACCTGGCACTTACCAGCCAAAGCCTGAATGCTAACCAGGTCCTGCTGCATGTGGACATAGGCTACTTCATTACCTGAGGAATTGCAAATGAATCACATCTCTATGTAATCATCAGCAAAGCTCTGACCTTATACTGGAGGGCAAATCATTGGTGAAGAAACTGAAGAGGATCGGGTTTAGGTCATTGTCCTGCAGAACTCCTGCAGCATTAGCATGGTGATGTGATGTTCAACATCGAACAATCACAACCATCTTCAGGCACATGAGAGTTTTCCCTCTGATCCCCATTTGCTTCAGTTTTACTGGAGCTCCCTGAAACATATAAAATTCTGACAGGGCTGGACAGACTGGATGCAGGGATGATGCATCCTCTGGCTGGGGTGGGGTGGGGGGTGGTGGGTGGGTCTAGAACAAAGGGTCACAGTCTCAGGATACTGGGTAGGCTATTTAGGACTGAGATGAGGAGAAACTTATTCACTCAGCGGTTGGTAAACCTATGGAATTCTCTACCACAGAGGCTGTGGAGGCCAAGTCACTGAATATATTTAAGAAGGAAATGGATAGATTTCTAGACTCTAAAGATGTCAAGGGGTATGGGGAGAGAGCGGGAGTATGGCGTTGAAATAGAGGATCAGCCATGATCATATTGAATGGCGGAGCAGGCTCGAAGGGCTGAATGACCTACTCCTCTTCTATTTTTCTAAGTTTCTATGTTTCATACTCAGTCGAATGTTGATTTGACATGAAGGAAAGTCACTCAGTCTCATCTCAGGAATTCAGCTCTTTTTCTCAGGTTGGATAGAGGCTGTAATGTGGTCTGGAGCTGAGTCCTGGTGGAACCCAAACTAAGCATGGCAAGCAAGTAATTGGCGAGTGAGTGCTGCCTTGTAGCACTGTTGACAACTTTTTCCATTATTTTGCAAATGATTGACAATAGACTGATGGGGTGGCAATTGACTGGGTCAGATTTGTCCTACTTTTTGTGAACATGACAGACCTGGGCAATTTTCCACATTGTCAGGATTCCATAGGCAGACAAATAGTAAATATTATATGAAATAGGACGTGTTCCTTCTTCGTCCATCAACATTCTCCATCTTACTCAACTGGAACTTAAAACTATTTCCTTCCATTGTTGGAGCTGCTTCCAGGAACCTTGCTTCACTATTTTGTGTCAAGTATTCCCTCCCACTTACCAGCTCATAGCTCTTGGTCGTTCCATTGTACTCCTGTCATAACTTCTGGAAACGGCCCAGAAAGAAGGCCAGGACCTGAACATCCTGACCTTAGTTTGGACTTTCTATTGAGCCTTGTAAGGGATTGACCAACCTCTTACAAGGTCACTTAGACAGAAGGGTCATGATTTCCAGCATGTGAAGTTCCTTCTTCTCTGGACTATAAGAACGTGGCATAACACTGGAGACTGGTATGCCTAGTGCAATTAAACATATCAGTTGCCAGAAAGGTAGAATTAGCTGCTAGTCGAGGTGGGGATGGGCAGGATAGGATAGGAAAGTAGCCTGGTCCTCCAAAGCTGGGCAAGATTCAAAAAAAGAAATTATGGACCAGTCCCCTGATATAAAGCGCAAAGGGAAATGCATGATGCCTTCAGGGGGCCTGCAGACTCCCATCACCCTCAATTGTAGCCTGATGCCAGAGTTTTTGGCAGAACCCATTGTGGCTTGGCATCCATTGTCCCTTGTAGGTAAAGCGCACTTCCCCCAACTCCTTAACCTTTGAAAAGGTCAGTGCCAGAAAGCATTAACAGGAGTGCTGAGATTGTGGCCTGTGCATTTTCAAGGTTAGGATTGGAATGCTTATTGCCTATCTGGGGAGGAGCCTGTAATACTTCTCTAGTATTTCTGGGCGAGCCACAAGTCGCTGGTGGGCAAACCAACTCTTAGGGTGGAATTTTATGCTGTTGGGATTTTACGGTCCCACCAAAGTAAACGGACTTTTGAAGTGCTTGCTGCATTTTACACCCCTGCCCTGCAGTGACAGGGCCGTAAAATTCCACCCTTATGTTCCCCTTCAACCTTGCTTATTCATTGTCCTCTTTTTTTGTCCCTATTTTATTTCCCCTCCATGTTCAGTGCATCCCTTTGTTTTTACATCTAACTACATATCTTACAATCACTTTCTATCCCTGCTCCCACTGTGTTGACATCAAGACCGATTGCACACAGTCTCCTACTATTATTACTATAACTGCCATTGATATTGTGCCTGTAACATTTGTAAATGATCCCAGGGCACCTTACAGGATCAAGCAAAATTAGACAGAGTGAGCCACAGAAGGTAGATGACCAAAAATTTAGTCAAAGAATTAGGTTTTGAGGAGCATCTTAATTTAGGAGAAAGAGGTAGAGAGAGACTCTGCAAACTAGCTCTACCAGAATCTTGGAACTCTGCATTTCCTTCCTGTGGAATTCTGGCCTTCAAAGCCCAAGATTGGTATCATCTCATCACTACTTGTAGATGTACTTCACCTTGTCTTATACAGCTGGTGCCGTCTTGCACTATGCACCTTAACATTTACCTCGGTATCGCAATTAGGAAGAAACAATCTTTCGCGGCTAAACCTGATGAGTTTGTGGTAAGGAAAGCTTTGTTCCATTTGTGCCGCATGATGAGCCAGGTAAGAGTTTTGATGATGCGATGAAGGATCCTGCAGTGAAACAGTAAATGTTAATTTGTCTTCAAAAGTCATTGTGAATGTAGGAAGTGTTGAGGCAGGGGTTGTACATATGGGGCAGAACGTTTCGCTGAGCAGGCACACGCGTGCCCGACCCCCTTGAGCGTAAAATAGTGTGGGATGACGCTGGGTGAGCGTCCCGACGTCATCGTGCACTTGCGCTATATTTTGGCTGGCGGGCACGAGCGGGAGTTGGAGTCACACCCGCCATTAATTAAGAGGTAAGTTAAGGCCATTAAAAAGGCAATTGATGCTGATTTTACGTTGCCCGTGTGATTTCACGCTCGTCACACGGGCAAAACGGGCAGGCGGCCAGCCGGCAATTTGCAAAACCTCATCCACGGGCGGGATAAAAAGGGTCAGCAGCATTGCCAGTGTGAGTAGTCAGGAGTTTAGTAGATGGTTTGCTGCTAGTGATTTATTGGTACTTGGCAGATTCGTCCCTGTTCGGGGCTACATTCTTAGCATTTCGAGGCTTCCTTTCAGCTCTCCTTGGTGTCTCCAAGGACCCCGGAGGATTCAGACCATGTGGACCCTTCCAGGTATCGGACAGCCTTACGTTACCCTGGTAATGGGGATTGTGGTCTCCGCTGGAGGCACCTCCTCCTCTGAGGAAGAGAGGGGCTGAAGGGAGAGGAGGCCAGGTGTTCCAGTGCAGCTTGCAGGAGAGTGACCTGTGGGAGGAGAGGCGCAGGCACAAGGGTTGCAGGGCCAGCAGGCAGTCCAATGTGTTTGGGGCTGCAGATGACGCCTCTGTCCTGCTGCCAGGGTTTATAGGCGGCGGTGCAGCTATCACAGATACCAACCTTCAATCAATTTGATTCACTCCATGTGATACCAAGGAGCAACTAAATGTACTGAATACAGCAAAGGGTGTGGGCCTTGATAACATCCTGGCTCTAGTACTGTACTGAAGACTTATGTTCCAGAACTAAGCTTGCCCCTAGCCAAGTTGTTCCAGCAGGGCTATAACACTGGCACCCACAATGTGGAAAATTGCCTAGATTTGTCCTATTCCTAAAAAGCAGGACAAGTTCAATCTGACCAATTACTGCCCCATTCGTCTCCTTTCAACTATTGTCAAAGCAGTGGAAGGCGTTATTGAAAATGACATCATGTGGCACTTACTCAGTAATAACCTTTTTTTAAATTCATTTATGGGATGTGGGCTTCGCTGGCTGGACCAGCATTTATTACCCATCCCTAGTTGCCCTTGAGAAGGTGGTGGTGAGCTGCCTCCTTGAACCTCTGCAGTCCATGTGGTGTAGGTACAGCCACAGTGCTGTTAGGGAGGGAGTTCCAGGATTTTGAGGGAGCGACAGTGAAGGAACAGCCGATATATTTCCAAGTTGGGATGGTGAGTTCACAGAATCACAGAATGACTGCAGCACAGAAGGAAGCCAGTCAGCCTGCTGTGTCTGTGCACCGATTCTTAATTTGGATTCTGCCAGGACCACTGAGATCCTGACCTCATTACAGCCTTGGTTCAAACATGGACAAAAAAGCTGAATTTAAGGGGTGAGGTGAGAGTGACTGCCCTTAACATCAATGCAGCATTTGGCCGAGTGTGGTCTCAAGGAGCCCTGGCAAAATTGAAGTCAAGGAGAATCGGGAAAACTCTCGACTGGTGAGAGTCAGACCTAGCACAAAAGGAAGATGGTTGTAGCTGTTGGAGGCCAATCTTCTGAGCCCCAGGACATCACTGCAGGAGTTCCTCAGGGTAGTGTTTTGGACCCAACCATTTTCAGCTGCTTGACCAATGACTTTACCTCCATCATAAGGTCAGAAGGGGGGATGTTCACTGATGCTTGCACAGTATCATTTGTGATTCCTCAGATACTGAAGCAGTTCATGTTCCAACAAAGACCTGGACAATAATCAGAATTGGACTGATAAATGATAAGTAACATTCGTACCAGACAATTGCCTGGCAATGGTCATCTCTAACAAGAGAGAATCTATCTTCCCTTGATTTTCAACAGCATTACCATCACTGAATACCCTGCTATCAACGTCTTGAGAGTTACCATTTACCAGAAACTGAACAGGACCAGCCATATAAATGCTACAAGAGCAGGTCAGAGGCTGGGAACTCTGCGGTGAGTAACTCACCTTCTGATTCCCCAAAGCCTGTCCACCATCTACAAGGCACAAGTCAGGAGTGCGATGGAATACTCTCCACTTGCCTGGATGAGTGCAGCTCCCACAGCACTCAAGAAGCTCAACACCATCAAGGACAAAACAGTCCAGTTGATGGGTAGCCCAAACACCACCTTAAGTAGTGACTCCCTCCACCACCAGCGCACACAGTGGCAGCAGTGTGTACCATCTGCAAATTGCACACCAAGGCTCCTTCGACAGCACCTACCAAACGGGCGACCTCTACCATCAAGGCGAACAAGGGTAGCAGATACAGCACCTGGAAGTCCCCCTACAAGTCACTCACCGTTCTGACTTGAAAATATGTTACCGTTTCTCCACTGTCACTGGGTCAAAAATCTGGGACTCCCTGAAGACAATACACGTGGACCTATACCACAAGGACTGCAGTGGTGCGAGAAGGCAGCTCACCAGCACTTTCTCAAGGTCAATTAGTGATGGGCAATAAATGCTATCCTTGCCAGAGAAAAATCACATCCCATAAATGAACATTGCTTAATAAACAAGAGGATTAACTCATATGTCAAGAAACAGATGAGATTCAAACAAACTGTGTAAATAGTGAAGTCGGGAGATGCTGGCCCTATTTATTTCAAGTTCACTCTTATTTTGATTATGAAGGATTTCAGAGACAAGATTGTTTTGGAAATTTCCTTTTTAAACATTCATAATACTTACTCAAGAACTGCTCCTACTCCTCTGCTGACTTGTCAGAAGTATGGCGGGAACTCCATTTCTGTAGGTAAAGGGTGTTTGCTTTGCTCTCACGGTGGTAGCGGGGAGCAGCTCTGCAGAAACCCCGGGTCAAATTTTAGAAATTTACAAAATCACTGGTCCTGATGGCTAGGTTGCCTTAAAGCACTATGCCAGCTACAGTACGATCCTGTAGACAGACACACTAACCTCAAGACAAACAAAGGAACACTATGCTGCTATACTACCGGTTGTCTTTCTGTGCGCAGTTGTTTTACAGGTATAGGACCCTACAGCACAGAAGGAGGCCATTCAGCCCATCATGCCTCTGTTGGTGCTTTTGAAAGACCTATCTAACTGGTCCCACTCCCCTGCTCCTGCCCCCATCACCCTGCAGCATTTTCATATATCCAGGTTGAAAGTTACTATGAATCTGCTTCCAACACCCTTTCAATCCAAATGGTAACAACTTACCGTACAGCAAAATTCCCCAAATAATTAATGAGATGAGTGATCAGTGAAACTGGTTTGATGGGTAGGGTAAGAATGCTGGTCAAAACATTGGGAGGATTCTCTGCCCTTTAAATAGTGCTCTAGGATCTTTAACGTGTATCTAAACAGGTAAAAAAAAAGGCAGATCCAGCCTCAGTTAAAGGTTAAAGGTCTTAAAGGTGATGGATCAAATTTTTCTGGGGAGGCCTTGAGGGGGGCCATGTGGTGGTGGGGGTGGGGACGCAGGAATATTGGTAGAATGAAACTTCCATCCATTACCAAAGTCCGTGACTCTTTCAGAGTCCCGGGATCAGGAGGTCTGAAGCATTTCAGCTGGGCCTGTGCATAATCCTGAAAAATTGAGGCCTCTGCTTCAATGTGGGGACAAAGGGAACAGAGCAGGATTGGGCAGGGGAAATTTTCACTGTGACACCTTGCCACAACAGTTGCAGGCCTAAGGGGCTTTGAGACGGAGAGCAAAACATGTTTAAACTGGTTGGTATCTGACGTTATGTATCAATTAAATAACCAGTACTGGCCTTGAATTATTATACTCCCCTCCTTACCCCACACCAACAATAGCCCAGGCAGCAATGGACATAGAGGGCACAACAATATTATATCATAATCTACTTTGTTACAATCCTTGAGGGGGGACCTTAAGCCAAAATAACCAGATTTACTGAATAACCCCCAATGAAGAAATTACCAACAAGATGCCACTTTTTGTAGCTTTTACTTTAACATGAATTGGAACCAAAGCAAATTAAATATGAATTAACAGGCAAATGATTTGCTAAATAAAAAGGTAAATTTCATTTAAATAATCAAAACAACAAGGATACGTCTCACACAACCACAAACATTCCCCTTCAGCATCTATTGCATCACATAGCCACACAGTTCCATAATATGCTGTTATTTACTTGCTCAGGGTAGATCAGGAGTCCTACCGGACAATAGCTTTCATCTCCAAGTTTCACGGGTACCATTACCATCCGCAAGGTCCATTGCTATGAACCCCTTTGGGTCATGACAGTCCTGAGAGTGTAGTTTTCCAGGGTTCCTTTTTAACCGACCAACCAACAATACCTCAGTTCATGTTTGGCCACTTCTGGGAAAACACCCAGTTTTTTAGCGTCTCTGAGCTATCCACATAGCTTTCCAGGTTTTTTGACCTTTTTAGCCAGCTCACACAATACCTCCACAAGCTCCTTTTCTGCCAAATAGAAAAGCTGACCTCCCTCTCAGAGTGATTCACATCCTTTCCTCACAGGTTTCTCTGTATTCTCCTTTCTGTCTCTGTCTGCTTTCTCTTCATGTCTGCATATGTGTGTCGATTACCTTCACCCTCCAACCCTTCTGCTTGTAGCTCTCCATTGACTGCAGCTCTCCTTTGTGTCTGCCAGCAACACTACTTCTTTCTTAACTTCCTGTTGGTACTGCTTCCAGGTCATATGGAGCAGAATTTCTTATTATCTGAGAAGATTACAATTGATTGCTTTACAATTGATGCAAACTCTAAAAGGTCCTTTTCAAATATTGTTAAAAACAATTACAGATTTCACAGATAATTTTAAGAAATTCCCCAAATTTTCCAGAGCCAGTGCTTATGGGCTTCATTAGTCGAATTACTTGCCTGTAAAGCTGGAAATGGGGTTGGCACCTCCGTGTGGTGGCTAATATGGCTAGTAATTGGAGACACAGAGATGTCAACAAGGTGCCCCCCCATTGATGAGGTCCAGGGCAGGAAAATGCTATGGACTCCTGTTTCATGTGCTCAAGGTGCCAAGAGGAGTTATTGGGTTCAAGGAGGTCTTAGGCTACCAGCTCTCGAGTGTGGGTGAATGGCAGATTTTTGACTGGCATAGGGAAGCTAGGCACTATCGATATGCTTGAAGTGGCTCGTGCTGCTTTACCCCTTCTATTAATCCCACAATCTCTGATGGGGTCATGATGAAAGGCATCAGCAGGGACAATTTCAGTGCAACTGTCATGATTATGTTATGTGAATGTTTGGCTCTTATCACTTCAATGATGATGCATAGCAGTTTGATAACAGCTAGCCTCTTGGAGGCAGCTCCAGAGGAGGAAATCTTCACTATGCAGAGTGTAAATGTCACCTCAAACCAACTGTAAAAAGAGCCCAGTCACTTTACGTTTAAAGACTGCAGATACTGCTGCCATCACTTTCCTACTTAAACCCTGAATTCTCTTGCAGCAAAACGCGAGGCGCAGTGAGTGAGAAGAGACTTGTGAGGGGCGATCTTTTGAATGGGACCCAGAATTGCTGGGTTTCCACCCCAGTGAAACACTGAAGTGAATTCTCGTTGGGTGTGGGAAAGACGCAAGTTCCAAGCACCCCTCAGAAGGTGGATGCCATCAGGAGGAGGCAAGGCCAGCTGAATGGAATTCTAGTACCACCTTTGCTATAAGTGTCCTGGATGCCCTTAGGCTACCAGCTTCCAGGTCTATGGGTCAGCAGGCGTGGGGCAGACAGAGGCACTTGACTGGGGTTATGGCCAGGTCAAACCCCAAGGTTAACTGGAGCATGATTTAAAATTGTCCCTCTTGGAAGGGGTCTCATCAACATCAATTGAAGCAGGGCTGGTTGGTTGCTAAGCAACATGGTCTGATGTACCATATCTTCCTTCTCCCCTGTCTCGCAGATGAATAAGATTGTCTATACTCGTGGTGGCAAGAATACAGCAACTCGCATTAATCTAAAGGCTTTTCACAGAGGGCATGAAAGGGCATGATGCCAGGCTTGTGTCAGGGAGTTAAGTGTTAATTAAGGAGATTTTTAAGGTATGGTAGAGAATTATAGATGGATTGATAGCGGGGAGTTCCGGAGAGTTGGGCTGAGAGGTCTGAAGGCAGTGCTGTGGATGAGAGAGTGAAAGAAGGGCCAATCAGGGGGCTGAAAGGCATTTAGTGGCCATAGGGCTGGAGGGAGTTACAGCCGTAGAGCGGGGTGAGTGTATAAAATCAGTTTGAAGGTGAAAACAATGATTTTAAATTTGATGCACTGCGGCACTAATAGCAAGTTTAGTGAGGGCAGGGTTGATGAGTGAGTGGGACTCACAGGACAGGACATGGGTGGTGGAGTTCTGTGCAAGCTGGAATCTATGGTGGGCGGAGCTTGTTAGGCTGGCAAAGAGTGCATTGGAGACATTGAATGGACAGGTGTTGATAGCATAGACCATGAGGTCTATTGTACATTTACTTTTGTATTGCAGTATAAGCTACTAGTGTTGGAGGACAGAGGAACATTTGTGCTCATCAGTATTGTGTCTACTGATTGTTCTCGTGCCACAGTCAGTACAGCATGGAAGTGTTCTATAGGAAGTGTTGCGGGTTAATGGGGCTCAAAGGACCACTAATAGGATAATTGAATTAATATTACAGTTGTTTATCCACATACAGGAATACAATTGTTGCCTGTTGTTAGAATATTGGGTGGGGTGTTGGAGTTGTCTAGAACTCCCACTGTATGGGAAGCACTTGATCTACAAAGTACCAAATACAAAATAAATCTTTACTTTGTGTTTTGGTGAATCCATGGAGGTCCATTAAGTACACAAGCGTTTGCAGGTTGATACATCTGAAACATCTTTCCATCGGAGAATGAGAAGCTTGTTAACAGTTCCAGGACGCCTAATTCCCATGGGTTGCCTAATCTCCGGTATCTATTGCAGGTCAGTGGGTTTGTTGTTTTATCACACTGACCCTGTCATTTACTCGCAAGATAAACTTCCTCATTTCACAGTAAGAACAGTAAGGTCCAGGCGTGCCTTGCTCAGTTTACCAGCGCTGCTTGTTCTGAGCATTTCTGGCTTAGAATTTGAACAAAGCCAATGTTGTTTTAACAGATTACTTGACAATCACTGCCATGCAGCTGCAGATTCTACTCCAGCATCTGAAACATCGACCAGTTTAATCCTTATTCTTTTGATTTCTTGTAAGGTTTCCAACACACTTTTAAGCATCTTCTTGCTGTCATTTGTCTATGAATGATTTACAATGCAGCTGAGGAAGTCTTTTTGAAAAGCAAAATATAAATAATCCCTGTATCTGTGGACCACATAGCTCAATATCTGGAGCTGGTTTGGCATTTAAAAACGCAGCAAAACATTCCTTAATGTAACATATCCTTTAATGATTGATGGTCATGTGGACCTTCAGGGTCAATCAGAATCAGTTACAATGACAAATAAATTTATGGGAGAAAATGTCCCTCAGTGGCAGGGAGATGGGGTTGGCTGCAAAGAATCAAGTGCAGGCATTAGGCATCTCTACAATCCCCAGAATGGATTCAGTTCTTCACCAAACACAAACTCTAACTGCTGTGCTAGAATAACAAGGTAAGGGTCATTGTTGGTAATTTAGACCTTCATTGATTTTGCCCACTAAATTCTCTCTTACTCACTTCAGGTACCATGCCCTAAGAGGGCATTGGCAACCATGGTCCATAGTTATGCTTGGCAAGGTACACAGTGATTTGCTATTGCCTGCTGCAGTATGGCTGACCAGGAGACTCTCCCATTCTTGCTGCCTGCCATAGGCATATCGGAAGGGTTTGCAGGTTGATTCTCAACCTGTTTGGCCACATTATGAACACACCTTCCTTGGCCATCAAGTCCCTAGAGTGGGACTTAAACCCAGAGCTTCTGGTTCAGAGGCAGGGATGCTAACCATTGTGCCACAAGACCTTCTCTAGCCACTAAACTAGCAGATGGAAATGGGTATCACTACACCAGCTAAATTTACCATTGAAAGGGAGATTACCCTCTTTCTATTTTTGGAAAAAGAAAGTAGCGGGCCAGAATTTATTGTAGCCAGCAAATGAACAACTTTCGCCTTTTGTCCGACTTGCCCTTGTCCATTTAATTTCAATAAACTTTTGCACAAGCTGCTCTTAAATCGAAACACTTTCGATAAATAGACACCCTCTACTGGACAACCAGTGCCCATGTGAACAGGGCAAGAAATGGTGTGTCTCCTTAACCAATCAGATTGAAGAATTGTTAATAACCAATGCAGAGCTTGAACCATGAAGTGTAAATTCAAATAGTCAATTCAGTGTCAAATGAGGTTCAGAAAGAGGAATAAATGGCTGCATTTTCTAGACATGGAATATTTGTGGCTATCAGAACCACTAACAGGCCAGTAACTTGGTTGTCAGACAAGTGTGCCTTCTGGGTCAATTTTCCACAAGGAGGCCATTTAGCCTCCAGATGCGCTGTCCATTTAAGGACCCTGGGTGGGTCGAGGCAGAGGGAGGACCAATCAGTGTGCAGGCAGCCTTCACAGAGGGTGGAGTGTCAGTGTGCTGCTGAGATGAAAGCCTCAAAGGAGGATGGAGGGAATTGGGTGCGAGGAAAGGTGAGGGAAATGGCAGCCAGCTTTGTACCCTGAACACTGTCTTGTGAGAGCAGTCTCCAGAAGCTGCTCTTGCAACGGTGAGCCTCTGCTTGTGGATGCCCTCAGGTTTGCCATTTGCACCATCAAAAGTTCAGACTGCTTCTTATTATCGTGTTGCTCTGGGCTCCCCCTGGACAGCTGCCTCCTCTGAGCAGCTAAGGCTCTGACACAAAGTGAAGTCCATGCAACGCTATCAAAATGTAATTACCCTTGGAAATTTATTGCTAATGGTCCATTTAACAAGCTTAATTGGTTTCCCATCACTGCTGGACGGGCTGACATCAATACACATGTGCCACCTTCAGGAAAAATGGAAGGAGGTGGGGAAACATTGGAGAACCTACATAACACATTTTTCTCCCATTTTGCCAGCTCCCCTGCCTACAAATCTGCCTCCAGCTGCCTGGTAAAATTCCTTTCCAAAGAGAGGGAAAGAAAGATGAATTAAGAGAGAGAGAGAGAGAGAGAGAGAAATAGACGTGAAGAAAAGGTATTTTTAAAAACAATCTCCAAAAGTTAATTTTTGGTACCAAAGAAATTTTCTGACAACATTAAGACCCACCAGGCTATTAAGAAGGATACTTAGACCGGAATGGACAAGATCTAATTTTCTGTGGTGAGTTCGTTCAGTCATATCAAAATGTCAGTACAGGAACTTCACGTTCAATACACTTGAATGGGTGGTCAGACTGCATGATCCAGGTTATGGCATTTGCAAACAATCCTGGCACACTTTATGAATGACCTGCCTGACTAGCAAACATTGAAAAGAAATCTGGCAATTGGAGGTGGTACAATTTGGATCTTTACTATCTTTAATCTGGATTTTTCAATTCTTGTTTCCTACATGAATCCCAATTTTCTAGAATGTCAGGAATGTCTTAAATTATTCTTCCTCCCTAGGTAATTTATCTGGCAGAACAGACTGAAACCTCTTTACTGCCAATTATTATTAAAGCTACTCACTTTATTCTTCAGTCCTGGATAAAGGATAGGATACCACATCGGATTTTGTTTTTGTTTTAAACTATAAAGCAATTCCATTAAACAAATATTGAACAATAGAATATGTAACATTAATGTAATATTATAAATTCTATCATAGTTGTTGATAAATGAAGCATCAAAGAGGATGATTATAGGCATTTGTATATTGCTCAGTAGAATACAAAACACTCATTCTGAACACCATTTCAAATTAAATGATAAGTACAGTTCAAGAACACAAGGTACAAATGGCAAATTCAGAGCTGACATCAGAAAACATTTCTTCCTGTGGAGCTATGAGTGCCTGAAATGGAGGTACAGACAAAAAAAATCTGATATGCCATTCGATAGGCAGTTAGATACTGTGATGGGTGATTTTAGGTGTCTATGGAAGGTTGAGCTAGGAGGCTAAACAAACTCCCTGATCTATGCTTGCCTTTGCAATCTTTCTTAGCAACACTAATGGAGAAGAGAGTGTACCAGTTCAAGCAGATGTAGGTTTAGAAGAGCTGGTGTTTTGCTTGTCAACCAGTCTAGGAGTTAAGGAAGTTACTGCAACAACAGTTTGCCTGTGGCCGCCTGACTGGCAATTAAGTTCAAACTCGAATTTGAAACAGTGCCTGAAAGCTGAGTGATGTTGACTGTACAATGACTAGCTAGTAACTAGATGAAAACTTCAGGGTTTTTTTGGATTGTGCCATTATTTAGGCTCAGGGGTCGCGATTTGTGACTGGCCTGTGCCAGTCTCGGTGGGCAGCAAGTAGATTTTCTGCTATCTCCTCATTTATATAATTGTGATGTGCAGCCAAGTGTGCTGCTAGCTGGCTTATTTTTATTCTTTCATGGGGTGTAGGTGTTGACGGTAAAGTCAGCATCGGTTGCCCATCTCTAATTGCCCTCGAGAAGGTGGTGATGAGCTGCCTTTTTGAGCTGCTGCGTTCCATCTGGAAGTGGTGGTATGCCCACTGGGAAGTGTTACTGGGAAGGGAGGTCCAGGATTTTGATACCACGACAGTGAAGGAATGACGATATAGTTCCAAGTCAGGATTGGGTGTGGCTTGGAGGGGAACTTGCAGGTGATGGTGTTCCCATGTACCTGCTGCCCTTGTCCTCCTAGGTTGTAGAGGTTGCGGGTTTGGAAGGTGCTGTTGAAGGAACCTTGGTGAGTTGCTGCTGTGCATATTGTGTATAGTATACACGAGCTACTGTGTGTCAGTGGTGGAGGGAATAAATGTTTAAGTTAGTGGATGGGGTGCCAATCAAGTGGGCTGTTTTGTCCTGGATAGTGTCAAGCTTCAATTGTTGTGGGAGCTGCACTCATCCAGTCAAGTGGAGAATATTCCATCATACTCCTGACTTGTGAGGTGTAAATGGTGGACAGGCTTTAGGAGACAGGAGATGAGTTGCTCACCTTTGATTCCCAGCCTCTGATCTGTTCTTGTAGAAATAGTATTTATTTGGCTAGTCCAGTTCAATTTCTGGTCAATGGTAACCCCCCAAGATGTTGATAATGGGGAATTCGGTCATGGTAATGCTATTGGATGTTAAGGGAAGATGGCTAGGTTCTTGCTTGGTGGAGAAGGTCATTGCCTGGCATTTATGTGATGCAAATGCTATTTGCCACTTATCAGCCCAAGCCTGAATGTTGTCCAGGTCTTGCTGCCTATGGACATGGACTGCTTCAGTATTTGAGGATTTGTGAATAGTACTGAACATTGTGGAACCATCAGCGAACATCCCACTTCTGACCTTACAATGGAAGGAAGGTCACTGATGAAGCAGCTGAACAACTACAACCAACTTTCTTTGTGCTAGGTATGACTCCAGCCAGTGGAAAGCTTTCCCCTGGTTCCATTTGCTTCAATTTTTCCAGGGCTCCTCAATGCTACACTTGGCCAAATGTTGCCTTGATGTCAAGGGCGGTCACTCTCACCTCCCCTCTTGAGGTCAGCTCTTTTGCCCATGCTTGGGCCATGTGCTGCACCCACACCAGGGGGTCTAAGAGGGTGCGAGACCAGTATGTGTTTGAGTCAGCTTCCAGCTCTTAAAAGCAGTCCATCTTTCTTAAAGGGAACCTGCACTGGAGAAATGAAGGCTGCAAAAATTCATAGTTGTAGATTGAAGTTGGAAAAAAAATGCAGCACTAGCCCATGGTCTCCAAGATTCAGTGATGCAGCACTAGAGGTACTGGTCTCAGAAGTGCATTCAAAGAGAGAGGCGGTGTTTCCATCGGGGGTGCAGGTTCGCAGGTGGCCCTCATACCAGACCCTCCAAAGGGAGTGGAAGCAGGTGGCAAGGGACATAAATCCCTGGAGGTTTGCCCCCAGGACCTGGCAGCAGAGCCAGAAAATTTTTCATGACGTCACATGTATAGCCAATGTGGTGAATGCAGCATGAAATCATAATCTCATATCCACCAAACCATCAACCCCTCTCACTGCTCAATGTACCACAACCCCATCACTCACCCAGCAACAGTCCCTAAGCACTCAGGACTCATGCCTCATATTCACTACTTTATCTTACATACACGCGTGCACACACACACACACACACACTTTCTCATGATGCCAACCTCACCCTCACCTCATCATACTTCAGTGAAACAATAATCTGGGTTCTCTATTTGAAGATAAGACTACCTAGAGACAATATTCACTGGGAGACTGTGAGGCATAGTCAGACACTGCTGCTTGAGACTCACTACAAGTCATGGGGCTACTACATCACATCCTCTGTCGATGTGGTAGTGATCGACAGCAGTTTTAAGTATAAGATACACTCCCTTAAAGGTATATCCACATCATATTACAACATTCCCCTTTTTTCTAAACAAAAGGTTTGCCCTTAAAGAATCAAACTATTTACATGAAACAAAAGAAGGTAATATTGTGCCCGCATGTACTTTAACACAAATAATATTGTGTCTGCATGTACTTTAACACAGAGCAATGCATTTACACATTTCTGAAATGTATCGGCGGTTTGTTTATCCATCCAGGCATAGTCCTGGTGATCGTTGCTGGACTCTGCAGTATGTTTTCAGAATGCTGGTTGGGGGTGTTTTGTTTATGTTGCGTCTTAGGCCATATTCTAGTCACAATAGGATCACTCGGTGTTTCTGGCTGTGGTATTGTTCATATTTGGCGTCGGTTTTGTCACACTGTCATGCCATTTGGTGTTCGTACTTGATACAGTTTTGGTTCAGGGTATATGTTGGTGATATATGCTGGATTCCTGGTGCCGTCAGATGGATGTTGTACTCGAACATTCTGGCCAAAGTTCACCAAATACCGGTGGGCAATTTGTTTCCCGTGGTCAGTCATAGGCATCTTTCATCTTCACCTGTTTTTTTGAGTAATGCATCATGTACTCCTGGGAGTATTGACGAATGATGACTGGGGAGATCTGTCTGCACTCTCCGCTGAATAGTAATTCCACCTTGGTTCCGCAGTGCGATGAGGTGTGCCCGTTTGGAATGGGTATATGTATTCGGTTCAAATTGTGCTGCTCAGCTTATTGGCGGATGAACGGTGTTGCCGAGCTAAGTTATCTTCTCCCAGTGTAAACGCATGGGGCGGAATCTTCCATGCCAGCTGGCGTCGGGTGTGCCCGGCAGCAGGAGCCGACAACATGGGGAGAAAGCCAGAAATCAGTTTTACGACATTGTGAAACCAGTTTGCGACCGTCCGCTCAGCCCATCGATGGTGGGCTGTGTTTTCTGGCATCGGACATCGGGAGCCTCATTTAATACATCTGCATATCATTATAAGGCCAGCCCGCCAGAATCACCCCCCACCCCCTGCTGGATTGTCTGCCCACGTTGACGTGATTACACGCCGGTGCAGAACACGTCTTGACAAATGTCACGTGCCGAAATCGGGACTGACCGCCAGGGCCTTGCTCACATCGCGGACACGAGGAGCAGAAGGTGCTGGAGCCCAACAGCAACGGGATCCTGGAGGAACGTCCATCACATGCTGGGTGGATTCTCATGGACATGGCTCCACCATGAAGCAGCTCACGCAACGTGGAGGGTCACTTTTGAGGGTCTGTTCACAACGGATGATGGTCCGGGGGGGTGGAGAGGAAGGTTCAGCTGTGTTTGGGAGAGGAAGATGTACCGGGGGGTGGGAGGGGAAGGTCTAGGATCGACTGGGAGAGGAAGAGATGTCAGGGTGAGGTGAGGTTGTTTGGGGGGCGGAATGAAGTTGTCGGAGAGTGAGATTGAGAGGGGTGGGGGGGATGAAGGTGTCGGGGGGGGGCGGGTGAGGTTGGGGGGGAGGAAGTATGGGGGCAGGAGGGGTTAACAGGGGAGAAGATGTCGAATGAGGGTGCAGGTGTAAGGGGGGTGGAAGGTGTGAGGGAAGGAGTTTGGAGGGGAGAAGAAGTGCGGAGAGGAGAGGGAGTCCAGGGGTAAGAAGGAGTGCAGAGAGGTGGAGGGAGTAAGGGTGGAGGAAGAAATAAGGCTGGAGGAAGAAGTAAGGGGTCTGAAGGAGTCGGGATTGGGGAAGAACTATGCAGCGGGAGAGTCTGGAGGTGGGGGTGGGCTAAATGGAGGGGAGTCCGGTGGGGCGGTGGGGGGGCGGTGAAGGAGTTCTGGGGAGGAAGGTGTTTCAAGGGTGGAAGGGGTTAGGAGGAGGGAAGGGGAAGGGGAAAGAGGGTCTGGAGGGGTGAATGTCTAGGTGAATGTACAAGGGAGGGCTCCGATCAGTCCATGACTGCCTCCTGGGGAGGGAATTGAAGATGGGCGTGTATGTGGGAATGGTGAGAATGTCCGAGGGCAGAGAGGCAGGAGGGTGGGAGGGTGAGGGTGTGTTGGTGGCGGTGGAAGGGACGGAGAGGGTGATTGGTGGGGATTCGGAGGCAGACACGGATCCTGATGGTGGGAAGGAGGAAGTCAGGGAGGTTAATATGGATCAGGTGGGATTTTCAGGAAGGAAGGGAATGTGCACGTTCATCTGGACATCCACGAAGGAAAAGGGTTGTGGCTGCTTGGTCACGGGAGGGAGGTGGAAGGTGATGCCAGGGAGGGTCAACAGTGATGGGGCAAAGGAAATGGGTGACTGGGGGAGGGGAAAGGAGGGGGAGCGAATGAAAAATTGAATCACCACCATGCTGTCTAAATCAAAAGTGAAACGAGAGTTGTGGTGGGTGAGATCAGGTGCTGTATGGGAGTGTGATCATTGGCTGGGTGGAGATACAGCTCAGCTCAGGTGGATAACTGAGCAGCCGGCAGCATTGAAAATGCTCAGGGCATTGAGGTGAATGTGATACATGAAGGGTCTGCATGAGTGGGAGATGCCTACACGAGGCTCTGAAAGGCCCTGTCACACACACACTTCTCCCTCCACAATCACTCACTGGCCATCTGTTCCCTCTGTGGTGACAGAGGATGAGGTTGAGAGGGTCACAGGCAAAGGGGACTCGGAGGGAGAGGACAGCCTCTGGGATTCCTGTGTGGATGACCCAGGGGTGTCCAGCTGCTGCTGCTCCTTTCTGCGGGTGCCCGAGGGCCCCGGTCTGACTCCTTGAGGGGAAGGAGCACCTGGAGGGATGTCGAGGTTCCCCGTTTCCCCCTCATGTTGCCGTTGCAGTAACTCACCCATGGATCCCGCGATGGAGTGCAGCTCTGTGCACATCTCCGTGTTCTGCTGGACCAGGGTCTCCATGGCATCTGCCATCCTCCTCATGGAGACCTCCATACGCCCACATGTGGGCACCACTTCATCACAGAGCAGGCGGACACACTCCTCTGACTCATGTGTATCTCTGTTGAGAGCTTCCAACAGCTCTGTGTGATGTTCCCCCACCTCCTGCTGACTCTCCAGGATGAGTTGGGAGGCCAAATCCAGAGGCTCACTATCTGACTCGGGCCTCACAGATGCCTCTTCCCCAGCCGTCCTCCGAGTGCCGGGGAGCTAAACCTGCCTCCTCCTGCTGTGGACACGTGTCCGTGTGGTGACCACCAGGTTGTGAACCTGAGCCTGCTCTAGATCTCGGTCCCACTGAGGTGTGTGTCTCTGCGCTGGTGCAGGGTGAGGGTAAGCGCTGTGACGGGTCTTCCAGGCTGCTTATTTCCAGCTCTTCAATGGAGGAAGTGTCCTCTTGGCTGGAGGTGAGGATGTGGATGGAGCTGAGGGACTGGCTGGCTGAGGGTGTCAGTCACCTGGCAGAGCTCCCTGTGAACCAAAGTAGAGATAATTAGTGCCTAGCAGCAGAATCAAAAGCAGGAGAGAGAGACACTCACAGTTGCAGTGAGAGGGGGGATGATGTGGTGCAGGATCCTCACGAGGGCGTTCGCCACCGACCTCACCATCACCGCAGGCAGGGTCCACGTCCTCACCAGTCAGTGCGACGGCCGCTCCTCACAGTGAGTGAGGGGCCTAATGTGGGCCACTCCACCGCCACAGCCACCCCCCCCCCCCCCACCCCCTCCCCGGTCTGGGACCTCTCCCTGCTTCTCCTGCATGAAAACAGATGGAGAGAGTGTGAGCAGGACACATGGCACTGTGTGGAATGTTTGTGTGGTGAGCGGAGCCATGGAAAGGATGAGGACACAAAGGTGTGAGGAGGTGTGAGGGTGTGTGTGAGAGTTAGTAGTGTTGTCCCTTGAGGTGTGAGATCCCTGTGGATGTGTGATGGGTTTGTGAGTGTGTGAGTTGAGAGCGATGAGAAGAGTGAGTGACCCTGGTGGAATGGATGAGACCATTCATCCTGTAGCGGCACTGGGTGGCTGTTCTCATTTGCAAGGCATTGGCACTGACCATCACCTTCCATGCTGTATTGGTGATGCCGCTGCCCCTCCTGAGGCCAGAGAGGTGGCAGCGGACATCACACAGGCCTCCACAGCTTCCAAAATGTGCTTGAGGGACGTGTCATTAAACTGGGGGCTGCAGTTTTTTTTGTCTTTCAGGGCCGTTCTGTCTTCTGTGCAGCAGCCCTGGGCTGGGAGCCACTGAGAGGTGTGTGTGTGGCTGCCCTTTAAATATGGTGCCAAGCATGAGGAAGCGGTGGGCAAATGAGATCCCGCCCCCCATCGAAGAGGCGTGTTTCCCGGGAATGGATAATTAAGGTGAGGTATTTGGGATGATACTGCGTGAGGAGCTGCCAATGGTGGGTACAATGCTGCTGCACTTGGTGCAAATCTGGGATGATTCCGCTCATGGTTTCTCATCATAGTTGTTGTGGTCTATGACTTCTGTCATTGTCCTGACAATACCAGGGATTGTGATCAAGGACGGATCCTTGCACACCGGTAGGCCCTGTGGTCACTGGACACATGGTATCCACAACGTAACATATCGGGGTGACCAGGGTGAAATTTTGTAGCATTGCTTGAGCGTAATGTATCCCAGGAATGTAATCTCTAATCATTGTAAGCGGTGAGTTTGGTGTTGGTTGAATTGTCGCTTGCCAGTTCTGTGGGTACATACATTTCAGTGTATAACATGGTTTGCACCTGCACGGGTATCCAGTGTTGCATATAGGTTATGCTGATCCTTCATCTGTGGGGCATATAATCTGAATGGTGGTAAAGACTTCTGTTGGCACCACTGTGTCAATACATTCTCTGATGTTCACCATGCTGCATGTTGGTTCATTTTGTGTATCTGTGATCTGGTCATCCTCATCATCTGACCATATAGCTTGCTGAGATATTTTGTGGACCTTGTCTTGATGATGTCTGGTATGCACTCTTGGTTGTTTGGAATGTTGTACCTGTCTGGCCTTTGGTTGTGGCTTCTCGTGATGTTGAAGCACTTGTTTTGGCATTTGCTTTCTGCATTGGCACATCTGGTGTCACATGCCTTGCATACAGCATTAAAGCTTGGCATCTTCTGGGTGCATATATGAAGCCCCGATGCCCACATTGCTTCCTAGGCTTGCCAGCATTGGCTATCCTGTCAATAATGCATGAATTATGCATAACCTGTAGATTTTGTCTACCCATTAGTATGGCTTCCTGGTTGCATTTACTTTGCAGTCGTGCTTCCACTTTGGACCAACCCAAAGGTTACAACATATCTTTTTGGAAAGTTTCCATTGGGGATGCTATCACAAGCTCGATTATCCTGTCGGCTAGCTCTACTGCTGTGAAGTTGCAATCCTGCCCTTTGTCTCTGCATCTACTTATGAACTGGTCAATGGTCTTTGCCAGTTGTTGCCCAAAGGACATGAATTCCAGACAGTGTATTCTGAAGTTGAGTTTCAGTTATCTTTGAGTGTTGACCATATTTGATCTGGATTCTTGAGATGGCTGTTGGACAGTCCTGGCGTGGTCAAGCTGTGGAGGCCATCACTGCGTGTAGCAATTTGAAATTTTATGGCTTGTTTATCTGGTTCAGAAATATTGCGGTTCAGAAAACACAGCTCAATGCGTTGTCAGAATGAAGTAAACTCAGGTAGGAGATCCATTGTGTTCTAACTGAATGTTGGAAATTTTGTGGTCATCTTAATGTTTTCTGGAGCTTTTGACAGCTGTTTAAGTTTTTTCCAGCTATTTGAGAGTTAATTTGGCTCTGAGTTGCAGTACCTTTCGTGGCCACTGCCTTAGCTGGTCATAGGTTACTGATAGGTCATAGGTTGACTGTAATGGTGGCGCTGTTGAGCTCTTTCTGATCTGCCCAGTTTAACTTTAAACTCCGCTTACAAGGCAGTGATTTAGGTGAGGAAATGGCTGCAGACTTCAAAAATGAAAACAAACAGCGAAAAAGGCTTTTTTATAAGCTTCTTCGAGCTGTTGGGAGCTGTTACTGGATCTTCCCAGCCCAGTCTGCAGTATTTAGCTTCAGCAGTAATGGACTCTCTTCTGTCTGTGAGTTCTGTTTACAGTGAGAACCTCCAGATTCTACTATTTAAGTTCTGTTCTGCTTAAACTTCACAGCTTTTATTATTTAAGTTCTCCCAAATTAGAACAATCTTACTGGGGCCCAAAGCCTGCTGGCTGGTGCAAGATGCAATCCCAGACCTGAGGTACAGTGTGTACAATCCTGACCAAGCTGCAGAATCCTTACACATGGTGAGGCTTGATAGTGGTTTCACTTTCCCACCGATTCTTTCCTTCTATTATGTATGAAGGGTTGGGCGTTGTATATTTTGCAGTCAAATCTTCAAAAACATGCTGCTTTTAACTGCCGCCGTGTTACATTCATCTTCTTCGATGTAAACGTACCAATCATACACGAGGATTGGTGAGACAATAATGTTGGTTCTTAATTTGAAGATAAGACAATAAGCAGATACTGATCGCTGGGAGACTGTGAGGCACATGTCTGACCTCGACCACTGCTGCTTGAGACTGACTGCATGTCATGGGACTACTACATCATATCCTGTGTCGATGTGGTCGCGATTGGCAGCAGTTTTAAGATATGTGCCCTTAAAGGTATATGCACATCGTATCACAATAGCGCAACGCCCACCCCCCAGGCGGGCATTCGGCTTCATGAGCACGGCCTCCAAGCGGTGCCACTGATTGGAATTTCATTCCTCATATATCCTGCTTTCCCTGGAAAGTGACTTAAAACATTCTGAGGTTGTGAAAGGTGTTATAAAAATGCTAGTTTTCGTTGGATGAAAATATTCTTTAGCATTTTGTGTTTGGCATTGAGGATAAGAAAGGAGGCAGTAGGACAGGAAAATTTGTGAAAGTGGATGACCACTGAGCAGAGGAAACTGAGGTTACATTCACCTTACAGCATGATCCTGGAATAGTCGGAGAACTTGGTTGAAAAACGATGGCCAAGAAATTTGACCACACAGTGCCCATTTTCAGGAAGTGATGCACAGCCAATTATTTCGGTCAATCTCTCCATGAGGGGCACATATTTTTGATAATGGCACAATAAAACCTTTCCCACGTGACCCCATTTTAATGCCTCAGACTTCATGTGATCACAGAGTGAAAATTGTTAGGGGGCGTGAAAGGTTAGAGAATTGTTGAGCGGGGGTGGAGGGGTGGGGGTGGGGCTGCTTCAGAGTTTTTGATCAGGTGATTGGGAAGGCGTTAAAACTACTGGGTTTTACCTGAGAGAGCAAAGTCCTACCTGTTTACAGACTATTGTTGTAGCAGCAGCCGGGCCTCAGATAACAGATGATTAAGCCCAGGCCCACCAACAGAAAAAAAAGCCCCAACACTTAGAAAGGGGGCCTCACAGCTGTCAAAACTCAGTCTGAACTCCCACGACTACCATGGCTGCCTTGGAGCTTGTGACCCCAAAATCTCGTCCTGCGAACCAACATGGGAACTCCTGACCTTGAGCCAAACAGAAGCTCAAAGAACTCAAGCTAATGTTCCGAAGTTCCCCTTCTTGGTTGTCGGAATGACCAAAACGTGACAGACTGGTTTTATCGTTGCTATATCCTTGATGTAAAATATTGGTGGAATTTCAGTGCCTTTGCCAGTGGCTCAATTCAACGGTATTAACTATGGGCAAATATGGTCAAATGTGTTAACGCCATGATGTGTCTCAAGTCAGCCATGGAAGCAAATGAATGTCCTTCAAAGGGCAGAAACTTGTAGTGTGCATGTTTTAGCCTCCTGATACATTAAAAGAAAAAAGACCTAAAATGAGAAGAAAGGGAAACCTTGCCACAAAACAGGAGCATTGAAAAGATAAAACAGGGGAATTGAAGATAAAGAGGTATAATGAAATGCAAAGGAAAACTAGAATGACAAAGGAAGAAAAACTACTTAACAATCAAAACAAGATGCACTATAGTGTAGCATGCTGCACATTTACCCGCCTCTTTTCAATGGTCCTATTTATAGAGCTGTTCATTCCCAAACAAAATAACTTCTGTGTCCAAGCATGATGTAGTTTCCAAGCCGTCCAAACCTGAGGCCCCCAAACAATTATTATTGCTGTTATTATATTATTATTGCAACTAGAATGTCCTGAGGCCTGGGAAATACTTTCTGAAGTTTACACAATGTATTGGCTGGATCTTCTGGAAACTTGGATAACTTATGGTTTCACTGTTCCCAATGCAGAGGCTCTGTGTCCTGAAACTGTGCTTGATACCCTTGAACCATCTTTTCCCAAGTTTCATGGATATGTTATAGCTTAGCTTAGACTATATAGCGAGTAAAGACTCTCACCCACGGCTTAGCAAAGATTCGTGTTTGATAAACCTACTGGAGTTTTTTGAGGACATAACTAGCAGAATGGATGAGGAAGAATCAGTGGGTGTGGTGTATTTGGATTTTCAGAAAGCTTTTGATTAAGTCCCACATAAGAAGTTAGTGTGTAAAATTAAAGCACCAGGGATCGGGGGTAATATATTGACATGGTTTGGTTAGCAGACAGGAAACAGAGAGTTGGAATAAATGGGTCTTTTTTGGAATGGTAGGCGGTGACTAGTGGGGTACTGCAGGGATCAGTGCTTGGGCCCCAGCTATTCACAATATATATTCATGATTTGGATGAGGGAATCAAATGCAATATTTCCAAGTTTGCTGATGCCACAAAACTTGGTGGGAATGTGAGTGGTGAGGAGGATGTTAAGAGGTTTCAAGGCGATTTAGGCAGGTTGAGTGATTGGGCAAATACATGGCAGGTGCAGTATAACATGGACAAGTGTGAAGTTATCACCTTTGGTAGGAAAAACAGAATGGCAGAGTATTATTTAAATGGTGATAGATTGGGAAATGTTGATGTACAAAGGGACCTGGGTGTCCTTGTACACCAATCACTGAAAGCAAGCATGCAGGTGCAGCAAGCAGTTAAGGAGGCAAATGGTATGTTGGCCTTCATTGTGAGAGGACTTGAGTACAGGAGCAAGGATGTCTTACTGCAGCTGCACAGGGCCTTGGTGGTACCACACCTGGAGTATTGTGTGCAGTTCTGGTCTCCTTACCTAAGAAAGGATGTACTTGCCATAGAGGGAGTGCACTGAACGTTCACCAGACTGATTCCTGGGATGGCAGGATTGTTGTATGAGGAGAGATTGGGCCGACTAGGCCCTGTATTCACTGGAGTTCAGAAGAATGAGAGGGGATCTCATCGAAACATCTAAAATTCTGACAGGGATGGACAGACTGGATGCAGGGATGATAGTTCCTCTGGCTGGGGGGTCTAGAACAAGGGGTCACAATCTCAGGATACAGGGTAGGCCATTTAAGACTGAGATGAGGTGAAACGTCTTCACTCAGAGGTTGGTGAACCTGTGGAATTCTCTGCTGCAGAGGGCTGTGGAGGCCAAGTCACTGAATATAATTAAGAAGGAAATAGACAGATTTCTAGACTCTAAAGGCATCATATGGGGAGAGAGCAGGAGTATGGCGTTGAGATAGACAATCAGCCATGATCATATTGAATGGCGGAGCAGGCTTGAGGGGCCGAATGACCTACTCCTGCTTCCATTTTTCTATGTTTCTATGTCTATTCAAACAAAATAGCCTAGAAACCTGCTGTAGTATACGGTATGTAAGGGTTAATGTGTGGGGCTGTGTAAATAGCCCCTCCCATAATGATGAGGTAAGAGAACACATAACTAGGAGAGGAGGGGGAATAATGTTCATGGCTTCAGCAGTGTAACACCTAGTCATGGATAGGTGTACTTAGCTCAGTGGTATAAAATAAACCTGTTGTTTGAACATACCAATGTCTTAGTAATCATTCCGAAGCTAGACTAAGCAACATACAACACCTGCGTCAGGTTTTCAGGCATTAACTTAATGGTCCATTGTGCAGGTGAACACTCGCCCAGTGCCAGGGCTGAGTCATCCACCATATTGGATTGGAAAACCCATAGGTGCCCACAGTGCCTGCCAAAAGCATTCTAAAATGTCATTAACTCAGTTAAATAAATGTTCTAAGGTTGTTATGGACCCTTTTTGGTTTGTCCCAGCACCTGGCTTGCAATGTGATAAACTCGAGCAGCAACTCCTGGTGTTGGGAGCCAGGAAGAACCTTACAGGAGCACTATTTAAAGAGCTCACCTCCTCCATGCATTTCATTGCCTGTTTGTACTCTTAGGCTGTGAGTTTGCTTCTGGGCCTATTTTTTTTGGCTTGTTCTGCAATCCAGAAACAAAAACGTGGGAACAATGCTATGCTGGCGCTTTTGTCTGCTTTGGAAAGAGTTTAAGGGTGGTTTGGCTGGTCCACCTCTGATATAATGAAGAAGACAGGGGGGAAAGAGAGAGAGAGAGAGGGAGAGAGCTGGAAGATAAGGAAGGATGAGGACACTGCACAAGAGTCCCACTGTGGGTCTTCAGGGAGCTTGTAGCCATGTCTCTTCTTGAGAAGCGTTCCCTCCTGCTGCAGACAGAGTGCTCCTTTGCTTTAAGAGGTGCAGGCTACCTTGGATAGCATCAGATAAAATTGATTTTCTACCCACACCAACCAGGCATGCAGCCAATAAGCAGTGTGGATGGGATGCCAGCACCAATGAAATCCCAGTATCCATTTCACATGGGACCTGTGCCACGTGAACAAGAGTGTAGAGAGCACAGCCTACTCCCACCTGCCCATTTACAGGTGCAGTCGAATTTCTAGGCCTACGTTTGAACCATAGGTCCCTGAATAACTGCCCCCTGCAGATCGCTCCTCCAGGTGGGACTTTCCGGTCCTGCCTGCGGCCAGGATTTTCCAGTCCCACCGGTTCCTGCTGAGGGTGTGACCGGAAAATCCCGGCTTTCGTTTCGAACCTTTGATGATCAGATTGTATTAGATACAAAACACTGAATGGCTCAAGCTGCTACATGTCTTTCTTCCAGTTTAGTTCTGGCGTAATTGGGAAGCTGAACAAATTACAACAACAGCTTATATTGATATAGCACCCACAATGTAAGAAACCATCCCAAGGTGCTTCACAGGAGCGTTATAAAACCGAGCAGCATAACGAGATATTAGGTCAGGTGGCCAAAATCTTGGGCAAAGAGGTAGGTTTTAAGGAGCATTTCAAAGGAGGAAAGTGATGTGGTGAGGCTCAGAGGTGTAGGGAGAGAATCCCAGAGCTTGGGGCCTAGGCAAATGAAGGCACAACCACCAATGATGGAGCAGTTAAAATTGCGAATGCACAAGAGGCCTGAATTAGAGGAACGCAGATATCTCAGCGGGTTGTGGGTTTGGGGTAGGTTACAGAAATAGGGAAGGGTTAGGGGCTGCTAATGCAGTGCTCATGAAGACTGAGTTGAGATAGTTAGATTGTGGGCTACTGTTTATTCAGAGCTTTGGGGAGAATTTTCTCCCCGTTGGGCGGGCTGGTAGGGAGCGGGTGTGGAGCCGTTCACCGCCCGCGATCAGCTGGGCGCTGCCGTTTTACGTGGGCGGGCCAATTAAGGCCCGCCCAGCGTGACGCACGCCCGGTAGCGCTCAGCGCCTCAGGGAGATTAAGATCAAAATGAAACATTGAAAAAAAAAATTATTCAGACATGGCCCCTCATGTGACAGTATCGCATGAGTTGGGACATGTTTATGAATTTGCATGAACATTTTTATTAATCAATAAAACCTTCATCCCGCCCGTGGATGAGGTTTCATGAAAAATGTGAAGGCCGCCTGGGATTTTTGCCTGCCCCCCGCCGCCAACCTGAAGGTTAGACGGGCAGCCCTGTCCAATTGGTTAATTAGATTATTAATGGCCTTAACAGACCTTTGACAGTTCGGCGGGTGCGCAGCCGACTCTGGTGCGCGCCCAACAAACGAAAGATCGGAATGGCGCACGGTGACGGCAGGACGCACGCCTGAGGTCACCGTGCGTCACTTTACACGTCGGCCATGCAGCAGAGGGGTTAAGCTGCAAACTGGAAATCGGTCACAGCTACAGATTTAAAGACCTCCTGTTTTCTGAATCGGTCTTTATTTCTTGCGGAAGGCTAGAAAAAGTCAGTAAGTGAAGTCAAAAATCGTATAGATGCTTCCACCTTCACTAGAGAAACCTGCTGCTCTGTGCAGCCATTGGGGTCAGGCCTTTCCTTCTGCCCCTGCGGTCACCCTGACATACCTGCCGGAAAGCGCTCCAAACCTTTTTCCCCGTCTGACACCTGGAAAATGCAGCTGGCGATGAAAAATTGTGTACAGTCGGCCCCTTTAACAAGCTCAGTCGCTTGTTCATTCCTTATTTCAGAATGGCGGGCGGACTTCTGATTTCGGGCACCCGGTCGCCTTCCATAATTCCTGAGACGGGTGTGATGACGTTGCACTCTGACCCGACGTCACCGTGCATTATTTTATGTCTGCATGGGGGCGGGTTGCGGGGAGGGGTAGGGGGAGGCCTGTCCAATTTGCAGCCGTTAAACCCAGCCCATTGTTATTATATTCAACCCGATTTCCATTTATTTTTACTGTTTTGATCTTGTGCCTTGCGTAAGTATTTGTGACGTGTCTTAAGTCCTAGGCATATTTCCAAATCTTTCTCAGACACTGCCATGAACTCCCAGAAGATACACAAAGTGGACAAGCTTGGCTCGCCTTTGGATTTTCTCTCCTTTTTCATGAAGAATCTCCCCCTTTGCTGACCAAGTGAAACTTTCCAGTATAAACATGAATCCTATCATTTTAACATTATCGTGTATTGACCCCAAGCTGCAACAGAGTTTCAGAAATATCATCACGTCTAATATTGTTTCAGAAATATGATCATGGCTAACATTGACATTATTATAGGTAACATGGATCAGATAGCTAAAGCTCGGTGTATGATTTTTTTTTCTTTTTTATGCTTGTTGATGAAAAAAGGAGATAGTCATGACATACACAGGTACTGGTAGAGACTATTTGCTAAGAGCTCATTCATCAGACTCTTGGGTTAAAAAGGTTTTGCTTTAATTTAAAATGCTTGACCAAAGATTCACCTGAGTTATTCTGCAGGTGCTAATAGCATTTGTAAAAGGTAAGGAAAACATTCTGGAGGAGCAGGGCCTTTTCACTATCATCACTGGACTTTAGTAAATTCTAACATTCTCTCATTTATCAACTTATAATGTGTTTGTCAAACTGCCGAGGCTGGGGACTAAGGTTTCATTGTGGAGACATTCATCGTCTGCAGAGTTTAGCATTCCACTAATGCATTACTTCTTCCTTAACACTGACATGATGTGACTCACCAGGGAGAACTCCTGAAAAAAAAACTCATCAAAACCATCTGAATTGTAACAGAAATATTCTAGTTGATGGATGGAGTATATATTAAGATTGTAAAAGGCAGTGTAAGGTAAGATAACACGTTGATTACTTAACAGGCTTCTGAGAAATCTAAGCAAAGAAGCTTCATGAGTCTGAGACTTTTGCAAAATAAAGTAATACAGAATTTAAAGGAGACTTTTCAAAACCGCGGTTCAATGAAAAAATACTTTTCTGTTCAACACTCATGCTATTTTGGGAAATGTTGGATTTTAAAAAGATTTACTTCAATCAAACATATTTTCTTTTGCATTTTTTTCTGGGCAAATATTAACTTGCCTCATTGTTTATCATATTTTAAAATGCAATTTGTATTCTAAATTCCTGCTGAAGATGGTGTCTCAGTTGCAACTGATTTAGGAATGAGCAAATGTCTCCTTTTATTCTGTCCATTGCTAATGTGGAATCGATGAATGAACAATGTGCTGATGTTTGAATTTCATGACCAAAGAATGCAGTAATACTTTCCTGATCTGGATTGAAGTTAGAGCAATAACCCGGTGTAAGGATTTTGGATTCAGATAGGACTCAAAGTCCATTTACACCATTCAGTAAACATTTGATTGTTTTGAGGAAAACAGTACAAAATATTATGGAACACAAGTAGGGGGGCTAAATTTCACCCTGTACTTCCACAAACAACTATTTGCAGAATCAAACTAACCAGACCTCAAATGAGTAACTTGGCTCCAATTTTAACTAATTATTCAGAGTTCCCAGGCACCGTGTGAAAGTACTTAATTACCTTTTCATATTTCACCGGCACATGACATCCTCAATGTTTCAAAAGCCTTTGATAAGATTCTGATTTCATCAAGAGGACAGTGCCTTGTATCGGCTCTGAAGATGAGTCATACGGACTTGAAACGTTAACTCTGTTTCTCTCTCCACAGACGCTGCCAGACCTGCTGAGTTTTTCCAGCATTTTCTGTTTTTTTTTCAGATTTCCAGCAATCTGCAGTATTTTGCTTTTATCTTAGCGTCTTCTACCATGTCTGATGAACTCTAGCCACGGAAAAATAATTTCATAGAGTAAAGATACTGTTCTTTTAGGAGATCTTATTGTAGCACATATGTGGGAGATTATCAGGGACTGTTTCTCAGTGACGAAACTGAATGCCAACAGATATGGCAATATTCTTTTTGTGTCGCTATCCCCAGTGAAATGGTTAACTCTCCCTCTGAAAGATAACCTTCAACTGAATCACTGTAGATATATAGAAATAAATGAATAATGTGTTACAGTGATCTTTGAGAAAATCAAATCAGCAGCATCAACCATAATATTGCTCACTCATCTCTCTGCCGACTGAGTTTTAAATGTTTTCATTTACATTCAGTTTCATAGTTTGGTAAGATCTGTTATGATGAAAGCAACTTAATGGTAAGAGTGACCACAGAAGTCAGCAAATGCACCAGAATCCTCAAGAAAGCTTGCTGGTATCAATCATGCTGCACAAAGGTCATATGTGCTCAACCCTTGTTTTCCTCCTGGTTACATTCAGATTCATTCTGTTATTGCGGCACTTGCAACAACTACAAGACCAATTTGATTTAATATAGCATCTTCAACAAAGTGAAACCTCCCAAGGTGTTTCACAAGAATGTTATCAAATCTGAGAATTGTTAATGCAGAATAGAAAATGGATTTTATCATCTATAAATCATATACATATCCGGAGTGGTTTCTACTACTATATAGGTCGGATTAAATGCACTAGAACCATAGAAACTGCTTATAAGCCAAAGGTGAGGCTACAGCACTGCTGCTAAACATGTGCACTAATTTTAGTATATAATGCCTTACATCCAATCACAAAACACACATAAATGTACTCCATGTTTATATATTTACTTAACCAACATTAACACCATTCAATAACCAAGGAAGTAAAACACTCACAAGGATCATACTCTCACACTCATCTTTCTCCCTGACTGTTTTATCAACAAACAACAACTTGTAAGTATATAGTGCTTTTAACATAATGAAAAGTCCCAAGGCACTTCGTAGAAGTGTTATGAAGCAAAATTAGACACCAATCACATAAGGTGATACTAGGGTAGATGGCCAAAAACTTGGCCAAGGAGGTCGATTTTAAGAAGGGAAGAGAGGTAAAGAGCCAAGGGGGTTTAGGGAGTGGATTCTAGAGCTTAGGGCTCAAGGCTGCTGATGCAGGGACAATTTAAATTGGGGACACTCAAGGGGTCAGGATTAGATGAGCACAGGTATCTCAGAGGTTTGTGGGGCTGGAGGAGATTACAGAGATGGGGAGGGGCTAGGTCGTGGAGGGACTAGAAAACAAGGGAGAGAATTTTAAAATTAAAGCATTGCTTGCCTGGGATGATAGTTAAGACATGGGCAGCAGAGTTTTGGATGATGTCAGGTTTATATAGGGTAGGATGTGGGAGGCTGACCGGGAGTGCATTGGAATAGCCATGTTTACAGGTAACCAGCAAAATTGTTAAAGTGTGCATGCATACATATTGAGATCACATATCTAACATTGATGTCTATTTTGACTATTTTACTTACTAATCAGAAATGCAATTAGCTACCCTTGAATTACTAATTAGCTGTATGTGGCAAGTATCTAATGTATTGGATGACACTATACTCAAACATTCGCCTAGCCAGTTTTTTTTGTATACGATTAGGAATCTGGGTAAGCTAGTCATCAAAGAAAGAATTAATGTGTTGCATTTAAATGGTTACCTGTTGCCAGGGAGATAGCTTTGGACTATTGCATGAGGTAATTGGCTTCAATTAAGTGCTCTTACTGGGTTTATTCAACAAACTGATGCTGCATATTTATGCTGTAAAGTAAGATTCTGATCATCAGGTGAAACTGCAATTTTGCCAGGTTGGTTCCATGGAGGGTAAAATGCCAAACTTATACTCTAACCTACTAGTATCTTTTGGAGTCCCTCTGGGTACACTGGAATTGCCTGCCAAGCTTTAGCACTTAGGTGTATTTCCTAAACCATTGATACATTGGCTAGGTGGATGGGTCCCTTCATCTACCAATGTGAACCATGTAGAACCAACTATAGATGAAGCTGGAGCTCTTTGTGATTGTAGGATTCCTGCATTACACAAGTGACCCCTCCTCCTCCTTCAGGTACCATGCCCTAAGAGGGCACTGCCAATCATGGGCTTACATTGGATTGGTCCATGATTATGCTTGGCAAAGTACTGCAGTCATTTGCCGCTGCCTTCTGCAGTATGGGTGACCAGGAAACTCTCCTGCTCTTACTGCCTGCCATCAGGTGTATCGGAAGGATTTACAGGCCGATAATCAATCTGTTTGGCCACATTATGAACCCACCTTCGGTGACCATCAAATCCTAAGATGGGACTTGAACCTGGAAATTCTGGCCCAGAGATAGGGATGCTACTCCTGCGCCACAAGATCTCCTAAATTTTGCAAAGCGTAAAGCACTTTGGGACAATACGAGGTCGTGAAAGTTGCTATATAAATGCAAGTTCTTTCTTTATTCATTTATTTTCTCAGTGCTCCAGGGGCCTCATGGAATTCTGATGACCTTTTCTCAACAAAGCTATTTCAAGAAAATCAAAAAGGTTTCACTTAGTAAATGGCTAAGTGGTAGGCAGTGACCATAATATCAGCATGAGTAAGTTTGCCAATTTCCTGTCTCCTACCATGCCCCCCTCAAACTGTCTGAATCGTCATCATCAGAAAGTTTGTTTGAGAGTGCAAGTGTTTGGCGAGTGACTGTTTAACGAGTAATATTCTGTCCTTCTGCCTGATTTGTGGGAATCCAGTGAAGATATTTTTGGGTTTGCATTTTCTCTTTTTACAGGTGACAGAGGTTACTGTCTAAAATCCTGACTTGTGGCTCTAGTGCCAAGTCCCCAGAATCCCAGCCAAGAACAGTATAACCAAGCACATGGGCCTACTTGTTTAGTTACAAAGCGTACTTTTGTGGTCTTAAAGATATGTTATTTGGATAGGCCTGTGAGGAGCTTACAGTGTGGCCTGAAGAGTGTCTGCCATATCTTTGTTGTAAGTTGTGTTTTTTCACAGCACTGCACTTAAACCTGTAATTTTGATACACTGACCACAGTGAGACAGAACTGAAATGGTTTTGAGAAGGATTTCAAAGTGAAGAAACACTTTCAACTTCAAGCCTGTGGCCAAATTGATATCTCTGCAGATCTCATTCAGAGTGACTTTATAGAAGAACATTCGTGTAGAGTAACTATTGCTCAGGCCAGCCTGTACAAACTGCAAGGAGCTGGTAAGTGCTACTATTTTATGATTCATCCCAGCTAGAGTGTTGCTTATTCTAGAGTTTGTGATGTCTCCAGGAAGACCCCTTTGTACCTGCAATCCTGAAGGCTACATGCTGATTTCAACAAGGACATTGGGTTGCATTTTATGTGCCCTCGCTGGGCATGTTCTTGGTGGGAGGGTGGGGTGGGGGCATGTAAAATAGGGCGTGTGCCCAGCCCACCACCTTTCCACCCACCCCCGAGCTCACCCCCATAATACCGGGGTGGGGACCCGGGCGGGGGCTGAAATCAGCAACCCGCCTGCCATATTTAAATAGACAGTCAAGGGTCAATTAGGTTTGTTATCAACCCAATTGACCCTGATAATACACTGCCCCCACCACAAAACGTTCAGCATGGGCAGTCAGGTGGCAGTGGGCAGCCCTATCTCGTTAAAGGGTGGGAAGGAAGGGGGGGTTTTATCTTTAGGGGCTGCCCTTTGCCGATCGAGTGTTGCAGCCTTAAGCTACTCCCCTCCACAGCCTTAAACCAGCCCCCTATTCCCCTGCCACCCCCCCACTTCCCTGACCTGCCCAAACCCTCCCTGCCCAAGACCCCGGACTTACCTGTTTCCGGGGATCCATGGGCCTGCTTGCTCCACCTTTTGGAGTCCTGGTGACACCCACTGATGCGCACTTGGAACCGGATTGGCCAGCAGCTTCCGAAGGCGGGGCTTCCTCCCATTAAGGGGCAGAAGCCCCACTCGGCCCTTGTTTAGCCCACCTGCAGCGGGTTCTGGCTGCGGGGTGGGCCGGTTTGGAACGGGTCGTCTCCATGCTGACTTTGCTTCCGGGCCCTCCCCCCACCACCCCCATAACATTCAGCCCACTGAAGTAATCAAGGTGTAGAGTCACGGTCCATAGCACAGGTCGGTGAGTCAAAAAAAGAGCATGAGACAAATAAGGATTATCACCCAAGGTTTAAAAGTGTGAAGACTCTGGAAGGAATGAAAAACTGAGGGGGGGAGGTCTCTCAGGACTGAAGGAGGGAGTGATGACCCTCAGGACTGAGGGAGGGAGGGAAGTCCCTCAAAACTGAGGAGGGGGAAGTCCCTCAGGACTGAAAGAGAGTGGTGGGGGGGTTGGGGCTGAGGTGATGTCCAGCAACTCTTTGGCCTTGGGATGAAATGGGCTGGCAGAGGATGCTGTGCGACCACTCTTCATTCCTATACAGCGAAGACGCAAGGTGAAAAAAAGGGGGTGCAATGTAGGGTCTTGTAGCTGAGAAGGAAAATAGAAAAACTCAAAAGAGCAGCAATAAAACACAGACGTCCCGATAAAATAGAGAGACACAAATCACAGTGACAGAGGTAGAGAGAGAAAGAAAATTAATAGAGATAAAATTGGCCTTGGACAGTAGCACAGAAAGGGCAAAAGGAAATAGGCAGCTTACTTTTCTTTTGCTTCAATTGAAAAGATACTTGGGTTGGGTGCAAAATGAATTGCTTATTCAAATTGCACTCTCAGAGATCTTAGAGGGTAGAGGTGAGAGAGGGATTAATATCAGAAAACAAACTATTTTTTGTATCCTGCCCAAAATAGGTGTTAGAAAAATATTTCCAGATGTGTAATTTAGTTCTTGGATGAATATGGGCTTTGTAAAGGATTATGCATATTTGGGGAGAAAACAGTCACTTGGCAAGATGGTGGAAAAAGGAAATGATTTGACAGGAGCTTCAAACCTCGGGGAGAAAGTGACAAAAGTCTCCAAAAGCAGAGTTCCCGAGGTGTGTCACAAAAATACAAGTGGGCCACTCATGTGAAAAGTCAAATGGGGAAGTATGGATTAGGCCAGAGCTTCTAAGATGACAACTAATGTGAGAGCGTGCATGTGGCCTCCTGAGCTGCAGGAAGGATCAGTCGACGGGTAATTGATAGTGAAAAGCAGATATAACATTAACTCGGGATTCCTCATAACAGATCAAAGCGTCTGGCCCAATGGGCACAGCTTTTACCAGGGATAAGGGAATGCAAGATATGATTGAACCAAGCAACCCACAATTTGACAGATGGAGAAGAGTGAATTATGGAACATTCCATGAGAGATTTTTTTTTTAGTTTACTGGTAGAGATTGAAGGGTCAGAAGGGCAAAAGTGTTATTTGGACCAGGAGAAGAGCAGCAAAAGTTTCAGAAATGCCCTCATGGCAGACTTATCCAGATAAATTTTGCCAAGCTCCAGCCTGGCCTGGACTCTTACTGGACAGGAGCATGGATTAGAGAATTGTGTGCAAAGATCAGAGAGATGGATTCCTGTCACACCTGATTTTCCAGTTTTAAAGATCGATCTGCCCTCATAAGTGATTGATGTGCATTCAAATTAACCCTATCGTACCAAACAAGACAGGACTGATTTGTTGCAGGATATGAAGCAGAAGAGCGGGAAGAAAATAAGATTATGATTGGAGGTGAGGAAAAGGTCTGGGAGATTAACTGGAATACAAGACCAGTCAGGGATATGGTTCATTGGTAAGTTGTATCAGATCATTCAGAAATTCCTGTTCAGTGGGACTTGTTCTCTTTGTTGAAATAAACCGATAAAGAGGACAGATGGAGGATAAGGCAGATGAATGTGTGGCTGGGAAGATGGTGCAGGAGACAGGGCTTTAGATTCCTGGGACACTGGGACTGACTCTGGGGGAGATGGCACCTGTACAAGCCGGACGGGTTGCACCTGAACAGAGCTGAGACTGAGTTCCTTGCGGGGAGTTTTGCTAATGCTGCTGTGGGGACTTTAAACTAACTTGGCAGGGGTGTGGGAACCAGGGGAGATTATTAGCAAGGAATACCAGGATGCACAAAATACTGGGAGAGACAGATAGCACTAGAATAGAGAACAGTAAATTAATGGGTGGAGTCAGAATAAGGGCGAACGTCATAAAGTCTAATCAGGGTTACTGTGCATGGATGTGAATGCACAAAGTATAGTAAATAAGATTGGGGAGTTACATGCACTGATTGAATGAGGTGGGAGACATGATGTTGTGTCGATAACAGAGACCTGGCTTAAGGAAAGGCAGGACAGGGTGTTAAATATTCCTGGGTACAAGGTGTTCAGAAAAGATAGGAAAGGAAGAAAAGGAGGAGGGGTGGTGGTATTGGTTAAGGAGAGAATTGCAGTGCTGGAGAAAGAGGATGTCCCAGAGGGTTCAAGGACAGAAATAATTTGGCTAGAGCTAAGGAACAACATTGGTCGGCGTAGTCTATAGACTGCCAAATAGTGAGAAGGGTGTAGAGGAACAAATCTGCACGGAAATTACAGAGATGTAAACGTTATAGAGTAGTTATAATGGGGGACTTTAATTACCGATGTAGACTGGGACAGTGACAGTGTAAAAGGCGGAGAGGGGAAAGAGTTCCTAGATTGTGTTCAGGAGAATTTTCTACAGCAGTATGTGTCCAGTCCAACAAGAAAGGATGCACTGTTGGACCTGGTTCTTGGAAATGAGGTGGGCTCAGTAGATCAAGTGTCAACGGGAGAACATTTAGGAGACAGTGATCATTGTATCATAAGGTTTAGGACATCAGTAGAAAAGGACAATGTGCAATCCAGAGTAAGAATAATTAATTGGGGGAGAGCTGATTTCAATGGGGCAAGAACGGAGCTGGGCTGGATAGACTGGAATGAAAGCTTGGCGGGAAAATCTGTAGCTGAACAATGGGCTACCTTCAAAGAAGAAATGGTTCAGGCACAGTCAAGGCATATTCCCTCAAAAGGGAAAGGTAGGACAAACAAATCCAGAGCTTCCTGGGTGAAAAAGGAGATAGAAATTAAGATAAAGAAGAAAAAGCGTGGTTATGACAGGTGTTAGGTAGAAAATACAATTGAAAACCAAGTGGAATACAGAAGGTTCAGAGGAGAGGTGAAAAAGCAAATAAGGGAAGCAAAGAGGGATTATGAGAAAAGACTGGCAGCCAACATAAGGGGGAATCCCAAAGTCTTCTATCAGCACATAAATAGAAAAAGGGTGGTAAAAGGAGGAGTAGGGCTGATGAGGTACCAAAAAGGGGATTTACACATGGAAGCAGGGAGCATGGTTTAGGTGTTAATTGAATACTTTGCATCTGTCATTACCAAGGAAGCAGATGCTACTGAAGCCATGATGTCAGAGGTGGAAACTCAAAATTGATAAGGAGTAAAGTTGGATAAACTGTCAGGACGTAAAGTTGACAAGGAATCAGGACCGGATGAGATGCATCCACAGATATTGGAGGAAGTGAGTGTGGAATTTGCAGGGGCACTGTCCATAATCTTTCAGTCTTCCCTAGACTCAGGGGAGGTGCCAGAGGACTGGAGAATTGCAAACAATATGCCCTTGTCCAAAAAAGGGTTGTAAGAATAAGCCCAGCCATTACAGACCAGTCAGTTTAACTTCAGTGGTGGGGAAGTTTTTAGAAATAATTATTCAGCATAGAATTAGTAATCACATGGGAAATGTGGGTTGATTAGGAAGAACCAGCATGGATTTCTAAAAAGGAAATCATGTTTAACTAACTTGTTGGAGTCTTTGGAGAGGTAACAGAGAGGGTTGACGAGGGTAATGCTGTTGATGTGGTGTACATGGACTTTCAAAAGGCATTCGATACAGTGCCACACAACAGACTTGTGAGAAAAATTATAGCTCATGGAATAAAAGGGGCAGGAGCAACGTGGATACAAAATTGGTTGTGTAATAGGAAACAGAGGGTAATGGTCAATGGATATTTCTCGGGCTGGACAAAGATTTGGAGTGGAGTTCCCCAGGGGTCGGTATTGCAACCCTTGGTTTTCCTGATATATATTAATGATCTAGATCTTGGTGTGCAGGGGACAATTACAAAGTTTGCAGATGATACGGAACTTGGAAGCATTGTGAACTGTGAGGGGGATGGTGTAAACTTCAAAAGGACATGGATAAGATGGTGGAGTGGACAGATAGGTGGCAGATGAAGTTCAATGCAGGGAAGTGTGAGGTGATGGTAGGAAGAACATGGAGAGACAATATAAAATAAGGGGTACAATTGTTAAGGGGGTGCAGGAGCAGAGGGACCTGGGTGTATATGTGCATAGATCATTGAAAGTGGCAGGACAGATGGAGAGAGCAGCTAACAGGAGCATGCAGTACAAGAGCAGGGAAATTATATAACACACTCATTAGACCTCAGCTGGAGTATTGTGTACAGTTCTGGGTGCCACACTTTGGAAGGATGTGAATGCATTGGAGAGAGTGCAGAAGAGGTTTACAAGAATGGTTCCAGGGATGAGAAACTTCAGTTATGAAGATATTTTGGAGAGGTTGGGACTGTTCTCCTTGGAGAGGAGAAGGCTAAGGGGAGAATTGATAGAGGTGTTCAAAATCATGAGGGGGCTGGATAGAGTGGATAGGGAGAAACTGTTCCCGCTCGTAAAAGGATTGAGAATGAGTGGGCATAGATTTAAAGTGTTTTGCAAAAGAAGCAAATGTGATGTGAGAAAAAACTTCTTCACACAGCGAGTGGCTCGGGTCTGGAATGCACTGCCTGGAAGTGTGGTGAAGACAGGTTCAATCGAAGCATTCAAGATGGCATTAGGTGGCTATTTGAATGGAAACCGTGTGCAAGGGTACGGGGAAAAGGCAGGAGAATGGCACTAAGTCATAATGCTGATTTGGAGAGCAGGTGCAGACAGGATGGGCCGAATGGCCTCCTCCTGTGCTGTAACAATACTGTGATTCTGAGAATGTCATTGGCTTATACCAAGGATCTGTAATAGTGGAACTGTGCTCCCTCACTGGTGCATGGTAAAAGAATTGGTTTGATAATGTTGGTTCAGCAACATCAGCTTCCTTTTGGAATCCTTCCATCACTTTTGTGTGATCATCAGGTGATGTTTTAAGTAATAGCTACTGTGGAGTCAATCAAAATTAGATGTACACTTGAAATAAAACCAGAAAATGCTGGAAATCCTCAGCAGGTCTTGCAGCATTGTCAGAATGACACTCGATACATGTTTTGCAAGCTCACTTTAGCTTGTGTGAACTTCCACAATCCCTTGTGCCCTTCTCTCCTTCAATGTGGCAGTTTGAAGTTACCTAATAGCTGCAATGTTTCCTTTTGTGTGAAATGCCATATCCATGGAGCCACATCCCTTCTTTATTTCGGTGGACACTTATCTTCTACTGGGTGGAATTTAATGCCCTTCCCCGAGGCAGGTTTGGTGGTGAATGGGCATTTCATTGGGCAGGAGGGCAGTGGGTGAGGGCCTTGGCCCTGATTAAGTCCGTGGTGGAAGGTTTGTGGATGGCTTTCCTGCCCTGCTGCCAATTGAGGGCCTTAAGTGGGCAAAATTGATGTCCACTTAAGGGCCTCATCCCACGGCTGCTGGTATTCATCCAGTGCCAGGTCAGGGACTCACCATGTGGGAAACCTGAAAAGCAAACCCTGCTTTCAGGCTCAGGGTGGGGGGGTCCCTTGTTCAAAGGCACTTGCAGCGCCTGACCAAGGGATCTGGCATCGGGAAGGGGAGACCAGCTGAGAGCTGCACACCAGCCCCCCACCGCCCCACTCCCCTGTCCCCCTTCCCCACCGACCCCCCGCCATCCTGCCATCACTCACTTGTCATCTGGGTCCCTCGGCGACACTGGGCCTGGTGTGGGTACATTGCCAGCAGCAGCCACCGCTCCTGATAGCACTGCTGAGCAATGCCTCTGATTGGCTGGCAGTCTCGGGGGTGGGATTTCCACCACCCTCTCCTACCCCCCCGGGGTCCTTGATCCTCAGGAAGGCCCAGCGCTGCCCACTTAAGTGACTGATTGGCACTGAATATCCAGGCCTCCCCAAAAGGTGATGACACGGGGGTCCCACTGGCTCTCCGGCTGGTGGGCAAGAGCCCTTTCACCACCATTAAATGCCACCCACTGTGTCATGGTGGGCTGACTGCTCTCTCCCTCCGGTATTAGTTGTTTGCTCATCTATTTGACTGATCAATACCCTTGTCCACTGATCTCCAGTAGCTGGTTCCTTATGATTTAATTAACCTCGGAAACACTTCTGCCCGGACGAGAGGAAATAGTTTGCAGAGTGCTGAAGTGCAAAATAACTTTTCATGAGTTCAGTCACTTCTATCAGGAAATTCTTTCCTGGTTTGTGAGCTGCTTTCTTTTCACCAAATCACTCTTCTTTCTATTTTTCATTGGTAGTAGCTGAGTTTGTTTTTCTTTTCAGAATGAGATGTAGCAAAATAGATTATGGGGTAGATTTTCATCTTCACAGCCCGTTGATAACCTATAATATGTGTGCGGTCGGCTCCACCAGATCACTGCCTAGGCGGTGAAGATAAAAACAAAATCCATCCCTACCTTTTTAAAAGAAAAGGAATGGGACTTGACAGTTCTGCTCGAATGAGCAGAAAATGTCAGAGGCACCAGTAAAGTGCAGAGAGAGATGTTGGAGCAGTACAGATAATTCAGTAATGTATTCTTCCCTTTTTAATGACTGTGGTGCTCATCAGGATGGAGGTTATTAGTTTTGGGTTAGAGAACACTTTCCATTTTTGGAATCATGCAGACATGATAAATAAATGGTGCCAATTAGCAGCAAAGTTTGTCCCATACCTATTAGGATCTAGATTCAAACTACCATTTCCTGTAGCACCCTTATTTCTAAAAAAGACCTTTGACCCTCCCGTGTGAGCTGGATTTGAACTTGGGTCTCAGAGATGAAAGCTCAATATCCAACCGATTTTACAACTGGTTCCTTTTTAGATTTTTTTTTTATAATTTACCTTTGTGGTACAACTAACTTGTACTGTACTACGCTGGCACATAGTTTGCACTTTGCAAATGAAACAGTAAATAATTACCCAGAATTTGCTGTGCTCAGGATAACAAAAGCGACAGCAACTTCTGGAGTCTGCACATGCAACAGGATAACATGGGAATCCAGAGACTGCTGTCGGTGATTCTTGCTGAATGAGGTGCAACTACGTTTGAACAGCAAACTAACTTCAGAATTTCTGCTGAACACCCTCCCTAGCCCTGAAAAATTAATTTTATATTTGTGCAATGTCAAATGTCTCCATTATGATAAGAAACACATGTTAAAAAACATATTTTTTCTCTTTTCAAAAATTTGTTCATTTTCATTTTAATCTCCATTTTAATCCAATAATAACCGTTTATTTTTCTCACATATTAAGTGTTTTTAACTTCCTGGTTTGCTGTGTGTGAATACTTCAATGTGACTGGTTGCTTACCTGCTTGCTGACATCATTGCTGCTGCATACCAAGACATCCCCTTGACCTGGTGCCAGATTTAACCCATTATTGGGAAAGGCAAAAGCCACACCAGAGAAATAGCTAGATCTTTGTTGACAATTTTCTATCGGGTCAGCCCCCTTAGGGAACCCCCATGCTTTGCTGCAGACTGCAAAATCTGGGCCAACACAAGCAGCAAATAGTGCATTTAGCTGTGAGCCTGTTGCTCAGTGTTTGGAAGTACTCATACATGTGTTCCGACAATGGGTCTGCATATTATTTTTTCTCTTATCATTTGCTGATAATCTAGTGTATTTTCAGCAGTTTGTGCTGCATCTGGCACAGAAGGCTGCCACATAATCCAGATGCATATCTGGCCCACTCACCAGTCTTCATCATAGGTACAGAGCTACCTGCAGCTCTGTAAGCTTGTGAATCACCAACACGAGTGCTCATCAAACACAGAGTGTGCAGAGTTTTCACTAGTTGAGTTCTAGTGGCAAGGCTAGTAACATAGCACAGTGAGACCAGAGGAAGGATGAATGTGCACTGATATCAGTGGAGCTGCTTTCAAACTGAGTGTTGGATACCAGAAAAATGGTTTCATGTTTGGAGAATCTTAGCACCATGATGGACCAAAGGATTGAAAAAGATCAGAAGATCCAACTCAGAGGTATATATTACTATCCCGAAAGCAGACATATGTGTGGAACCAATAAATGACTACTCTGAAGTCCACACAGGAGGCAAGGACAACCAAGCTGAAGGTTTCAATATAGCTCTCTGTGACTCAGTGGTAAAGCAATACAGGGATTTCATCTTATAATGATTTGAATCATATGATCGAGGAGTGAATGGATATTAGGGCTGGATAGCTATAGCTGCAGGAAATCATAGCAAAAAGCTTCTTATGTAGAAAGCATTTTGGATGTATTGTGCCCAGAATGAACAATGAATCCTTCCCCCTTGATATATGCACTGGGTAATCCCTGGTCTCTGAAACCAATGAAAATAGCATTTTGATAGCCCCGAAGGTAATTTAGTCTCTGAGGTTTCAGCATTACTGGGGAGACTGGAGTTTTATGGAATAATTTTGACTTTGCCTAATGGTGTAAAGTGGTTGACATTGGATTAACTGCCCATAATACATAGGAGGAGATATGTATACAGGGTGGCTGGTCCAATGTCAGTCATATTACATTATGACCCACAGTCAAATTATAACAATTTTATAAACCTCATAATTGTAACACTATAGATTTGAGTGTAAAAGTTAAGGCTGACAGCCCAGTGCAATAATGAGGGAGTGCTGCTCTGTCAGCAGTGATGTCTTTCAAATTAGATGTTAAACTGAGACCCCCCACCTACCCATTCAGATGGATGTGAAAAGACCCCATGATACTAATTCACAGCATGTTGAGCCGGAGGTCTGATTAGGCGCTGTGTTTTGGCCGGGATTTTCTGGCCCCGTCATGGTGGGATGGGCCATGGGAGATCCGGCGGCCCAGACAAAAGTCCATTGACTTTCGGGGGGACTGGAAAATCCCGGCAACGGATGGGGCTCGAAAATCCCGCCCTTTGTCCCATTAGCGAAGGCATTTTGCTGGCTTCCAGCTATGGTTCAAAATTGCTGGGTACTGTATTGATATTTGATATTTCCAGCAAAGACCAATGTGTGCTGTCAGAGGAAAATCTTTATCACTGTCTCAGTCCAAAATATGTAGGGAACACCCAATACCACTCGGTCAACTGTACAAAATTCACATCATGCTATAAATTGCAACTGTGGAATTTCAGTGGCTGACGTTTATTACCTAAGCCTGTCTTAAATTTAGAGAGGTAATGTATGTAATATTTATAGTTTTTTGTATGCAACATTACTACTCACACCATATAAAACTTCTGTGAAAAACCTGCAATCTAAAGGGTTGTGACTTTTTTGATGTTGTAACTTTCTGCTCACAATATAGAGCTGTGTGTGTTATAGTGTGACAACTGCAACTAATAGATATATATCCCCAGGAAAGTGTTTTTTTTAATGATGATGGACCTTATAGGCCATGGGTTTTGAGCACTATCACCTTGTTATTTTGAATGTTAAGTTAAGTTATAGAAGAAGAGTCGCCATTCAATCTACATGATCAGCTCAATTCTTTGTTCAGAATTTAAAGAAAGCATTGCATTTATATGGTGCCTGACACAACCACCAGATGTCTCAACGTGAAGTTTCAAGGGTATTCACTTTTGTAATGTAGGGCATTGCAAAATGACAGCCAATCTTGCACACGGCAAGCTCCCACAAACAGCAAGGTGATAATGAAGCGATTGCTGTTTTCCTGTTGTTGACCGAGAGATAAATATTGGCCTGGACACCAGGGAGGACTTGCCTGTTCTCCTGTGAATTAGTGCCATGGGGTCTTTTCACATCCATCTGAATGTGTAGGTGGGGGTCTCAGTTTAACATCTAATTTGAAAGACAGCACTGCTGACAGAGCAGCACCCCCTCATTATTGCACTGGGCTGTCAGCCTTGACTCTTATGCTCAAATCTATAGTGTTACAATTATGAGGTTTATAAAATTGTTATATTTTGGGGGACCGTGGTTTTAAATTCAGGTTAAATGAAGGGGACCAAATGACCTGTTCTGCAGTCTGCCTACTGGTAATCCTGGATGGTTTGATTGTTAGGAATCAAAGGAAGGCTTGGAAGGTGCAGGACATTTACGCTTAAGGGTCCACAGAAGTAGTTTCTGAGTAGACTCTGATGCTGGGATTTTCCAGCCCTGCTGGTGTCGGGCATCATGGCGGGTGGGGAGGGGGGGGAGGAGACAATATGGTGAGAAGGACAAAGGTCGGATTCGCCAGTTTGCGACCATCCGCTCCACCCGTCAATGGCGGGGCCGAGTTTCCCGCTGCCGCCAAACCTCGGGAACCTCATTTCAATACTTTAGCATCTCCTTATCAAGCCCTGCTCACTGGAATCATCCGCCGCATGTCAAATTTACCGCCCACTTCAGCGTGCTTCACGGCTGCTTTCACAAGGTGTGCACCTGGCGACCTGAACTTTGAGGGGAACTCGGAGGTGAGTGCTCACAATGTTGCTCAGCTCTCGCGAGTGTTGCCTGTAGCACAGCTGGGGGGCACAGGCAAGTCACTTTCTCCTGGCTGGCTTTCAGTGTGGAGATGGGGTAAGGGCTCCAGTGTAGGTCAGGCTGGACTGGGGGGTGGTGGGGTTTGTGGGGGCTGCGGGGGGTGTTGTGGGGGCAAGGCAGCACAGACTGAAGGAAGTACTCAAACACATGCTGGGGTGGGGACAGTGAGGGAAGCAGCCACACTCTTGGAAAAGCTTGTCAAAAGAGAATTCTTCCACAGCTGAGACTGTTCTGCCCACTCAAGCAATGCAAAAAGCATGAAAGTGCCACCAAATTCTCCAGGACTTTTCACCCCTCAGGCACAGACTGCGAATGAATGTGTGTTTTAGGGGGTAGCAGAACAATTAGCCGACTGGGCAAGTTGTAGAATCCCCTTGCGATAGGCGGCCATGGTGCAGTCACTGGTGGAGGAGCTTGTCACAGCTCCTTGTAATGTCTTTATTCAGGTTTGGACCAGTCTCCCTCATGGTTCAACCTAACAGTGCAGCCTTGCAGTGTGGGTTAGGAGAATGCCTGTGCCTGAGCTGAGAGCACAGCCTGCAGTCCAATGGGCAAAGCTGCCGCCAATCGGTCAGGTGGAGTGAGGCGGAGGTGGGTGGGGTTTCAGACAGCCAATGAGCGCGCTGCACACTGGCCATCCAAGTGGTGTCCAGCACTCTCCTGCATGCGCAAAGGGGGCCTTCAGACTTAACCAAGAGAAGTTCTTCAACACCCATGCTAACCCACACGTCTATCTTTTTGATCCTGCAGGAGGAGAACATCAGGATCATGGATCCTGGTGATTTAGTAGGATGCCTCGTGGCTTACAGAGAGCAGAGAAGAAGAAGAAGAGAGTGGTGGAGGCACCTGGCTTGCCAAAGAGAGGAGCACCTCCCTCAAGATGTCGGGCAGAAGGGTCTGCTGCGCATGCAGCTGAAGATCCACAGCGAGCTGTCACTCTTAGGCACCTTGCTAGACCCTGGGTCTATATACAGCGCCTGTCGTTCCTGTAGATGACTGAGAACCAGTGTCACCGAAGACTGCACATGTCTAGGGAACAGGTTGGTCACATCTGCCACCTGCTGCAGGATTTGGTGCCACGGGGACACAGAGGGCATCCACTGCCAGTGGCTGTGACAGTGACCACGGTGCTCAATTTTTACACCAGTGGCTCCTTTCAGAACTCCACAGGTGACCTGTGTGGGATCTCGCAAACCTCCGTGCACAAGTGTGTCCAGAAGGTCATGGACGCCATCTTCACGAAGGCACAGAACTTTGTACATTTCGCCCAGGATCAGGAAAGCCAGGAAGCAAGGACGCTGGGATTTGCGCCGATATCAGGTTTTCCACAGGCGTAGGGTGCCATCAACTGCACTCACGTGGCACTTAGATCTCCATGGCAACAAGCAGTCAACTACATCAATTGCAAAGGCTTCCACTTGCTGAATGTTCAGCTGATTTGTGACCACCACAAATGCATCCTACAGGTCTGCGCACAATTCCCAGGGACCGTCCATGACTCCTACATCCTTAACAGGTCTCAGATCCCTGACATCTCCCAGGGTCCAGGGAGGCTGCAGTGTTGGCTCCTCAGGGACAAGGGCTATCCACAGAGGACGTGGCTGATGACAAATGATAAGACGAATTTAAAGTTTCATGGTTGCATCTCTATGATATGACCCTGATCACAGAGCGCAAGCGAGCTTCCCTCAGCCAGACAGGAGTCAGACATTCTCACAGGGTGTGTGAAGATCTATGGAGTGTCCTCACTGCATGTAGTCATCATCCTCCTGCAATTGAATGGCTATTAGGGCCTCCACTGCATCTCCATGGCAGTATGTGCATTGCCATCAGTCACACAGGGGTCAAACATTCATAGATGTCCTCACTGCATCTCATCATCATCCTTCATGAACCTTGCGGCTATGAGGGCCTCCTGAGAGCGCCTGTGGCTTGGCGACCTCAGACTACAGTACAGCGACGGTATAATGAGACTCATGCTGTGGCTCAGACTTTGGTGGAGCAGACGATCGGCATTTTGAAAATGAGGTTCAGGTGCCTCGACAGATTGGAGGGTAGCTAATGTAACCCCACTATTTAAAAAGGGAGGCAGAGAGAAAACAGGGAATTATAGATCAGTCAGCCTGACATCGGTAGTGGGGAAAATTCTAGAGTATTATAAAAGATTTAATAGCTGAGCACGTGGAAAACTGTGGCAGAATTGGACAGAGTCAGCATGGATTTATGAAAGGGAAATTATGCTTGACAAATCTACTGGAATTTTTCGAGGATGTAACTAGTAGAGTTGATGAGGGGGAGCCAGTGGATGTGGTTTATTTGGACTTTCAGAAGGCTTTCGACAAAGTCCCACATAAGAGATTGGCGTGTAAAATTAAAGCGCATGGGATTGGGGGTAGTGTATTGAGATGGATAGAAAACTGGTTGGCAGACAGGAAACAAAGAGTAGGAATAAACGGGTCTTTTTCCGAATGGCAGGCAGTGACTAGTGGGGTACCGCAGGGATCAGCGCTGGGACCCCAGTTATTCACAATATATATTAATGATTTAGATGAGGGAATTAAATGTAATATCTCCAAATTTGCAGATGACACAAAGCTGGGTGGGAGGGTGAGCTGTGAGAAGGATGCAGAGATGCTTCAGTGTGATTTGGACAAGCTGAGTGAGTGGGCAAATGCATGGCAGATGCAGTATAATGTGGATAAATGTGAGGTTATCTATTTTGGTAGCAAAAACAGGAAGGCAGATTATTATCTGAATGACTATAAATTGAGAGAGAGGAATGTGCAACAAGACCTGGGTGTCCTTGTACACCAGTCCCTGAAGGTAAGCATGCAGGTGCAGCAGGCGGTAAAGAAGGCAAATGGTATGTTGGCCTTCATAGACAGAGGATTCGAGTACAGGAACAGGGATGTCTTGCTGCAATTGTACAGGGCCTTGGTGAGACCATACCTGGAATATTGTGTGCAGTTTTGGTCTCCTTATCTGAGGAAGGATGCACTTGCTATAGAGGGAGTGCAGCGAAGATTTATCCGACTGATTCCTGGGATGGCGGGATTGACATATGGGGAGAGATTGAGTTGTTTAGGATTATATTCGCTGGAGTTCAGAAGAATGAGGGGGGAATCTCATAGAAGCCTATAAAATTCTAACAGGACTAGACAGGGTAGATGCAGGAAGGATGTTCCCGATGATGGGGGAGTCCAGAACCAGGGGTCACAGTCTGAGGATATGGGGTAGACCATTTAGGACAGAGATGAAGAGAAATTTCTTCACCCAGAGAGTGGTGAGCCTGTGGAATTCGTTACCGCAGAAAGTAGTTGAGACCAAAACATTGAATATTTTCAAGAAGGAGTTAGATATAGCTCTTGGGGCGAAAGGGATCAAAGGATATGGGGAGAAAGCAGGAGCAGGCTATTGATTGGATGATCAGCCATGATCATAATGAATGGCAGAGCAGGCTCGAAGGGCCGAATGGCCTACTCCTGCTCCTAGTTTCTATGTTTCTATGTTTCTATGACAGGTCCAGTGGAGTACTGTATTACAGTCCCCAGAGAGTGTCATGCATCATCTTCCTTGCTGTGCGCTCCATCATCTGCTGCTGCAACTGGGGGAGGGCCTAGCTGAGGAGGAGATGGATGAGCTGCACATCTCCTCTGATAACGAGGACATCGATGGGGATGACGATGATGAGGTCCTCAAAGGTGAGGATTGCAGTGATGAGGCCATCGCACTGGCCAGATGAGGCAGGCAGGCTCGGGAGGCCCTCATAGCCGCATGATTCATGGAGGATGGTGAGGCAATGAGGACAGTCCTGATTAGTTTCTGATTGGCTCTCCTGTCCTTTCCCCTCGCCCAGTCACCCATGTCATTTCCCCCATCACTGTCGACCCTCCTGGTATCAATTTCCACCTCCCCACGATCACCTACCAACCCGAACCCTTTTCTTTCCAGGATGTCCAGGTGAATGTGCACATTCCCTACCTTCCTGAGAATCTTACCCTCATCCACCTTGCCCTCCCTGACCTCCTCCTTCCCACCCCCAGGAACCGTGTCTGTGTCCGTATCCCCACCAACCACCCTCACCGTCCTTTCTACCGCTACCGACGCACCCTCACCCTCCTACCTTTCTGGCTCACTCTACCCCCTCCCATACTCACCATTCCCTCCTACGACGCCCACCCTCAGTTCTCTCCCTGGGAGGCAGTCACTGCATGATCCTCCCTTGCACGATGACCTGGACATCCCCCCCTTACTCCCTCCTCCACCCTTATTTCCTTCTCCCCTGGACACCTTCCTCCCTCTAGACTCCTTTCCCCTCTGAACTCTTAATTCCCTGGACTCCTTCCTCCCCCTGTACTTCTGCCTCCCCCTGGATTCCTTTCCCCCCTCCGAGCTCCTTCCCCACTCTGGATACCTTCCCTTACACTTTCCCCCCGCCCCCGCTTACACCTAGCTCCCCACTTGCCATATTATTCCTGTTATACTTTCCTCCCCCTGTACTCCCTCCTCCACCTCCCAACCTTACCCCCGCCAACACCTTCGTACACTCCCAACCTCACCCCTTACACCTTCATTTCACCCCCATCCCAACCACACCCCCCCCGACACCTTCATTCCCCTCCACATCAGCCCCCGACACCTTCTTCCCTGCTTTCCCAACCTCCCCCTTTCCCAACCTCCCCCAGTACACCTTCATCTCCTTCCCCCCATTCCTAACCCACCCCTCCCCATACACCTTCCTCTCCCACTCACAGCTAGACCTTCCTCTCCCCCGCCTCGCCCAACGTCCGCAGCAGCCCATGGCCAAGACCGCGAAGTTCCGAAGCAGGCCTGAGACATCAGCAGAGACCTCCCATCTTCCGTGAGCTGCTCCGAGGCAGAGCCATGTTCATGAGAATCCACCCAGCAGGTGGTGCACGTGTTCCTCCAGGGTCCGGTAGCTGTCGGGCTCCAGCATCTTCTTCTCCTCAGACGTTGGCGATCTAAGCAAGGTGCTAATGGGAAGCCCAGGCCTCTGCATGTCACACTTGTCCTGGCGCCTCCTAGGCTGGCCTGTTTTCCTGTCGGTGTAACGGTAAATCTGGAGTGTGGGGATGATTCCACTCGGGCCTTACTTTGCATCCCATTACCGGGATGGGTTCAGGTCGGCCTCCAGTGGGATTGGCGTTCCGCCATGGCAGATGCCATCGGATGATCCTGCTGTGCTTTAACCCTGGTGTGAAACTGACTTTTGGCCTTCTCGCCGCATTGTCCTCCCCCGCACCCCCCTCCTCCCGCCCCCCCCGCCCCCCCCTCCACCCCTGCTATGTCACCGAACGCCAACGGGGCTGGAAAATTCCGGCCATTGAGTGCAAAAGCAAAGAGATCATCTTACTCCTTTATAAATCACTGATCACCTCGCCGGCTGAAGTATTGTGTTCAATTCCTGGCACCACACTTTAGGAAGGATGTCAAGGCCTTAGAAAGGGTGCCGAGGCACTTTACTAGAATGGTATCAGGGATGAAGGACTTCAGTTACATAGCAAGATGAAGGGAAACTGGAGTTGTTTGGATTGGAGAAGCTTAAGGTCAAATTTAGTGGAGGTGTTCAAAATCATTAAGGGTTTTGATAGAGGAAACATTGAGAAACATTTTCCACTGGCGGAAGGGGCTGTAAACAGAGGAAACAGGTTTACAATAATTGGCAAAAAGAAGCAGTGTGATGTGAGGATGAAAAAATATATGCAGCGAGTTCTTATGACCTCTGACTCACTGCCTTGAAAAGGTGACAGGCACAGATTCAATAATCACCTTCAAAAAGAGCTTTTAAAATGGGAACAATTTTCAGGGCAATGGGCATAGGGCAGGGGATGGAACGAATTGGATGGATCTTTCAAACAGCTGGCAAAAGCACGATGGGCTGAATGGACTCCTGTGCTGTATCATTCTCTGAATCGTAGAATCATAGAATGGAATCTGAAGGAACAATTCACCTTGTGCCACTCCCCTGCCTTTTCCCTGCATTCCTGCAAATTCTCCCTTTTCAGATAATTATCCAATTCCCTTTTGAAAGCCTTAGTTGACCCTGCCTCCACCACACTCTCAGGCAGCACATTCCAGACTCTAACCACTCACTGCGTGAAAAAGATTTTCCTCATGTCGCCATTGCTTCTTTTGCCCATTACCTTAAATATTTGTCCTCTCGTTCTCGATCCTCCCACCAATGGGAACTGTTTTTCCCTATTTACTTCGCCCAGGCCCCTCATGATTTAGAATCCCTCCATCAAATCTCCACTCAACCTTGTCTTCTCCAATGGGAACAGTGCCAACTTCTCCCATTTTCCTGTGTAAGTTCCTCATGCCTGGAACCAGAACTGGACACAGTACTCTGGCTGAAGCAGTGTTTTATACAGGTTTAACATAACTTCCTTGCTTTTGTATTCTAAGTCCCTATTGATAAAGCCAGGATGTCATATGCTTTATTAACCCCAACCCGTCCTCCCACCTTTAATGATTTATGCACATATACACCGAGGCCCCTCTGGTCCTGCACCCCCTTTAGAATTGTACCCTTAATTTTATATTGTCTCTCTGTGTTCTTCTGACCAAAATGAATCACTTCACACTGCTGCTCATGAAATTTCGTATACCTCTTGTCCGCCCATTCCAACAACCTGTCTATTTCCTTTTGAAGTTCTACACTATCCTCCTCATGGTTCACAAATACTTCCAAGTTTTGTATCATCCGCAAATTTTGAAATTGTGCCCTGCACACCGAGGCCTAGGTCATTAATATATCAGAAAGAGCAGGAGTTCCAAAGCTGACCCCTGAGCAACCCCATTGTAAATGTTCCTCCAGTCCAACAAACAACTATTCACCATTACTCTTTGTTTTCTGTCATTCAGCCAATTTTGTATCCATGTTGCTACTGTCCCTTTTATTCCATGAGCTCTAACTTTGCCAGCTCTGAAGAAGAGTCATATTCCATTCGAAACATTGTTTTTCTCTCTTCACGGATGTTGCCAGATCTGCTGAGCGTTTCCAGCACTTTCTGCTTTTATATATTATCAAATGCCCTTTGGAAATCTGAAACAAAAACAAAAATAGCTGGAAAAACTCAGCAGATCTGAGAGCATCTGCAGAGAGGAACACAGTTAACGTTTCGAGTCCGTATGACTCTTCATCAGAACTAAGGAAATATAGAAATGAGGTGAAATATAAGCTGGTTGAGGGGGGTGGGACAGGTAGAGCTGGATAGGGGGCCAGTGATAGGTGGAGGCAAAGAAGAGATTGCCAAAGATGTCATAGACAAAAGGACAAAGGAGTGTTGACAGTGGTGATATTAACTGAGGAATGTGCTAATGCTGACATTAAGGGCAGAAAGCAGGACGAGCAAGTGACAGATAGCCCTAATGGGGAAGGGGTGGGGGGAAGGGATTGAAATAGGCTAAAAGGTGGAGATAAAACAATAGATGGAAATAAATTTAAAAATAATGGAAATAGGTGGGAAAAGAAAAATATATTTAAAAATGATAAATAATTGGAAAAAGGTGGATCAGAAAGGGGGTGGGGATGGAGGAGAGAGTTCATGACCTGAAGTTGTTGAACTCAATATTCAGTCCGGAAGGCTGTAAAGTGCCTAGTCGGAAGATGAGGTGCTGTTCCTCCAGTTTGCGTTGAGCTTCACTAGAACAATGCAGCAGGCCAAGGACAGACATGTGGGCAAGAGAGCAGGGTGGAGTGTTGAAATGGCAAGCGACGGGGAGCATGAAGCGGCACCGAAGCCCCCTCCCACAACTCTTTCTCCGGTACATCGATGATTACTTCGGTGCTGCTTCATGCTGTCGTCTGGACCTGGAAAAATTTATTAATTTTGCTTCCAATTTCCACCCCTCCATCATTTTCACATGGTCCATCATTGACACTTCCCTTCCCTTCCTTGACCTCTCTGTCTCAATTTCTGGTGATAGACTGTCCACCAATATTCATTACAAGCCTACCGACTCCCACAGCTACCTCGACTACAGCTCCTCACACCCCGCTCCCTGTAAGGACTCCATCCCATTCTCTCAGTTCCTTTGCCTCCGTTGCATCTGTTCTGATGATGCCACTTTCAAAAACAGTTCCTCTGACATGTCTTCCTTCTTCCTTAACTGAGGTTTTCCACCCATGGTGGTTGACAGGGCCCCCAACCGTGTCCGGCCTATCTCTCGCGCATCCGCCCTCACACCTTCTTCTCTCTCCCAGAACCATGATAGGGTCCCCCTTGTCCTCACTTATTACCCCACCAGCCTCCGCATTCAAAGGATCATCCTCCGTCATTTCCGCCAATTCCAGCATGATGCCACCACCAAACACAACTTCCCTTCACCCCCCTGGTGGCATTTCGTAGGGACCGTTCCCTCCGGGACACCCTGGTCCACTCCTCCATCACCCCCTACACCTCAACTCCCTCCCACGGCACCTTCCCATGCAACCGCAGAAGATGCAACACCTGCCCCTTTACTTCCCCTCTCCTCACTGTCCAAGGGCCCAAACACTCCTTTCAAGTGAAGCAGCATTTCACTTGCACTTCCCTCAATTTAGTCTACTGCATTCGCTGCTCCCAATGCGGTCTCCTCTACATTGGAGAGACCAAACGCAGACGGGGTGACCGCTTTGCAGAACACCTTCGGTCTGTCCGCAAGCATGACCCAGACCTCCCTGTCGCTTGCCATTTCAACACACCACCCTGCTCTCATGCCCACATGTCTGTCCTTGGCTTGCTGCATTGTTCCAGTGAAGCTCAACGCAAACTGGAGGAACAGCACCTCATCTTCCGACTAGGCACTTTACAGCCTTCTGGACTGAATATTGAGTTCAACAACTTCAGGTCATGAACTCTCTCCTCCATCCCCACCCCCTTTCCGATCCACCTTTTTCCAATTATTTATCATTTTTAAATATATTTTTCTTTTCCCACCTATTTCCATTATTTTTAAATTTATTTCCATCTATTGTTTTATCTCCACCTTTTAGCGTATTTCGATCCCTTCCCCCACCCCACCCCCACTGGGGCCACCAGTCACTTGCTCGTCCTGCTTTCTACCCTTAATGTCACCATTAGCACATTCCTCAGTTAATATCACCACCGTCAACACTCCTTTGTCCTTTTGTCTATGACATCTTTGGCAATCTCTTCTTTGCCTCCACCTATCACTGGCCCTCTATCCAGATCCACCTCTCCCACCCCCCTCAACCAGCTTATATTTCACCTCATTTCTATATTTCCTTAGTTCTGATGAAGAGTCACACGGACTCGAAACGTTAACTGTGTTCCTCTCCGCAGATGCTGTCAGACTTGCTGAGTTTTTCCAGCTATTTTTGTTTTTGTTTCAGATTTCCAGCATCCGCAGTATTTTGCCTTTTGGAAGTCCATGTACACCACATCAGCAACATTACCCTCATCAACCCTCTCTGTCACCTCATCCAAAAAGCTCAAGCAAGTTGGTTGAACATGATTGGCCCTTCACAAATTCATGCTGGCTTTTCTGAATGAATCCACATTGGCCCAGTCTGATTCCACAATAACCAGAGCAGATCTTCTCCAGAGTACAGGTAAACTTTGAATGTCATGTGTTTTTTTTATATTTGTTACCTTGACCAGGAACAAGGCAGGCAAAACTATTGAAAACATATGAGAAATGGGACTGAATGGTGGAGTGGTGGCAGCTGCTCAAGGTTGCATTGTCGGAATACTGTTGATCTGCACCGAGCTTTGCTGATGATCTGTGAATGGGGAGCTAACACCTGACCTAAGAGTGCATGCTATTGTCAACAATGCCAAGACTGAGAAATGCTCAGTTTCCCTGAGGGTTCAATCTCCCCACATCATAAACAGTTCATGCTTAATGAAAGAAATGAATTAAAAATGGAAAGGGACAGGGCGTGGATGTTGAAGGTTTTCACCATTTTTATATCTATTGTAAGTTAACTGGAATTACTGAGCAGTGTTATATTTCCAGAGTGGTGTGCATTCACCTGCTTTCACCAGACACATAATTACTGTAATTACCTAACACCTTTTCTAAGAAGTATCACTTATTAAATTAAAGTGTATTGTGGTGGCTTAGTGGTATTGTCAGCAGACTTGTATTCCAGAGATCCAGAGTAATGCTGTGGGGACCAGGGTTCAAATCCCACCACGGAAAATGGTGAAATTTGAATTCAATGAAAATCCGATGACCACAAAACCATTGTCCATTGTTGTAAAAACCACCTAGTTCACTAATGCCCTTTAGGGAAAGGAAATGTGATTCCAGACCCACAGCAATGTGGTTGACTCTTAACTGTTGCCTGAACAAGGGCAATAAATACTGGCCTAGCCAGTGATGCCCACATCCCATGAATGAATAAAAAGAAAGTAGTAACAAATCAGTTTTAAGGAGGACTTGTGGTACAATGGGAAACATCCTTACCCACTGGTGCCCAGAAGCTTCAAGTTCAAGTCCCACTTCAGGACTTGATGGCCATGGAAGATGTGTTCATGATGTGGCCAAACAGGTAGATTATCAGCCTGTAACTCATTCCAATATGCCAGGTGGCAGGTGTTAGGAGCTGGAGAGTTTCCTGGTCAGCCATACTGCAGAAGGCAGCGGCAAACCACTGCAGTACTTTCCTAAGCATAATCATGGACCAATCCAATGGAAGTGCATGGCTACCAATGCCCTCTTAGGGCATGGTACCTGATTGAAGGAGGAGGACGGAACTGGAAGAGCACCAACAACAGAAGTTATACTTATATAGCACCTTTACCATAATAAAACATCCCAAAGTGCTTCACAAGAATGTTGTTAAACAAAATCTGACACTGAGCTACAAAAGGAGATATTAGGGCAGATGACCAAAAGCTTGGCCTAAGAGATAGGTATTAAGGAGTATCTTAAAGGTGGAAAGCAAGATGGAGGGGTGTAGGGAGGGAACTCTAGAGCTTAGGGCCTAACAGCTGAAGGTGCAGTCCTCACTGGTGGAGTGATTAAAATTGGGGATGTTCAACACGCCAGTATTAGAGCGCAGAGATCTTGGATGGTTGTGGGGCTGGTGGAGGTTACAGAGGGAGGGAGGGATTAGGACAAGGAGGGATTTGAAAACAAGGATGAGAATTTTAAAATCAGGGCATTGATTGGCCGGGACTCAGTGTAGGTCAGCGTGCACAGGGGTGATAGATGAGTAGAGCTTGGTGCAAGTTAAAACATGGGCAGCAGAGTTTTGGATAACCTCAAGCTTATGGAGGATAGAATACACGAAACCAGTCAGGAGAGCATTGGAATAGTCATGTCTAGAGGTAGGTAGCTGCAACCTTAATTGAAATGCTATTAATATCAGCAAACATAATACTGAATAAATGTCATTTAGTAAATGTATTAATTGCTAAGAAGATTCTATCATAAATGCTTTTATTTATTTTTATAGATTATGGCCTCAAGTTTGATTGTTGATGAGCAGGGACTCGATAGATCGACCAGCCTGCATCTGTGCTGTACTATTCTATGATTCTTTGATTAGCAGGTAAATATTGAATGCATTTGTACGATTTTATTTTAACAGATATAATGGCCTGGATTTTACAGTGAGTGGCGAAGGAATGGTACACGGTGTGCATCTCACTGACGCCCACAGATTGCTTTGAGATTTCCCCTCATTCATTGCGATGAATTTTTCTGCACTCCCAATGATGTATTTGAAGGTGGTGGTTGGTGGTGGCTGGGGGGTGATGGTGGGTGGGGGGTGGTGGTGGGGGTTGGGGGTAGGGGGGTTGGGGGGGGGCGGTCATATAAAATAAAGCAGATGGCCCCGCCCACCCTGATCTGTCCCCTATATCACGGGGTTCGGTGGGAGAGTAAGGTGTCAGGCCGCCTGCCCACCCTTAGCCCTTAAGTGGACAATTAACACTTAAAGGCCTCATTCCACCTCCGCTGCAATTGTCCTGCCCATGGGAGGAAGGCAGGAAGAAGGCTGGCAGCTGGTTCACTAATGTCCTTTAGGGAAGGAAATCAGCCGTCCTTACCTGGCCTGGCCTACACGTGACTCCAGACCCACAACAAAATGATTGCTTCTGAACTGTTCTCTGGAATGGCCTAGCAAACCACTGAATCAAAGGGCAACTAGGGGTGGGCAGCAAATGCCAGCTTTGCGAGTGATGTCCACACCCAATGAAAGAATAATAGAAGCTTGACAGTGTGGGCTGCTATTGGGCAGGAAGGTGGGGTTATATTCTTCGAGGGGGTCCCATGTGCCCCTCGGGGCAACTCCCCAAGCTAGTACCCCCCCAAAACCCCCTCCCCCACACCCCCTCCCCCAGCCTCTCTGGGATCTCGCAGCCGTGCCCACCCGAAATATCCGGACTTGCCTGAAGTTTGGTCTCCGTCTTCACTTCTACTTTGGGTCTGGTTGTGGTCCCAGCAGTGGCCACTACTCCCTCCTGGCATTGCTGGGGCTTGGCTGGCAGCTCCCTAGGGCAGGGCTTCCAGTTCCTGAGGGGCAGAAGTCCCACTCTTAAATAATTAAGGCCGCCCCCCCTCCCCCCCCAGTAATATCGTTGTGGGGCAGCCAGATTTCATGTTGGCTAATGTTCCACTGACCTATAGGTGGTGGGGAGTAGGCAATCCATCCACCCCCGTGTAAAATGCACTCCATTGTCTTTATCAGTGTGGCATTCTATACGGGTGTGTATCGTCCCTGACTGGTCTGCAGTGAAACCCTCATCCATGTCTTTGCTAATTCCATACTTAACTATTCCAATGCACATTGGCAGGTATGATGTGGTGGGCATCATGGTGACATGGCTGCAAGGGGATCAGGACTGGGAGCTAAATATCCAAGGATATACATCCTATCGAAAAGATAGGCAGGTTGACAGAGGGGTAGGGATGCTTTGTTAGTAAAAAATGAAATTAAATCGATAGCAAGAAATAACGTAGGGTCAGATGATGTAGAATCTGTGTGGGTAGAGTTGAGGAACCGCAAAGGTAAAAAAAACCATAATGGAGTTATGTACAGGCCTCCGAACAGTAGTCAGGATGTGGGGCACAAGATACACCAGGAGATAGAAAAGGCGTGTAAGAAAGGCAAGGTTACAGTGATCATGGTGGATTTCAATATGCAGGTAGTCTGGGAAAATCAGGTTGGTAGTGGATCCCAAGAAAAGGAATTTGTGGAATGTCTACGAGATGATTTTTTGGAGCAGCTTGTGGTGGAGCCCATTAGGGAACAGGCAATTGTAGATTTAGTGATGTGTAATGAGGCAGATTTGATAAGGGAGCTTAAGGTGAAGGAACCCTTAGGAGGAAGTGACCATAATATGATAGAATTTACCCTGCAATTTGAGAGGAAAAAGCTGGAATCAGATGTAACGGTATTACAGTTGAATAAAGGCAACTACAGAGGCATGAGGGAGGAGTTGGCCAGAATTGACTGGGAGATGAGCCTAGCAGGAAAGACAGTGGAACAGCAATGGCAGGAGTTTCTGGGAGTAATTTGGGAGACACAGCAAAAATTCATCCCTAGGAAGAAGAAGCATACTAAAGGGAGGACGAGGCAACCATGGCTGACAAGGGAAGTCAGGGACAGCATAAAAGCTAAAGAGAAAGCATACAATGCGGCGAAGAGCAGTGGGAAACCAGGGGATTGGGAAGCCTACAAAGACCAACAGAGGACAACTAAAAAAGAAATAAGGAGGGAGAAGATTAAATATGAGGGTAAACTTGCCAGTAATGTAAAAGAAGATTGCAAGAGATTTTTTAGATATATAAAGGGTAAGAGAGAGGATAAAGTGGACATTGGGCCCCTGGAAAATGACACTGGAGAAGTAGTAGTGGGGAACAAAGAAATGGCAGAGGAACTGAATAGGTACTTTGCGTCAGTCTTCACGGTGGAAGACACGAGTAACATCCCCAAAGTTCAAGAGAGTCGGGGGGCAGAGGTGAGTATGGTGGCCATTACCAAGGAGAAGGTGCTAGGAAAACTGAAAGGTCTGAAGATGGATAAATCACCTGGACCAGATGGATTACTCCCCAGAGTTCTGAAGGAGATAGCTGAAGAGATAGTGGAGGTGTTAGTGGTGATCTTTCAGGAATCACTGGAGTCAGGGAGGGTCCCAGAGGACTAGAAAATCGCTAATGTAACCCCCCTGTTTAAGAAGGGAGTGAGGCAAAAGACGGGAAATTACAGGCCGATTAGCCTGACCTCGGTCGTTGGTAAGATTTTAGAGTCCATTATTAAGGATGAGATTTCAGAATACTTGGAAGTGCATGGTAAAATAGGGCAACGTCAGCATGGTTTCATCAAGGGGAGGTCATGCCTGACAAATCTGTTAGAATTCTTTGAGGAGGTAACGAGTAGGTTAGACAAAGGAGAGCCAATGGATGTTATCTACTTGGACTTCCAGAAGACCTTTGACAAGGTGCCGCACAGGAGGTTGCTCAGTAAGATAAGAGCCCATGGTGTTAGAGGCAAGGTGCTAACATATGTAGAAGATTGGCTGTCTGGCAGGAGGCAGAGAGTGGGGATAAGGGGGTCCTTCTCAGGATGGCGGCTGGTGACTAGTGGAGTTCCGCAGGGGTCAGTGTTGGGACCACAACTTTTCACTTTATACATTAATGATCTAGATGAAGGAACTGAGGGCATCCTGGCTAATGTTTGCAGATGATACAAAGATAGGTGGAAGGACAGGTAGTATTGAGGAGACGGGGAGGCTGCAGAAGGATTTGGTCAGGTTAGGAGAATGGGAAAAGAAGTGGCAGATGGAATACAACGTGGAGAAGTGTGAGGTCATGCACTTTGGTAGGAAGAATAGAGGCATAGACTATTTTCTAAATGGGGAGAGAATTCAGAAATCTGGAGTGCAAAGGGACTTGGGAATCCTAGTCCAGGATTCTCTCAAGGTTAACTTGCAGGTTGAGTCGGTAGTTAGGAAGGCAAATGCAATGTTGGCAATTATTTTGAGAGGACTAGAATATAAAAGCAGGGATGTGCTGCTGAGGCTTTATAAGGTTCTGGTCAGACCACATTTAGAATATTGTGAGCAATTTTGGGCCCCGTATCTCAGGAATGATGTTCTGGCCCTGGAGAGGGTCCAGAGGAGGTTCACGAGAACGATCCCAGGAATGAAAGGCTTAACATATAAGGAACGTTTGAGGACTCTGGGTCTATACTCGATGGAGTTTAGAAGGATGAGGGGGGATCTGATTGAATCTTACAGAATACCGAAAGGCCTGGATAGAATGGACGTGGGGAAGATGTTTCCGTTAGTAGGAGAGACTAGGACCCGAGGGCACAGCCTCAGAGTTAAAGGAAGACCTTTTAGAACAGAGATGAGGAGAAACTTCTTTAGCCAGAGAGTGGTGAATCTATGGAATTCATTGCCACAGAAGGCTGTGGAGGCCAGGTCATTGAGTGTATTTAAGACTGAGATAGATAGGTTCTTGATTGGTAGGGAGATCAAAGGTTACGGGGAGAAGGCGGGAGAATGGGGTTGAGAAACTTATCAGCCATGATTGAATGGCGGAGCAGACTCGATGGGCCGAATGGCCTAATTCCTGCTCCTATGTCTTATGGTCTTATGGTCACTCCTGGCTGGCTTCCCTCATTCCACCCTCCGTAAACTTTAGACTCAAAACTCAGCTGCCTGTGTCCTTACTCACTCCAAGCCCATTCACCCATCATCCCTGTCATCACTAACCTACATTTACTTCTGCTTAAGCAACACTTTGCATTTAAAATCCTTATCCTTGTTTTTAAATCCCTCCATGGCCTCACCCCTCACTACCTATAATCTCCTCCAGTCCCACAACCTTCTGGGATATTAACATTCAGCTCATCCATCAACCCTGACCTTAACTGCTCCACCATTAATGGCTGTGCCTTCAGTTGCCCGAGCCTACGCTCTGGAATTCCTTCCCTAAACCTCCTTACTTCTCTATCTGACTTTCCTCCTTAAAGATGCTCTTTAAAACCTACCCCTTTAGTCAGGTTTTTGCTCATCTATCCTCTTAAGTAGTTTAGTGTCAAATATTTGCTTTACAACACTTCTGTGAAATGCCTTGAGTCTTTTTTTTGTACTTGAAAGCGTTACACAATTACAAGTTGTTATTCTGGACAAAGCAAAGCAACAATGAGGTCCTTCAAGAAATCAGATTGATGGATCCTCACTAATACACACAGAGACCAAACCAAGAAGTAGAAAGAATGCAATATAAATTAGATTTAAATCATGTATTTAAAACTAATTAAAAATTTTGAAATAGAGATAGAATTGAGGCAAAGAGATAAGAGGCACAAGCAGAAAAATAACTTTAAAAAAATCAAAGTTTATTTTAAAAAATGTTTATTTTTAAAAGTCTTCATCACACATTCTTCTATGATGGAATGAGACTCCATACTTGTAAAGTTAATTTGTCAGGGCCAGGGAGGCTGTTTGGCAGTACTTGGCATTCACTATAGGTGACTGGTTAGCTCAGTTGGCTCAATGGCAAGCATGCAGTTCAGAATAACACCAAGAGCACAGGTTCAATCTCCAGCTGAGGTAGACTTGGGACCTGCCTCCTCACCCTGCCCCTGAGAACAGAAGGCAATGGCAAACCACTACTGACAAAATCTCCTGAGGAAAGCAACTCAGATGAAGCATGAGCAGACAAAGAGCCATTAACCCTTTATCACTTACCATACCTTTAAAATCTCACTTACTCCTGAATGTACCAACCCTAACTTTCTCAGCTGTTTTTAGTGCAGAACTGCCATGCAAATATATCAAATTCACATCATTGCATTCGTTTCAGTGCTGAATCTGTTGGCGAGGATTGCAACAGCACACCTTATGGGGGAAAAGGGTATCTCTAAAAGGAACTTCTAGGTTTCCATAAAAGCAAAATACTGCGGGTGCTAGAAATCTGAAACAAAAACAAAAGTACCTGGAAAAACTCAGCAGGTCTGACAGCATCCACGGAGAGGAATACAGTTGACGTTTCGAGTCCGTATGACTCTTCAACAGAAGGACTCGAAACGTTAACTGTGTTCCTCTCCGCAGGTGCTGTCAGACCTGCTGAGTTTTTCCAGGTAGTTTTGTTTTTGTTGTAAGTTTCCATGTTTAACTGTACATGTCCATACTCTGGAAGGTTCACTCCATTATAATAGTGAACAGCCTCATCGTTATTCTCATTGTGAATTCCAGGTCATTAATCTCTCTAAAAGTACATTTCTACAGACACTCAGGGTGTAAAATATTATCAAAATGTCCATACATAAAGCAATGTTTTGGCTCTTATTCACAAAATAATTCTGAACTAATCTTTGAGTAAAAGTTGAGAAATGATTCAAATGAAACTGTCAGTAAAATAAAAAAATGACCATTTCTGGGATATATTTTCTGACTGATAGAATTTCTCTGCGAATGTTTAAACTATCATACCATGTTGCACTTTTAAATGTGGCAGTAATCCCAGATTAGTAAGGAGTAGAGGCATTTAGCGAAATCATGGTTGGCCTAGTTGAACAGTGCCTATTGGGAAATATACCCCACTCTTCTTAGGACCGGTGTTGTTATTAATGTTATAATTTTCTAATCCATTACCTTGTTTCTCCCTCAGCTCCTGAAGTCCTGATTCATGTCTGGAGTCAGCCAGCAAGCACCGATGGTCTTGTGCTCTCGCAGCCTTACCAGACTTCATGTACCAGCTGCAATATTGGGGGTAGAGTTTTAGCGCATCACCTGGTCATTAAACTGGCATTGTTGCTCAGCTGCCCATGAAGAGATTTTGGCATTTCTAACATGGGCAGCCGATCTACAATTCTCGTTTTATGCCAGGTCAATAAATGGAAAATCTTCTCCATCGAGTGTCGACAGGTCGTTCAACCCCAGAGTAAAAAAGAATGAAAGAAAGAATGAGAATGAACGGAAGTGGGAAAGAATTTAGATAGCACCTTTCACAACTTCAGGACATCCTGAAGTGCTTTACAGCCAATTAGTTACTTCTGAAGTTCTGCCACTGTTGTAATGTAGGGAAGTCAGTGGGGGTTTTAGCGCTGCCCTCATGAGTTAGATCTCTGACTGATTTTCCCACCTCCTTTCCCAGCGCTGTGGATGCCATAACTACAACATTCTTACTACCACATCCGCTGAACAAAGTTAATTTTAGTGCAGTGGAGGGGTTGACCCTGGGACCTATTTGATCTGTGTGATTCATGCACTGGAAACACTGAGGAGTGAGTCATCTCCCCACTGAGTCAAACGAGGGACCTTCCTCACGATGTTTCTCAGCAAAATATTGTCATTGAAAAATCTTTGCTGTCGAGCAACATTGTTGTACATTCCCACAAAAATCACAATCAATGGTGAACGTGGGTTGCTTAAAACTAAAGCCCTTTCTCTAATGCCGTATTTAGTTTGAGATAAGCTGAAATTGTAGAAGGAATTTTTAAAGTTCGTTGTGCCAAATTCTAGCTCATAGCGTCCTCTGCTAATTTTACAAGCCAAGAACATAGTGGGACTTTTTTGGACCAACGCGGCAATGTCCCTGCAGCCATCGTTTGCACAGGTTTTATATGACTCCACAGTGACCATTTGCTACGGCAAAAGATCTTGGAGAGGAATTTGAATGGTAGGTTGCAAAATGCCTAATAGCATGCATTCATCCATCCACAGACAGAAACGCTGAAGTAACCTGATATATAACAAATATCACACTTTGAATGGATGCAGTCCATTATTGATGGAGCCTCTCTGCCATTGACAGCAAGCCAGCATTAAAGGATTGCTAAGTAAACACTACAGGAAAAGTGTTATATGCAACAGTATAACTAAGTGTGTTGAATCTTCATTTTCCTCTCTTTATTCTTTCCTTTTTTTAACTTCCTCTTTCTCCAAAAGAAAGAGGGAGGAAGGAAGTAGGCAATGATAGGAAATATTTATGGTAAGTCTCATTTTTATCCCTTGGATTTAAATGTATTTTATTGCCTTAAACAAGCGTGTTCAGTTGTACCCTTATTCAATGCAAAATAGTATGGCATTTGGAGATATGGAACTTAAAATTTCCATTTAACTTTACGGCCTAATCTATCATGCCCCAGCATCACAATTTACGTCACACTGTTGGAGCATTACCACAACTATGGCTGAGGATATGACTAACAATTGCATGACTTGGGTTTAAGTTCTTGATGGGTTTCTTTGTATGATTTTCAAGACCTAGCCTGCACACCATTAACTCTTAACCACAGCCATCTCCCAAACACTTGTGCCACCAGGGTTAGAAAGTGTAATTTGTCACTAACTTTAAATTCAGCAGTTCACATATGTATCTTAGGGTGATTGGCAATGAAACACCTTTGATCCTTGCAGCTACTGTAAAAATGGTCAATTTAATGTGACTTAAAACTTCCAAGTAACTGGTAAAATAACAAATGCCAATTGAACTTTTGGGACCAATTCACTTTTGAAGAAAAAATATCCTTTTGCAATTTTTAAATGTTTCATCGACTTCAAGGTCTTAAGGTCAAAAATGCAGAGGCATGTTTATAAAAAATGGGAACAGAAAAAAGAAATTTGGTTACTGGGGAAATGACTTATTTTAGATAAACACAGTCTCTGTGATGAATAATAATGGCAGAGTAAAATTGCTACTGCATTTACAACTCTAAGAGTGAACGAGTCTGAGGTAGAGAGTAAGCACGTAAATTAATTAAATGCAAAATTAAATACTTCACAATGGAACAACGGTTTAATAAAATTTAAATTCAACTGGCCTTTAGTAAAGATGATCTGTAACCGTGATCATGGGATGGGCATGGCATGGGGAGGGGGAGGAAACACTGCTTTTCACTGACCTGTGATAGGGATCAATTGGCGCAGTATGAAAAGCTTAAGGCAGTTTAACATTGGAAGCTGCCTGGAGCAATGGCACTGCAATTACTGCATTCTTCCGAAGGGTTCCTTTTTCATTCTGTATGATTGTTTTGTAAAATGTGATTTTTTTCCTTTTCATTTTCCCTACTTTATTTTTAACTTGGCTTCCAGACATCATTTTCCTTTATCCCGTTTGTCTTAAGATTCCTTCCACTGGTCATCCCATTGATTTAATTCTGGATTTCCTTTTTGTTCAACTGCTTCTTTACCCCACCTCATTTCTTTTTTTTCCCTTTTCTTCCCTTATTTTTTTATCTGTTTCCATGCGCAGCCCCGGTTAGATCTAAAGTAGAAATTTATGCCAATAGTTTATATACCACAATACCAGGAATCTTGATTCTCAAAGCTTAGAACACACATTGACATACAAAATGTTACGAGACACAGAAAGTTCTATCCAATTCATGTTTCGCTTGTCCTGCAAATGAAGAAAAAGGCTAATGGGTTTGTAACTCCAGTTGGGCCCTGGATGAAACGAGGTGGGGTCAGCCCCACTGGAGCCCAGAAAATGGTAGCGAACCTGTTCTCGATTTCAATGGCCGCTGATGGGACACTGGGATGGGTGCCACCAATGTGGTCTTACTGCCACGTTGCATCCTCTCCCCATGAACGCTAATAACCCTGTCCGTGAAATATAGGGTGGGATCCAGGCTTATCCACACAAATAGACTGAGGATCTGCCCGACCATTCTTCTGCTGGCCACCTCCAAGACTGTTGTGGCCCGCAAATCGTTTGGTGCTGTTAGGATTAAGCCAATCATCTTCATTGGAAAAGGTTTGAAACAACAGCGTCACCATCAAAGATTTACCGCATCTACTTCCCCAATGGCCCTACCAAGATTTACATCAGCCACTCATGGCATCAATCAAGAAAATCAAGAACAATGAGCAATATTTGTTTCCACTGCTTCCAAGCATTCTACTGGATGTTCAGGTTGTTTGTCTTTCAGCAGCAATACTATTGAAGCCATTATTTTTTGGCTTGGAGTTGACCTTGGATGTAAATTTGCCCCAGGGTGAAAAGATTTGTCACGCACTGTCGGAACTGTAAAGAGCACTTTGTAGGGTTGACTTTCTTGGTACAAGGGCAGTGCTTTAGCAGGGAGTTACAATTGTTTTTGCCCTTTTTTTTGCACATTGGTAGGAGAGCACAAGTTATGTTTTCTGGAGGTTTCTAAAACAAATGTGCAACTGGGTGCCTAATCCGAAAGAGCCTTTGAGAATCCTGCTTAATTTACTAAATAGCCACCTAACTGCTATCAGTAGGATCAGTGAGGCAAATCTGCTATGGGTGGTGTCATTTTGGGTGATGCGGAAGGAAAGTTCAGGGTGTGTAAATCCAAATTTGGTGACAATGGTCTTTAGGGGCAAAATTTGCAGCTCGGCAGGTGGGTGCGCACCCAACCCACTCGAATGTAAAATGATGCGCGTTGACATTGGGCGAGCGTCCTGACGTCAACATGCATTCACGTGATATTTTGTTTGCCGGGCGTGTGCCAGAGTCGGCAGTGTGCCTGCCAACAATTAAAAGGCCTATTAAGGCCATTAAGGAGACGTTTGAAAATAAATTTTTTGCTGCCCGTCCAACCTTTCTGTTGGCGGGCAGGTGAAATGGAAATCTCATCCACGGATGGGATGAGGTTTCCTAAAGCAAATAAAAATAAAATAAAAAATTTAAAATTTAATTAATAACATGTCCCTGCTCATGTGACTCTGTCACATGATGGGACATGTTTAATTACATCTTTCATGTCTTTATTAATTTCTTTTAACACTCTTCATCTCTCTGAGGCAGCTCTGTGCCTCAGGGAGGTTATCAAGCGTGCACTCGCACGCATGCACCAAGTTCCCACTTGTCCTGCTCGCAGTCCCCCCCCCTCCCCCCTCACTGCCCACACAGACAGCGCTGGGCACTGCCATTTGCGATTCACACTAGGCGGGCCTTAATTGGCCTGCCAACATGTACTCGCCTTCTGGCCTCAATCGTGGGTGGTGGTCGGCTTCTGAACCGCCCCTGCCAAGCCAGCCCAATGAGGGCAAAATTCTGCCCTAGGTAATAGTTAAAATACTAAGAATATGGAGCTACCTTATGTGCAATGCTGGGACAACCCGACCAACATTTTCCTCTATAGATGACATAAATGGTCCCAAAATCAATAATATATTGATTATAATATAATACTAATATTACTATTTCAACAATAAATTTAATTATATAATGACTTTAATCCCTCAATAACATTACCCTGCCCTGGCTTACATATTGCTGAAACCCTCATCCATGACTGTGTAAGCTATAGACTTGACTATTTCAATGCACTCCCACCTTCCATCCCCCCCAAGCTTTGGCTCGTCCAAAACTGCGCTGTCCGTTGTTCTAACTGGCTCCGAGTCCCGTTCATGCACGTTTGCTGAATTACACTGGTGCCCAGGTAAGCATCGTCTCCATTTAAAAATTCTTGGTTAGGATTTTCTGGTCCCACCCACAGTGAGAATCATCACCGGTGGAACGGAAAATCTGGAGAGGCAGCCAAACATATTTTTGTTTTTGTTTCAGATTTCCAGCATCCGCAGTTTTTTGCTTTTATCTTAGTGTTTAATTGACTGCCACTTCTCTTCAAGGAATGCCTACCTTGAAGAAGTATTGCTCTTCTCCCCAACAGGATCTTAGTTCTGATGACGAGTCATACGGACTCGAAACGTTAACTGTGTCCCTCTCCGCAGATGCTGTCAGACCTGCTGAGTTCTTCCAGGTATTTTTGTTTTTGTTTCAGATTTCCAGCATCCGCAGTTTTATGCTTTTATCCGCCGATTTTCGGTGGGTGGGATGGAAAATCCCAGCCCTCATCTTTGTTTTTCGAATCCCTCTATGGCCTTGCCTCTCCTTACCTCTTTAATCTCCTCCAGTCTCACAGCCACCACCTATCTGCACTACTCTAATTCCGGCCTCTTGAACGACCCCGATTTGGTGCTTCACTATTGGTGGCTGCGCCTTCTGCTGCTAAGTTCTTTCCCAACTTGAATTCTCCTCAACAAATGACTCCCAGCACAGGCTCCAGCCATAGCGCAGGTCTTTAAGAGATGCAGGCTAGCTTTAAGTGGTGCTAGCATGTTAAGATTTCGTGTCCCCTGCTGATAAGTGCAACCAATGTACAGTGTGGTTAGCACTGGTTGCCCTCAGTAACCATATTCAGTTAACCAGGCAGCAGAAAGTTGGCATACTGCCCATGTCACATTGAATGCGTGCAAGTGAATCATGCATTGTGATCCCCTGCCTGTTTTCAGGGGTAATCCAATTTAGGCCCAGGGTTTCTCCATTTGTAATGGTGTTTTATTGTTAGGAACTAGAGATAGTTTTAAGTAAGTTATATTTGTACTTGTGGATGTTAGGAATGAGCTTTAGCTTTAATGTTTAAGTTTGATTTGTATTTCCGTATTTGTGTGTTAACAAAGGGAGAACTTGAATTTTAGTTTCGCTTTAAAAGATGCCTGCATTTTAATGAGGTTTACCACTCTTGAAAGGGAGTTAAAACAAACAAGGTCAAAGAAAACTGTGCTGTTGCCTAGCAACTATGGTCCAGAGACAGACGCCCCCACACAGACACAAAGGCCGGAGTTTTCCAGCTTCCCCATGGCAGGGTCCCCTGTGGTGGGGCCGGTGAGCCATTGAAATCTCCGTTCACATCGGCGAGACCGGAAGATCCCGGCGGCATGAGGAGCTGGAAAGTTCCGCCCCAAGAAACCGAAAACAGTTTGAGTTCAGTTGGATTATGCTGTCAGGTTGGAAGCAGCTGTCAGCAGAAGCAGCATAGGAGAGGGACAGATGGCAAGTCCACAACTAACGCCAAGAGAAGCAGGACACAGGAGAGGGAATTGCAGGAAGCAGGTTCCAAAAGCTAAAGAACAAAGTCCCCAAAACCAGGGAGTGAAACAGGAGAAAGTCCCAAGAAGACCTTCTAGTCAAAGGAAAAGAACCGGAATCTGGAAAAGATCCTGTTAAGTGAAGTTAAGAGAGATGAGCAGAGAAAGGCTCCAATCTTAAAGGGAGAAAGCTGCAGGATGCAGGCTTAAAGCCAAATAGGCTTGCAAGAATCCCAGAGATTAAAGGAGACAGCTGAAGGTTTGTAACTTTTTACTATGGGCATGTGAAGCAGTGGTGTTCTGTTGGCATGGCTGAGTCTGAGAGAGAGTGCATGGAAGGAAGCTTGAATGCACGTGGTGATCCAGGGGAGAGGAACATCAGAAGGAGAGTTCAAAACCCTGGAGTTGGACCCTTGTGGAAAGTATCTGAGAGAAAGCATCATTTGGGAAATGATTCCAAAGCTGGTTTTTTGAGAGTGGAGATTGGAAACCCTCGTGTGAAAGACAGTGTTCATTGAGACCGGCCGGCTCATGGTATGACAAGCGTCTGGGGGGAGTTGCTGAGAGATCCATAGCATCTGTTTGGAATCACCTATTGGTTTACATAGACTGTGTACTCGCTGTGAACATTAGAGTATAAGATAGCTTTCGTAACTTGTGTTATCCTTACGAATCTGTATATATCTGTAAAGGTATAGTTGTGGGTGAAGGAGTATTGCAATTTATCTCTTCTTGTTTAATAAATGTTTTATTCTTTTGTTAAAAGTTCATCAGCTGACTCCTGTGACTCTGTTCAGTAGCCAGTCTCCACGTTTCTAAACAAAAAATAAAAGTTAGGATCTATCAAGCCAGGGTCCACCTTGGGAACTGGTTTGTCCAGTGGTAACATCAGCTGGGATCATAATATTGTATAAAGAACTTCCACTGATCCCCTTTATGTAATATTAAAAACTAGCCTTTTTCCTCTTTCTTTCTCCGATGAGAATATTTCATTAAGGTAGCGTCTTTGAATACTTCACTGATTTAAGACTCTAGACTGACCCTTTAACCTTGGAAACATCTCCAATATTTAATGTCATTTTTCTGAATATGATGATTAATGCCACATTTACATTAGCACAGCCTCTTTGACTTGAAGCAGCTTTACAATGGGATGTGTCTGCTGGGACTCTGGAATCTTCTCTGCTTACATTATAGGGTAGAGCTCAGAGCATTGACAATGGTAGACAATTAGCAGTGCACGTTTAGAATAGTGCTTAGAATAGCAGAATGACGTACAATTGCACACATGCAGCATTGTCCAACGTGTGCAACTATTAAACAGTTGTGGTTATGACTTCAGTTATCTCAGCACAGCTTATTGGATGAATTTCCAAGCCATAATATCCAAATTTGAAGGCTGCATTTCTTAGTTGAGAGTTTCTCTGGAATTATGCAAAAAAATTTCCTTCTCAATTTGCTCAGGATTGAAAAGTTGATCTTGTCTTTTCAGGACGTAGAATGAAGTGCAGATTCCTTGACAGGAAAACCAGTTGCCATTGCTGACCTGTCAACGAAAAACTGCCTGTACCTTCACAGCCTGCTTAGCAGTGACAGGGCGTTGTGACTTGACCTAAAGGAAAATAGACGCTCACTGTCTGTATTTGGTTTGAAAGCAGTGTGCAAGACATAATAGAAAATGAGTTGTTTAACCTGCACTTTGTTGTGGAATAACTTAATGAAAGTGGTTCGCATAATTTATTTGTCCATTAAGAGGAAGCAGTCCTATGGAATCTATACCATTTTCCAGTCTGACTGCCCTGTGGACATTTGCTTCATTAGCAAATAACTTCAATTAATTTCTGTAGCTGGAATTGCGGATCCCCTCTGTAACACAGCAGTTACCTGGGCTTTTTTGCCCACTTTGCTACTTGTCTGCTTATTGTCATGCTGCACCTGAGGCCCCCATATTTTAAATCAATTGATGGGATGTGGGCGTCGCTGGCTAGGCCAGCGTTTATTGCCCATCCCTAATTTCCCTTGAGAAGGTGGTGGTGAGCCATCTTCTTGATTGGCTGCGGTCCCAGTGATGTAGGTACACCCACAGTGCTGTTAGGGAGAGAGTTCCAGGATTTTGGTTCCTGAGGACTGACACATTTTTTGCTGATCGCCGATTCAAAGCTGAATGAATCTCAACTCACCGGGTGGGAAGCCCATGGGATGCTGACCTCTTTATTTTTAACAGCCTGTGAGTTTACCTTAACATAAAAAGCAACACAAAATATTCCCACTTCCAATTCAAGTCAAATTTACACTAAAACCCCTTCAGCTTGGCAAAACTGTCCCGTAGACAGTAAAATGCAGCTGGGTAAGAAACCAGCACTGCACCCAATCCCGTCTGTTTCCCGACAGGCTGGATGGGTTAAAATTGGTCCTACCATTCCTATTTGCGCTAAAATTGCTAAGCTGCGTCAAGTGAAATGTTTGTAGACTTGAATAGGATATGTATACGTTAGGAAAAATAAGGGAGAAATTAAACTGGGACAATAGTGAAAGATGGGCAACAGTGAATTGACGTTGGAGTTTGGCGTTGAAGTCAATGAAAGGAAATCAGGCGGGAATGTGGAGAAAGAGGTGATACGCTCGTGTGCACTTTTCTCAAGACCAGTTTCATCCCCTCTCACACCTTATGCCCACATTACTTCGTCATGTTACATAAGAGCATTTCCTTGCAATCTGCAGCAGCCTGTCACTGGGTTCCCTTGGTGTGGAAATGTGTAAGAACAGTTGAACAATATTCTCACATGGTGAAGTTTTGCCAAGCTGAAGGGGTTTTAGTGTAAATTTGACTTGAATTGGAAGTGGGAATATTTTGTGTTGCTTTTTATGTTAAGGTAAACTCACAGGCTGATAAAAATAAAGAGATCAGGATGGCAGCAATGTTTGGAGAATTAAAAATGAAAACCGCATGCAGGATTGGTAAAAGAAGCAGGACAAATTTTTAAAATACATTCCCACTAACAGTGTCGTCTAGAGGGTAAGTGGCCTGAATTGGAAAGGAAAGCAGTTGCCGGACTTATCTTATAATAAAAGCATCAGAAAGGACAGCAAATACTGTCAAAATCTGACTTGGGTTGCATAATATAATTACCAAACTGACCCTCACAGATTGTGACCAACAGTGAATACGATAGGTGCACCTATATACAACAGTGGGTCAAACATCACCATCTAAACATAAATACAGCACATTAAGCCTCTGAGTATTAATACAAAGAAACATGGAGGGGCGCGTTTTTAATCAAGTGAGGTGTAAATTCATCATTCCGCCCGGTCCCATCAATTTCCTGACTGGCACATTGGGTTAAAATAGCACCCCCCACTCCCCCACCCCCCAAGTGTGGAATATATCAATCCCCAGAAGATGGACAAAGCTCTTATGAACTTGGACACAGATCATACAAACATACAAATTAGGAGCAGGAGTAGTCCACTCGGCCCCTTGAGCCTGCTCCGCCATTCAATAGGATCATGGCTGATCTGATTGTGGCCTCAACTGCGCATTCCACCTGCCCCCGATAACCTTTGGCTCCTTTGTTAGCCAAGAATCTATCTGCCTCTGTCTTAAAAATTTTCAATGACCCTGCCTCCACCGCTCCCTGGGGAAGAGAGTTCCAAAGGTTCGCGATCTTCTGAGAGAAGAAACATTTTCTCATCTCCATCTTCCGAGCAGTGGCGATCCAATGGCGATTGTCATTCTTTGGAAGACTCAGCCCAACAAAAAACGGAATAACGGATCAGTGAGAGGAATGCTGGCGACAGCAATTGTGCACAAATCTATCAATTTTGCTGCACTATTGACATGTCTGATTAGTGGCAGTAAGCTGAAGATGACTGTTGTTTTGCAGCAGAAACCAGGGAGGGGAACTTCTCTGGGGCATTCTCCTACTACACTGTCATAGCTACAGCAGCAACCCCATCCATTCATGTAAACAGGGTTTCCGTCAAATTTCCGCTGAGGTTAGAGCAGCATAGTCCAGGAAGCCTCGAGAAAGATTATCCTATACCACATGAAAAGCTACCCTTCACCATTATCATCATAAGTACAACATGTGGGTAACGGGAAATCTCATGGTAGAGTGGAACAAGGACATCTGCTATTGCTTGATGGAGTAGGATAATTAATCTCAGATCACTCTTGGAACTGCACTCTAGTTGGAAGCCTGCTTCCTTTACCATCTTATAACTGTACTATATGAGTCACAAAACCATTCAGAACACAGGCTTCCAGGTTGAATTCTCAGTATGTTATTAGTTATCTGAATTCAACTTGGCAAGGTTTTGGGTGATGCAATTGGCCTCAGCGTTTTTGGGCTGGGTAGGGGAGAAAAATTAGCCAGAGTCCCGATCACTAGATTACCATAGTGAGAATCTGAAGCCAAGTGTGTGTGTGTGCGTGTGTGGGGGTGCGTGTGTGTGTGGGGGTGTGGTCATTGAGAGGAGGTCAAGAACAGGCACGACTGCAATGTCATCTCACCTTGCTGTGTGCAAATTGTCTGTCACGTTTCCCTAGATTACAACAGTGACTACTCTTCAAAAGCACTTCATTGGCCGTAAAGTGCTTATCCTGAAATTGTGAAACACATAAGTGACTATAATTCAAAGGTACTTTATTGGCTATAAAGCACGTTGGGACATCCTGAAAGGTGCTATATAAATTCAAGTCTTTCCTTTCAATATCTGATAGCCAGCTACAGGCTCACAAAAACAAAATCCTTTCAAGCAAATTACTGGAGGGATGCACGCATTGGTGGATATATACCTCAGTAAGAGTCAGCATCTTCAGAGGATGAGGAGATGAAGGAGAAGCACTCCTGTAATATAAACCCAACATTGGCCATCATGCCCTGAGGACTTCAGCAATCTTTTCTGGCACTCCTTATAGCAGTTAGTAGACTGTTCTTGGTACTTATCGTGAAGGTATGAGAAACCTTGGCCTGTACACCTTCCCTGAAGATGGAAAAATGCGTCAGATTGCCAACGCTCAAGTATATGAATGGATGCTCAGTGTTTGAGGAATTGTTGCCTCAACAATTGACATCAAGATATTCATTGAGGTAGGAATATTAGAGGTACCACCAGATGCATTTGTATTAGATTCTATAGCAACTGAAGAATTATCAGAGGTGAGGCTGTTCCATTCAGACAGCAACAATGCAAAATACATTTGTTTTGCTCAGCGAATTAATGTCAATATTTTAAAATATATTTTAGGCAGCTTCGTTTATTCCTTTCTGCTAAAAAGGATATTGATTAGTCAATATGAAGGGAAAGAACATTTCACAATTTCAGGATAAGCACTTTACGGCCAATGAAGTGCTTTTGAAGAGTAGTCACTGTTGTAATCTAGGGAAACGTGACAGACAATTTGCACACAGCAAGGTGAGATGAGACAAGGTAATGACCAGCTAACCTATTTTAGTGATGTTGGTTGAGGGATGAACATTAGCCAGGGCACCAGAGGGAACTCCCCTGTTGTTTTCTGAGTCCTGGAATATTTTAGGTCTATGTGGGAGGGAAGATGGAGCCTCAATTTAACATCTGATCAGAAATACAGCTCCTCTGATAGTGCAGCACTCAGTCAGCATTGGGGAGTGTTAGTGCCTCACAAGGGATTTAAACCTATGACCTACTGATAGAGGAAAGAGCTCTACTAAGTCACAGTGGAGATTTATCTAATCTTGTCTCTCTGTTATAGCAGTGATAACTGAAGTGCAATGACAGACTGAAATAAACTATGAATTGAAGTTAGAGCAAATGATGTCCTGGTAAGGGAATGAGCACAAACCTATTGCAATGGAATACAAGAAGACTATGTTCAGTCACTTACTAGGAAAGTCCAGACAACTAAAATTGAGAGAGAGATTGAGTAAAGTGTTGCAGACTAAAACGTAATGGATCAGTGGCACAGAGCACAGTGTAAAATATGGCTCTGCATGATTCCGGACCGATTGAGTGATGTAAAATCAATGTAAACATCAAGATCATAATCACCCAACAAAAAAAAAGCTCACTTTGGCAGGAACTCCAAGCATTTGACAAGAACATGGGAGTCATGGGCAGAAATCGACTTTAACACCATTAGAATACTGGCCCCTTGAGTAATAAATCTAATGTTCTGGAACATATTGGATAAACAGATGGCTCTCTAGGGATAAAAAAGGGCTAACTCAATGTTTGCATCAGATGTCAATACATCTTCACATGATTTCAGGTTCAATCACGCAAAAGTGGTAAAAATATCCCCTTAATCAAAGTAATCTGAAATAAAGTCACCATCTGATTTCACTTGGACAGGACAGCTGAGATATAAAGCACAGGGCACCTCAGGTGGTCGCACCTTAACTGAAACATGTTGCAGTTTGAGCCCTGATCTATAGAAGGGAGATGATTCTCTGTGGCTTTGAAAGAAGGAACTTGTCTTTTATTTAGCACTTTACAGCCAATTAAAAGATTTTGAAATGCGATCCCTCTTGCGCTGCAGGGAGAAGTGTGACAATTTATTTGTGCACAGAAAGGTCCCTCAAACAGCAATGAGATCATGACTAGGTAATCAGTTTGTTGGTGATTTGCTTGATTGATAATTATTAAACAGAACACCAATCACTCTTACTTAAATATTTTACACCCATCTGAAAGAGCAAATGAGGCCATGATTTGACCTTTTCTCTGAAAGGTAGCATTATGGTGCAGTAATTGCTCAACGCTAGTGCGGGTCATGTGCTTAGGTCTTGGAGTGGGACAGCATCTTCCAAACCCACGACCACTACTACCTAGAAGGACAAGGGCAGCAGATACATGGGAACACCACCACCTGGAAGTTCCCCTCCAAGTCACTCATCATCTTGACTTGGAAATATATCGCCGTTCCTTCACTGTCGCTGGGTCAAGATCCTAACAGCGCTGTGGGTGTACCTACAGCACATGGACTGCAGCGGTTCAGGAAGGCAGCTCACCACTACCTTCTCAAGGGCAACTAAGGATGGGCAATAAAAATGCTGACCCAGCCAGTGAAACCCACATCCCGTGAGTGAATAAAAAAAATACAAAACCTTCTGAGGTGAGAGCACTAACACTGAGCCACAGCCAAGCTACTACTATAATTTAGTCATTACCATTAATGTAGATGCATATATTACAGTGCAGCAGTCAGAGTCTGTCTTACAATCTCTTTCAGGTGTAGCCTTTCAGATGTATGTAAAAGACATGTTGTGATGACTTTTGACCCAGAAGCAGTACAGTAAGGAAAATTTGTAATTTCTTTAAAAGGTCTATGGAACCTGGTGTTGTTTTTAAGAATGTTTGAAAATGACTTTTAAGCATTTGCATCAATTGTAAAGTGATCAACTCTAATTTTCTTGCATAATAAGAAATACTGGCCCATGTGACCTGAAAACAATATCAACATGAAGTTAAGAAAGAAGTCATGTGGCTGGCAGGCACAAAGGAGAGCTGCAGACACAAAGGAGAGCTGCAAGCAAATGAGCTGGAGGAAGAAAGCACAGATGCAGACACAAATAGAAAGCAGACAGAGACAGAGAGAGGATCACAGAAAATTCTTGTGAGGAGAAGAAGCAAATCACTCTGAAGAAGAGGTGAGCATTTCTATTTGGCAGTAAGGAGGCAGGAGTTCTTGGAGGCAATGTGTGGGCTGACTAAAAAGGTCTTAAACCTGGAAAGCTATGTTAAAGCTCAGAGATGCTAAAGAGCTGGGTGTTTTCTCAGAAGTGGCCAAACCATGAACCAGGGTGTCCTTGGTTGGTCAGCTGACTGTCATGACCCAAGTGAGAGAGAGTTGGTAGACTTGTGTTGTGTCACTGCTAACTGTATCCGGTACCTCGGATGGAATACAGCAATGCCCTTCGATTATTTAGCATTTTTGATATGCTATTCTTGTCTTCTACCATGAAGACTGATGCAAAGTATTTATTCAACTCCTTTGCCGTTTCCTGGTTCCCCATTATTATTTCCTCAGTCTCATTCTCTAAGGGCATCTATATTGACTTTGGCCTCTCTCTTTTTATATATTTAACGAAGCTCTTACTGTCTGTTTTTATATTACTTGCTAGTTTACCCTCAAAGTTTATTTTCTCCCTCTATTTTTTTTGGTCATCTTCTGTTGGTTTTTAAGATTTTGCAATCCTCTGGCTTACCACTAATCTTTGCCACATTGTATGTTTTTTCTCTCACTTTGATATTATCCTTAACTTCCTTGGTTAACCAGGGTTGGTTTACCCCCTTCCTACAATCCTTCTTCCTCACTGGGATATATCTTTGTTGTGAGTCATGAACTATTTTCTTAAATGTCTGCCATTGTTCATCAACCATCTTTTCTGCTAAACTCCTTTCCAGTCCACTCCAGCCAACTCTCCCTCATTTCTTTGTAATTACCCTTATTTAAGTTTAGTACAGTTGTTTCTGAACAAGGTTCTTCACTCTCAAACTGAATGCTAAATTTCACTATGTTATGGTCAGTTTTTCCTAGAGGGTCTTTTACTCTGAGATCATTTATTAAACCTGCCTCGTTACACATTACCAGGTCCAAAATAGCCTGATCCCTGGTTGGATCCACAACACATTGTTCTAGGAAACTGTCCCAAATACACTCTATGGGCAGAATTTTACGGCAGTGGGATTTTGCGTTCCCGCCGAAGTCAATGGGGTTTAGAATATCTTGCCACATTTTACAGCCCTCTACCCACTGAAACGGGGCCATAAAATTCTGCCCTGTGACTTCTTGATTATTGCTACCTCTGCCCATTTGATTTTCCCAATCTACATGGAGATTAATGTCATCCATGGTTAATATACTGCCTTTTTTACATGCCCTTATTGTTTCCTGATTTATTCTCTGTCTGACAGCATAGCCACTGTTAGGGGGCCAATAGACTACACCCACCAGTGTCTTCTTCCCATTGTTATTTCTTACCTCCACCCACATGGATTCCACATCTTCCAATCCAAGATCATTTCTTGCTATCGTACTTATTCCATCTTGTGCTAACAAAGCTACCCCACCACCTTTTCCTTCTTGCCTGTCTTTTTGAAAAGTCACATACCCCTGAATATTTAGTTCTCAGTCTTGTAACCATGTCTCTGTAATGGCTATAAGGTCAAACCCATTAACCTCTATTTGTGCGTTAGTTCATTTATTTTGTTCTGAATACCACGTGTATTCAAGTAAAGAGCCGTTAATTGTGCCTTTTTACCATTTTTTCCCCTTGGACCCTATTTGCTGCTTCTTTTTATTCTTGAGATATTAAACTATTTCCCTGGAACTAGGGGTGTACTGAGGAAGTGCAAAACATTTGCAACTCTGGAATGCTTATCTCTTGAGAAATGGGGAGAAAGGCATGAAATTGCAGGGATATGCAGCTTTCAGAAATATGGGCCTGAATCTTACCTTTGTCAGGCGTGCGCGATCGACAGGCCAGGGAGCGGTTAGGAAACGGGCCCCCGACTGCGAGATTGGCCCCGACCGCGATTTCACACTGGCCGGCCAATTAACGGCCAGCCAGCATGAAACACGCGCTGAAATGCTCAGCGCTGCCGGGGTGGAGGTGGGAAGAGAGCGGGTGATGAAGTTCCTGCGGGCGCGGGTGAGGGCTGCAAGAAAGCTCCCTGAAGGTAGACGGCTGCCTCAGGGAGCTGCAGACTTGAAAATGCTAAAATAAAGGTTTTAAAAGCTGCAAAAAATGTCAATGTATCACAATCAATGACTTGGAAATATAACTGATAAAAATGCTGTCCACAGATATTTATTTTAATTTTACTTCATAACAGAAATTTCATCCCGTCCTTGGATGAGGTTTGATGAAAAATGTAAAGGCCGCCTGGCTGATTCACCCGTCCACCAACCATAAGGCTGGACGGGCCACGAAAATTTGGCGACAATTGCATTGTTAATGGACTTAATTGGCCTCTTAATTGTCGGTGTGCGTGCTTCCGACTTCTGTGAGCGCCCACTAAGTGAAATATCGCGCGAGTGCGCGATGACGTTGGGACACTCACCCGGTGTCTCCTCGCGCGATTTTAGGCCCTATCAGGTTGGGTGCGCGCCTGCCCACAGGGTGTACAATTCAGCCCATGATTTTCCAGACTATGATCTTGCTATAGCAGCACCAAGATAGTTATGGTGGAGTCAGACTAATCTGCAAAAGCTCCTTTCAAGGTTTAAGCAATTGTTGAGCCACTCGATCAGTATAAATGTCGAAATGCTTGACAATCCAGATGTGAAATGCGTATTTATTGGAAAAGGGGCCTGAACTTCAACAGAATAAATGCTAATGTATCAACATGACCCTGTAAGAGCTGTGAACCCAACAATGGAGCTGTGGACAAGCCCCCTCCCCTCCAAATGCTTTCTCCCAAGATTAAAGGCAAATGTGAAGCATAGTACGGTGCGACAGACAGGATCAGCTCCAGGCCTGCACCTCTCATTGGCCTTGACAAGTAGTCCAGGAAGTGGTAAGCTGCCCTTGGGCACAGCGAGCATGTGCACCCTCCTGGTTTGACAAGGGGTTCTTCAGATGCAGGACGAGGTTCCCTGAGCAGCTGAAATGCAAAACAGTCAAGGAACAAATCTCTGCGGCCTTGCCTTCCTCTCCCCGTAGTGCTCTAATAATGACAGAGGCTACTCTGCCAGTGCATGAAAGTCTCCTGAGACCTCAGCTTGTGCTTTTGAAAAGCAATTATGCCAGAACTTAGATCACTTTGTATGCAGATTGACTTACCCAGGAAACTCACTGCAAATCCCTCTGCTGGTGGGTGAGATAACTTCCTGGCAGAATAATGCAGCAACTGGCTTTGAGGAAACTCAGGGCCTATATCTTTGAATAATGCCATTTTTACATGCCATTGTCAATATAGTTTGCTTTATAATTAGGCAATAATCTCAGGCAGCAGGTTTTGTAACAGAGATGAATGAACGCTTTAACTATGTTTGCTTACATAATTTGCGGCCACCCGCTTCTCGTATTGTCAGCCGTTCCACAGCTCATTTCGGAATGTTGGGAATAATAGTCCGTTCGGTTCCTCAGCCCTGCTCTGCCATTCATCTAAATCATAACTGATCTGCACCTCAATTCTATTTTGTTTCCTTTGCCCCATATCCCTTGACCCCCTTTCCAGACAAAAATCCATCTATCTCAGCCTTGAAAGCCCCAATTGTCCCAGAACCTACAGATTTTTAGGGGAATTCCAAATTTTGATGACCCTTTGTGTGCAATAGTGCTTTCTGATTTCACTCATGAATGCCCTAACTCTGATTTTTAGTTTACGCTCTCTTGTTCTTGATCCCCAGAGAAAATGCTTTCTCTTTCTGGGTCTACCTTATGATGCCCTTTTTAACATTTTAAACACCCCAGTAAAATCTTCCCTCAATCGCCTATACTCAAAGGAATTAAAACCAAATTTATGTTACCTATCTGCGTAATTTAACTTTTTAAGCCCAGGTATCATTTCAGTAAATCTAAATAAAGGCCAATGTACATTTCCTAAGATGCAGTATCCAAAACTGGACACAGTACTCCAGATGAGTTTGACCAAGGCTCTATGTAACCAAAAAAAGGATGGGTGCAGATTGTTACAATGGTTTGTGACCACGTGTACAACAGCGCCAACATCACTGAGCAACAACTGTTGCTGTACCTTATTCCAAAAAGCCTTAATATATATATTCATGATTATGATAAATGATTATCACCATTTAAAAAAAAAAGGTAAGATAGTAATTGAGAGTCAAAATTAGACAATAATTCCCTTGGCTTTGAGATGATGCATTGACTTTTCCACTGTGAAAACTCTTTGTTACGTGTCAGGAAAATATAATAATTTTCATAACGTTATTGGAATTTGTTGTAAGGTAGGAGTAGTTTGTGTGTGCGTGTGTGAGTGTGTGTGCGGGGGGGGGGGGGGGGGGTGGGGGGTGGGGATGGGGACTTAATTGAATTAAAGACAGCTGGTCTGAAGGCTTTGATGTATCAAAGAGAGAAGCTAGGTTTGGAATGTTAAATAGGTAAACATGGCTAAAGTTTTAGAATGTGAGGCATAAAGGGAAAATTTGCATTTTTAGGTAAACCAGAGTAATTTGAATTTCAAAACAGGTGGTGAAATGTTATACTTAACCACAAGAAGCCAAACAGTGTGTTCATTTTTCCCAAAGCTTACTGATAAAATTGGTAATATGAAAGATTTTTATTATTCGAAAAGTAGAGTTGATAAGACAGATTGGGACAATGGGATTTACATTAAAAATGGAGAAACCTGTATAAAGGAGATGAGGTTATGTGTAAGAGGGAGGGATTCTAAGATCTGGTGTCTTTTAAAATCTATGAGGAGGATTTTTTCCCTCATGGGGCGGGCTCGGCCAGGACAGTCAGGAAGCTGACCACCGCCCGCGATCGGGGCCGGACTGCAATTTCATGCTGTCGGGCCAATTAAAGCCTGCCTGGCCTGCAGCAGCGCTCAGTTCTGCCCATGGCAGGAGGAGGGTGAGCACGAACTTTGCGCATGCACAGAGCTGCCTCAGGGAGATGAACAGTTTAAAACATCAAAAACCAAAGGTGTTAGAATTGTTATAAAACATGTCCCCTCGTGTGACTCTGTCACATGGGCAGGGACATGTTATAAATGAAATTTAAATATTTTCATTTTATTTGCCTGTTGGAAACCTCATCCCGCCTGTGGATGAGGTTCCCTAAAAAATGCAAAGGCCGCTTGGCCTTTTTGCCTGCCTGCCAACCGAAAAATTTCTTTAAATTACCTTTTCAATGGCCTTAATAGGCCTTTTAATTGTCGGTGGGCACACTGCCGACTCCGGCACGCACCCACTGACCGAAATATTGCACGAGTGTGCGATGACGTCGGGACGCTCACCCGACATCATCGCGTGTCATTTTTCGCACAGTCGGGTCGGGCGTGCGCCCACTGGCCGAGCTAAAAATTCTCCCCTATGTGGTTTACTGTTGCCTTAATGAAGGTGTAACTGGGAGTTAGATTAGCTAGGGGAGATAGGAGTTATCATTGTAGTAATTTGTAAACCTATGTATGTGCTTAAAATCATTTTTTTTAATTAATAAAAGTTTAATTTAGTTTTGTAAAAAACCTACAAGACTCGGTAGTCTTATTACTACTGAATTCAAGGCACACATCTCGATATAAATACAAATTGTAAAATAGTTGTGGCAGTTGTTTCAAGTTTCCCTCTGGGATTTGAACAGCACAGCATTTACCATCTGCTGCACTATAGCATATATTGTTTTCCAATTTTTCCAATTCTATAAAATCATTCCTGAAGATAAATGAGTAAACATTCCCTCCTGCACACTGTAATTCTATCCGTTTGTGTCAACATACAAATTGTTCTTATGACAATTTGGCTGTTAGTTGATAACATTTTAAGTAGCCTCCATGATAACAACCAGATTGCACAAATAACATCTCAATATTTTTGCCCCCATCCTACTTGATCATATAATTGGCCTGTGAAATACTTACAATAATCTTTCTTTCCTTCATTCCTGTTCTGCAGCATGCTGGTACCAAAAAATTGTGGAATCAAAGAATGCTTACAGCGCAGGTGAAGGCCATTCAGCCCATTGATGCTGTGCTAGCTCTCTGCAAAAGCAACATAGCTAGTCCCACTCCCCAGCCTTTACTTTGTAGCCCTGTAAATCTTTTCCCTTCAGGTGCTAATTCAGTTCTCCTGATGAAAGCCACAATTGAACCTGCCTCCACCACCCTCTCAGGCAATGCATTCCAGATCCTGACCACTCGCTGCATATAAGAAATTTATTCTCATGTCACCTTTGCTCTTTTGCCAAACACTTTAAATCTGTGTCTTTTGGTTCTTGACCCTTCCTCCAATGGGAACTGTTACCACTGGTGCATTTTTACAATGAAGAGTTTCCTTTTCATTTGCCATTCTTTTTTCTACTCTTTTTCATCTCATTCTCCCTTTCTTTCTTGTTAGCTTACAGAATATCCCAAATCTAACTTGTTCTGCTCCATTAAACACCTTTATAAAATCACTTAAATACCAAAAGAGCACAGTCTTTTCAATAGCCAATTCTTATTTGTACAGGCAGTAGACAGGTTAATTGAATGGATATTGGATGTGCAGTAATTTTGGTGGTTTTGAAGGCTTTATTTCTCTTCCTAATGCCAATTCTGTGAACTTCCTTCTCTACTCTCACACTCAAAAAATAGACTGGTTGGTCCAAGTTTTCCTGCTCATTGGCAGCAATCTACTTCAGTGTCTGAAGCCAGTTCCCTTTCTTGGACTTTTAATTCTGTCAACTCAGCAGCTCAGAGCTTATCATTGCCCATAGGACTTGATTATCCCTATCCATGCTTATTATAATCCTCATTTTTGTTAATATAAATATATTAATCGACCCTAAACTAATTGTTGTATTTAGGCATCTATTTCATTTATTCACTTTTGATCTCAAATTTTGCTTCAGGTTTGTTTAATTTTATATTTATGTTTTGATGCTTTGGGGACACTCGTTACAAAAAGCTGCTTGTATCTGCATCAATTATAGCTCTCAGGGTTCAGAATGAGGACCTGGATGCCATCTCCTCTCAGTTTGCTTTTCTCAAGGCCACTGCTGGCCAGGAAGGCTGCCTAATTTGGGTTGACAGCGGCTGTTTGCCAGCGATTTGTCCATGAGGCCCCAGGCCCACTATGGGGTGAGCCGTGGGGCTTGTGACAATTTTTTGCCGGCTGCCTATTTGGGTTTTCGTCACCCTTAATAGAAAAGAAAGTTGGGCGTGGTATAAAACAGAAAGCAGGCAACTGCTGAAAACCTCTTGACCGTTGGCCATTTTCATTCGATGTCTGTGTTTTAAGAAGGGGGTCATTGGGCAGAAGATTTGTGTGTGGGGATGGGAGGGGGTGGGAGGGTCCGAATGTTCTTGGTGGCAAGGCCTCAAAAAATTGCTGTGACTTTGTGCCAGGGAGAGGCCCAAAGTGTTGGCAGCATCCATTAGGATGTATGGGCGTGGTTTTAAAAGGAAGCTGTTCAAATGAAGAGTCTCTTTTTGGCAACATGTGCTTGACATTTAAGTTTTAATCAGTAGCAGAAGCACACATGTTATAATATATTTAATGCACTACTATATTTACTGCATAACATTTAAAATCTGGCCTGCACTATGGATTATTACATATTGTTCTTCTGTTCCATTGTTAACCCCTGACAACTAGTTTACAATTTGACATTTTTTTCTGATTTTCGGTTTAGCAGGAGGCAAGGAGGCTGTTTTCCAATAGGCGGGTCAGCCCTGATCATTGTCAAGATATTGATATTTTTGCAACAGGAGTCATTGTGCAGCAAGACTGGTCCATGCCAGTTATTTGAGCTGTGAGCGAACAAACAGCAATATCAATGCTGACTGAGAAAAGCAAAATGTCCTCCCAATGACTGATGCTGGAAAGGCAAGCTAAAAAAAGCAATAAAAATTTGGATTTACACAGCACCTTTAAGACAACAAAACATTCTAAGGTGCTTCACAGGAATGTTATCAAGCAAAATTTGACACCGAACCACAAAAAGAGATGTAATGAGAAAGGATTGGTCAAAGAGGCAAGAGCATCTTAAAGGAGGAGCGAGAGTTTAGGGAAGGAATTCTAGAGTTAAGGGTTTAGGAAGTTGAAGCACGGCTGCCAATGATGGAGCTATTAAGAGTTCAGAGTTGGCGGAGAACAGAGAGCTTGGAGAATTGTGGGGCTGGAGGAGGTTACAGGGATAATGAGGAGCTTATCTCCTGCCTATTGCTTGGGAAAACTATTATAAGTACTGGTGCTTTCAAATTATGCTTTAACTTTACTAGGATTTGATTTTATACAGTTGGGTAGGATCCTATAGAATTTGCAAGGTATTAAAACTGTTTTCTACATGATATAACAACGTAAATTCTGTCATCTATTTATTCCTCCAATCACTGCGGCATGTTTTATTTGGCATTTAGCAGAAGGCAATAAAAGACACCAGTATGAGGTGCCACTATTGGGTTTATCTTATTAATTTGCATCATGCTTACGGTTTAAAATGTTGCATTAAAAATCATTCGATCTCAGAGCTGGGAATGGCCACTGTGTTCTGCTTAGATCATGTGAGGAAGTGTCCACTCTGATATTCCTAAAGTTCCAACAACCACATCCACTGTCAAAAAATACAATCCAGCCCCGACTGCTGCAGTGTTACATGTTGATTCAGCAGCGGGTGCATCTAATTTCGAGAACAGTAAAAACCTTATGGGCAGCTCCCGCGGGCGGGCACGCACCCAACCTGATCGGGCGTAAAATAGCGTACAATGACGTCGGGCGAGCGTCCTAACGTCATCGTGCACTTGAGCCATATTTCAGTCGGCGGGCGCACACGAGAGTCGGGCGATGTGCCCGCTGACAATTAAGATGACTATTTAAGGCCATTAAAGTATTGGTTAAGAGAGATTTTTTGCTGCCCGGCCAACCTTACGGTCAGTGGGCGGGCGAATCGGCCAGGCGGCCTTTGCATTTTTGAGGAAGCCTCATCCACGGGTGGGATGAGGTTTCCGACATTCATTAAACTTTAAAAAAAAAATGTTTTGACATAATTTTTATTACGTGTATGTTCATGTGAGTGAATCCTCTGTGGGGACATTTCTTTCAGAATTTCCCAATCTTTATTTTTGGTTTTAAAATTCTTCAGCCTCCTGAGGCAGCTCTCTGCCTTCACGGAGCTTTCAGTGCCGCGCTCGCCCACTGCGCAGACTTCAGCGCTCGTCCTCCTCCTGCCGCCCCCACCCTGGCAGTGCTGAGCCTTTCAGTGCGTGTTTCACGCTGGCTGGCCCTTAATTGGCCATCGTGAAATCACCGTCGGGGGCCAGTCGCGGGTGGCAGACTGTTTCCCAGCCGCTCCTGGGCATGCCCGCGATGCCTACCCGACAACCCGAAAATCCTGCCCTAAAAGCGGATTAAGAACATAATGGGCAGAATTTTGCTGTCGGCGAGCTGGGGGTGGGGCCTGCTCGCCGACTGTAAAATGATGCGGGATAACGTCAGGGGGAACCTCCGACATCACCCCACCCCATTTAAATATTCAGGAAGGTGGGGGCGCAGCAAAATCAGCTGTGGGCCCGTCGACCTGTCAATGGCCAATTGAGGCCATTGACAGGATCATTGAAACAATTAAAGGACCTGCCCGTCCAACCTTAAGGTTGGCGGACAGGCCAGGAGCCCCGGCGGCAAATAGAAAACACATGAAACCTCATCCAGCGGCGGGATGAGGTTTCATGTAGGGTTTTAAAATTTTTAATAAAGTTATTATGATAATTATGAACATGTCCCATCTCATGTGACATTGTCACATGAGGGGGACATGTTAAGGAATTTTTTTTCTCTATTTTCAATATTTGTAAAACTGTCAGCGATCTCCCTGAGGCAGCACTTAGTCTCAGGGAGATGTGCGCACTTCCGTGCACATGCGGGAAAGAGCGCACTCTCGCTTTTGGGGAATTCCCCCCCTCTGCCCGCCGGAGATTGGGTCGGGCCCGCCCGCCCAGCAGGCAGAACATTCTGCCCAATCAGTCAATGGAATATTGAGATAAACTTGGAGTGCTGGGCAGGTTTCTTGTAAGAAACAGTAAACTTTATTTACAGGCTCCTGGTGAGGCAACAAGCTTGTTCCAAGACCAAGGCTAAAAAGCTCCGCCCCTAAGATTCCCTGTGCTTAGGGCTGATTCGTCTGTACAGTCACATGATCCCCATAACAGTAAGAAATGGTTTAACTTACAATTACTGCATTCCTCCCCCTTTAATTTTGTTTTACCTTCTTATTTACAAAAACATCTTGACCCATATTATATACAATTATATACAGTTTATGTCATTATAAATTCAGTCTTTGAGGAGGTTTTCGGATTTGGGTAAAGTGATGCAACTCAACAACTGGAGGTTCTTACATTGAATTGACTTGAACAGGAGCTGCAGTTTCAGGGAGTTCGCTAGACAATGGCAGTTCAGAATTATTTAGTTCAACAGAGACTTCCAGTGTGTCTATTCTTTGTCAATCTGGCGCCTCAGGGGTCGAAGTTTCAATTTCGATTTCAGGTGATTAGCTGATTGTTGGGGGGTTTCTCGGCTTCTGAGATGATTCACATGTTTCCTAACAATCCTGTTTTCCATTTCTACTTGATAAGATAAAAGTCCTGTTTCAGATATGCTTGTACCAGGGATCCATCTCCGTCCAGTTGTAAAATTTTGCTCAAAAACTGTCTCTCCCACAGTAAACTCTCCACCTTTACTGTGAACGCCATGATTCACTTTCTGACTCCCCTGGTTTCTCTCCACCTTCCCCTCTAAATTAGGAAATACTAGGCTCAACCTTGTATGAAGTCAGCACTTCATTAGCAATTCTGAAGGTGTTAAACCAGTGGTCACATGAGGAGTTGTGCGATAGCTGAACAGAAATCTTGAAATTCATGTGTCTAGTGTTTCCTCTGTTCATTTCTTCATGTCTGTTTTAAAGGTTTGTACGGGTCTTTCTGCTAACCTATTGGATGAGGGATGATACATTGCTGTTCTGATGCTTTTAATCCCATTTAGGTCCACGAATCATTGAAATTCAGTGCTAGTGAAAGCTGTACCATTATCCTATTGGTCTTTCAGACCCATCCTCCATCTTGTGTGACATTACTGCTCCCACTCCGGAGCGAGATGCAAGAGTTCTGAAGGAGATAGCTGAAGAGATAGTGGAGGCGTTAGTGGTGATCTTTCAGGAATCACTGGAGTCAGGGAGGGTCCCAGAGGACTGGAAAATCACTAATGTAACCCCCCTGTTTAAGAAGGGAGTGAGGCAAAAGACATGAAATCACAGGCCGATTAGCCTGACCTCGGTTGTTGGTAAGATTTTAGACTCCATTATTAAGGATGAGATTTCAGAAACTTGGAAGTGCATGATAAAATAGGGCAAAGTCAGCATGGTTTCATCAAGGGGAGGTCATGCCTGACAAATCTGTTAGAATTCTTTGAGGAGGTAATGAGTAAGTTAGACATAGGAGAGCCATTGGATGTTATCTACTTGGACTTCCAGAAGGCCTTTGACAAGGTGCCGCACAGGAGGTTGCTCAGTAAGATAAGAGCCCATGGTGTTAGAGGCAAGGTACTAGCATGGATAGAAGATTGGCTGTCTGGCAGGAGGCAGAGAGTGGGGACAAGGGGGTCCTTCTCAGGATGGCGGCCGGTGACTAGTGGAGTTCCGCAGGGGTCAGTGTTGGGACCACAACTTTTCACTTTATACATTAATGATCTAGATGAAGGAACTGAGGGCATCTTGGCTAAGTTTTCAGATGATACAAAGATAGGTGGAGGGACAGGTAGTATTGAGGAGGCGGGGAGGCTGCAGAAGGATTTGGACAGGTTAGGAGAATGGGCAAAGAAGTGGCAGATGAAATACAACGTGGGGAAGTGTGAGGTCATGCACTTTGGTTGGAAGAATAGAGGCATAGACTATTTTCTAAATGGGGAGAGAATTCAGAAATCTGGAGTGCAAAGGGACTAGGGAGTCCTAGTCCAGGATTCTCTTAAGGTTAACTTGCAGGTTGAGTCGGTAGTTAGGAAGGCAAATGCAATGTTGGCATTTATTTTGAGAGGACTAGAATATAAAAGCAGGCATGTGCTGCTGAGGCTTTATAAGGCTCTGGTCAGACCACATTTGGAATATTGTGAGCAATTTTGGCCCTGTATCTCAGGAAGGATCTTCTGACCCTGGAGAGAGTCCAGAAGAGGTTCACGAGAACGATCCCAGGAATGAAAGGCTTAACATATGAGGAACGTTTGAGGACTCTGGGTCTATACTCGATGCAGTTTAGAAGGATGAGGGGGGATCTGATTGAAACTTACAGAATACTGAAAGGCCTGGATAGAGTGGACGTGGGGAAGATGTTTCCATTAGTAGGAGAGACTAGGAGGGCACAACCTCAGAGTAAAGGGAAGACCTTTTAGATCAGAGATGAGGAGAAACTTCTTTAGCCAGAGAGTGGTGAATCTATGGAATTCATTGCCACAGAAGGCTGTGGAGGCCAGGTCATTGAGTGTATTTAAGACCAAGATAGATAGGTTCTTGATTGGTAAGGGGATCAAAGGTTACGGGGAGAAGGTGGGAAAATGGGGTTGAGAAACTTATCAGCCATGATTGAATGGTGGAGCAGACTCGATGGGCCGAATGGCCTAATTTCTGCTCCTATGTCTTATGGTCTTATGGTAAAGTGAGAATCAATTCTTCAGATGGGTCAATATGCACTTGCAGACATGACGAGTGTAAAAGCTTCTTAACTCTTGTGAAGGCTTCCTCTTGTTGTGCCTTCCAGGACTACCTGTGGTTCTTCTTCAATAATAAGTGGCTAACGCTGTGGATAGATTAGGCAAAATTTGACTGTAATAGTTTACCACACCTAAAAAGGACTTGAGCTCTGTGATGTAAGCAGGAAAGGGCACTTCCTTGATTGCCTTGACTTTCTTCTCTAATGGATGCAACCTTTGGGCATCCACTCGATGTTCCAGATACACAACTTCCTTTGCTTGGAAGGTGCACTTTAGTTTTTTTTAAACCAACGCCAGCATCTAAAAACCTCTTCAGAACCTCTTCCAGGTTTGCCACATCTTCTGTGGATCCTGTGATCAGGACGTCGTCCAGGTACACTATAACTTGAGGGAACCTTTGTAGTAAACTTTCCATGGTTCACTGGAAATTTGCACAGGCAGAGGACACACCGAAGGGTAGGCGTGTATATTGGTATAGGCCCTTGTGCATATTTATGGTGACACAACATCTAGACGTGTTGTCCAGCTCGAGCTGTTGATACACATGACTCATGTCCAGTTTAGTGTAGGATCTCCCTCCTGTAAGTTTAGCATACAGATCTTTAATCTTTGGGATTGGGTATTTGTTTAATTTTGCGGCCTTGTTCACCGTTAATTTATAATCTTCACAGATGCAGGTGGATTGGCTCAGTTTTAGCACAGGGATTATGGGTGCTGCCCATTCTGAAAATTGGTCTGGCTGTATTATTCCTAACTTCTCCATATGACATAATTCCGCATCTACCTTTTCTTCTAGGGTGTAAGGCACAGGTCTTGCCTTAAAAAACCGGGGTGTTGCGTCAGGGTCCACGTATATTTTAGCTTGTAGACTTTTGATTTTCCCCAACTCATCTTGGAATACCCCGTCATACTGTTTCAGCAACTCTGGAATTTCCCCTGTCCTGATCTGAAAAATCTCTGACCAATTTAGTTTGATTTCTTTTAACCAGTCATAGCCCAGGAGGCTAGGTCCTTCTCCTGTTACAATAATTATTGGCAGCGGGGCTGTCTGTTTCCTGTATGATTCGGGTGCAGAGGTCATGCCTTTCACCTGCATCGCTTCTCCTGCTTCTGTTTTTAACTGAGCTGTGGTTTTCTCCAAACTCAATGGATGGGCACCTTCTGAGGTATTTAAAGATGTGTTCTCCCACCACTGTGACCAATGTTCCTGTGTCAACCTCCATGAGCAGTAAACTTAATTTACAGACTTCAAGGCTAAAAGGCTCCACCCCTAAGCTTCCCTGCGCTTAGGGCTGATTGGCCTGTCACATGATCCCCATAACAGCAAGAAATGGTTTAACTTACAATTACTACAAATATTAAAAAAAATCTTTTGATTAGTAACTATTATAACACACACTGACATCTACCGTTATACAGCAACAACAACTCGTGCTTACGTAGCACCTGTAACCAAGTAAACAGTCCCAAGGTGCTTCACAAGAACGTTATCAAACAGAGCTTTAGACCAAGCCACATAAGGAGATCTTTGGACAGATGATTAAGAGCTTGGTCAAAGCAGTAGGTTTTAAGGAGCACCTTAAAAGAGGAAAGAAAGGTCAAGAGGCGGAGGGGTTTAGGGAAGGGAAGGAATTGCAGAGCTTAGGGCCTTGACAACTGAATACGCGGCTGTCAATGCTGGAGGGATTAAAATCAGGGCTGTGCAGGAGTCCAGCATTGGAAGAGTACAGAGGGTACATGGTGTCAGAGGGTTGGAGGGGTGGAGGGGTTTAAAGAGATAGGTAGGCCATGGAGAGATTAGAAAACAAGGATGAGAATTTTAAAATGGAGATGTTGGTTAACTGGGAGCTAATATATGTCAGCGAGCACGGGAACAATAGGTGAATGGGACTAGATGTGCATTAGGATATGAGCAGCAGAGTTTTGGATGAGCTTAAGTTTGCAGATGTTGGAAGATGGAAGGCAATAGTGAAGTCTAGAAAGGTATGGATGAGGGTTCCAGCAGCAGATGAGCTGGAGCAGAGTCAGGCAAAGGTAAGTAGTGGAAATAGGGAGAGAAAGTGGTTAGATTCTCACCTTGGGATCAAATACGACACCATGGTTGTTAACAACAAAAAACTACTGCGGATGCTGGAAATCCAAAACAAAAACAGAATTACCTGGAAAAACTCAGCAGGTCTGGCAGCATCGGCGTAGAAGAAAAGAGTCGACGTTTCGAGTCCTCATGACCCTTCAGCAGAACTGAGTAAAGTTAGGAGAGGGGTGAAATATAAGCTGGTTTAAGGTGGGGGGTAGGGGGAGAGAAGTTGAGGGTGGGGTGGTTGTAGGGACAAGCAAGCAGTGATAGGAGCAGATAATCAAAAGATGTCACAGACAAAGGAACAAAGAGGTGTTGAAGGTGGTGATATTATCTAAGAGAATGTGCTAATTAAGAATGGATGGCAGGACACTCAAGGTACAGCTCTAGTGGGGGTGGGGTGGAAAGACTGACAGGGCATTACAGGTATAGATTTAAAAATAATGGAAATAGGTGGGAAAAGAAAAATCTATATAAATTATTGGAAAAAGCAAAAGGGAGGGGGAAGAAATGGAAAGGGGGTGGGGTTGGAGGAGGGAGTTCAAGATCTAAAGTTGTTGAATTCAATATTCAGTCCAGAAGGCTGTAAAGTGCCTAGTCGGAAGATGAGGTGCTGTTCCTCCAGTTTGCGTTGGGCTTCACTGGAACAATGCAGCAAGCCAAGGACAGACATGTGGGCAAGAGAGCAAGGTGGAGTGTTAAAATGGCAAGTGATAGGGAGGTTTGGGTCTTTCTTGTGGACAGACTGCAGGTGTTCTGCAAAGCGGTCGCCCAGTTTGCGTTTGGACTCTCCAATGTAGAGGAGACCACATTGGGAGCAACGAATGCAGTAGACTAAGTTAGGGGAAATGCAAGTGAAATGCTGCTTCACTTGAAAGGAGTGTTTGGGCCCTTGGACGGTGAGGAGAGAGGAAGTGAAGGGGCAGGTGTTGCATCTTCTGCGTGGGCATGGGGAGGTGCCATAGGTGGGGGTTGAGGAGTAGGGGGTGATGGAGGAGTGGACCAGGGTGTCCCGGAGGGAACGATCCCTACGGAATGCCGCCAGGGGGGGTGAAGGGAAGATGTATTTGGTGGTGGCATCATGCTGGAGTTGGCGGAAATGGCGGAGGATGATCCTTTGAATGCAGAGGCTGGTGGGGTGATAAGTGAGGACAAGGGGGACCCTATCATGTTTCTGGGAGGGAGGAGAAGGCGTAAGGGTGGATGCATGGGAGATGGGCCGGACACGGTTGAGGGCCCTGTCAACGACCGTGGGTGGAAAACCTCGGTTAAGGAAGAAGGAGGACATGTCAGAGGAACTGTTTTTGAAGGTAGCATCATCAGAACAGATGCGACGGAGGCGAAGGAACTGAGAGAATGGGATGGAGTCCTTACAGGAAGCGGGGTGTGAGAAGCTGTGGTTGAGGTAGCTGTGGGAGTCGGTAGGCTTGTAATGGATATTGGTGGACAATCTATCACCAGAAATTGAGACAGAGAGGTCAAGGAAGGGAAGGGAAGTGTCAGAGATGGACGTTGTGAAAATGATGGAGTGGTGGAAATTGGAAGCAAAATTAATAAATTTTTCCAGGTCCCGACGAGAGCATGAAGCAGCACCGAAGTAATCATCGATGTACCGGAGAAAGAGTTGTGGGAGGGGGCCGGAGTAGGACTGGAACAAGGAATGTTCCACATACCCCATAAAGAGACAGGCATAGCTGGGGCCCATGCGGGTACCCATAGCCACACCTTTTATTTGGAGGAAGTGAGAGGAGTTAAAGGAGAAATTGTTCAGTGTGAGAACAAGTTCAGCCAGATGGAGGAGAGTAGTGGTGGATGGGGATTGTTCGGGCCTCTGTTCAAGGAAGAAGCTAAGGGCCCTCAGACCATCCTGGTGGGGGATGGAGGTGTAGAGGGATTGGACGTCCATGGTGAAGAGGAAGCGGTTGGGGCCAGGGAACTGGAAATTGTTGATGTGACGTAAGGTGTCAGAGGAATTACGGATGTAGGTGGGAAGGGACTGGACAAGGGGAGAGAGAAGGGAGTCAAGATAACAAGAAATAAGTTCCATGGGGCAGGAACAGGCTGACATGATCGGTCTGCCGGGACAGTCCTGTTTGTGGATTTTGGGTAGGAGGTAGAAGCGGGCCGTCCGAGGTTGGGCTACTATCAGGTTGGAAGCTGTGGGAGGAAGATCTCCAGAGGAGATGAGGTCAATGACAGTCCTGGAAACAATGGCTTGATGTTCAGTGGTGGAGTCATGGTCCAGGGAGAGGTAGGAGGAAGTGTCTGCGAGTTGAAGCTCAGCCTCCGCGAGGTAGAGGTCAGTGTGGTTGTTAACAGTCTGGCTCAGACTCATATTGTGGCTAGGGAGTGAAATTGGTAGCACCACCAAAGATAATACTATTATCTTTGATGTTGGCTAGAATTGAATCTTTATAACATGTTTCAATTTCATTTTCATGGTTAATGGTGTCTTTAATCAATATACAGCAAAGGCTTAAACAAGATGAAAGAACGTTGTCTAGGAGTTTCGTGCCCTTTAGTGTGTTTCAAAATTAGTTTTTGTATAAAATCAGATGTGGAGCTGCATTAAAACAAACTGAAATTTCCCAGACTAAAGTATACAGATAAAAGCAAAATACTGCAGATGCTGGAAATCTGAAATAAAAACAGAAAATGCTGGAAAAACTCAGCAGGTCTGGCAGCGTCTGTGGAGGGAGAAACAGTTAATGTTTCGAGTCTCTGTGAATCTTCTTCAGAGTTAATTATACAGATGTTTAACATAGGATTCAATTCACGCTGTGTAGCAGAAATAGCCAAACAGCTTGGGATTAATTTATTTCCTACTGTAGCACCTACACCTTTAAGTAGCTCCCTGGATTTCATTTATGTCTTTTCTCTTTTTTCTTAGTAAGTCCCTTTGTACTCTATTTTTCTAAGACTTGCTTTTCAAAATGAAGCCTCTATAACTCTTTTAAACTGAACTTGATTCACAGGGCACCTTATGACATTGCTGTTAATTTGCCAAATCCCTTTGCAATGTCACTGATTTTCAATGCACTTGTTGAGATTCTGACCAGGCAAGTACATTCTACTAGGGACTGGCCGAGCCTTGGAAGAATTAAATATAGAAAACACAGCAGATAACGGATTCAGTGGCAAAGTCAGCTATGTGGGACCAGTGCAAAAGCTGGAATGAAGATAGAAATCAGCAATGGCAGGCCTGTGAAGGATAAAGCATAAGATAATAATCCGACCATGGCAAAGAGAGATAATAAATTGATGGTGTGAAGGCTGTGGAAATGTAGGAAGATAGAATTTGATTTCTGACAGGAAAAGGAATGACGTATTAGTCTTATCTGGTCTGAACTTCTTGTTTGCTCTTGCACAATCCCATTAGCCAAAACACTCACAACTGAAAAGCCCTTCTCTCTCGGCATATGAAATTGGAATATTAAAGCAATTCATTCATTCACAGGATGAGGGTATCGCTGGCAAGGCCCATTACCTAATTACCTGTTAGGCATTGGTGGTGAGCTGCCTTCTTAAACCACTGGTCGCAGCTTTTGAAACAACTGAGTGACTTGCTGAACCATTGCAGAGGGCAGGTGGGAGTCAACACATTGCTGCAGGTCTGGAGTAAAATATAGACCAGGCTATGTAAGGGCGACAGATTTCATTCCCTAAAAGACACTTGTGACAATCCAGTAATTCGATGGTAACCGTTGCCAACCTTTGTTTTTGTTTTAAATTCCAGATTTATTTAGTTAAGTGAATTTAAATTCCCCAGCTGCCAAGGTGGAGGTTGAACTCACGGACTGGATTTTCATCCTCGAGGTGGGTAACAGGAATTGGGAAAATTCCCGGCTTGACCCACCGGCCTTGGGAGAAAGTGCCAGGAAGGACCTGATTTTCATTCTGGAAGGTGGGCTGCAGTCAGGCGAGTCCACCTCAGGGAAAAAGTCACAAGGGCTGCCGGGTGCTGAGGCGGGCTGTCTAAAATGCCCGCCTTGGTCCTGTGTGACTGTGTCCTAGTTATAATGAAAAATGTAGGCCCTCTAGCCCTCACTCCTCACACCTCTTCACCCCCACACACATTCATACCCCATCCATGGCACCTTATGCCCCCCATCCACCCCCTTTGGCTCCTCATGACCCAAGCTAAGCTATGGCAGTTCCACGCTCATTCACCCACTAAGTATTGTATAGAATCAATTAACCCTATAGTGACAATAGCTTACGTTAAAAAAAAACTTTTGAAAATTCATTCATTGATAACTTTCCACTTTCTTAAGAAAAACTCCTTTTGACTACAGGCCAATAAAAGTGTCAATCATCCAGGCCATTTGAACTATCAATAGCAGAAACTGCAAGCACTTGAAAACCTCTTTATCTTATCTAAATAAGCATTGTGCAATCGACAGAAGAGATCAGAGAGCCAGAGGTGTCAATCATGCAATGTTTTCCCTGTTTCAACAGTTTAATAGATTTCTGGGCTCTCAGTCAAGTCTCCACATTATTTGTGCAGGTTTCTGGATTACTGGTCCAGTAGCCATTCTACCTATTTTTTGGCTCAATATAAGCAAAGTAAGCTTGTGGTTTATAACTCACAAATGGAAGGTTTAAACCATTTCCAATTGTTCATGTCACAAGTTGTCTTAACTTCTAACAGTGACTATGATGCTGTGAGCACAAATGCGAGATAACTGCCATTATCAGAATCCAGTTGAAAATCGTTGGTGTCATTTATGTTATACAGTGGAACATTCACTAGGAATTAATTGTTCTCCAAAGCAAATACTTTACAATAAGGTCACACAACCATCTTGGGGGTTTATATTAACTATGCACATAGGAAAGCAAATAAGCATCATTTAAACAGTTTTATTTTTGAGATAGGAAATTAAAAACAGGAGCAGTTGGATGGATTTTGTAAGTACAGTGCCAGTTCACTCAAGTAAGTAAACTTGAGAAAAATATTATCCCATGTTGTGTTTAAAACTGTGCTGGTGAACTCAGATGCCACTGTGCCAGGCAGTAAGAAATAATTTTTATAATTGATTGGAAAGCCCTATCCCAACACTATTTAGTACTTTTAAATATTCCTTTTATTGAACCTTCCATATTGTGAAACAGGCAATGGATGTTGTTTTTGTGCGTACAGTATAATCTCAAGGAAAAGAGATATGAGTGAGGATGCTGTTTCTTTCTGCGCTTTTAGAGTAAATCTCTGTCATTATCTCCACATCTCCCATATAGTGTTATTTCAGCCACAATCTAATTGAATGGCAGACCAAGCTCGAGGGACTGAATGGTTTGCTCATGTCCTTATATTTCTGAAACATAGATTTACAATGGTAATAAATATTGCTGAATTTTGCAAACCGTATTTGAATTGTTTGAACAATAATCAGTGATATGCAGAACAGTTTGATACCATTTGTTCAATGTGAATCGATAACAGTGCAGTGTCCATCTCAAGGATTGGTTGTATGTAAGCTTTGATTCATACCGGTTGATATTTGAGTTCTACCAACATCAGCAGCCCAAACCCACAGAAAGAGGAGCAGAGGCCTTTTGTCATCAGAACCCACCTCAGGAGCTGGGTGCCCCCAAGGGGCATGTGGAGACAGTGGTGCTCAGGTGAAAAAGGTGAGAGTCTGCCAGTGGTGGTATTGGTTAGAATTGTTCTGGCTAGAGAGGACGTGATTTTACATATGAGCCTTCCTAATCATTGGAGGACCTAAGCTGCCAGAAACTCCATTTTGTTCCTGAGAGCACCCTGCATAAATGGGGCAGGTCTGTCCTCTGAGTTTGTAGATAAAGAGCCCAGAGCACACCACTGTGCCTCAGACAAAAGGGTCAATTCTATCAATGTGCATTCTGAGTGCAGAATCTGACCTGCCTGGAGTAGATATCGCAAAACCACGATCTTACTTTCCAAAGTACCCATTAGTTACTTTTTTAATGTGTGTAAAGGCATGGGAAATGTGTCCATGTACTCAGCCACCCACCCAAAGCTGGAGGGGGATCCTTCTTAAAACATGCGTCTCGAGGTCTGATTACATTATGAAGTCTCAATGGCAATCTTTGCTCAGGTGGAAATTAGCCACCATGCTCATGGATGAGGTTTCCTAAAAAACGGAAAGGCCGCTTGGGCTTTTTGCCTGCCCGCCAACCATAAGGTTGGACGGGCAGCGTTAACAATTACAATAATTGCTTTGTTAATGACCTTAATAGGCTGTTTACATTTCGGCATGTGTGCAGCCGGCTCTGGTGTCTGCCCGCCGAATGAAATACCGCGGGACTGTGCGATGACATCGTGACGCACGCCCGACATCATCGCGCGTCGTTTTATGCGTCTGTGTGTCGGGCCCACCCCCACATGCCAACTGAAAAATTCTGCCCATAAAATCCTGGGGGAACTTGACAAAAGGTGTTTTCCCTTATGGGGGAGACTAAACTAATTTAAAAACATTTAAGACAGAGATGAGGAGAATTTTTTCTCTCAAAGGGTGGTTAGACTCTGGAATTCTCTTCCCCAGAGCGTGGTGGAGGCAAAGTCATTGAATAATTTTAAGGCTGATTTAGATTGATTCTTGACTAACAGGAGAGGCAAAGGATATAGGGGTAGACAATAAATTAGAGGCCACAATCAGATCAGCCATGATCTTATCAAATGGCGGAGCAGGCACGAGGGGCCGAATGGCCTACTCCTGCTCCGAATTCAATTGCTTGTATACTCGTAAGACATTGAATTCCTTTTCTAATTGACGCTTCCTGTTCAGATTCTACGCTGCTCATTGACAATTCTTCAAACTGGTTGTTTAAGAAATTACACAGTTGCTTGCCTTGTTCAGACAGGTCCCAGATGCCTTCAAAGTGGGCACTGTATTCTTTGGATCTCAGACGTACAAAAAGCTTGGAGTGAAAAAACTCATGGAATATACATGGGCACGGGTAAGTCTAAAATTGTTTGCTACACTAACTGTTCACTGGCCCAATGTTACAGGGCTAGGTAATAACGTACAAGCAATAATCCCCAATGATATTTTAAACATGGGCAATGGATTTATGTTGATATGAGCAATAAACATAGCACCATTCTGTGGTCAAAGCTACTTAAAGGGGGGAATTTGAAGTTGAGAAAGCAGGGATGTTGCTGTCCCTTGCACGTGTAAAATCTGGTGTGATGACATTGGGTCACTGACCTGACATTATCACACGGGCCAGCGATATTTTGGAAGTCGGGCAGGTACCAAAATCATCAGCCCATCCTCTATTTTTAAGGAACTACTTAAAGGACAATTGAGCCTGTTAGCAAACTAACAGACTTGTGTTCTACTTACTCACACAATATTTCAGTGAAACGGAAAAACGTTTAGAGGGAGTCAAGCCAGGTATCAGGGTGTGTTGCAAAGGATATAAAGGCTGCAAGTGGGACTACGGTTAATGTTAGCAGAAGAATCTGCTGGAGAAGGTTGGAGAGTTTGCTGGTGCTGCAAGTTAGTTTAATAATGATTCTGAGCCTTCACCAGGAATTATTTGTAAGCGGAGGGCACCTAGCGATAGGTGTAAAGTGAATTTTCTGCATCCCAATGTTGGACCCTGAGATCGGTGTCCGAATGGGCTTTGTACATTCTGGAGGAGGCTCCTCCTCCAGTGAGGAGGAGAAGGAGGGGGAGGAGGGACAAGGGCCAAGGACAGGTGCACCCTGTGGTCCAGGGAGTTGTGGAAACTGCTGCTGAGCAAGGGCCTAGGAAGGTGAGAAAACAGCAGCAGCCTGTCAGAGGGAGGCGAAGGCATTGTGCTGCCAGCAGAATATACTGGCAAAGGGTGACAGACCTGCAAATGTCAGAGCTCCAGTGCCTGAGATGACTCGGAATCATGCCAGAGTTCCACTAAGTGTGGTTGCTGGTGTCATGAAGCTATTAATGTCTATAATATTATTGGAAAATATTTTTCTTTTAAAGTAGAGGTTTAGTCTGTGGGTGTGTCTTAACTGAATTAAAGCCAGCTAGTCTGGGTGTGTACTAGTTTTGAGTTGTACGAGAGCTAGAGTGCATTTGCATTTTTTGAACAGAGCATTCAAGAAGGCGAGTGAAGTCTGGCACCTGTCTAGCAGAGACCAAGCAATAAAGGGGTTTTATTGTTAGAAAAGGTGGAGTTCAAAGAGGCTAGTGATACAATGAGATTTTACATTCAATGAGCTGTGCTAGATATAACTTCAGCAGTTTTGTGTGTGCAGAGCACAGAAGCAATGTAAGATCAAAGCAGCTGTAAGCCTACAACTGTCTCCACAGAAACCAAAGTGAGAAGAACTTAACTTTGAATTTGTAAGGTAAAATTGCTTTGCCTGGTGTCTGGTTAAGTCTATGGGTTGCTATTGCCTCAATGGAGATTAGTTTGGGAATTTGTTAAACGTTACGACAGTAGCAATATGTAGTCATGTGTATATATTTAACTTGTGTAAATTAATAAAATGTTTCATTTAGTTTAAAAAAAAACCTCTCCAGAACTGATGGACTGATTCTTGAATTTAGAATTGCCACTCAAAAATACCACCTAAAAATATAGGTTATGACAGTTGTTTAAAGTTTCCATCTGGGATTTTTAAATAATTCAGCTTTACTGAAAGGCTGTTTCATAACAATTGGGGGCTCGTTGGGATAAAAAATATTTCTAATTCCTTCATTCGTTTGGAATTGATGAATATTAAGGTTACGAGTACGAGGAGCACTTTGAATTCAGAGGTCAGTGAGGTAGTCTAGAAGTGGCAAGACTGCAAGATGGCTTTGGCAATTGCTAATACTTGCCTTGGAATAGAAGAGATAACTTTGATTTGGTTGGAGAAAATAACCAGAAGTAAGTTAACAGAGTTGGCAGATAAGTTAAAATTGGGGTTACCTGAGGGGGCTAGGAAATCATATATAATTAAAAGTGTAGCACAGCGTCTAGAATTGGGAGTGAAACCTGACACTAGTGAGTCACAGCTGGAGGTAGTGAGACTTCAGTTCCCAATGATAAAGCTTGAATTAGAAGCAAAGGACAGAGAAATGGCTTTTAAAAGGGAATTAGAAATTGTGAAGGTAGAGAAGGAGGGAAGAGAAAGAGAGAGAGAATTCCAACTGAAAATGTTGGCAGTTAAAAAAGAGATGCCAGGAGGTGAGGGAGGATTTATCTCCAGAATTGAACCCAGTGGGTAGATGTTTAAATTTGTACAAGCTCTTCCAAAGTTGGAGGAAAAAGATATTGAAGCATTCTTTATTTCATTTGAGAAGCTAGTTAAACAGATGAAATGGCCACAGGAAAACTGGATGTTATTATTACAGTCTAAGTTGTTAGGTAGGGCACATGAGGTATATGCTTCGCTATCAGAATAAATGTCGGTGAATTATGATGTGGTGAAAAAGGCTATTTTGAGTGCATATGAGTTGGTTCCTGAAGCATACAGACAGAAATTTAGGAATATGAGAAAACAGCCTGGGCAAACTTATATTGAGTTTGAATTTTGACAGGTGGATATGGGGGTTGAAAATAGAAACAATATATGCAGCTCTTAGGGAAGTAATTCTTCTGGAAGAATTTAAAGATTCAATCCCTTCAGTAGTGAGAACTCATGTGGAGGAACAGAGGGTTGATTCTGTAAGACAAGCAGCAGAGAGAGCTGATGATTATAATTAGTTCATAGAGCTAAACCTTTTCTTTCAACACCCTTTCAAATTGGAAAAGGATAAAAAGTGGGAAGGTGAAAGGAAGGTAGGTAGTCAGGGACGAAGAGGAGTAGCTGGAAGTTCCCAGGAAGTTTTTTCTTAGAATAAAAAGGAAAGTGCTGAAGATAGAAGTGACATTTGAAAATTGAGGTGTTTTCATTGTAAAAAAGTGGGGCACAGGAAGCAGTGTGCTTGGAGAAAAATCTATGGGAAATTTTGGGATACAGAAAAGTTCTGGAAGTAAAAGTACTGTGGGTTCAGGCACAGGAGAAACCAATGGTCTATGTACAGGTGAAACAGGGAGAACCAGTGAAAGATAAAGAAGTGGGAATGTGTTCACAATTTACCCAAGAGAATTCTGAGGAGCAGGTTGCAGAAATGTTTAAAGATTTTGTACATGAAGGGAAAGTCTTTCCATGTGTACAGGGTGGAGTAGGTAAAGATGTTAAAATTTTAAGAGACACAGGGGCTAGTCAATACTTAATGTTGTGGGATAGTGATATTTGTTGTGCAGAGGGAGTATTGCAGGAGCAGGAAATAATAACTAGGGTTCATGGAGATGCTAAATCTATTCCATTGTGGAAGGTAAATTTAAAGAGTAAATGGAAGACAGGTGAAGTTATAGTTCCAGTGGTGGAAAAAATTGCCCATTGCAGGGGTTCAATTTATTCTGGGTAATGATATAGCTGGATCGCAAATGTGGGTGATGCCTATTGTAGTTGAGCAGCCTGTAGGAGTGTTTCCAACAGAGGTGTTACAGAAGAAACGTCCTGGATTGCTTCCTGATTAAGTTATAATGAGATCAAAGGCTCATTGGGAAGAACAAGATAAACAAGAAGGACAGGCAGTTCAAAGGCAAGAAGAGGGTGTTGAAATCCGATTAGGCATTGTATTTGATAGCATTGTTCAAGAGGAAGGAATGCAGGACAGTTCAGCTGACATGTTTCACTCAGAGAGGTTAGTCGAATTACAGAAAAATGATTTGCAATAAAACAGTTACATCAGAAAGCTTATTCAGAAACAGAAGCAAAATGTATTCCAGTATGTTATTATCTTTAGGAAGGTATTTTAGTGAGAAAGTGGTGGTCGGATCATATCTCAGCAAATGAAAGCTGGAGGGAGGTGCAACAGATTGTTATCCCATTAGGATGTAGAAATGAGATTCTGAGGATTGCTCATGAAATTCTATTAGAGGGACATTTAGAAATTAGGAAAACACAGGAAAAGATAGAGGTTTTTTTTTGGCCAGGTTTGCATAGGAATGTAGGCAAGTTCTGTAGAACCTGTTATACATGTCAAATAACAGGAAAATCACAAGCAGTGATTAAGCTGCTGCCTTTAATCCCGATACCGGCATTTGAAGAATCTTTTACCAGGATCATGATTGATTGTGTAGGACCCCTCCCTAAGACAAAAAGTGCAAATCAGTATTTACTGATGATAATGGATGTGTCTACCAGGTTTCCTGAAATGATACCATTAAGAAATGTTACAACTAAGAAGATTGTGGAGGAATTAATAACATTTTTACAAGATATGGTTTACCTAAGGTAAGACAATCAAATCAGGGGTTAAATTTCATGTCACAGCTGTTTAACAAAGTGATGAAAAGTTTGGGGATAAAACAGTTTAAGTTAGCAGCTTATCATCCGGAGGCACAAGGAGCTTTGGAAAGATGGCATCAAACTTTAAAAACTATGATGCGAGCATACTGTCAGGATTATGCACAGGATTGGGATACAGGAATTCCATTCTTGTAATTTGCAATTGGATATGCTCCTAATGCATCAGCTGGTTTTAGCCCTTTTGAACTAGTTTATGGTCATTAGGTAAGGGGACCACTGAAATTGATTCATGAGAAATTTTAGAATTATGATGGGTCATTTTTCAATAGGGAGGGGGATGTCATGAAGCTATTAATGTATACAATATTATTGGAAAATATTTTTCTTTTAAAGTAGAGGTTTAGTCTGTGGGCTTATCTTAATTGAATTAAAGCCAGCTAGTCTGGGTGCGTTGATGTGTACTAGTTTTGAGATGTAAGAGGTAGAGTGCATTTGCATTTTTTGAAGAGCATTCAACAAGGCGCATGAAATCTGGCACCTAGCCAGTAGAGACCAAGCAATATTTTTATATTACGAATACATTTGGTACTATAAATGGGGTTTTATTGTTAGAAAAGGTGAAGTTCAAAGAGGCTAGAGGTACAATGAGATTTCACATTCAATGAGCTGTGCTAGGTTTTGTGTGTGCAGGGCAGAGGCAATGTAAGATCAAAGTAGCTGTAAGCCTACAACTGTCACCACAGGAATCAAAGTGAAAAGAACCTCATTTTGAATTTGTAAGGTGAAAATGCTTTGCCTGGTGTCTGGTTAAGTCTATGGGTTGCTATTGCCTCAATGGAGATTAGTTTGGAAATTTGTTAAAAGTTATGACAGTAGTAATTTGTAGCCATGTATATACATTTAACTTGTGTAAATCAATAAAATGTTTCATTTAGTTTAATATAAAACTTCTCGCGACCTGGTGGTCTGATTCCTGAATTTAGAGTTGCATCTCAAACATGCCACTTAAAAATATAGGTTATGACAGTTGTTTGAAGTTTCCCTCTGAGGTTTTTAAATAAGTCAGCTTTACCGAAAGGTTGTCTCATAACACCGGGTGGGAAAGGAATGTTTTAGCCGCTGCTGCAGTGGCGGCATTTTATACCATATTGTCCGAATCCCACCTCATTGATAATGCATTCCCAGGAAACACGGCCTTCCGATGGTGGGTGGGCTCTCATTCGCCCACAATGCCATCGCCTCGCTGCTTCATCATGCTGGGTGCCATATTTAAAGTGCTGCCACGCACACACCTCTCAGTGCTTCAAGACCGGGACTGCTGCACAGAAGACATGGCCCCGAAAGGCAAGAAGACTGCAGGCTCCCAGTATAATGATGCGTCCCTTGAGCACCTTTTGGATGTGATGGAGGCCTACAGTGATGTCCTCTGCCCCTCGATCTGGGTGAAGACCAACAAACAAGGCCACCAATCCAGCATGGGAGGCAGTGGCAGCGGTGGTCAGCGCCAACGCCCTGTAAAAGAGGACAGCCATTCAGTGCTGCAACAGGATGAATGGTCTCATCCATTCTGTCAGGGTCACTCACTGTTCTCACCACTCTCAACTTACACACTCACAAACCCATCACACATCCACAGGGATCTCACACCTCAAGGGGCAACACCACTAACTCTCACACACACCCTCACATCTCCATCAGGCTCATATCCTCTGGAGCTCACATCCTCATCCCGTCCATGGCTCCGCTCACCACACAAACATTCCACACAGTGCCCTGTGTCCTGCTCACACTCTCTCCATCTGTTTTCATACAGGAGAAGCTGGCTCACAACAGGAGGGAGAGGTCCCAGACAGGGGGTGGAATGACCCACTTTAGGCCCCTCGCACACGTTGAGGAGCATGCCACTGACTGGTGAGGACGTGGACCCTGCCTGCGGTGATGGTGAGGTCGGCAGCGAACATCCTTGTGAGGATCCTGCACCACATCATCCCCCCTCTCACTGCAACTGTGAGTGTCTCTCTCCTGCTTTTCACTCTGCTGCTAGGCACTAATTATCTCTACTTTGGTTCACAGGGAGCTCTGCCAAGTGACTGACACCCTCAGACAGCCAGTCCCTCAGCTCCATCCAGGTCCTCACCTCCAGCCAAGAGGACACTTCCTCCATTGAAGAGCTGGGAATAAGCAGCCTGGAAGACCCGTCACAGCGCTTACCCTCACCCTGCACCAGCGCAGAGACACACACATCAGTGGGATCTAGATCTAGAGCAGGCTCAGGTTCACAACCTGGTGGTCACCACACGGGCACGTGTCCACAGCAGGAGGAGGCAGGTTTAGCTCCCCGGCACTTGGAGGACGGCTGGGGAAGAGGCATCTGTGAGGCCCGAGTCAGATGACGAGCCTCTGGATTCGGCCTCCCAACTCATCATGGAGAGTCAGAAGAAGGTGTGGGAACATCACACAGAGCTGTTGGAAGCCCTCAACAGGGTGAGTCGGAGGAATGTGTCCACCTGCTCTCTGATGAAGTGATGCCCACATAGGCGCCTATAGAGGTCTCCATGGGGAGGATGGCAGACGCCATGGAGACCCTGGTCCATCAGAACATGGAGATGTGTGCAGTCTTGCAGTCCATCGCGGGAGCCATGGGGGAGTTTCTGCAGCGGCAATGTGAATGGTAAAGGAGGAACCTCGATGTCCCTCCAGGTGCTCCTTCCCCTCAAGGAGTCAGGCTGAGGCCCTCGGGCACCTGAAGAGAGGAGGATCAGCAGCTGGACACCCCTGGCTCATCCACTCAGGAATCTCAGAGGCTGTCCTCTCCCTCCAAGTCCCCTTTGCCTGTGACCCCCTCAATCTCGCCCCCTGTCACTGCAGAGGGAGCAGCTGGCCCACAGGAGGACAACCAAAGCAAGAGGGGCCCTCAAGGCCTTGACTCTCCATCAAGGCCGAATTCATCAAGTGCATCAGGGCCAGCCATTGCACAGGCTGTCTCCACCCCTGCTGCGGATGTCAGGGCAGCACCGAGAAGTCTAAGGTGTTGAAAAGTTAAGAAATTCTGATCACAGTTGGTTGCACAGGGTGAACACATTTTGTCACTTTTACTCTGAAAATATATTCACTTTCACTGAATAATGTTTAATGGTGTCGTTCAGCTTCATTGACAGGCTTATTGAGTCCTCCCCCTGCATCCCCCTCCCCCTCACCACTAGCAGTTCAGCTGCACACAGCCGGCCCACGGGTGATTCTGGAGGGAGGAGTGTGTGTGTGTGTGTGTGTGTGTATGAGAGTGTGTGTGAGTGTGTGAGAGTGTGTGTGTGATTGTGTGTGTGTGTGTCTGTGAGTGTCTGTGAGTGTGTGTGTGTGTGTGTGTGTGTGTGAGTGTGTGTGTGTGTCTGTGAGTGTGTGTGTGAGAGTGTGTGTGTGAGAGTGTGTGTGTGTGTGTGTGTGTGTCTGAGTGTGTGTGTGTGTGAGAGTGTGTGAGAGTGTGCGTGTGTGTCTGTGAGTGTGTGTGTGAGTGTGTGTGTGTCTGTGAGTCTGTGTGTGAGTGTGTGTGAGAGTGTGTGTGTGTGTGTCTGTGAGTGTGTGTGTGAGTGTGTGTGTGTGTAAGTGTGTGTGAGAGTGTGTGTGTGTGTGTGTGTGTGTGAGTGTGTGTGAGAGTGCGTGTGTGTGTGTGTGTGTGTGTGTGTGTGAGTGTGTGTGTGAGTGTGCGTGTGTCTGTGAGTGTCTTGTGAGTGTGTGTGTGTGAGTGTGTGTGTGTGTGTGTGTGTGTCTGTGAGTGTGTGTGAGTGTGTGTGTGTGTGTCTGTGAGTGTCTGTGTGTGTGTGTGTGTGTGTCTGTGAGTGTGTGAGTGTGTGTGTGAGTGTGTGTGAGAGAGTGTGTGTGTGTGTGTGTGTGTGAGTTTGTGTGTGAGTGTGTGTGTGTGTGTGAGAGTGTGTGTGTGTGTGTGTGTGAGTGTGTGTGTGAGTGTGTGTGTGTGTGTCTGTGAGTGTCTTGTGAGTGTGAGTGTGTGTGTGAGTGTGTGTGTGTGTGTGTCTGTGAGTGTCTTGTGAGTGTGTGTGTGTGTGTGAGAGTGTGTGTGTGTGTGTGTCTGTGAGTGTGTGTGTGTGTGAGAGTGTGTGTGTGTGTGAGAGTGTGTGTGTGTGAGTGTGTGTGTGTGTGTCTGTGAGTGTGTGTGTGAGTGTGTGTGTGTGTGTGTGTGTGAGTGTGTGTGTGAATGTGTGAGTGTGTGTGTGTGTGTGTGAGTGTGTGAGTGTGTGTGAGTGTCTGTGTGTGTGTGTGAGTGTGTGAGTGAGTGTGTGAGTTTGAGTGTGAGTGTGAGTGTGTGTGTGTCAGGGCCTTTCAGAGCCATGTGCAAACACTCTCCCACTCACGCAGATCCTTCCTGCCTCACACTCATCTCACTGTCCCGAGCATTTTCAGTGCTGGGGTTCGCTTTCAGTTGTCCATCTGAGCTGACCCGTATCTCCGCCCACCCACTGACCACACTCCCATACAGCACCTGTTCCTGCCCAACACAACTCTCGCTTCACTTTCGATTTAGCCAGCATGGTGCATCTAACATTTTTCTTCAAGTCCCCCGTCCTTTCCCCCTGCCCAGTCACCCATTTCCTTTCCCCCATCAGTGTTGAACCCCTGGCACCACGCTCCACCTCTCCACCGTCACCTACCCATTTCTTTCAGAGATGTCCAGGTGAACATGCACATTCCCTCCCTCCCTGAAATTTTTCCATCCACATTAACCTCCTTCCCACCCTCAGAGTCCCAACCCCACCAACCACCTCACTGTCCATTCTACGGATACCGTCGCACCCTCACCTTCCCACCCTCTCGTCTCACTCTGCCCTCAATCTCACCATTCCCTCCTACCACATCCACCCTCAGTTCGCTCCCCAGGAGACAGTCATTAACACCTCAGAGCCCTCCCTTACAGATTCATCGGGACATCCCCCCCTCTGGACTCTTTTCCCTCTTGGAGATCCTTCCCCCCCTTGGAACTCCTTCCTCCCTCTGGAGTCCTTTCCCTCTCCAAGTCCTTATCCTGCCATCCTGGACTCCAACCCCTGTTAGTTCTTCCCCCTTCCTGACTCCTTCCTCCACCCTTACTTCTTCTGCCACCCTTACTCCATCCCCCTTCCTGTCCTTCTTCCACCCTTACTCTTCCTCCACCCTAATCCTTCCCATGTCTGGGTTCCTCCCTTCCCCCAGACCCCTTTCCTTACACCTTCCTCCCCCCTTACACCTGCTTCCCCAGTTGCCATTTTCTCCCCCATTACCCCCTCCTCTCCTGTACTCCCTCCACCCGCTCACAACCTCACCCCCCAACACCTTTGTTCCCCCCGCCAACCTCACCCCCAACATCTCCATTCCTTCCCTCCCGACACACCTTCCTCTCCCAGTCAAACCTAGACCTTCCTCTCCCATTCTCCCCCTCTACCATACATCTTCCCCTCCCAAACACAGCTGGACCTTCCTCTCCACCCCCCTTGACCATCATCCGTTGTGAGCAGACCCTCCTTGGTGACTTTTCACCTTCCGTGAGCTGCTTTGCGGTGGAGCCATGTCCATGAGAATCCACCCAACATGTGATGGACGTTCCTCCAGGGTCCCGGTGATGTTGGGCTTCAGCACCTTCTGCTCCTCCGATGTCCGCGATATGAGCAAGGCCCTGGCGGGTAAGTCCCGACTTCTGCACGTCACACGTGTCAAGACGTGTCCTGCACAGGCGTGTTTTCCCGCTGACATGGGCAGATGGTCCAGCGCGAGGGAAATGATCCCTGCAAACTGGGCTTATATTGATGTGCAGATGTTTCACAATGAGGTCCCTGACGCTCGATGGTGGGAAATGCGGCCCGCAATTGGTGGGCAGAGTGGATGATTGGAAACTGATTTCACAATGTTGTGAAACTGATTTTGGCCTTCTCGGTGTATTGTCCGCTCGCGCCGCCAAACACGCCCAATGTCACAGGGCACGGAAAGTTCCACCTGTCTCCAGGGACACATTCATATCAATCTCTGACGTGCTGGCTGGGGAGATTGCATTAAATGTTGGTGGACACCTCATGCCTGTGGCCTTGAAGGTCACAGTCGCCCTAGATTTTTTCACCTCATTTACTTCCACATCTTTGTGGGATATTGCAGCCAGTGCCCATGGCTGGGTAAAGGTTTTACCAATGCTGTGCTCGGGTGTGCCCATGAGCTTATTTCATTTAGCTAGAGCAATGCTGATCGGGCAGACAGAGCCAGAGGCTTTGGCAGCTTAGCCAGATTTCCAAAGGTGCAAGGGATAGTAGACTGCACACATGTGACACACCTTCAGGACAGCCAGAGGCACTTGTTAACAGAAAAGGTTACCATTCCATCCATGTGCACCTTGTATGCAACCGCGGGGCAACAGATAATGCAGGTGTGCGTACATTATCCCAGCAGCAGTCATGAGGCCTACACATTGAGACAGTCCCAGTGCCAGGGATGTTCTGTGGGCTGGAACCCTTGGTTGGCTGGCTTTTTGGTAACAAGGGATATCCCTTGAAGAGATGGCTAATGACCCCAGTCTGAAATCCCCTCATTGATCATTGAGCATACCATTGGTGAGTCCACGAGGGCCCCGGACCCATCATTATATCCAGTGCAAAGGCCCATATGTTATCTACAATGAGGACAATGGTGGTGTTAGAGCTTTTAGGAACAACCCAGGCATAACACTTCTCAATGTTGGCATCTTAAAGGTCCTGAGACTTGCTCCTGGTGGCCATGTAGGATGATTCTGCAGCTGGACAGAGTGCCTCCTGGAGGCCGGATGACCTGTATAGAACTCAGCGCAAACCTTCCAGAAAGGAGATTGGATCCAACCTTCCTATTCACAAGTTGACAAACACAGATCTGAGGTGCATCATGAAGAGTCAGGAAGTTCAGAAGGCTCTTCGTCCACCAAACTAAAAGTTTCAGTGTAGCGTACTCAAGAAGAGCCCCCTGAAGAACTTGACGATGATGACCAGTGTGATGGGCGTCTCCTGCACAATGGCAGGAGGCTCATCTGCCACTACAAACTCTGAGCCATTTGTTTCAATGGCAGAAGGGCAGAGGAGTGGATGTCCCCATCAGAAGTCCCAATAGTGGTAGCAGCTGCTCATTTTTCTTATTCATTCCTGGGATGTGGGCTTCGCTGGCCAGGCCAGCATTTATTGCCCATCCCTAATTGCCATTGAGATGGTGGTGGTGGTGAGCTGCCTTCTCCAGCTGCCGCAGTCCATGTGGTGTAGGTACACCCACTGTGCTGTTAGGGAGGGAGTTCCAGGATTTTGACCTAGCGACAGTGAAGGAACGGTGATATAGTTCTGCCACCATGACGTCCATTTGGGCCCACCTTGCTTTTTTGAGAGGAACCAGAACCTGGATGTGACTCCTGGCTCCTCATCCCCCAGGCACCAGAGCTCAGAGGTGAGGTGATGGAGTGCAAGTCAGAATGCATATCCAGTATCCCAAGAGTGAGCTCCTGGGTTTGGCTCTCCATGACAGTCACCAGTCTTTCAATGGAGGAAGTAACACATTCTGAAGAGCGAATGATTGCAATGCTCATGGCCTGCATGGACTCCCCCACTGTCAGAGCCAGTGTGCTCAATCCCTCTGGAACCTCTGCCATATCTCCACATACCTCGCGCTGTAAGTCCAGCATCTGCCACCTGATGGATGACTCCAGAGCCTCGCCATCAGCCTGGGGTTCAGCATCTACATGGGCTCCAGCAATTCCTCTTCGCACCGCAGGCCTGCTCCATCTCAGTACCTGACAGCCGGTCTTGCAACTGTGATATGCTCACACCAGTTTGATCCCAACTCGGGCATTCCCACTGAGGTTTGAGTATCTGTGCTGGCACTAGGAGAAAGGATGTGACACTGCACCATTGAAAGATTCCTCCTCCTCCCCCTCAGCGGTTAACATTGAACCATCGGGGCTAGTGGCTGCAGCTGCCAATGTGGGGATAAAAAGCAGGGAGAAAGAGGGACATCATCGTCATCATCATCATCATATGAGGTGAGTTCAGAGAGACACGCTTCCTCAAAGCACACATTGGCACCATTGTAACCATGGTAACCAGGGTTTGAACCTTAGGCCCTTCAACCTTGAGACACACATTCCTGACTGAATTCTGCATTCCTCCAAAGTCAAAAGCCATCAATGTTACCTCCCTGCCACCTTCCCCAGCTTCCAACGCCCCCCCGCCACCCCCTTCACTTCCTTCAGCGCTGTTTGCAGGTGAGAGTTATGCACCCTTGGAATCTCACCACCCTGGGGCCTTCCTCCAACCGCGCCTCACCCGATGGTGTGGCTTCATTGATTGGCCAACAACTCCAGCACTTCCTCCTCTACAGAGTGAACATGGCCAAGTTGGCAGGACCACCTCCAGTCCTGGCCCACTCTCAGGCTTTATGACCCTCTTCTCCTGCAAATAAAAACGGACATTGTAATGAATATGTTGTGCTCCAATTATGCCAAAAAATGTGTGGCCACCTTGTCCTTTGTCGAGGTGTTCAACAATTCTCAATGCTCTTCGCCAACTAACTGATGTTGCAGTTCATTAGCTGCCCCCCTCTCCCCAATCCCGCCAGCCAACCCAATCTCCCATTGCCAGGCAGAGTGACACGTCTGCTTCATGCCACCTTGCACTTGGGCAAGACACTAGGCAATCTCACACTTGGCACACATCACACCCTCAGAGCCTTCCATATATAGTTCCAACTCCGAACAGGCTACACACTCACCCTGGCATATCTGAAGCAGTCATTCAGCCTCTTATGGCACAGCATCAAAGTTCTTTGGATGATGCCAGAGCTGTTCACCTCCTCTCTGACCTCCATTCGGGCTGCTTTGGTCTGGCTGGGAGGTCTGCTCTTCTCATCAGCAGCAGGCATGAGGACCTCCTGCAGATCACTCACAGCCTGGAGGAGGACCCACAGGGGAGTCATCATCAAACCATGGGGCTGTCCTTGTTCTGGGCCCTTCAGCAGATGGTGGCTTTACCATCTTGGTGATCTGTGGAGGGACAGAGAGTTAAAGGTAGAATTTGAATCTTTTCCTAAACACTTGTTATTCATAAAGGGAATAGGATAGGTGTATTCAAATGTTCTTTCCTCCTTGGCAAGGGTCCTGAATAATTCACGTCTAGCACAATAATCATCAACATTTAAAAACGGGCTCTCCACTGCTGCTGCCCTCCTCCAATAAGTCAAGGGATTTCAAAGTTAAAGTGTTGTGTCTCCAACCTGCGGCTTCCAATGCAGCAATTCTGCTTCAGCTGCCTCAAACCCATGCTAGGGTCCCTTTAAATGGGTGGCCATAACCGTCTTCCTGTCCAGGGGCTGCCCCTCCTACCCCCGGATTGGAAATCACTTAGGGCTGCCCATGTAAAGGGCCTTTCAATCCCGATTGGGCACCCTTCCCATCATGCTCTCCGCTGTTTGCCAGATGGCCTTTAATTGGCCACAAGATGCTTTAACCGCCGCCTTTAAAAGGTTGGGGGCGGGAGTCGTTGGTCCGCGAGCTTCCAGGTTGGACTCCTGTCTCCCACCGAGAAGCATAAAATTCACCCCCAAATATATCATCCTTCATATATTTACTGTGGTGATGCAGGATTAGCTTTTGTTTTCTCAGAAAAGTCACTTTATAATAACACCCTCTTCAAGCGTTATTGAGGTTGATCATCAAAGGGTAATGAATAAATCATATTTTCATCATAATATTACAAAAAATTGCAAGTGGGGATCTGCAGTTAGCTGTTGGACATTCAAATAAACGCATTTCTGAGAAGCCATACAATTTAATTGAATTTAAAAATAGAAGGGGGAAATCACTAATAGTGGAAAATGAATCTAAGACTAAGGCGGGGATTTTCCAGCCCTGTCACAGGTGGGACCCACTGTGGGTAAGGCAGTGCCCCAGCCAGAAGTCCGTTCACCTGCAGCGGGACCGGAAGATCCCAGTAGCGGGTGGGTGGGTGCGGAAAAGCCCGCCCTATGTAAGAAATATACAAGAGGGTGCTCAGTGTGGTAAAGCGAGCAGTTAATGTTCCAAATGTGATATTTTAACAGAACTAATAAAAGACCCCACCTGAACCATTTGCCTGTTTATCTCCTTCTACATTAGAACAGTGACTGCACTTGGAAAGTAATTGATTGGCTGTCCAGCCCTTTGAGATGTCCTGTGGTTCATTTTGTGGACCGGACATACCTGGGCAGTTTTCCACACGACAGGGTAGATGTGGATGGGATGTTTCCCCTCGCTGGTGAGTCTAGAACCAGGAGACACAGTCTCAGGGGATAGGGCCGTTTAAGACTGAGCCAAGGAGGAATTTCTTCACTCAGAAGGTGGCGAATCTTTGGAATTCTCTACGCCAGAGGGCTGTGGAAAATCAATCATTGAGCACATTCAAAATAGAAATCAATAAGATTTCTGGATACTAATGGGCATCAAGGGATATGGGGATAGTGGGTAAAAATGGTGTAGAGGTAGATGATCAGCCATGATCTGTTTGAATGGCGAACAGGCTCAATAGGCTGAATGGCCTATTGCTGCTCCCATTTCCTATGTTCTTGAAAGGCGCTATATAAATGTACACTCTTTCTTTCAAGTTTTTCTTTCCCCATACTGTCTGACCTGCAGGGAATTTACAGTTTTCTATTTTACATTTCCAGTTTATCCCAGCTGGTTGACATACAGCTGTTTTTTTTTCCCAATGAAACTACATCCAAGGCAAATGAAAGTAACATTTTGCGTGTCTTTGTGTTGTTAGCAACATGTCAGGATTGAAATGCTGAAATTGTGACTGAAAGCAGCAAAAAAAAAAAGAGAGTAATTGTAGCTCTTCAAATTGGAAGCTGGATGCTGTACTTTCCAGGCTTGCCCAGCCATCAGCAGGCCTGCCTCAGTTAGTAACAGGAAGCTCATGATAGATTTTGGCAAGTGAATTGCATGAGGTTAAACACAGTCCATTATGCAGGACAGCAAAGGCAGAAGTGCTGGAAGCGGCAGAGGCCAACAATCAATATTGACCAGATCAGGATGGGGTCAACAGGTTGATAACTCTCTATGATGGGATCCACTCAGCCTGGATGAACACAGTCTCCTTGGCAGTAAAACTGCAGTGACCCGTCATCGCAAAACCTCTAGATTATGGTAATGAAAAGACTTACGAAGCACTGGCATGATCTCCAGAATTCTATGTTTCTGCATAGTCTTCTTATAACATGTAATTGGACTCAGGCAGGGCATATGTTTTTGTTAAATTTCAACCAGTCCATGCTGTCCCCTCTTTGGCTTTCAAATCTTCTGTCTCTCCCTGAGCCTAGAGCTACTTTGATAATTCGATTTTGGCTGCATTTTAAATGGAAGAAAAACCTTTTTTTTTAAAAAAAAAAGTATTTGTGAAGTGGGAAAAGAAACGCCTGCATATTCTCACCAAAGCGCAAAATTGTGCCAAACAGGGATGGAACTGCATTAAGAAGCACGATTTGTTGATACCAGCAATAAATATAAATCCACAGCCGCAAGTCTTATTGGGCTATTTTTCCATTGTACACATATTTCTTACTGTCTATGTAATGTATAACACACATTTATGAGTCAACATACTTCTGGCGTTCTGTTGGCTGGGTAATTGGATGTTACATGTTTGTCAGTTGACTCGGAGACGTAAATATGGCAGAAATTAGATGAAGATGTATTATAATGAGCCAAATGGTGGCCAAAAGGGACAAAAGAGTCACTGGAAACCTCAGAGCATGACACATAAAATAGGTGGAGAAAGCAATGGCTCAGTGAAACAACAGTGTAGCAAAAAATCCAGCAGGAAGAAGGTTCATTTTAACAGGAGGAAAGAAAATAAGTGATACTTAGGTAGCATCTTTCGTGGCATTTACAGCCAATGAAGCACTTTTGACGTGTACTCACTGTTACAATGTGGAAAAACAAAGGAGACAATTTGTGCATAGCAAGGTGCAACAAACAGAAAGTGAATATGTGAGCAGATAATCTGATCTATTGTGGTTATGTTGGCTGAACTATAAAAGCTGGCCAGGACACCAGTGTAGCTTTCCTCATCTTTCTCAAAGTGAGGAGTTGAGGTTTTATTTTCTGTAAGAGCTTAAAATATGGGCAACATATTAAGCTCCGCCAACCAACGTCCCAGCTGTACCCCACGGCACATGGTTGATACTGCTTAGATTGAATCCACACTATGATATCCATAGGGAGATCAAATATCTGAGTGTAGTGTGATCTTAGACAAAGGGAAATGTTCCAGAAGTTGTAATACACCATGTCCTGTTCAGCTATAACCCCTGACCTACACTGGTTCCCTGTCAAACAACGCCTCAGTTTTAAAATTCTCAATTTTGTTGTCGAATCCATCTTGCCTTTTCCTTTATCTCTGTAATTACCTCCAGCCCCACAGCCCTCCAAAACAGCAGCACGCACCTAATGCTGGCCTCTTGCATACCCCCCATTTTAATCGCTCCACCACTGGCGACTGTGCCAAGAGTTTTGGAAACGCCTTCCTAAAACTGTCTGCCTGTTTTTCCTGCTTTAAGAAAATCAACCACTTTCACAAAGCTTTTGGCCATCTTCCTTTTTATTCTTTCATGGGATGAGAGTGTCACTAACAGGGGGGCCAATATTTGTTGCCCGTCCCTAATTGCCCAACTGCCCCCAACATTGTCTTATTTGGCCTGGTGTCAAAGTTTTGGTTTATAACACTGCCATGAAGTGCCTTGGAACGTTTTATTACATTAATGGTACCATACAAATAACAGTTGTTGTTGTTGCTGGTGAAGTATGAAAGATTTGAGGGATAATAGATAGCACAGGCTAGAAGTATGATTGTAGCATTATGAAGGCATTCATGGATGTTACAGAGTTACACAGATTTAAGGTGATTGGTAGAAGGATTAGAGTGGACATGAGGAAAAACTTCTTCACCCAGAGGGTGGTGTGTGTCAGGAATTCGCTGCTTGGTTTGGTGATGGAGGCAGAAACCCTCAACTCATTTAAAAAAGTACGTAGATTTGCACCCAAAGCGATGTAACCTGCAAGGCGACAGCTTGGGTGCTGGAAGGTGGGAGTAGAATGGGCAGCTAGTTTCTTATTTTTTTTCTTTTTCGTCCGGTGCAGACATGATGGGCTGAATGGCCTCTTTCCGTGCCATAGCTTTTCTAGGGTTCTATGGTTCTAAAGTAATATCTAGATTTTACGCCCTTAGCTTTTTTTTTCCTGATTACTGCTCTGTGAAGTGCCTTGGGACAATTTCTGCAGTAAAGGTGCCATACAAAGGTAAGTTGTTGTTGTTGTTCTTGTTGTTGTTTCCAAGAAGTGGGATTTCTTAAGTGTGTATGTGTTCAGCGGGGTTGCCAGTTTGATTTCAGTAAAATGTAATTTACTGGCGAGGCATTTCAAGACACCATCAATCATATGAGTCCTTGGTGTCCACCAAAGCATTAACTGGATTCCAGTATTCCAGAACATAGGTGGATGAAACCTATAATACTCACAAGGGAGAAGCCTCTCTTCTGCTTCTTATGTACATTTGATGGCAATAAAATCTGGAGTCAGTTTGACAAAATCAAACTTTATACAAAAGAAACACAAATATCAATGTCCACTTTACAACATTGCTTGCTGGTAGTAGGAAAGCAGTGATCCATTTTCTATCCAACTCTAACCTCATCCCTTTCTGTTGCAAGATGCTTGTGAATACAATTTGCATTGTTCATTTAAAACAGACCCTCTGCTCACATTCATCTATTTCTTGCCCCTCCCAATAAACAAGTACTAACATCAGTCTTTTGCCTTCCATTTTTTTTTGATGAGTTAGTGATGATGATACCATACTTTCACAACGTACTGGAAGCAACAGCAGTGGCCGGGATTCGGGGACAGCCCATAATAATAGCAACACAAGAATAGGAGGAGGCCATTCAGTCCTTTGGGACTGGTCAATTAGATCAAGGCTGACCTGCATCTCAACACCGTTAAACTGCCTTTGTTCCATATCCTTTAATAACCTTAACCAGCAAAGGTCAGTCTCGAAAATTTCAATTGACCCTGCATCCACAGCCTTTTGTGGGAGAGAGTTCCCGGTCTCCATGACTCTCATGTGAAAGGTGTTTCCTTATTTTACTCCTGATCAACCTTGCTGTAATTTTAAGATTATGCCCTCTTCTCTGTGGATTCCCCCACCAGAGGCAGTAGTTTTGCCCTACCTATCATATAGAGTCCTTTTATCATTTTAAGCACCTCAGTTAGAACAGGGAGGAACACACGCCAAATTTATACAACCTGGATTTATAATTTAATCCTTTAAACCCTGATTCACTCCAGTGAATCTCATGTATAGTCTACAAGACCAATATATTCTTCCTGAGGGAGTATCTCCACGTGAGATTATAGTCAACCTGCCAGAGGGCAGCTGTTGAATCTAATATTTTACGGGGAGTGTAGAAAAGTGGTTTGCTCTGCCACCATGATCTGTGGACTCTTAGCATGGTTCTGGGTTACGGGTATGTGTGATCTGTCTTCCCTAGACAGACAGCAGTCTTACTCTGGTACTTGCTCTAAACTAATTTATTAACACTATATCTAAATAGGTTACAGATTAGGTATGTTGCTCCTGAGTACCGTGTGTTCCATCCTCTCTCTTTCTCTCTCTTTCTCTCTCTCTCTCTCTCTCTCAAGAGAGAGAGTTTAGCACATGACTACATGTCACTGATTCACATCATTGTTGACATCACTCATTAGCATGCCTATTTTATTAACCTAATACACTACAAAAAGCAGAGAGCAAAAGATAGGGGGCCCAGGGGTTGTGATGTGAGATTGCCCTGCTGAGGCAGTAAGCTTCCAAACTTTATGCTGCCTGCTCAACAAATCATTGTAGTATGCAATCCCACGCAGAACATGTTACTAACTGGTGCCATGCTCAGCAGGGGGCCCAGGGGGAGCATATGTGGCTAGCGTGACACGCAACTAGCCTGCAATTTTTAAAGACAGCCTGTCCCTCTTAAAGAGGAGTTTTCTGTAGCCTGAATGCCTCAGGCTACTGCAGCTGGTGGAATAACCTTAGAAAGGCTTTGATGGACGGAAAAGGACTGCAAATGGAGCAGTAGGCAAGATCAGAGGGTTCCCAGGTTCTCAGTTGTGGCAATGGAAGCCTTAGTCCATGAGGTTGTGAGGAGGAGAAGAGGCTATGTTTCCACATTCGACCACGAGGCACCTAAGGTACACCCTGTGAAGGGAATGGGAGCAGGTGGCCAGGGAGGTTATTCCTAGAGTTCGGCTCCTAGGATCTGCCTGCAGCACTAGAAAAAATTCTATGACCTTACGTGAGTAGTCAAGGTCAGTGAACGCATCTTAAATGACAGCTCAAATTCATCACATTACCAACCTCTCATGATACTCAGTGTACCACATCACCCATCAGGGCTCAGCCTTACATTCAGATGCTCCAAATCACTCTCAAACACTTGACAATGCTGCCCACCTCACACCCACCTCTCACTGCTTCCACATATGCCCAGTTATGGCAAGCAGATCACCCTAACACGTTGCAACACACTCAATGACATTCTTTCCTCCGTCTTGCAGGACAAGGCCGCACATACCCTCAGGGAGTTGTAGAGAAATGGATACAGGCACACCTGTAATGATTGAGCCCTTTGGAGGAGATGGTGCTCCTCATTATGGGACCGACTGTCATTTAAGGCCAATGCATTTGGTGTCATTGAGAACACTCAGGATGATGATAAGTTCCTGACTGAAGGGCCTGTTCAAATCCTACTTCACCCTTATCCTGCTATTCGGCACACAAGGTGCTGATGGTGTGACCATGGACTTCTTGCCTTTCATCTCACCTCACTTCCCTCACCCCCACACTCCCCTCTGGATTTTAGCCCGGTGTGGAATGGATGGCCCTTGCCACCAAACAGCCAGTCTCTGGTTTGTCGTGTTGGCCCTTAAGTGGCGGGTAGGCTGACTTGCGCAGGATGAAGGCATTGTGGCTGCTGCCAGCATAGCAGGAGTTCACCAACAGGATCTTCTAGGTATGACCACAGGTCAGCTGCACCTTTGGAGTGGTAGCCCTTGCAGTCGCAATGGATCTCCTCATTAATCTGGGGCCCGCAAGCTACACATGAGCAGTCAATGGCACCCTGCACTGTTAGCCTGGCAAAGCCATGTGCTCACACCTCCTGTGAGAGAGAGGATGATGAAATTCCCCTTCCCTCTCTTCAAGGTCCTTGTAACCTCCCTGATACATGGCGAACTGGGATGTTGAAAATGTCACCTGCTCCTCCTTCGAAACATCCTCTGGCGTAGAAATTGAAGGCAAAGATTATCCTGGCAGCCACGAGCAGTACCACCCTAACTTTGCTGTGTGCCTTGAGTCTGGATGTATTCACCACATCCATGGCGGGTCGTAGTCACCTCAGATGCCCCTCTGAATAACCTTGGTGAAAGCCCTCCTCTTCCTCCTCTTCCTCCTCGCTGTGCACAGCTTCCCCTCTCTACTGCCTCTGCCCCAAGTCATACTGCAGCCCAAGAGAGATAGTAACGACAGACCCCATCACTGACATCAGGCTTTCTCCTGACTTGCTTTCCAACTCCTCTGGCTGCCTTGTTGCGATCCAATAGCGGCTCCTTTGTGAATGCAAAACATTTTCCAAACTCCTCCAACAAGTCTCAACACAGTAATGTCCATTTATTCTGCAGCAGTGAAAGGAAGTCAAAGGCCCCTCACCTAGTAATCCCTTGGTTACACCTTTAAATTGCAATAGTGGGAGGATTGGCCTCTCCTGCAGTGGAACACTGTTTGGCTGGGAGTGATGAAAGGAGGGCATTAAAAGGACCTACAAGGTTCAAATATTAAGTCAGGCATCAAACCAGTGTTTGCCCATGCCCGGCATTTCAATCCTTCAACTCTGCGTGCTTCTGGCACACTCTCATATCACACTCGTGCTAGTTTTTAATAAAGAAACATTCTTTCACAGGATGTGAGCAACTTTAGAAAGGCCAGCATATATTGCTCATCCCTAATTGTGTTAGTAAACCAGATGGGTTTTTATGACAATCAATGATAACTTCCTGGTCATTAGTTATTACTGAGACTAAGCTTTCAATTCCAGAATTATTAATTAATTGAATTTAAATTTCACCAGCGGCTGTGATGGGATTTGAACCTGTGCCCCCAGAGCATTAGCCTGGGTCTCTGAAATAATAGCCCAGCAGAATTACCACCATGCCAGCTCCCTTACAGACAGGGCATGCTATGCTAGAAGCGATCAAATCAACATTGTTGAAGTTCTGAGCCAGTGCCGGTGCCCTGGAGCTGAGATTTGTGGGAATAGCCTCAGATAATCCCTTTAATTGTTGCATCCTATAAAAGATGCACAATAATTATAAACTAAACATGAAATGACAGTTGCTGACAGTACATCAAAAAATACCAAAAACCAACATGCATTCACTGTGTTGTGGGCCTGCAGAAACAGAGAGTGAAATGTTATACTTTGATAAACAGCCAAGCTTTGAGGTTCACCACTCAAACAGCACATTCGGACCTAATGGGAAAAGCTGGCAAGGGATGCAAAATCCTACTTAGATCTATGACCATGAACGATGACACACACAAAAAACTATGCTACTTCGTTATGCAGGTGAACGCAGTGTTTTTAATAAACTATTTCTTCCTTCCCCCCAAGGAAAGATTGAGTTTGGAATTGATCAATTCAGGCAGGCAGGGCAACCCACTGGACACCATTGATGCAAACTTGTGCCAGCTGGGTGGCATGCATGGGTCTACAAATACTACAAGGATGTTTAGCTGCCAAGTTGCAGAGACAGCTTTAAAGAGAAAAAAATCATTTATCCCAACTGCAAGATGCCACCCGAGCAAATGTGGGATCAGATTAAACAGGTGCAGCTAACGGTAATTTGGACCATCGACCACATGGTTGAAGTTAAAACGTCCATCATGACTAAGTCATCCCCAATACAAGGCCAGATGTGCAGGTTCATTGTCAGTTCCAAGCTTGAAACCACAAACTTGAACTGTGGCGGTGAAAATGGCACTGTTTTCCCTGCCAAGGTTACAGTCTGTCCGGGTTGCTGGGAAGTCAAGCATTTTGCAGATGTTTACACATCCAGAGGCACTCAACCGAAGAAACTCAAGGGATCCAAGAAATGCACAGCTCAATGCCATGTGAACCAGGTTCAATCTGATGCCACAGCTCATGATAGCACATAGGCTTTTACTGTGTCTTAGAATAAGCATGAGCGCCTAACATGCCCAGCTTAACTAAACCAAGGACATCTGCTAGAAATGCCAGGCAATGCTCATGCCCCAATACATGCTGATGGCCATGATAAGCACAACCTAGTAATCCAGCAATAAAACAGACAAGGTTTAAGATACATGGGTTTGATGTGGAAAATTTCAGCAAGTTCAAATGCACAACCAACACATTTTGAATAACGGCTTAGAGCACTGAAACTTTTCTTAGTTATAGCATTGAAAAAGGTCTCCATTTTATCTAACTATTTATATTGTAATTGACAGCTATGGAACTGAAACGCTGAAAGAATTTCCAAGACATAGATGAACACGAGCTGCCAAGGATGCGTATTGATACACTCCTTTCCACAGCCTCACCTGTCCACAAGCCAGAATGCCTTGATGCAGAACTTATCAGATAATATTCCCTTTATTAATGGGAGTCGTGGACATTAACCCTTTGTGTTCTCATGACAGGCGATTCAAGGTTTGTCCATGAGATATAAGCATTTCCAAGTGTTTCATTGGGAGGATAGTGTGCTCTTCAGCCTTTACTTCATTCTAGGAGTGAGACATATAGAGGATCTGTACTGATATTTTCTATATGGACTTCCAGAAGACATCTGATACGATTCCACGCAAGAGATTATCAGTCAAAATGAAAGCACATGGAATTGGAGGTAACCTCCAATATGGGTTGGTAATTAGATGGGAAGTTGGAGACAGGAAGTATGGATAAAGGGAGAGCTGTCTGTTTGATGTAACACCCTGTCAGTCTTTCCACCCCACCCCCACTAGAGCTGTACCTTGAGTGTCCTGCCATCCATTCTTAATTAGCACATTCTCTTAGATAATATCACCACCTTTAACACGTCTTTGTTCCTTTGTCTGTGACATCTTTTGATTATCTGCTCCTATCACTGCTTGCTTGTCCCTACTACCACCCCCCCTCCCCTGCCCAACTTCTCTCCCCCCCCACCTTAAACCAGCTTATATTTCACCCCTCTCCTAACTTTACTCAGTTCTGCTGAAGGGTCATGAGGACTCAAAACGTCAACTCTTTTCTTCTCCGCCGATGCTGCCAGACCTGCTGAGTTTTTCCAGGTAATTCTGTTTTTGTTATCAATCTAGTAAACCTGGTCTGAGCTGCCTCCAATGCATTTACATCCTTCCGCAAATAAGGAGATCAAAACTGCACACAGCATTCGCGGTGCAGTCTCACCAATGCCCTGTATAACTGAAGCATAACATCCTTACTGTTATGTTCAATCCCTCTCGTAATAAGGGATAGCATTCCATTAGCCTTCTTAATTACTTACTGTACCTGTATACTAACGTTTTGTGACTCATGTACTAGAACACCTAGATCCCTCTGCACCTCAGAATTATGCAGCCACATTCTATTTAAGTAATGCTCTGCTTTTTTGTTCTTCCTGCCAAAGTGAACAACTTCACATTTTCCCACGTTAAACTCCATTTGCCAGATATTTGCTCACTCACTCAACCTATCTCTATCCATCGGCAACCTCCTCATGTCCTCTTCACAACTACTTTCCTACCTATCTTTGTGTCATCTGCAAATTTAGCTGCCATGTCTTCACTCCCCTCATCTAAGTCATTGATGTAAATCGTAAAAACGTTGAGTCCCCAGTACAGACCCTGTGGGACTCCACTCATCACAGCCTGCCAATCAGAAAAAGACCCATTTATGCATACTCTGTGTTACCGCCTGCACCATGTGCTTTTATTTTTTTTTCCATATAATCTGTGACTTGGCACCTTATCAATTCCTTCTGGGAATTTATTTCCAGCTATTGTTAGCTAACCAATCCTCTATCCATACTATTATGTTAACCCCTACACTATAAGCTCTTATTTTGTGTGGTAACCTTTGATTTGGCACCTTATCAAATGCTTTTTGGAAATCCATGAGCACTCCCTTAGACTTTGCACCATGAAACCTTTTGTCATTTCATCTGTTCTGCCCTCTACCCTATCATAGGCCTTCCTTCCCTTTTGTTCTTCTTCCCACCCTCCACCCCTCCTCCTTTGCTAGCTCAAACCTTATTACATTTCTAACCTTGCTAGAAAAAGACTGTCGAAGTTTTTTGTCTTGCACTCATCAGGACAATTGCAGGAGCACCAATGTCACGGGGAGCAACAACTTTATACTGTATGAAAAGAAAGTGCTGATTCGTTGGCAAGTGGACTCTGATCGGTAGAGGCGTTGCCATGGAGAATGCACCAGTTAATGGTGACTGGCAGTTAATTGCCAAGCTCTGTCTGAAATTTAAACCAGGCAGCTTGATCCTGATTGGTCAAGGCATTGCCCTGAGGCATGAACCAGTGAATGGATATCACTTATTTTGTTTACCTGAAACAATCGCAATGTGTGTATAAATTTATCTACCATACATTTTGTCCCTTCATCCAACTTATTTATGTAGACTGTAAATAGTTGTGGCCCCAGCACTGATCGCTGTGGCACTCCACTAGTTACAGCTTGCCAACCTGAAAAAGACCCATTTACCCCTATTCTCTGCTTATTGTTAGCAAACCAATCCTCTTATCTATACTAATACGTTACTATGTTACATTATGAGCTCTTTTTGTATGGTAACCTTTGATTTGGCACCTTATCAATATCAGAGTCCACTTGCCAACCAACCAGCTCTCTCTTCTCACGCAGTATAAAATGATTGTTTCCCCTGACATTGGTATTCTTGTAATTGTCTGATGAGTGCAAGATGAAAAGCTTCGACAAAATGTCTTTTTTTCAGCAATACTCAAGTTCTGTGCTGTCAAAAATTTCGAACTTTACTGAATTCTGGTAAAAGATCACAGATCTGGAATGCTAATTCTGTTTCTGTCTCCACAGATGCTGCCAGACCCTTTGAGTATTCCCAGCATTTTCTGTTTTTATTTCAGATTTCCAGCTTATGCGTTAAATAGCTTTTGTAATGGTAAAGTAATCTGGTTGGTTGAGGGAGACTGGGGAAAACCCCCATGATCTTCTTTGAATTGTGGCATGTGTATGTAGGTGAACCCATATCTCCCCTCTATTACTCCTGTCTCGAAGGTTCAGCCTGAACCTGTCTGAGTGGAGAAAATGGTCAATGCTTACAACTCTTCTTTCTAATAGTTGACTGCAACATTGATAAACTTACAAACATCAGTACCCTCCTCTTCTTTTTAAGTAAAATCAGCACTTACAAATTAACTTACTAATGTCAATACCATGCTGCCTTTTTAAGTTAAATCAACGTCACATTCACAAACACCATCCCTGTAACTTCTAAACTGCACCCAGACTGTTAACCCTTGGATAACTGCTTCTGGAAAGTTGCTGTTTCAGTTCCTGCTGTTCCTTTAGCTTAGTTGTCCTGTTTCAGCCCATCCATTTCCCTTATTAAGCTTATTTTCTGAAAGCTCCATACTGTGCAATTCTGCCACTACTGTGGATTGCTGCTTTTTCTCTTGTCTGCTCCAGCTGTTACTGCTATCTGCTACTACCACTACTGCTCCTACTACTTAAAGAAACATTTCTTAAAAATACGAAAAATCAAACCTGTGACAAAGATTGCCACAAAAATCCCTCCCCAAATCTGTGTCTTCTTACATATTGTAATAAGTACATGAATAATCTATGAACATACGTTGGTGGTTTCGATGGGGAGGATCCTGGGTATCATATCTGGCAGGTTTTGCCGTAATGAAAAGGTCCTCTGGGATTAGCATTTGCAAGGAATGTAAGGGCATGTTCAAATGCAGTGGTTCTAAATCCGTGGGTATTATTTACAATTCTCCAGTGTGTAGATGCATACCCATTGTGTTGTCTGGTGACTTTGTTAGCTGTCTCTTGACCAGCAATATTGAAAAGGCCACTCAATGTGTGTGCCAGGCTTTCAATGTCCTGTGGGATGCTGACAGGCAGCGTTTGGCCAATTTCTGAAAATTGTCCCTCACAAACAGCCCTTTTTTGCAGTTGTTGAATGTTTTAAGTGGAATGTGTTTTTGCTGAAGGACTGGCTACATATGGGACCTTTTGCAGCCATCTGAGGGGGTAGAGAGAGCCTGTCTTACCTGAAGGACAAGCATCTCGGACAGTGCTGCACTCCCTCACTGCTACACTTAAGTGTCAGCATAAATTTTATGATCAAGTGGTTGGAATGGGAGTCAAACTCACAAGCTTTCTGACCTAGAGGTGAAAGTGTTACTACTGAGCCGTGGTTGACATTCTATTGATTAATGAGGGACAATATGTAAGTTCTAAGAATAACATCAGGTTAAAAATTCCTGGTGCACAACGGGAGAAAAAAATTGTGTGAGTCTGCACTTTGAACCTGCAATTTAGTGTCGATTGTCTGTTCTCAGAGCACATGTACTACTCCAGTATTTGAGTAAAAATGAGACCAATTACAAATGTCTATCTTTGTCCTTATCCAAATGTACAGCATTTAAGCACATTAATTATCTATCCAGTTACCTTATAAGAAATACAATTATTGGCTCCCCTTAAGATACAAGGTTTTATTTGTAGTCATGGCCTTGATTGTTGGTCACTATCAACTTCCAGGCTGTGCCCTCTGACAGTGTGATTGTAATATCACGCTCAGCTTGTATGATATCTGCAGAAAGAGTCGGTAACAGGATACTTTTGAGGGAGTTATTTACTTACTGTCTCTGTGAAGTGAATGGTAGTGTAAAAAAATGTAATTGTTTACCACTAATGTGTTAAAACGAGTATATAATGCCTCCATCCACAGCATCTATAAAAAAAACTGCACAGTGCATTGTATATCAAAATATGATAGGAAGATTCACTCAGAGGGTGGTAACTCTCCAGATTTCTTTACCCCAGAGGGCTGTGGAGGCTCAGTCATTGTGCATAGTCAAGACAGAGATCAATAGAATTCTAGATATTAAAGATATCAAGGGGTATGGGGATAGTGTGAACAAATGGCATTGAGCTGGAAGCTCAGCCATGGTCTAGTTGAAGGGTGAATCAGGCTTGAGGTGCCAAATGGCCTAATCCTGCTCCTATTTCCTATGTTCTTAAGCATCAAAGGATTTTATTCCGGAAACTAGTTCATTAACCAGCATCACTTTCAGTCTGTTGTAGTCAGGGGGTTCCTTACATACTGTCTGGTCTTAATGATAGGAGGAAGTTTTCACTTGAGTACATAGTTTAGAAGTTTATATGTAGAAGAAGAGTCATACGGACTCGAAACCTTAACTCTATTTCTCTCTCCACAGATGCTGCCAGACCTGCTGAGTTTTTCCAGCATTTTTTGTTTTTGTGTTAGAAGTTTATACATTTGTTCTCAAAATGCAAATCTGCCATTTGTTCATCTGCCCCTTAAAACCTAACGTGTACATATGTACAATCTGTTATGGTCATGTTACTGACATTACTTTACAGTATCGCTGCAAAATCATTCCCTGCATTAAAATAAAAGAAAAATACTGCAGATTCTGGAAATCTGAAATAAAAACAGAAATTGTGGAAAAACTCAGCAGGTCTAGCAGCCTCTGTGGGGAGAGGCCTGATTGTCTCTCTCTCCACAGATACTGCCAGACCTGCTGAGTTTTTCCAGCATTTTCTGTTCTTATTTCATTTCCTGCATTGCTTTATATTCCTCAGTCATTTTAATAGTGTACCACCGTGTGCTACGTAGGTAATGCAAACTAACTGTACTGAACGACACTATTGCACCTTTAGCTTAGTCAGATTGTGTAACCCTCAATGCAAGTGGAGTAGAGTTAAGCATTTTGAATTTATAATAAAGAAGTTACTTTTCACCCAGCTACTCCAGTGATATAGTGTTCTGTTTTGCTTGGTGACTTGTGGTTTAGTTTAAAGACTTGAGCCTTTCATTCTGCAGCACTTCACATCAATTAGGCTCCATGAGTTTATATCGCTAGGTGAAACAACATTGGGCTCCATTAGAAACAATTTGGGCAGCTTCATGGGAAACTGCCATTGAAAGAAGGGGTCTGTACACACATCGCCTTTCGTTATCTCACCTCGGGTTAGATTACTTCATTTATTCAGCCTTTGCAGACAATAGATGTGTCAGGTATACCACGGTAATCCTTTTACCCCATTCTGCTTAGAGTGACACCAGAATGAAGAGGAGCTGCGCTGGAGACTATCAGTTTCTTTGGGGAATGCTGACAAGGATCTATGCGAGTGCAGAAATTAAACCGGAATCATTAAGATACATTACGGAGATCGTGCTCTTCATTGCTTTGAAAGCCTTATGGACTCACAGAAAATCTATGCGTGGAGGCATTCTTTACAAGGTTTACTGCCCTTTGCAGGTCTGTGGTTATTTACTTATTACATACTTCTTATGTTAGCAATTATCTGTAATAACTGAAATTAACAATGAGACAGGCATCATTAAACTTAAGTCAAATCCATAGCAAATCTTGAAACACAGTAAACATATTGCTATAAACAATGATCTAAATATAAATTGCATCAGTGCAACTTCAGTTTAAATCTTAGTAATTGGGAAGTGTACACAGATGGGAAGGTCAATCGTACAGAATGTCTGAAGGACACCTAGCGTTGGCGTTACCGCAATGCTGTTAACCCAGTAGAAGGCCACTTTAACTTACGCGTTCAGCGTTGGCACAGTGGACAGAAGGTACTACATTGTGTGACCAGAGTTGCTGAGGCCTGAATGTTTGAAGTTTGACTATTGCGCTGAGTTTGCCCTGAGCCAAGCCAGCAGTTCACGTGCTTCGGACGGGCTTCCAGTCCCTGAGGTAAAGAGAAATAAGAGAATCAGAATTTGTGCTCCTATCGCTAGCTAGTGATTGCTGCAGGTTCAGCTGTGACACCATCCACAGACAAAAACCCTAAGAACGCTGTCTTGGTGTAACATTAAGGCCTTGGGTGTCATGGGGTTCCTGGTGTCCATAGACAGAGGAGGGAAAAAAGAGGGAAACAAGTAGATTGACTTGCACCGTGTCCTAGGAAGTTTCATTTATACAACCTTCAGCCTGCCACTATCAATTAGTGGACATTGTTCCCATCTTGGTGTCTTACTGATTACCAAATCAAGCCACTAAGAAGTGGATATGGGCAGGGTTTCTGTTTACCTGCCATGATGTACATGCTCTCCCATTGCTAGGAATATACTGTATCTACCCAAGCTCAGAGGTTATTGGCAAAGGTTAGTAACATGCAGCCAAGGGTTGGGATGGCCAAGTAGGTAGCTGCGGGTGAAAAACAGCTAAAAGTGTACAGCTTACCAGCACATGGCACTGGTATCACCCTGATGTTGGGCTCCAGTGAGATGTTTATTCCTCCTTGTTCCATCAATAAGGGAGTCTGGTTGGCCGATGAGCAGTGTCGTGTGATGTCATTTAACTTCTTGTGGTGCTGATTCCAGGCTCCTGGAGCTACATTGCTTTTATTGGCGGTGATAACTATCTGTCAAATGAGCAGGCTGATCAAAGTTTGTTGGCTGTCTGCATTGGAAAGAACAGGTGCAGGTTAATTCTGCATTGTGATCCCTGCCCCTTTTCTCAGGTGCTATTGAATATTGCCCCACCCTGTGCTTTGAAAGCAGCTTTCAGATTACAGTACACAAATCAAACTAGAGAAAACTGTTTCCAGTATTAACAAATACATTAAGAGCAAATAATAAAAGACCAAATGAATTATAGGGTTATTTAAAATGATAATTGCTATGGCAATCATGCAAAGGGGAAATTTTTAGGGAGTTCTGGTGATTACAGAACACTGCAATCATTCATATATTGCATGTTCCCACCCTCACTTGTTTAATTGACATTTCCTTTACTCTTTCATGGAATGTGGGTGTCATTGGCATTTTTTGCCCATCCCTAATTTCCCTTGAACTGAGTGTCTTGCTGGGCCATTTCAGAGGACAATTACGAGTCAACCAGTTCTGGAGCCACATGTAGGCCAGGCCAGGTAAGGGCAGCAGATTTCCTTCCAGATGCATTTTTACAACAATCAATAATAGTTTCATGGTCACCGTTACTGAGGCTAGCTCTATAGTCCAGATACATTAGCTGAATTCAAATTCCACCAGCTGCCATGATGGGATTTGAACCCACATCCCCAGAGCGTTAGCCTGAACCCCTGGATTACTAGCCCAGCAACATTACCACTACATCACCATCTCCCCCTATAATTGTTTAGACCTGACTTTTAATAAAGGTGGTTGTGCAGTGTCCCTGAGCTGTCGGTGCTTATTTACATTGTGAAATGGATTTTGAAAAACCATAGTTGGAATTGTGATTATTAAATGGCTGAGGAATTGCAAACTGAAGCTTCTGATGTTTGAAAAGAATTCCGGCTTTGATGTGAGGAGGAACTTTGTATGGTCCAGCAATGCAAAATTGATGGGTCAGAGAAAATGAAGCTGTGTAGCAGCTGGCACTACCAGAGGCATTTATATTTACCAGAAGCTGCAATGGGAAATGGGAAAGATCCAGTCAGTAGGTGGTACTCCCTGTTGCCGGGTGAACCATAGGAATGTCAGTGGGCCATTCAGCTCCTCGAGCCTGTTCTGTCATTCAGTAAGATCTGTATCTTAACTCCGCTTACACCCTAGTTCCTTATTCCTGAATGCACTTCCCTAACAGAAATCTATCAATCCCAGTTTTGAGTTTTCCACTTGATCGAGCATTTTGAGGGAGAGAATCCCTGATTTCCATACCCTTGTGTGAAGAAGTGCTTCTTGCCATCGTCCCAGAATGGTCTGGCTATAATTTTAAGACTATGCCCCTTGTTCTGGACTTCCCCATCAGAGGAAATACTTTCCTCCCTATTCTCCCTAGCAACTCCTTTAATCACCTTAAACACCTCATTTAATCACCTTAAAGTAAATCCTTAAATCTTTATTCACCTGTTGTGTCTTCCTACGTTACATTGTTTGCCTGCTGTTGGACTATTAATTGTGCTGTCTGATTCCTATTGTTCCCTAAACTGCAAACAAGTATGAGTGCTTTGAAATTGCGCAATATATATGACAAAATGATCACGAGTGATCATTGCAAAGACATTCTGTTGTTCGTACAAAGATAAACACACAGGGTGTCATGTTCGTGTTTCTAATGCAGTGCGTTTTCCCCTAACTAAACCCCCTACCCCAATCTCCCCCCATTAAGAATGAGCATCCTGTCCCATTTTCCACTCTGAGTGCAATAAGAGGGATGGAACTGAACAAATGAAATATCTGTTATAAGTGTGAAAAGTTACAATCCGGCCCTGGCAGCTGCTTTTTTTGTGTTAGATTTTCTCCCTAGTTTTCTGTCTTAGCTACAGTACCAGGCTTCCCCAGCACCAGAAGTACTCATTAATATTTTACCACATGTAAAGGTAGGGTTCCATTCCTAGTATTTTTATAGCATTCCTAGGGTCTGTTTTCCATCCTGGAACTGCCTCTCCTTCTTGTTCCACCATTGCTGGGATCCTAGCCGCACACAATGAAACCTGTTTCAGGAGAGAGTGTTAAAAGCATTGGAATAAAGTTTTGTGCTTCACATTGAGTCCTAGCTGTCCATTTTTGCACAGCCGTATAACTACTGAAAGGGAGATAATTGCCTGACATGGACCAGCAAAGAATTCCCTGGTGCAGATTCTAGTTACCATTATTCCAAAGCCATTTCATAGTGAGATGAATGTAATATGCCAATATACAGCTTTAAGCTTGTGCTTAAAACAGGATGGGAAACAAGCCTGGAAAAAAAAAACTTTGCTTGATTTGATAAAGGCATTTGTTTTTTTCTGCTCTGTCCATGATGTTTGAATTTGCTCCTGCACAGAAACATCTATCAATATAAAGGCCTGGATTTCCACTCAGCGAAGAAGGAATGGTGTTCTCTGCTCATCAACACTGACAGCAGTCCACAAAGTTTGTGTGGGCTTTAGCGCAGAGATTTGATTGAACCTGGCACAGTGTCCTTTGTGGGGCATCTGTTGCATGTGTGAGTAATTCAAGAAACAGCAAAGCTCTTCAACCAATGAGATTGAACAATCCTTACTCAGACATGCAAATTCTAAACAAGCAAGTATAAATTAAAGTTAAATTATATGCAGGAAATGGAATAAAATGTGGCAATAAAGATTGGGATTAAGAGAGAGGGAAAGCTAAAGGAGATAGGCAGAAAAAGTAAGCACAAATTATTTTACTTTTTATTTTACTTAAATCTTAAACGCTAATTAACTTCTACAGGAATGAAATTCCACACTTGCAAAATTACATTTGCAGGGCAGGGAGATTGTTTACCAGTAATTATTGCTCAGTTAAAAACTCATTCACTTCTGAATGCATTAGCTCAAATATTTTCTGCTACCTTTAATGGGGAATTAATAGACAATCACCCCAAATTCAAGCCATTGCATTCATTTCAGCATTGAGTATATTAGTGAAGACTGCAACAGTACACCCGATGGAGGAATAGGGTGTGTCTGACAGCAACTTTTGGATTTCCACATTTAATTGCAATGTGTGGAAGCCAGAAGTTACTATTAGATTTACTCTGTTTTCACTGTGAGTGCTGTTAACCCCACAATTATTATCTATGCAAAATCTGGCCCATTGTTCATCCTTGCTTCCTTATTGTTGTTTCCATCCTGCAATTTTCTTGGGAGTTTAATTTGCTCTAAGCATTAGAGCTAGTATATGCAGCAACTGGACGGTAGGTTTAGCTCAGATAATAACACTCGTAGCTCTGATTCAGCAAGCAGTGGATCGAAACATCACTCTAGGACCTGAGCACATTGTTTGACTGACACCTTAGTACATTGTTGAAAGAGTGCTGCACCTCTATCCTTTGGATGAAGAGTTGAATCAAAGTCCTGTCTGTTTATTCCTATGATTCAAATTGAGGCATTCTGTTCGGGCCAACATTCATCTCTCCATAGGATAAACTTAACCTAGGCTGTATCAGCCACGGTTCAGTTGGCAGCACTTTCACCTCTGAGTCGGAAGGTTGTGGGTTCACGCCCTACTCCAGAGACTTCAACACAATACCCTGGACTGACACTGCTGTGCAGTGATGGTGGAGTGCTTAACTGATGGAGGCGATGACTTTTAGTTGCAACATTAAACTGAGGCTCCACCTGCCTCTCAGGTGGACGCAAGAGATTCCATGGTAGAGTTTTGAAAAGAGCAGGGAGGTTATCCACGGTGCCCTGGTCAATATTTATCCCTCAATCAATATGATAAAAACAGATTATCTGGCCATCATTACATTGCTGTTTGTGGGAACTTGCTGTGCACAAATTGGTTGCTGCATTCCCTACATTACAACAGTGCCATGCTTCCCAAGTATTTCATTGGTCGTAAAGCGCTTTGGGAGGCTCTGAGGTTGTGAAAGGCGTCATATAAATGCAAGTCTTTCTATTTCTTTCTTCCAGGCAATTATTGCCCTATCAGTTCTCTATCTGTCATGAGCTAAGGGACAGAAGGAGTCAGCAATAGTGTCACCAAGTGAACCTAGTCATCACTAACCTGGTCGTCAATGTTCAACTCTGGCCTGCGAGAACCACACAGCATCCCATCCAATTTTCATTCCATTGAAAGTCATGGCATGAAATCTAGATATTCCCTAATGGATGGTTGAACCATTCTTGCAGATTCCTGCCCAAACAAAACCCTTGTGCAATTCTTGCCGCCGGACTAATGCAGACAGGGGGACCCCATTCTAAATAAGGCCATTGTGCAATCTAAATACAGAAATAACCTGAGGTCACAAAACCATGCAAGTTCTGTATTAGTACTTGCTTGCTGTAGTTCCAAAGTTTACCTGAGGGCGGTCACACCAATGGTGTTTTCCGACACTTGCAGAGGGAAGAGAGAACACATGAATTGTCACCATTGCTACCCAAAGAAGTGGAGTAGCTCTTTCTGAGCACGAACATGTTCAGCCCAACTATACAGACCAACAGTGCAGTTTGTTTTACAAATAGAAAGTGCTGGAAAAACTCAGCGGGTCTGGCAGCATCCGTGGAGAGAGAAACAGAGTTAACGTTTCGCTTCTGCAGTTCCGAAGAAGAGTCATTTTGGACGCGAAACGTTAACTCTGTTTCTCTGCTGCCAGACCTGCTGAGGTTTCCCAGCACTTTCTGCTTTTATTTCAGATCTCCAGCATCTGCAGTATTTTGCTTTGAATACAGCTTGTTACTTTGGTCCACCAGGTGAAGACCAGGTGGTCAAAAAATAAAGTTGTCAATTATGACCTTTAAAAGAGGAGAGTCCGGCAGTTTTTGCATTGCTGTGTAACTTGCCTTGCTACTGGAGTGAGGATAATTCTGCAGCTCCAGTGCTCTGTGCTTAATTGCAGATCTACTTCAAAAAACAGTTGTACATTCTAGACAGAGCCTAAACCCCAATGCTTAGCCTTGGTTTAGCTGCACTTCCGCTGTTCTTACCTGGCCTGTGTCAGTAAGGCACATTTTAGGTCACTTAAATTTTACTTTTTGATGTTCAAGAGAACTGCAGCGTGCACTGTAATTGGCAGAATGCTTATAGTGGTGCCCGGCAAGGACTGGTGTTGTGTCCTCAAAAATTCACCGCATTTATTGACAACTTAAATGATGGGATAGAACGCCACATATCCAACTTGCCAATGACAGATAGATAGGCGGCATTGTAAGCAATGTAGATTGAAGCATAACATCACCAAGGGACATTGATACATTAAGGGAATGGGTGAAACTGTGGCAAATGGACTTCAGTCTAGACAAATGTGAGCTCATCCACTTCAGATCTAAAAAGGATAGAAAGGGGTACTTTCCAAATGGTGAAAAGCTAGAAATATCAGAGTTTGAAAGATACATGGGAACATAGAAAATATAGGGGTAAGAGTGGGACATAATTGATGGTCCAGATGCACAGATCAGTAAAATATCACAGACAGGATCTGAAAATAATCAAAAAAGCTAATGGGATGCTGGCCTTTATATCTGGAGGATTAGAATAGAAGGGGGTAGAAGCCTTGTTACAGCTATACCAAGCCCTGGTGGGACCACCCTTGGAGTGCTGAGAGTGTTCTGAACATCGCACCTTCAGAAGGATGTATTGGCCTTGGAGGGAGTGTAGATTTATCTACCAGAATGATACCTGGACTCCAATTTACAAGGAGAGGTTAAACAAGCTAACGCTGTATTCCTTGAACTTTAGAAGATTAAGAGATGCTGGGCAGGATTTTCCGCTCGGTGTGCAGGTGTGCGCCTGCCACACACCAGCGTGAAATAGCGGGCGATGGCGTCGGGCGAGCGTTCTGACATCATTGCGAACTCGTGCAATATTTCAGTCAGCGGGTGTGCATGAGAGTCGGCAGCACATCCGCCGGCAATTGAGAGGACTATTAAACCCCTTTCACAATTAATTCAATTGAACTTTTTGCTGCCCATCCAACCTTACGGTTAGCGGGTGGGCGACTAGACCAGGCGGCCTTTGCATTTTTTACGAAACCTCATCCACGGGTGGGATGAGGTTTTGAACAGTGACTGAAAAAAATAATAAAAAATTTAAAAAAATGATATTTCACATGTCGCTGTTCATGTGACAGACTCACATGTGGGGACATGTTTTCCGTATTTTTGAAATCTTTATTTCTCACGTTAAAAATCTTCAGGTCCCTGAGGCAGCTCTGTGCCTTTGGGGGAGCTTTCACTGAGCGCACTCCCGCGCACGTGCACACTGCCGCGCTCGCGCTCCTCCCGCCCCCGACCAGGCAGTGCTGAGATTATCAGCACGTTTCACGCTGGCTGGCAGGTAATTGCCGTGAAATCGCGGTCAGGGCTCGATCGCGGGTGGAGGACCGTTTCACAGCTGCTCCTGGGCTTGCCCACTACTCCCGCCCAACGAGGGGAAAACCCTCCCCGATGTGATCAAAGTTTTCAGGATACTAAGGGGAACAGTTCGGGTAGATAGAGAGAAACTATTTTCACTGGTTCGGGGAGCCTAGGATTAGGGACCACAGTTTAAAAAAGTACAACAGGCCGTTCAGATGCAAAATTAGGACACACTTCTACATGAAAGGGATGTTTGGAACTCTCACCCACAAATAGCAATTAATGCTTGATAAATTATTAATTTTAAATCTCAGATTGATCATTTTTCTTTACCAAAAATATTAAGGGATATTGGCCAAAAATGGGTATATGGGATTAGGTTGCAGATCAGCCATGATCTCAGTGAATGGCAGAACTGGCCTGAGGGGCCAAATGGCCTCCTTCCTGTTTCTATGTTCCTACTTCTATCTACCCTGTCCCATCCTTTCATAATTTTAAACTCTTCTGTTCTTTTGCTCAGCAATCGATGCTGTTCTAACGTGAAAACATCACGTTTTTTTCAAGCCTTTCTTTATTCCCACTTGAAGTATGGAAGCAGCTGTCATTCCGGCCACCATTCTGCAAATGGCTGGAAATTATTTATTTTGATTCTGGATAGCATTAAAGCCCTTGTTTTCTGGCTGCAGCTTTGAGCAGAGTGTGAGAAATATATTTGACCAAGGTGGATGGCTTGCTCCTAATGGTAGATCAGGTTTGACACAGGAAACAGCAAACATCTTGGGCAGGTCATTTAATTCCTGCATCAGACTGGGGCTAACCTAAAACGACTGACGGTGAAAGGAGAACGGACCATTGCACAAATAAGGTTAAAACTGGCACCTTGTGCCCTCATTCACGCTAACCTCTCAAAGAAGTAAATGGTAATTTTCAAGTGGGTTCCTTCAGCATTGCATATGGTTCACAGTTCCTGACAGCAGCAACCCTGTTTAGAATATTTATTGTATTTATGATTTCCTCACAGAAAAGGTAGTAAAAGGGGTCAATTAAGTAGATATGAAACATTTGGGAAAGCTGCTGATTCCACTCAGTCCAAGCCTTTGAAGTTCAAGATTGTCATTTTATTGGAAGCAATCAGCTGTAAAACTGAAGGAGTTCCTTATCTTGTGCAAATGGTCAGACTAAATGTGAGCCCTGTACTGTTTCAACACAGTGTGACTGATAGTTCTGCCTTAACAGGCATACCGTTACCCCACAGTTGAAATATCTTGCCAATCTGGTGTAGTAACGCAAAGCAACCAATATTCTGAATTGCATTTCTCGCTGAATCTAAATATGTCAGAAGAATTGCGTGGCACCTTCCTTCCTTTCCCCTGAATTATTTGACAAATGTTTTGTATTTTTGTATACTGCAAAGCATCTGTATTGAGTGAATGGCCACATGTTTTTTTAGTTCATTCACGGGATGTGGGCTTCGCTGGCTGGGCCAGCATTTATTGCCCATCCCTAGTTGCCCTTGAGAAGGTGGTGGTGAGCTGCCTTCTTCTCTATCTGGCTCAACAAGCCAGACAACTTTGGTGTTTCTCAAACTCCAAACTATAACAAAGATTAACAATATTGCTTTATTTTTGGAGAGGATTTGCCCAGGTGAAGAAATCTGGTTATTCACAATTAGGACAGAAAAGAATGCACAAGGGCAACCATCTAGGGTTCTAGAACAAGTCCATAACCAACAGGACCAAGATGTGGAGGCAGTGGTGTAGTGGTGTTGTCACTGGACTGGAAAGCCAGGGGTAATGCTCTGGGGACCTGGGTTTGAATCCCACTATGGCAGATGGTGGAATTTGAATCCAACAAAATTCTGGAATTAAAAGTCTAATGATGACTGTAAAGTCATCTGGCTCACTAATGTCCATTAGGGAAGGAAATCTGCTGTCCTTATGTGGTCTGGCCTACATGTGACTCCAGACCCACAGCAATGTGGTTCCCTCTTAAAATGCCCTTTGAACAAGGGCAATTGAGGATGGGCAATAAATGCTGGTTGAGCCAGTGATGCTTGCGAATGAATTAAAAAAAAGTTAGGTTGGATAGAGTTCTTGGGTTCAACTCACCATTTAAAATACATCTGTACTTATGAGGGATGCTCTCTTAGACATGCATGAAATTAGAGATAAATAGGGAATGGTTACAAGACAGGAGGTAATTTGGCATTGAGTACACAAGGGCAACTGCCATCTCTCTTCAAAATCTATTTAGCTAGACTCACTGCCTCACCCTTTCTGCACAATCAGTTCTCATCCAATTGAAAGCCAAGATTGAATCTGCCCCCACCTCAGGCAGTGCATTCCAGATCATAATCACGCATTGCATAAAGACGTTTTTCCTCATGTTGCCTCTGATTCTTATGCCAAACATCTTAAATCGGTCTCCTCTGGTTCTCGATCCTTCTGCCAATGGGAGCAGTTTCTCTCTATCTTAACCTGTCTAGACCCTGCATGATTTTGAACACTTCTATCAAATCACCTCTCAACTTTTTCTTTTCTAAGGAGAACTACCTCAGCTTCTCCAACCTATCCATGTAACTGAAGTCCCTCAACACTGGAACCATTCTTGTAAATATTTTCTGCACCCTCTCCAATGCCTTCACATCCTTCCTAAAGTGTGGGTGCCCAGCATTAGATACAACAGTCCATTGCAGTCCAAACCAGTGTTCATCAATACTTCCTTGTTTTTACATGCTTCTAGTTATAAAGCCCACGGATGCCTTTTTAACCACTTTCTCAACCTGCCCTGACACTTTTAATGATTTGTCCACAACTTCTCCCCAGTCTCTCAGTTTCTGCAACCCATTTAGAATTATATGCTTTTATTCACATTTCCCCTTCTTGTTCTTCCTCCAAAAATGTATCATATATGCTTCTCTGCATTAAATTTCACCTGCCACATATCAGCCCATTCCAGCAGCCTGGCTATTTTCTCTCAAGCATGTACTCACAGTTCATAACTCTTCCACAATTTGTGTCATCTGCAAATTTTGAAATTGTGCCCTGTACACCCAGGTCTAAGTTGAATAACTTGTCTTTCCAGTTGAGCTGGTTAAGGCAGGGCATAGCCTGGTCACGTAGAAAAATAGGCAGGGCCCAGGCAGTTACCTGCTTGTCAAAGGATGTGTTCATGTATTAGCTCTGCTGCTCAGAACTGACTTTGAGGGCCCAGTCTCAATAAGGCTGATGGCTGTGCACCAGAAAATGTTGGCTGCATTGGACAGCCTGCCAGTGAGCTTGTCATGATAAATGAGAGCACGGACGGGGTCTAACTCCAGCTCATTCTCAGTGTTTCACACAGGCCAGGAAGATCCTTCTGTTCAATGTGGAGCAAATGGGCAGCCTCACGACCATGTTAACTGTGCCCACTATGTTGGAGCTGCTGATGACAATCTGGCAGCTTCCACTGTAAGCTCTCAATGGGCTGTTGAGGTACAGCCCCAGGAGGGTGGGCTCCGCTCTCTGTGAGGGGTACTGGCTATTGTTTGTCAGAATGGAAGCCAGCCTCAGCCACTGCCTCCCACGCTGCCACTGTCCTTGATAGTGGCACAGAGCCAGCGGTGTCAGACTGCCCAGGTCCATGCTGAGACGCTGACCTCAAAGCCACAGCTGCTCATCTCTAAATCTAAATAGCCACTTAGCGTCGTATTGCAAACCTCCTGCCGAATGGGCAAGGCAGGGGAAATGTTGAGTAGGTGGTGGCCCACAGCACTGCCTGCTCCATGGAATGGAGGCAAGTGTCCATCACACCCTGTCAGTGATACCCAGGGACCAAGGGTTAAATTCTGAGGAGCCGATCACACGAATTAGGGCTGTGCTCCCTGGAATTTGGTGTTCTCAGTGCTCTGATGTTTACCTTTGGATTTGGAGTTAGCAGTTGGGTCTGGGAGACCCACAGAAAGTGGCTTTCTTTTCATTCACTCATGGAATGTGGGTGTCACTGGCTAGGCCAGCGTTTATTGTCCACTCCTAATTTATTATTCTGGCTAAGGCAGAATTTATTGCCCACTCCTAATTGCCCTTGAGAAGGTGGTGGTGAGCTGCCTTCTTGAAACGCTGTGGTTCCTGTGGTGTAGGTACACCCACAGTGCTGTTAGGGAGGGAGTTCCAGGATTTTGACCCAGCGACAGTGAAGGAACGGCGATATATTTCCAAGTCAGGCTGATGAGTGGCTTGGAGGGGAACTTCTAGGTGGTGGTGTTCCCATGTGTCTGCTGCCCTTGTCCTTCTAGATAGTAGCAGTGATGGGTTTGGAAGGTGCTGCTCAAGGAGCCTTGGTGAGTTGCTGCAGTGCATCTTGTAGATGGTACACACACTGCTGATACTGTGCATCGGTGGTGGAGGGAGTGAATGTTTGTGGATGGGTTGCTAATCAAGCAGGGCTGCTTTGTCCTAGATGGTGTCAAGCTGTCAGCATTTGTTTCCAGAATATTCACTTTTCCTGAACTGAAGATACACAATACTTACCTGCACATGGGACCTGATTAGATATTCTAAATTAAGCAATCCAAAGCCAAAAATTCACTGACTAATAGGTAAGACTTGTATTTCCTAGCATATAGAAAATTAAGGGGCGATCTAATTGAAGTGTTTGGGTGATTTGATAAGGTAGAAAGAGAAAAACTATTTCATCTGGTGTCAAGGCCAGAACAAAATGGCAGAGTTTTGAAATTACTGTTGGGGCATTCAGGGGTGATGTTAGGAAGCACTTCTTCACACAAAGAGTAGTGAAAATCTGGAATTCCCTCCCCCAAAAAAGCTGTTGAGTCTGGGGGGTCAATTGAAAATTTTTGTTTGGCAAAGGGGATCAAGGCTTACCTAGTGTAGTGTAGGATAGTGTTAAGGTACAGATCAGTCATAATCTGACTGGATAGTGGAAGAAGAGCAAAGGCATCAATGGTCTCATCCTGTTCCTATATGCTTATGGAAGCCTTGACCATCTTGATCCTCACTTTCATTTGACAGTTGCTGGCATAAATCATTTGGCGTGGTAACAAATCTAGAGGCTCTGTGCTTTTGGAACAGCTGAATAGCCAAGCATTTACTTCCAAAGGAACAAAATTACCCCCCCGCCCCCTTGCATTTTGGTACAGACTACCTGGGGCACTTAAAGGTAAAAGATGACGCAACATTGCTCTGAAATACTAATGAAATACAGGCACTGGTAAAAAGAAGCAGGCCCTGTTCAAACATTTCCCGTGAGCTGATATGACTGAAGTGCATTTGGGTCACTGCTCTGCTCTGGAAATGGAAAGCTTAGCGGCATCTGTGGAAAAGGCTTCCCAAGGACATAATTTCCCCAAAAAAGCGATAGTGAAATTGAATAACTGCATGGGACACATCTAGAACTAAGTACCCACTTACATTGAGAGCTATCTTTAAATATATTCATACCTACTGAGTGAATATGCACTTCTTCAGGGACAGAATTTTCACCCTGGTGGGTAGGTGCACACCTGACCCGCTTGAGGGTGAAATGATGTGGGCGAGCGTCCCGATGTCAACGCGCAGTCGCGTGATAGTTCAGTCGGCGGGCGTGTGGGGGAATCCGGCGTATCCACCGACAGTTCAAAGGCCTAGTAAGGCCATTAAAGTATCAATTAACTGAAATTTTTTGCTGCCCGTCCAGCCTTATGGTGGGCGGGGCAGGCGAAAAGGCCAAGCGGCCTGTGCATTTTTTTTTTGGGAAACCTCATCCATTGGTGGGATGAGGTTTCCAACATCAAATAACAATGAAAATAAAATGTTTAAAATTTCATTTATAGCATGTCCCTGTTCATGTGACAGGGTCACATGAGGAGTTTTAAAACTCTTCACCTCCCTGAGACAGCTCTGTGCCTCAGGGAGATTTTCAAGTGCTCACTCACACACATGTGAAGTTCACACTCGCCCTCCTCCCCCCCCCGCCCGCACAGGGAGCGCTGAGCACTGTCACTCCTGTTTCACGCTGGGTGGGCCTTAATCGCCCTGCCAGGGTGAAATCGCGGTCCGGGCCCGATTGTGGGCGGTGGTCAACTTCCCACCCGTCCCCACCAAGCCTGCCCGACAAGGGCAAGATTCTGCCCCAGATGACAGCATATTGTTTTCTTCCTGTCAATATATAATCGGCTTTTGTGTAGGCATTACAAATGCACCCTAAATAATTTTTAAAAAATCCTCGCTGCCTGCACAAGAAGGATTAGAAGGCGGAGTAAACAAGGTTCCCAAGTAAGAGGCTGGTGGGAAGTTTTATCTTTACACCTATCCAGCTTATTTACTTCATTCAAGGGTTTGTGCTGTGCTAAAGATGCATTTAGTTACCACATTCCCTCCATGCTAAATCTCTGCATCAGAATGAAAATAGATTGGAACACAGGGCAGAATGTTTAGCTTGCGAGGCAGGTGCGCACCCGACCCGCTCGAGCGTTAAATAAAGCGCGTTGATGTCGGCCGAGCGTGCCGATGTCAACGTGCACGCTCGCGATATTTCACTAGGCGGGCGCGCGATGGGGATGGAGGTGCACCCGGCATTAATTAAGTGGCCAGTTAAGGCCCCTGAGACACCGATTGTCTGCGACTTTACAAAGCCCGTGTGATTTTTAGGCCGTCACATGGGCAAAACGGGCAGGCGGGCAGGACACAATTCGCAAAACCTCATCCACGGGCGGGATAAGAGGGGTCAGTGGCCTTGTCAAAGTGATGAGGGAGGAGTGCAGGATATCGCTTACTGCTGGTTGCTGCTGTGTACAGGGTGGCTTCATCTCGCTTCAGAGCTGCAATCAGATATTTTAGAGGCTTCAGTTCAGGACTCAACTGTTGTTTTCCAGGCCCCCGGAGGATTCACACCATGTGGGGCTCTCCAGGTATCAGGCACCTTCCCTTACCCTGATAATGGAGATTGTGTCTCTGCTGGAGGCACCTCCTCTGATGAGGAAGAGAGGGCCAGAAGGGGGAGGAGGCAGGTGTCCCAATGCAGCCTCCAGGAGAGCGACCTTTGGGAGGAGAGGCGCAGGCACAAGGGGCGCTGGGCCAACAGGAAGTCCAAGGTGGAAGGGGCCGCAGAAGATGTCACTATCCTGCTCCAGGGTTTATAGACGGTGAAGCTGCTACCTCAATATGTCTGCCACGCAATACCGAAGGAGGCTCCACCTCTCAAGGGAGACAGTGACCCTCCATCTGTCGGAGGATCGGCCCTGAGATCAGCTCCGAATGTGTGGGTGGATACCCCATGCCAGTGGCTCTGAAGGTCGCAGTGGCCCTCAACTTCTATGCCTCCAGTTCTTTCCAGGGGTCGGTGGGTGATCTTTGTGGTGTCTCCCAATCAGCTGTCCACAGTTGTGTCAAACTAGTGACAGACGCTCTGTTCAGACGGGCATTGACCTTCATCCACTACTGTTGGGACCAGGCCAGCCAGACAGAGTGAGCCAGGGGCTTCGTGGCCATTGCTGGCTTCCCCCGTGTCCAAGGTGCTATAGACTGTACACATGTGGCCATCAAGGCGCCAGTAGGTGAGCCCGGTGCCTTCATCAACAGGAAGGGCTTCCACTCCATGAACGTGCAGATAGTGTGTGACCACAGGATGCTGATTCTACAAGTCTGTGCAAGGTACCCAGGCAGCTCCCACGGCGTCTACATCCTCAGACACTCCCAGGTGCCGGGGCTCTTCAGTGCTCCAGCCCGGCTGGATGGATGGCTGCTGGGTGACAAGGGCTATCCCCTCAGAAGGTGGCTCATGATGCCTCTCCGCCATCCAAGAACAGAAGCTGAGCAGCGGTACAATAGGAGCCACGGCACCACAAGGGCTGTGGTGAAGAGAGCCATCGGTCTTCTCAAGATGCGCTTCCGATGCCTGGACCGCTCGGGAGGCGCAATCCAGTACCCCCCAGATTGTGTCTCGGTGATAGTGGTTGCATGCTGCGCTCTCCACAATCTGGCACTGGCAAGGGGGGACACAGTGGAGGAAGAAGATCTTGATGCAGATACATAGGCAACAGATGATGAGTCCAGTAGCGAGTCCGAGGTTGAGCATGGCGAGGAGAACACTGAGGGCATGGACGCAGACCTGGTTAACCTACAGGGAGGCAGGGACACCTGGGCGCTTTGATCCCATGCTCCTTCAGCTAGCCGACCAAATAAGAACCACCACCACATGCCGGGGCTGCAGGCTCCATACTCGATCCCTGACAGGACCAGTTCCTTGGTCAACAACATACACTTTGTGCCTTTGCAATAAAGTTTCAGGAGACACACGTCCATCATGACATCATGGCTTACCCTGCACCTACAGAACAAATGAAGCATTCAGGGGCCAGCTGCACAAAATAACATATAATTTACTTGTGAATGTTAAAAGTAGCAGAAATTAACATGAACGGTGTTTTCCATCACACCATTGAAAAATGAAGATAAACGGGGAACCAAATATCACCCATGATAAGCCTGTGCTGTGCTTAAGATGCGCTAAGTTTTCATTTGCGGGTGCTCTGTCTAGGTGCTCCCCCTCTCACTGGCACTGGCATTGGAGGCAGCTGCTGACTCTGCTGTCTTGTTGGCCTTGATGACCTTGGTGGGCGTCCTCTTGCCCGTGGAGCCTGTGCTGGTCCCGCCTGGGAGGGAGCGGACAGTGCCATGGCTGGCATCTCCTCAGTCGCTGCAAACTGATTGGATGCCATGGTCACTGGCAGAGGGGCGGAGGAGCTGCTGCCACCATCTGGCACACCGAGAGGAGCCCACAGGGATGACAACAAGCAGCTCGTGTGCCAATGTCAGGTCGCTTTGGACCTCCCTGCTCACCATTGATGGACGGGCACCTAGCAGGGATACTGGGTTCCCAAACCAACTCCCACACTGACACTGACCAGCTGAGGACATTGTCGGTGTGAGGGCTGCAGGTCCGAGCACATCCCCAGGGACTCCTGATTGAGTCCCTGGAGGAGCCTCTCCATGAGAGTCGTCACTCTCTCCATAGAGGAGGCATTGCGCTCGGCCATGAGGGTCAGTGCAGTGCTTATGCTTCCCGGGGGCTGCTCTGCAATGGACACCATGGCACGCATTCCCTCATGTACCTGCACCTGATCCTCCCACACACCCCGCTGGACATCCAGCACCTGCTGCCTCATGGACAACTCCAGAGGCCCATCATCAGCCATCGACTGAGCATCGTCCTGGTTTCCAGGGGCCCTGGGCACTCCCCTGCTTCCGCCTGCACCTCTAGTGAGTGTGAAGTGCCCTCACCAATGTGCACCGATAGACTACACGGCGATCTTATGCCCAAGGTGCTGGTATCTGCGCTGGTGCCTGCCTGACAGAGAGGGTATGACGCTGGTGCGTGTTCAGCATGGTGGTCCGCAGGGGTCAGGGGTGGGCCTTCAGGCTCCATCATAACAAACTGCTGGTGAGCCAAAAGGGAGAAGAAGGACATGTCATTAGTTTAAGTCATCACACTGTCACTGTGCATACCTGGCACTCTGATGAGACAGAGATCTGCATCATAGTGCCCTCGTCTTTCCATTATCAATGGGGATTGCAGTTCCCAGCCTCACGCCAATACAGAGACTGCACTGGAATAGTAGCAATAACCCACATCCTCAGCTCAGCACGCTGCACTCTTACCTCCCTCTGGCACCCCAACCTCACCATGGCTGCTTGACCGAGGTACTTGGTGCCTCTCCAGATCCAGGGCCTCCTGCTCGTATCGCGAGAGGATTAGGTGGTGTGGGGGTCCCCCACCAGTCCACAACCTCTCAGCGTTGTTATGGGATGTTTTCTCCTGAAAGGACAGAGGAGCATTGATTAGTCCGCCCTCTACCTCCAGCGCCATTGCAGCCTGGCCAATCCCACCTGAGGGACACCTCGCAGGGCTCAGCCGATTCGTGACCCTGGAGCCACAAGGCACTCAGTCCAGGCAGCCAGGCCTCACCCCCTTGGCCGGCTCCTGCCTCACTGACATTTGCCACTCACACTCTAACCCCTCTGAGGTCCACGGGTGGTTGGGTGGCTCTTAGCTGTTCTGCAAAGTGACCCATGCCAACACGGTACTCCCTTTCTGATCGCAGCAGATCGTTGAAGCACTTCCGGCACTGCACCCATGTGCACCTCACCACATCGTGGCTGCTGACCCTGGATGCCACCTCCTCCCAGGCCTTTTAGGTGAGGTGGGGGTGGGGGCCACCTCCTCCTGTCCCTGGGGACAAGGGTTTCTCTCCTCACTGCCACCTCCTCCAGAAATTTGCATGTGTGACTGAGTGTGACAAATACAGACATGTGCTAGATGAAAAACATATATCTTTATATCTATAATCTTTATACAGGTGCATATATAACAATATTATTACTCTGTTATTAAAGCTTTGATCTCAGTGCATGCTTTGAGCTTTTAATTTTAAGTACAACCTTCACCCCATTCACCACCTTAAACATTAACTCCTCCCGCCATTGGCGCACCTTGTCTGCAGTGTGTATCATCTACAAGTTGCACTGCAGCAACTCGCCAATGTTCCTATGACAGCACCTTCCAAGCCCAAGACCCCTGCCTCCTGGAGTGATAAGGGCGCAGATGCATGGGAACACCAGTCCCTCTAAATTCCCTTCCAAGTCACACACCGCCTGACTTGGAAACGTATCATCATCTCTGAGTCGGATCCTGGAACTTCCTATCTCACAGCGCAGAGGGAGTACCTCCACCACATGGACTGCAGCGGTTCGAGATGACTGTTCACCAGCACTTTTCAAGTGCAAGGGATGGGCAATAAATATTGGTACCACCAACAATGTCCACATCCCATGAAAGAATAAAAAAAACCCCTGTTATACTTTGCTTTGTTTGTCCATCAGTTTTCTCCTTATCCTGTGAGCATACGGCTATTCAAACAGGTTACACAGGCGCTAGTCCAAGGACTGGGTGGTGCGAATGTTTCTTTTCAATTCGTTCACAGGGTCTGGGTTTTGCTGGTAATCTGGCATTTATTGCCCACCTGTAAGTACCCCTTAACTGAGTGCTTTGCTTCCCCATTTCAGAGGGAAGTTAAGAGTAACCATATTGCTCTAGCCTGGAGTCCCATATAGGGGGGAGCTGGTTAAGGACAGGAGATTTTCTTCCCTAAAAGATATCAATGAATCAGATGGGTTTTTACAACAAGCTGTTAAATTGATCTTGTGACCATGAAATTTTTAATTGAACTTAAGTTCTCCTGTTGCTGAAGTAGAATTTGAACTAATCTATTCTGGATCATTACTCCAGGCCTTCTGAATTACTTGACAAATTACATAACCACTATGCTACATTCCCTTTCAAGGTATAATTAAAATCAATCCGATCCAACTTTGTGTCATGCGGTTCAGTTAGCACATGCCACCGGGTAGTACGATTGGGCTGTTAGTCGTTCTGTGTTGTACCCTCCCAGGAACACTCCACTGAACAGGGAGAGGTGCAAACAGCAACAACATTGTAAAAGCAGCATTCGGTAAATTGCAACATGGGCAGTAGACAGGACTTCGCTGTCACTTCTGCCTGGGGTAGCTTGAAACTGATATGAGAGGATGGAGACTGGAATTTTCTTCTGTGAAAAACTTGAGGGTAGAAGTTGGTCATCGCAGAACCTGTTTTCCAGATAGAGAAAGGACATAAATGGATCAGTTGTGCTGGGCCAGGCTGTGTACTCCAAATCCACCTGAGAAACCTCCAATATCACATTCACTTCAGCCAATTTTCAGGCAGATGCTGATGAGGGGCCTGTTTGAGGTCCCCTCCGAGCCATTAGTGTGCCCAAAGTGAAGTAGCCTCCTGGGTTTCCATGTGTGTTTGAGGCCTAGCAACTGACTGCCAAGGTTTAAATTTACATCAGTCTCTTCCCTTTTGTGCATGGTTCACACATGGACAAAAGAGCTGAAGACCAGAGGTGAGATAGGAGTGACTGCCCTTGACATCAAGGCAGCATTTGACCGATTGTGGCATCAAGGAGCCCTGGAAAAACTAGAGTCAGTGGGAATCTGGTTGGATTCATACCTAGCACAAAGGAAGGTGGTTGTGGTTGTTGGAGGTCAGTCACCTCAGTTCCAGGACATCACTGCAGGAGTTCCTCAGGGTAGTGTCCTCGGCCCAACCATCTTCAGCTGCTTCATCAATGACCTTCCTTCCATCATAAGGTCAGAAGTGGGGATGTTCGCTGATGACTGCACAATGTTCAGCACCATTCGCAACTCCTCAGATACTGAAGCAGTCCATGTCCAAATGCAGCAAGACCTGGACAATATCCAGGCTTGGGCTGACAAGTGGCAAGTAACATTCACGCCACACAAGTGCCAGGCAATGACCATCTCCAACAAGAGAAAATCTAACCGTTGGTCCTTGACATTCAATGACATTACCATTACTGAATCCCCCACTATCAACATCCTGGTGATTACCATTGACCAGAAACTGAACTGGATTAGCCATATAAATCCTGTGGCTACAAGAACAGGTCAGAGGCTGGGAATCCTATGGTGAGTAACTCACCTCCTGACTCCCCAAAGCCTGTCCACAAGGCACAAGTCAGGAGTCCACTTGCCTGGACGAGTGCAGCTCCAACAACACGCAAGAAGCTTCACATCATCCAGGACAAAGCAGCCCAATTGATTGGCACCCGTTCCACAAACATTCACTCCCTCCACCATGGACGCACAGTGGCAGCAGTGGGCTGAATTTTTCAGACAGTGGGTGGGCTTGGTGGGAGTGGGTGGGGGCGGGGGTGGGGGTGGTTGCGGGGGCGGGGGTGGGGGCGGGGGTGGGGGCGGGGGTGGAGGCGGGGCCGGGGCAGGGGCAGGGTGGGGGCGGGGGTGGTTGCTGTCGGTTCCGTGCCGCCATTTTACACGGGCGGGCCAATGAAGGTCTGCCCAGCGTAAGATGTGAGCTGTAGCGCTCAGCGCTACCTGTGCGGGCGGGGGGAGGAGAGAGAGTCGGGGTCAGCGCTCTATCACGCACACACTGCAATCTCCCCGTACCAGAGCTGCCTCAGGGAGATTGAATCCCGATTGTAATTAATGAATAAATGGTTTAAAAATTTATTTAAACATGTCGCCTCACATGTGACTGTCTCACATGAGATGGGACACATTTTTATATTTAGGAAAGATTGTTCATTTAATTAATAAAAGCTTTAGGAAACCTCATCCTGCTCTTGGATGAAGTTTCCTAAAAAGCGCGAAGGCCGCTTGGCCTTTTCGCCTGTCCGCCAACCGTTAGGTTGGACAGGCAGCGATAACAGTTATATTAATCACTTCCTTAACAGGCTGTTTACATATCGGCAGGCACACAGCCGACTGCAGCGCGCGCCCGCCGAACGAAACATCACAAGACAACGCGATGACATCAGGACGCATGCCTGACATCATCGTGCGTTATTTTACATGTTGGCGTGTTGGGTCTGCCCCCGCATGCCGACTGAAAAATCCTGCCCAGTGTGTACATTCTACAAGACTCACTGCAGAAACTCACAAAGGCTCCTTGGACAGCACCTTCCAAAACCACGACCTCTACCATCTAGAAGGACAAGGTAGCAGACACATGGAAACACCACCACCTGGAAGTTCCCCTCCAAGCCACACACCATCCTGACTTGGGAATATATCGGCCGTTCCTTCATTGTCGCTGGGTCAAAATCCTGGAACTCCCTCCCTAACAGCACTGTGGGTGTTCCTACACTGCAGGGACTGCAGCGGTTCAAGAAGACAGCTCACCACCACCTTCTCAAGGGGCAATTAAGGATGGGCAATAAATGCTGGCCCAGCCAGTGATGCCCACGTCCCGTGAATGAATAAAAACAAAAGTTGAAAATGTCTTTCAAAGCGGGTCTAAAACAGATGTTAGGATCTTGATTTTTCATATTCAAGCCAAGCATGCCTGCCTCCATTGCGCAAATATAAACTAGGGGAGAGGAAAAAGCGATCCACCAATTTGCTAATGTCCATTTTTACACCACTGCCCAGCATCAGAAAGTCAGGAATTAACGCAATGGGGTATAAAGGGAAGAATCTGGCAAAGCCTGAAGCTGACGTTCAGAGCAAAGAGCCACAGATAGTGCCCAGGACAAAGATGAAGCATCTGTTCCTGAAGTTTGGTTAGGCAGGGTGGAGTAGTTTAGCAGATGGTAGAGGTGAGACATTGAAGCAGGCAAGTGAATTCAAAAAAAAAATATTAATCAAGAGGGAATGGATCAGTGAAAGAGCAACTCTGCATTCTGAGAGGAAAGAAAATGTTCAGTTATTGAAAGAACTGAAGTGCTCAAAAGTGATTTGTTAGAGTTTTGGACAGCTTGGCTACGGGTTGAAAGATGGCGGTTACTAAATGGATGGAGCAGAGAGCAGGTCAGCTGAATAAAATGGCACATGAATGGGGGCTGAGAGGGTTCTCCGCAGCAGCTTCTGTATTGACAGTTCAAAGGAAGACCAAGTCTTCAGTCAACCGAGATAAATAAACAGATGGTGTCAGCTACTGGGACAGGCAGACAGTAATAACTATGACTCATGTCTCCTAGTAATAGTTCTTAATTGACAGTAATGCATTTAAGAGCTTGAACTTGACTTGGTTTTTTTCAATCAACAGCCAACACTTTCAGGTTTTGCGGAAAAAAAAGGCATCGTGGAAAAATTTAAAATGAGAAACAGAAAAATGTTGAGATGTCAATTTGGATGTCATTGGTTGTCATGTGGGAATTAACATAGTGCACCAAATCGGAAAGGAAATCAATGCAAACATAGATTGTATTGTATGTTTTCGGAGTTACAGGGCTTGAGTGATGCTATTTTCTTTGCGACAACGAAGGCCCAACACCACCCCCACCCCAAACACAGGACTAGATTATCAATATTGTAGTGTATTGAAAATTGCATTGTGCATTTTGTCCACTTGAGGCTACCATACACACATGTGCCTACAGAGGGAATCTCCTAGAAGGATCCATGCTTAACAGCTTTTGCATTTCTAATTCTAAACGTCTCTAGTTAAATATATCACTGTTCCTGTCCCAAGAATTTCACAACTATCAACATTAATTGGCACAACCAATCTCTGAGGCCCAAGATGGTACATTCCTGGGTGATGGTGTCCCTATCCGTGGATAGCCCTGCAGGATTAGCCCTGACGTCTCCAGGAATTAAGGACATGTCCCCGGAACACAGCGAGCGACACGCAGGGGAAAAATCATAGGGACATGAGTGTATTTTTAAAAAATTCTGTGAACGCTTTTGTCATCAGTTATAGAATTAACAGAAAGGGGAATAAAAAGCTCTTTGACCAACAGTCAGGGATCATCCAATCCGGTAATGAAGGCCCAGTTCACTTTCTGATTGGCCGGCAATAGCTGCGAGCCCCAAATGTAGACGTGTTTGTTGGTCAGTGGCGGGAGTGTAGGGGCAAGGTGATTGAAGGCAGGAGGTCACATGCTGAAAGCTTGAGGAATATGTCCAACCAGAGTTGGTAACCCTATCTGTGGAGGGTGTGAGCTGGACCACAGTGGCCCGGCCGTGGGTCTGTAAAACATCAGGGAGCTTCTTCCGCCTCAACAGAATGATGAGGTCCTTACCTTTGGAATCCTTTTAGCCTGGGCTGCCAACTAGGATTGCCAACGGTGATTAAACATATTCCTGGCAGTTTCAACAAATAACTTGCTCCCACACTCCAGCCATTCATCAGCCAACACATCCATCCTTGTGTTGTCCTGCCATCCTAAGCCAAATGGAAAACAAAAAGACTCATTATCCAATTGGATGATGCTTGACTGTCAGCGAAACAGCCTTCTTTCCCCCCATTTTCAATATTTTTATCTATGGTAAAGAGAAATGTCAAATAAAATAACAAAAAAAAAAAATCTATCTTCGCGTCCTGATGACTTTTCTCTAGGGTTGCACATGGCAGTATCCCGGAGATCGGTCTTCGATTCCTGGAGACTCCAGGCCAATCCTGGAGGGTTGGTAACCTGACCGCAAGTGATGATGGTCAGAATGTGCACGATGCTCGCTCAGTCACGAAATGGCAGTTGGAGTCCAACGTGCATCAGACAACCATAGTTAGAATTTAGTCAGGCCAGCAGCTGACTCAGGGCAGGTGCCCCGACCTCCCAGCGTCAGGCCCAGAGAACTTTACCACAGCTATGGCAATGGCGAGAAGGGCATCGCTGTGTTTTTAAAAATTCATTCACGGGATGTGGGCATCGCTGGCTGGGCCAGCATTTATTGCCCATCCCTAATTGCCCTTGGGAAGGTGGTGGTGAGCCGCCTTCTTGAACCCTTTTTTGTGGGGCCAGTGGACTGAGGCCTGAAACGTTTCCTCATATTTCACCTGCTGAGCAACTGTAAATGGTGAAAATAAAACCGTTTTTGATTGTGGTTACGCTAAAAGTGGGTTTGATGATTTTCGGATTTTAAAGGGATCAACTAAGAGAAGTGGGTTTGTACCACCTTTGCTCCCTGTTGAGTTGGCACAGCTTGCCTCTTTGCACAGCTCCACCCCAGAGGATATACTGAGAGCATAGGATTGAAGACAGTGAGTTGGAATGACTTCCTTTCACACCCTTCCAATTGGGAGTCAATTGACCATAACCTGGGAATTGCTGAGAGTTCTGTCTGTCCACTGAAATAACAGGAGCTACACAAAGTTTGCAAAGTGATTCATCACCTATGAAGCGCTTCTAGGAGCCCTTGAGGACATGAAAGGTGCCATCCAAATGCACAGTTTACGGTTCTTCTTGTGTGCTTCTGGGTGCTTTCAAATCTGCTCAAGAATGTTAATTACAGGAGGGAGCTGTGAATATCGCTGGCTTCACACACGGCACGTGGAGCACACTAACTGGAAGCTAAAACCAAACAATAGCAGTGCCAGCTTCCTTTTGCTGGCAGACGCTTCCCAGCTCTGGGGATTGCACTCAGTCCTCAGCCAACACTCTTTTTAACGGAAAAGAACGAATAGGGAAAAAGAGGGGCTGGTGGACACATTGAACATAGCACTAAGTGGTTTGTCCGCACCCTTTAATATCCCACTCAACACATCTCCAGGCCAGATGCAGCGACCTGGCAATGATGCAGCAGGTGACTTAGGGTCACTGGATGAGTTACCCAGAGCCCTGGACTAATAATCCAGAGAATGTGAGTTCTAACTCCATCATGGCAGCTTGAGAATTTGAATTTAGTTTTATTTTATTTACTTATTTAATTTTATTCATTTATGGGGTGTGGCCTCGCTGGCTGGGCCAGCATTTATTTCCCATCCCTAATTAGCCTTGAGAAGGTGGCGGTGAGCTGCCTTCTTGAACCGCTGCAGTTCATGTGGTGTAGGTACACCCACAGTGCTGTTAGGGAGGGAGTTCCAGGGTTTTGACCCAGCGGCAGTGAAGGAACGGTGATATATTTCCAAATCAGGCTGGTGAGTGACTGGAGGGGAATTTCCAGGTGATGGTGTTCCCATGTCTCTGCTGTCCTTGTCCTTCTAGATGGTAGTGGTCATGGGTTTGGAAGGTACTGTCTAAGGAGCTTTGGTGAGTTTCTGCAGTGCATCTTGTAGATGGTACATACTGCTGCTACTGTGCGTCAGTTGTAGAGGGAGAGAATGTTTGTGGAACGGGTGCCAATCAAGTGGGCCGATTTGTTCTGGATGGTGTCAAGCTTCTTGAGTGTTGTTGGAGCTGCACTCATTCAGGCAAGTGGAGAATGTTCTATCATACTCCTGACTTGTGCCTTGTAGATGGTGGACAGGCTTTGGGGAGTCAAGAGATGAGTTACTTGCTGCAGAATTCCCAGCCTCTGACCTGCTCTTGTAGCCACAGTATTTATATGGCTGGTCCAGTTCAGTTTCTGGTCAATGGAAACCCCCAAGATGTTGATAGTGGTAATGGTAGTGATGATAATGCCATTGAATGTCAAGGGGCGATGGTTAGATTCTCTCTTGTTGGAGATGGTCATTGCCTGGCACTTGTGTTACTTGCCACAACTTTACACAATCTCGAAATCAAAAGCTGGAATCAGTAAAAGTGACCATGAAGCAAACTGGATTGTTGTTAAAAACACAACTGCCTCATTAATCTTCAGGGAAGTAAACCTGCGCTCCTTATCATGTCTGGGCTATGCACGATTCCAGTGACAACACCAACATGGTTGACTCTTAACTGCCCTCTCAAGCAGCCTAGCAAACCACTCAGTCATGTTAATCCTGGATAGGCAATGAATGCACATATCCTGAGGATGAATGAAAGAAAAAGCAGATGATAGGGATACCCAATTCACTACAGTATTGGAGAGATTGCAGGTGGGCATGTGTATGCTGGACTATCCAGACAAATGAAGATTGGGTTCACATTGCAAATGATAGACTCATTATAATTTGGGTGGCTGTATTGAGCCTGTTGTATCTGCAGTCATGTTTTGCCCACAATTACTGCAAGGGCATCATTAGGCAGGGTTGAAGATGGTAACCATCCTTTCAGTGTCTCTTCACCTTATAATAGTATAGATGGTCAGTGCAAAATGAAAGCATTTTGTCTACAGGAGAATTGGTCACCAACCACCAGCACATGAATGAAATCAAATCTTTCTTCTTTTCAGGTAGCTCTTTGCTTTGAGGCCCTCCCTGTGGACTGCCATCACCAATTATCCCTGTGCCTTCAGAGGTCCAACAGGCTAATAAAACTGAGATCCCCTATCATGCTTCAATTGCAAATCAGTGGCCAGTCACCTGTTTAGTTTACCTCTGGGAAGCAACTTGGTTGCTCTGCCTGGCATCATCCATGCCAGCCCAAATTTGAGGACCATGGTAATCTTGATGGCCACTGGAGTGCTGCCTCTATTTCCCAGGCCTCCTTGAAGCAGATACCACAACCCCTCCTGCTCAATCTGAGTCTCTGAAATGCTCCGCACACTCTGTTAGGCAGCTGTGCCTGAGCTTGTAAATACAAAGGGTGACAGCCCTCTGCTGGCTCTAACCCACCCTCCCCCATTAAATCCAGGGACACTGGAGCTTCAAACAGAATTTCCACAGCCGTGAACTTTCTGACTGCAAACTAGACCTGGAGCTTTGCGGCTATTTTCTCGTTCTTGGTGCTCGGGAACCTGCCTGAGTTCTAAAACCTTTCTCATGCAGGCAGGATTCGTGCCTCACACGTACCATATGTGAAGCTAGCAATTTGGTTAGCTTCCCCTTAGCAAACAGTAATCACCAAATTAACAAGAAGAACAAGCACAATGCACAGTTTATGGTTTACAGTCTCCCGGAACAATTTAATGATAGGTGTTCAGTAGCAGGAATCACACAAATTATGCCCTGTATTGTTCCATCATCATCAGTGCAGTGCTGCACACTGACAGCGATTTTGAAGCTCGTGTATCTTCTCAGGGAAGATGTGAAACATGTTAGTAAATCTTCCTGCTAAAGCAAAGTTCAAGACTCTGTTCATCTCTGTGAAGGCATTGAAAGCAATTCAGTCTAAGCCTCAAGGGAGAGGGATTTTCATCAGCAACCTGGAGACAGACAGTGAGATGGGAGGAGTGGGACAATGGTGTGGAATGGCGTTGAGGTTGCTCCCTGATGCTGTCCCAAGGGGTATTTTCCCAGTCGGGATAAATGGCTGTGGCTCAGCTGCCCCCGGCTGGAGGCGATGGCCAATTGAAATAGCTAAAAGGCCAATTGATGGCCATGTTGCTCGCCGTGAAGCAGCCCGCGGTGGTATGGGGAGGCCACATGCACGGAGACAGACTCCTAGCGGTTTGCCAAAGCTCCATGCTCTGAAGAAGGGCGCCCTCACACTCCCCCCACCTCCCTCCCTCCCTCCCCAGCCCCCACCGCCAATTCCCGGTGGAGAGGTCAGCTCCACGGTCCTGACGCTGTGGCTGGAAGCATCACCTCTTCAAGTACCCGAGCCTCCCTGGCCCAGGTACAAAAATAAAATTTTCAGCCTTCCTGCAAGGAAGACCTCAACCTCTCTTTCCCCTTGCAGCCTCAGCACTGGCAGCCTCTAACAGTGGCACTGCCAAGGTGGCAGGGCTGACGGCCCTCTGAGTGGGCAGCTCGGAGAGGCAGCCTGCCATCCTCAGTTGGATGGTAGGCCTGGCAATGGCCTCCAAATTGGCTGTCACTGGGAAGATTACTGCTGTAGTCCCACTGCCCACCCACAGGGGGCTCGAGACCTGCTTTGGATCCTGACATCATGACTTAACCTCATGCCAAGAAAAGCTGGGACATATTGTTTGTAATATCATATAGACTGGGCTGGAGGTTTTAGCCAACGCCATTTTCTATTAGACTTTGACTAATAATACAGATTTTTAGAGTTCCCAGATTTGTCTCCTTATTTTCCTCAAGGAAGACAAACAACATGTTAACTTTGTTGGAAGTGACTCTCTCCTCCCTCAAGAAGTTTCAGACAGTTGCCTGTTTGGTTTCGGTAGAACCTAGTTGTTCTGAAGTATTTGCATCTAATGCCACTGTGGGTATTTCGAAAGGATTGCAATGAGATGCAGGTTTAGAGTATTGTTGTCTCATCTTTGAGACATTTCCTTTAAGGCAGTTTCAATTAGGAATTAGCTAACTGTTTTGGAACAAGATTCTGCGATAAGATGCTAGGGGCTGGCGGGTTCCTTTTTCTACTGGCTGAGTTTTGGAAGTAATCTTTCCAGTGGGTACAAGAACACAGCGCAAAACAGCTTATATAGGAAAGGGAATAAATGAGAGACTCAATCAATGTGCAAAAACCACCTCCTCAGTTCTCCATTCACCGGTAAAGCATCTGGAATGCAAAATTAGAATCTAGAACACACAAAACATAAGAGGCCTGAATTTTTGTCAAGTTGGAAGGGATCCACACCTTAGCCAAAATGATACCGGAACCTGGAAACTGGAAGTCCTCCCTCCGAACCCGGCACCCACCATCTTTGTCGGGCTGGTGGTGTGGGGGGGGGGGGGGGGGGTTGGTGGAGGTGGGTATGTGGGCACAAGGTATTTCACACTCCTGCAGTTCATGCAAAAGTGCAGCTGCCTTCAAAACAGAAGCAATTTTTGTCATCTAAGGGAAAAATCTTCCCCCGTAGGGGGGAAATTGCGGGAGTGGGCGTGAACAGGCGCGCCTCCGATCGGTGCCCCCCCGATTTTAAGTTGGCCCGTCCAGTGTGAAGTCCGCCAGGAAGCGCTGTAACTGTGTTGAAACAACCTATGCTTGCAATTTCAAGAGGTGTTTGTTGACATAAGCCTGAAGGTTATCTTTCCAGGATTAGTGCTGCTTGACTGCTTCAACAACCTATAATTATCACATTGGAAGGCTTGTAAATCCACAGTTTGCTTGACAGCTCAAGTGGTGTTATGACGTGGCAGATGATGTGTGCCAGGCAGATCAAATCCACCAGAGAAACGTGCTCACGCGGTCACAACTGTTTTGCAATTTGTATTTTATTTTGAGATGCGTCTCCTAAATTCAGAAGTAATAACACTACCATGACTTCAGAGGTTTTTAGAAAACTAAACTGAACATTAATTAACAAAAGAAAAGATTTCAAGAACATACTTAAGTCTTAAGTCTACAAATTACTACCATAATAACTCCTAAACCCCTTCCCCTCTGATATATAGCCTCATTTCCTTTATGCATGTTTCTCCCATTTTAATACAAATTCCATTGTTCCGATATGTCTTTGGAACTTTACCTTTCTCATAATATAAATCTTTTCATAGTGTTCATATTATCAGTAACCTTTGGGAAAAATAAACACACTGCTTGGCTTAGCTTCTTCTGGCTAGGTGTAACATCTTACCATTTATTTGAAATTTAAACTACTCTAATTTATCCATAATTTCAAATTTTCCTCACACCTCACATTCTACAACTTCAGCCATGTTTAGATATTTAGCATTTCATACCTAGATTTTTTTTTGATGACTCAAAGCCTCCAGACCAGCTGTCTCCAATTCAGTGAAATCACCCCCCCCACCCAAACACACATACACACAGAGAAACTAGCCAAACCCCAATATTAACCTACCTTTATAATAAATCACAATAATATTTTGAGAATTATTATATTTTCATGACAAATGGTCACAAAGAGATTAGCTCTCTTTGATGTGGGTCTATGATTATAAATGTTTGATTTTACAAGGGATTAATTACTTGAATGAATTTAAATGTATTGAATGGGATTTTATAAATGACAGCGTTTTTCTAAACTATAGTGAAGGTTGTAATAGATACATAGCACTTAATATTATTTCAACTCATCATGGTTCCTGAGGTCTGCTCCTGGTGAGATGGCAAAGGGCTGTGGATGGAGGGCATGAGTTGACACTAAGTTGGCATGGGGCTAATGCTTACCTTGTGCTTCACCACCCTTGCTCACTCTTCCCACTGCGCCCACCCACCACTGCACCCCCCCACCCCCCCCACCCCCCCCAATAACCTCTTCCAGTTGCAACGCCCAAAACTCACCTTCCTTTGCTCGCTTACCTTACTTGGAACCAAATATAGGCTGACTAAGAGTTTACAAGAATGAGAGATGGTCTAATTGAAACATATAACAATCTTAAAAGGCTTGACAAGGTAGATGCTGAGAAAATGTCTACCCTGTCTGATGAGTGGAAAACACAGGGTCTCAGTCTCAGGATAAGTGACTGGCCATTTAGGATTGAGATGAGGAAAAATCTCTTCACTCAGAAGGCTATGAATCTTTGAAATTCTCTATCACAAAAGGTAGTGGATGCTCAGTCATGAAGTATATCCAAGACAGAGGTTGGTCAATTTCTGAGCACTAAGGGGATTAAGGGATATGGGTACATTGTGGGAAGCTGGAGTTGAGGTAGAAAATCAGCCATGCCCTGATCGAATGTTGGAGCAGCCTTGAAGGCTTGAAAGGCCATCTTGTGCTCTTTTTGTCTTCTGGCCTTGTGTTTCCTTTGCTTCATGGCAGCGACCTGCAGCCAGGCGATTTCCTACTTCCGCTGGCTGCCTAGGAGGACATCCTGGCTGGTTTCGAGTGGAATCCAGCAGCAGGAATTTTAAATCAGGCCCAGGAGTTAAAATATCGCGGAGTGGAAGGATCCTTTCCTGCTGCTGCTGCCAAATCCCCGATTCCCGTCCTGTGTTATAATTGGGGTCTAAATATCTTCAAAATTCCATTATTAGTCTTCTTAAGATTCTGTCATATCTTCTGAGCTTTGGTCTGATCGCAAGGTCCATCAAGGTGCACTTCTCTCAATGCAGTGTTTGGTTTTTAACAAGGGTTAGGCAGAATCTTTGCGGGGGCTCCTATATTGCCCAATAATGATATCTGTTGTCATTTAAATACCCTGCATATCTTTACTTTTTCCTCATTCCTGGGATGTGGGTGTCGCTGGCTAGACCAGCATTTATTGCCCATCCCTAATTGCCCTTGAGAAGCTAGTAGTGAGCTGCCTTCTAAGATCTAATCTTAAGTGTTGTTTAAATCTGTATCAGATTGTTATTTGTTTCACACTGGACACTGAAGGGCTGCTTTTCTTCACCAGATGAAAAGGTGAGGAAAACTAGGGGAGGAGGTACCTTCTCTGGCCTGGGAAATGCCTGTGCTCCTGGCAGCAGAGAGGATAGGTACATTTTTTTTATTTTTTACAAAGCTGGTAAGAACCAGATTCCGGAATGTTCAGATATCTACACAGCCTGGAAGCCCAGGATCAAGTTTAACGTTAACAGTTTGGTTGCTGGGGCTGAAAGTGTGATGGGCAGAAAGCCCAGTTTCTGCAGCTCCCTGCCCATCACAGACAGTTCACTCTTTGGCAATAGCATAAGGTTTTTCCACCTCAATCTTGCCACACTCTGCGATGACCACATCTTTCAGTGGTTTATCTCTGCTGTCTGTCTTTGAAGCCTCAATTTTTTTCACAACATCAAATCCTTCGATGACTTTTCCAAACACAATGTGTTTGCCATCGAGCCAGCTGGTTTTGGCGGTGGTGATAAAGAATTGGGATCCGTTGGTGTCTTTGCCGGCGTTAGCCATACTGACCCACCCTGAGCCATAGTGCTTCAGCTTGAAGTTTTCATCAGGGAAACGGTCACCATAGATGCTCTTCCCACCAGTACCATCTCCACGGGTAAAGTCCCCTCCCTGGATCATAAACTCTTTGATGACTCGGTGGAATTTGCTATTTTTGTAGCCAAATCCTTTCTCCCCTGTTGCTAAAGCAACAAAGTTTTCAACTGTCTTCGGAACAGTCTTCCCAAAAAGACCAAATACTATGCGGCCTGCATCCTCATCGCCAATCTTAATATCAAAATACACGTTGACGGTCACTTTAGGCCCCTTTTTCTTCTCCTCTGCCTGTGAGGCCCTGGGGAGCAGGAGGAAGGTGAGGGCGGCAGTCAGCAGCGCGGCAGCGAGGAGCAGCTTCATCTTCCAGTCGGAGAGGCGCAGAGCACAAGATAGAGAAACACTTACACTTATATAGTGCTATCCACAAACTCAGGACATCCCAAAGCAATTTACAGCTAATTAAATGCTTTTGAAGTGTAGTCACTGTTGTAATGTAGAAAAACTGGCAGCAAATTTACACATAGCAAGTTCGCACATACACCAGTGTGATAATGACCTGATAAACTGTTATAGCGATGAGGGGTAAATATTAGGCATGGTCCTGGGGAAAACCCACCTGATCTTCTTCAAAATAGGTTCTTGGGATCATTTACATTCACCTGAGAGGGCAGACAGGCCACAGTTTAAGGTCTCACCTGAAAGTCAGCACCTCTGGCAGTGCTGCAGTCCCTCAGCAGTATACAGAAGCACCAGCTGGGATTTTGTGCTCATGTGCCTGAGTGGGACTTGAACCCACAATCTTACAATTCAGAGGGCCCAGGGGATTGGGTGGAGGGTTGTTAAATCCAATATTCGTATGTTGGGGAAAGAATGAGTCTGAAGACTCTGAAGTCTGAAGACCGATTTATTCCAAAGTCTGCAGAGTAAAGACACAGACTCTTCCATTCCCTCCGCCAGTGTGAACAGCTTTTTATACTCTTGCCCTGAAGCCTTAACACTTCCCCAGCTGGGGACAGTTGCTCTTGATTACCAACGTAAAGCGTGTACTCCACTGCAGCACACAGATTCCATTTTTTTAAGGAAAAAAAAACAAGTGCATTTATCTTTCAGAAAAAAGTAAAACTGAAGACAGAGAAATAAGCCACACGTTTTCAAAACTCACACCCTCAGTCACTCCTCTTCCAATACCTCCAATAATTTTTCACTACAAGCATTCCTTTTGATGAAACAATCGGATAACTGATGGCTTGACTCAACCCATTAGAGCTCAGAGACTTGCTTTTTCTCCATCATTTGATTTAAACTTGCAATGTCAATTCATAACCTTTTTTCCCACTCAAACTCTTTGGGGAGTATATGTTATGGCAAAGGGATCGATCGTCAATATGACATTCTGTGGGGACATTTTCTTCATCATTTTCCCCTATGTAGTATTTTCCCCAATGTTTCAGATCAGAAGAATCCCATGTCAACTGCCTCTCTACTAGTGTGAGAGTCTCCGCAGCCAGGGTTCCCTTCCCTTGCCGCCTTATTTTCTTTGGTTCCCAAGCCAACATTTCCCATTTTCACCCACAAGAAATGTTATGAAACCCTCTGCACTGAAAACCCATCAACAAGGTTTGTGTGAGAGGCGTAACTGAACGCAATCGATTTTATAATCCTGGGGTTGCCCAAATATGGAAACTTCAGTATACATTTCTCCGTCTTTAACTTTTTAAATGTTTTATTTACTTGTAAGATGTCCTGGACCTTGGGATGTTTCTTTATGATACTCAGTTCAAGAACATTGAAGCTTACATCCAGCCTTGCCTGTGTGCCCAGTCAATTTAATTGTCCAATCAGACTTTGCAGCTACTCTGTCTCATCTTTGGAAGCATCTGCATCTTTTTGTGAGGAGCTAGCTTGAGTGACTGCGATAGGGCTAACACTTTCTAAACACGAATTCTGGTGTAAAGTACCCATTCTGTTTTATTTTTAATCCAATATATTTAAAGGCCCCATTAGCCTGGCCCCCAACCTTAAAGTCTGTTCTACTCCTGTCAATGACTTTGTTTTGAAACTCACTAGTGCCACCCCATAGGAAGTCATCAACATGCATCATGAAGATGCCCGCAAGTTTCCCACCATGGTACCAGTAAAACCTGGCAGGATCTGCCTTCAGTTGGAGGCAATCCAACACCATCCCGGACATTCAGCCAATGCTTATAACTTCCAGTAGATTTTCCTGCCCATCCCGTTATAGTTGCATTAACAACACTGATCGAACTGAAAAGTACCATACTCTGGAAGTATCATTTAAACCATATATGCATTTATGCAACTCCCAAACCTTCCCCTCTACCTCTGGCACCTCCTTAGGAGTTTTGAGAAGCACTTCACTCTGGAGGATCCCCCTATAGAAATGCAATTTTTATATTTATGGACTTACAGTCCCATGGAAACGTCACCAAAGGGGCCAGAAAAGTTTTCAAAATTACCTTCCCTGCTGTGGGTGAGTCCACTCTGACTCCTTTATCTGCTAAACATTCTTTAAATCCCCAGGCCCCTAACCTAGCCTTGGCCTTATAAATTCCTTTTGGTAGGACCTTTACCGTGCAGACCCACCTACATGACGATGCTGGCTGACTCCTATTTGGGACTTTTGAATGCACAGCAAACTCCCTCCAACTATCCAACTCCCTACATTTCACCTCCCATATAGCTTTATCCCCATAACTTGTCAGCTATTACAAAAACCTCTTGGTCATGAGGCCTCCTGCTTCTGTTATGTTGCCGTGAAGGTTCAGCATTCTCCACTCCACTATGTCGTCTGGCCGAGCTGCAACCCCTACTTGCCTGTTGAAGTTTTTCCAGGCTCCTACTGTTAGATCCCTTGTATATCCTGTCTGAAGCCCTATCCGTTGTACGTGGATGTTTCCCCACCCAGGATTCATCATCTGACCCATCACTGTAACTTGGGCTACACTTCTGTGATGACTGTCACTTTAAGGTCAGCTCAACGGAATAGGGGTCACGTGATTTATTCAACCAATGTGTGGCTAGCGCAGGGGAATAAATTCTAGGGCGGGGTTCCCTAGGGAAAACATGGCTGTATGAGGGGCTGTCTGGATATAAACAGTCACAAACACTCTCTTGTAAATAAAGTTGGTTTTGTTTGACTAAGAAGCCTCCCAGAGCATTTTTCTACAACTTCTTTATTTTCCATTCTCATACTCCCCTTCCCAGTCCATGGCCTTCACAGCTTGTCCATCATCCTGGACATTCAGCCAATGCTTATAATTTCCAGTAGATTTTCCTGCCCATCCCATTATTGTTGCATCCCGGCAGTTAGCCAATCCTTCTGGACGGACAGCTGACCTCTGCACAAAATAGTCCCTTCCTGTTTACCGCAATCAGATTTCCTATCGATATTTAACTCCTGATACATCATATCTGGTGCCCCTGGCTCTGCCCCATTAAATGTTTGAGTATGCGATACACGTGGTTCTTCAAAATCTTCAATCACTTTGTCAGTATTCACAAATTCACAATTCATTCTGGTGACCTGTGAGGAACGGGTTTTTATTGTCTGATTCCCATGTTGAATAATCACAGTTTTCCCTTCACATTCTATAACTTTCCCTGGGCCTTTCCATTCCCTTTGCCCCTCTCTCGTATAGTAAACTAGATCACCTGAACTAAATTCTACTTCAGACAGTCTCCTGACTCTTTCCAAAACCTCAGCCTCGATAAAAATTTTCCTGCCTGCATTTAAGGCATTTAAATGAGCAGAAAAGAACAGAGCTAATGGGAGTTTCTCCAAGAGCAGGTGTTAGAATCATATCTCTGAAGACTGAAGTTTTCTTTTACAAAATGGAAGGATTTGGCCTGATTTGGACATGAGGATGCTAACCTGGGATTTTTTTTTTAAAGAAGGTCATAAATTCACCTCGGAACTCTAAACAAACAGACCTCTTCCAAGAAATCACCTGACTTATATGGTACTTGAGGAGGAGTTGTTTGTTTGTGTTGAGCTGCAAAGCATTTTAATTAATGAAGCTGGGAGACAAAAAGGCAATCACATGGGACTCAGGGGGGTTCCCTTGACTGGCTCCCTCTCTCTACCTTGCCTAAAATTGTGTGGGGCTATCAACCTGTAGCCAGAGAACCCTCATCTGAGTGTAACTAGGCTGCATTTGGACCTGTAAAGCTGAAACCAGCTGGTGAGAATTCCCAGGCATCCACCAGGACCAGCTTCACATGAGGGAGCTCCAGGTTGACAGCATCGAGACCCTGTGGACTTTATCCTTTATTTTACAACACCCATCCCCCAAAGCCCATCTCTGCAGAGAGACTCTGTTTGTCCTTTGTTTGTCTATGTGTGCCTGTGTGTGCGCTGGGGGAATTCTTTATGAAGAGATAGATAGCTATACTTCCCGATTACAATTATGTGTTAACCAGTACTTACTTGGAACTTGTTAAAAGAAGTTTTATTTCAAAATAGAATAATCATTCGGAGTTTTTGAAAGAAACCTGGTCTTCTTCTGGGTACGAGAGGTATAGGTACACAATTGGCCATTTCAGTGAGAAAATTAAACATTTGAATTAATAGTATGGCCTGTGGAGTACTGGGGCTGGATAATTTGGACACTGCTCCCATCCCAGTTGTAACACAGTGGGAGCATCTGATAGCATTGAAGGCAACTTTAGATACCTACCATACACCAACTGGTACGGACTATAACCCCCCCAACCATTTGCAAAGAATTTTTTGCATGTACTGCTCATGCCCTTGCGCTGTTTGCATTTTGCAATCTGATCGGTCAGCCAATATCTTATGCAACAGTTAATCAGTTACTGCATGGTTCCACTCACACAAACCATTGCTGAATGGGCTCTCGGCCATAGTATTCATGACTATGACATCAGATTTTCACACGTCCCGAAATTCATCATTTGCAAATTCTCCTCCGTTATCCGTCAGGAATTTTGTCAGTGTTCCTAATCCAGTACCCATCCATTTCTTGGGTTCGGGCGCCATCCCAGACCCGCTTTTTGTCTTGATTCTCAAATTGGCTAAAAGTGCAGCCGTCTTCAGGCTGCCTATCAACAACCCCGCCTTTGTACTGAAATCTGCGTCTAATGTTTTGGCAATCTCGAACTTCGGCAACCGTGGAGTCTTCCAACCTTTGCTTTACTGCAGAGTTGCCTGTATTTGAAAGAAACGTAGCTGGAAATGACTGCTTTCCCAACATGTTTTCAGGCCAACAGCCGTAGTCTAGGACCGAGTCTTTTCCATGGAATTGAACGCCGTCAAAACCAAAAGTCTATCGACATTTGAAATGTGTGCACAGCCCAGTAATTTGGAAGCCGATATGGACTCTGGGATTTCAAGGTTACATTTTTTCAGTTTCTTGTACGACTTATCAGAGTCCAGAATATACCCCTCCATGGACTGTTCATCTGTTTTCTTAAACCTATTAAAAGTTGACCCTACTTCATAAGCTTCCAACAAATCATCCTTTTTGTAAAACTTATCCCAAAACTGTAATAGAAGGGTTAATCCCACATTGCTGTCCAAGTCATCCACATCTAATTCTGAAAATACTTTACTCCTAACCTTACTTTTTGCAGGAAGTGACAAAGCCTTGCTTCCTCTGAGGTAATGAGGTAACCCATGTCCAGGTTTCAACTTCATTTTCCCATTGCTGATATGGTTCCCCCCCCCCCCAAAAAATCCAGTGGACAGTCAAAACCTGAGATTTTACATTGTCCTTCCACCATTTTGTAACTGAGATTGTCAGGAAAACTATGCTTCTTTATCTCTTGGAAACTTCTTATTCAACAACCAACCACCAGAGCTTAATGTTCATCCTCTGCCATCATCTTAAATCCAATATTTTGTTTGTTGAGGAAAGAATGAGTCTGAAGCCAGCCTGTACCTGAAGACACATTTATTTCCAAGGCTGCAGAGTAAAGACACAGACTCTTCCATTCCCCACCCCCTTCAACACCCAGTGTGAACACCTTTTTAATACCCTCGTAATGAAGCCCTAATACTTCCCCAACTGGGGACAGCTGCTATCGATTACCAATTTAAAGCATGTATTCTATTGCAACACCATTCACAGGGGTAGAGAGGAAATAAAGCACTAACACTGAGCCTCAGCTGACATTGTGCGTCTGAAGTGTCACGCTCCTGACCAGCATCAGGGCTTGGGGGATGGGAGGTGGTTTGAGGAAAAGCAGGGCTAATGTTTCTGCTATGGGTCAGTTGCAGGCATTTTACCAGGCCTCAACCATAGACACCGGTTTACTGTTTACGCTGAACAATTGCCTTGCCCTTCACTTTAGTCTTAAATTATTTCCCGCGGTTCTCCAATTTTAACTTGAATTGCGCTATAATTCTATTCTATAGTTCTTATGTTATCTCCACACAGCCATCAATACGCTTGAATGTGTGTCTGCGTGCTAACTTCTGTTTGACTAAAAGAGAGTTTTCCATAAGTAAACACTCATTTTCCGTCTTCTTCAAAGTAGCTTCTGCATGCCAGTGCTTGGAGCTGATGATGCGTTGGCAGGCACAGTGTGAGGACAGCTATCAGCTAATGGGACCGCATCTTGGGAACAGCACTGACAACTTTCGGTCTAACAGTGAGGAACACAGACACAGACTTAACTCCTAAGCACATAATGTGAAGACATTCGCAAGTTTAGTAACCGTCCCTGATGAATTTTGAGCATTGTGCGAGTGGAAAAATATTTGATGATTTAACGCTTTGCCATTTTTGGAGCGTATTGGTATCTTGATGTGGCAATATATCCTGAACAGAGAAAAAAAAACTTGAAGGTGCGAAACTTTGTGCATGCACAATGATTTATTATGAGATAAGATAATAAGAGAGGCTGAAAAGCTTAAATATCAAATGTTCAATCTATGTGCAATGGAAAGTGTTTACATTCTTATGGTAGTGAGTTCATCGCGCTTGCAAATTATATTTGCTTTGTGTGAATTGCTTTGAACTTACTGTAATTGTGTGAAAACAAAGTAATATTATAGAGCAGGTAGCATAACAACCTTTTCTTAGATAGGTAGAAGATAATGCTGACAGATTACACAAAGGAGTAAGTTTAAACTTTGAATTTAAACCACCACATTGAGCGTGATAAGATCTTTAATGAGCAGTTGCATGCTGCAGCAGAATCGAGTGATACCCATCATGTCAAAAGGGTAAGGATCTGCAGTTTGAGAACTATCAAGAATTCCATCTGAACTGTTTTTGGAAAGCATCCATAATACCACACACTCTGTGATTATTCTTGTTAAAGACCTCCATCAGGATAAAACTTGGCATAGACTTGTGGTTTTACCCTACTTAGATGTGAATGTTCCCTGTTTGCACATTTCAGCGACCAATTGTTGATTCACTGTGATTTGAGCTACAGATACCATTGCTTGCACTATTGCCTCATATTTTTGGATTGTAAGCAAAATAATCCTGGCAGTTAGTCAGTCTCTTTTCTGTCTCAGTTATGCCCAAAAACTGGATGATTTTCCCTGTCCCTATGCGACATTATCATTTGTGAGACCGTAGACTGCGCATAATTTTTGGAATACTGAATTAATACTGTAAATTAGTCTAATAGCTGTTGAGACCCATTCAAGCATTTTAATGTCCACTACGCTGATATGTGATAGTGAAAGATTGCCTTGTTTAAAATACAACCCGACTGCAATCAGTCAGGGCCAATCTGTTGATGGATTTACTTTCATGTTCATAACACACCCTGCTATCATGTCAATGCATTCAGCAGCTTTTCAACCAAAGCCCAATTCACCCTTCACTTTTATCAATTTTACTGGATCTCTGATTATGCAAGGCCCTGATGATACTGAAATAAAGGGAGCTGGTCTAACATAGTCATCGTTGCAAAAGTTCAAATTAAGCTATGGAAGCAGTAGAGGATTTTTGAGTTGTCCAGCTTTTCCTCCATAACCCTGCAATTTATTCCTGTTCAACTAGTCACGATGGAATCTGATTCCACCAACCTTTCAGGTTTTGTTCTTGAGATAGTGGATCACTGGCCCTAACTGCCCAAAAGTCAACCATGGCATCTAGAGTCTCATGTAAGGGATGGTCCAGAGACCAGGTAAGGATAGCAGATTTTCTTCCATAAAGGAAGGTTCCGTCATAAAGGACATTAGTGAAGCAGATGGGTTTTTACAACAATCAACAATGTTTTCATGGTCATCATCAGACTTTTAATTCCGGATTTTGATTGGATTCAAATTTCACCATCTGCTGTGGTGAAATTTGTACCCAGGTCCCCAGAACATTACCCTAGGTCTCTGGAATACGAGTCTGGTGACAATAGCGTTATGCCACCACCTCACCATGCAGAGATACAAATCAAATCTTAACAACCCTCTGTTTGAAGGAATTACTCCTCATTGTCCCTTTAGCTCTCCTGCTAATTATTTTCAATCCATGACCTCTGGTAACAATCTGCTTAGTAGAGGAAATAGTTTCTCCCTAACTACTCGGTCAAAGCCCCTCATAATTTTGAATATCCCATCTGGTATCTGTAGTCTTTCCAGTTGATGTGGAGGCAAAGGAGAGCCTTTGATGTCCTGGGCTCCTCTCTCCAACCTGTAAGATGCTTACAGCAACCCCTTCTCTGGACTTACTAACATGTGATTCAGGAGCAGGAGGTCGTCATTCAGCCCCTCAAGATTGAAAATGTGCTCCTTCAATTAGTATTGATTGACAACCTTGAGGCCAGCTGGATTTCATAAGAACATAAGAGATAAGAGCAGGACTAAGCCATACATTGCCTACTCCACCATTCTAGGAGATCAATGCTTATCTTCTAAATCTACTTTCCCTCCCTATCCCTATGTTCCTCAATTCCCTTTAGTGCCCAAAAATCTACCAGCTTCAATGACTGAACATCCACATCACTCTTGGGGGTAGAGAATTCCAAAAAATACACAACCCTTTGAATGAAGAAATTTCTCCTCGTCTCAGACTAAATTTTTAAAAATCCTTTCATGGGATGTGGGCATCACTGGCAAGGCCAGTATTTGTTGCCCATCTTAATTGCCTTTGAGCTAAGTGGCTTGCTCAGCCATTTCAGAGGGCAGTTAAGAGTCAACCACATTGCTGTGGGTCTGGAATCACATGTAGGCCAGACCAGGTAGGGCTGATGGATTTCCTTCCCTAAGGGGCCTTAGTGAACCAGGTGCATTTTTACTACAATCAATGATAATTTCATGGTCACCATTATTGAGACTAGTTTTATATTCCAGATTTATTTATGAATTCAAATTCCACCAGCTGCCATGGTGAGATTTGAACCCATGTCCCTAGAAAACTCACCTGGGCCTCGGAATTACTCGTGACATTACCACTATACCACCATCTCCTCTCAAGGAGGATTGATTGACCCTTTATCCTGAGATTATTAACCCTCATTCTTGACAGATTCCCACCCCACTTCCCCTGCCAGCCTGTTGGCACTTTCTATACGATGGGCAGCAGTCAAGTGAGGCCTTGGCAGGTAAAATCACCCAACAAAGACTAATGACTGGGCTTGTTGCCTGCTCTGGATTCCTGCCTGCAGTTAAAATTGGCATGATTATTGCCAAATTGATGTATAGCTGTCGCAGTTAAGCCTCTACCCATTATTCCCCATTGTCAAATCACAGCAACTTAAGTCATACTACAAATCAATTAAGCATAAAAGGGAACAGAAACAGGCTGCTAATTTATGATGTTGTTGAAATGATGTCTTTCCAACACTGAGTGATATTCGGTGAATGACACCTTGATGTGTGTTGGCTCACATGAGGAACAAATCGATTCTGTGTAACACAAGGATTCCCTTAGGCCCTTTCCTACTGAGACACATGCCGAGCTAAGCAGCAAGCTCTTTTAAAACTTTGTAACCAGGGTTAGGGGTCATTAGAGTGAATAGGGATAAGCAGCTGCAGAGCTGAAGTAGAACATTCTTAATTCAGTTTATTACCAAGTAGCTTCAAATGCACTTTAAAAAAAAACAAAACTCTGAAATGTGTCATTTCATTAAATTGCCCCTGTAAACCTTATGTCTAGTAGTAACACATTAGTCAATCTGGCTGTAGGGTATAAAATTCTACTTTATCATTACTGGCCCAAGGATTGAGGAATTGGATTTCTCCTGGTATCGGAAATGTAGCACAGGCTTTCAAAGAAGGCAGTTGGATTAGGGTCAATTGATATAGTGAGCTAGACTGGTAACTTTTGAGGGGTAGATGCACAAAGACACTGATTGCATTGTTTGGTATTTTTCAGGTTGGATGGGGTAGCAGCTCAGTGCTGCTGAAACACTGAGGATATCCAGCCAGTATTTGGGGAGAATCATGACAGTGTGAACGAAAGTGAATTCTAGTTGGAGTGGGCTCGATGTGCCCAATAACTTTTCCTCCCCTGCTTATATACTTCAGAAAAAAATAAACCAACAAAGTTTTAACAGGCTGTTTCAGGGCGGCTGCACTTGTAACTGTGATTCACCTTGTAGCATTCTCAATGGAATGATAATCAGACAGGCTTTACAGTGGGAAGGCAATCTACTCTGTCAAAATACCGCTTACACAGGCAAGACATAAATCTGCAGTTGCCTTCTCTGCTTTTGGAAGTCAATTAAAATCCATCCTTTTTAAGTGTGACATGGTGATGTGAGTGGTCAGGCTTGGCTCCAGACTGGGTTCGAGTACCAGGTCTAAAGGTCTAACAGGTCTGCTGAACTTATCGACCATTAACCCTGCTCCAGTATTTCTGCTCCTCGTACCCAAATCACCAATGCAATGACAGGAAAATTGAAATTCTTGGCTTGGCTGGCTTTAAGTCCAACTCATATTGACCAGTCAGATAATGACACTGCAAATGTGAATTTGAGCATCTGAGAATGGTTGTGAATAATAAGCAGCTTTTATGAGGAAATACCTTACCGGGTCAGATTGAGATGGGACATTGGGCTGGGATTTTAATGCTCAACAGGAGGCAGTGGGGTAAGGAGCTTGATAGCATGTGGTTCCCCAAGACAGTGGCCTCTCCATCAGTGACATCTGGTTACCCTTACTCAAGAAACATACAACTATTCATGCTGCAGAGCTGACCAATCAGGAGTGAGAATGTTAACATGTACTGACCCATTACAAACACAATAGCCTGACCAATCAGTAGTAAGATCCCACCCATATTCTCATCCTCCACTATATATAAATTGCCTTGTTTCAGTCATTCCTCCAGACAATGGACAGAGTATATGGTTGGAGATGTTGAGGTCTCCCAGTTCTTCAAAGGAACTTTTTAAAGCCACAACTGCTCTTTTCAGAGCAAATTTTGCCTGGTGTAGCTATAAGGTTGTCTTAATCAATGGGATGGCTGAACTGTATGGCCATGATTTTAACACTCAAAACCCATTCACTTACAAAAAGTTAAAATTGGGCCCGTTGAGACTGAGGAAGTTTGGCTAAGAGGTTACTCCATTAGGATTTAGCTACTGGTATTGGCTGTTTTAGTGGTGACACACTGGCAGTATCAGCTACTTTAAGCTTCTACACGAGGTACAATAGGGTGTGATGTTGTGGGGATTACAGGACACTGTAATAAGCAAGAGTATTCATAGCATACCAGTGTGTTCCCATTAACAAAGTTAAAAGTCCTTACAGTTAATGTATTACAGCTGATACTCCAGCAAATCCAGCTGTTAACTCTTGTCTTCAGTGATAAATTGGACTATTGCTCATGCATTCATGCACACTTCAGTCAATTATGTGCTACATGCACCTTATGCAGTGAAAGGAATTCAACTAATTTAAAGAGATTTAGAAAGGGATCTGCTAGAATTAGTGGTGAAGTTGTCACTTTTAGCATCTGGGCAATGTGATAAAGCAATTAAAGTGACGAAGACAGTGTTGGAATAACTTGCCAACGCAGAAGAGTGGAAGTCTGCTGATGAGAAGATGGGCAGAATTTTGTGGAGGCGATGGGGTGTCTGCTGTCAGCTGGAGAGCCAGCGAGGGCCCCATGCTTCCTCTTTCAGGGAAGGTCCAACATTTCTTCTTCCACACGGGCACTTGGTAGACTTGATAGCTGGCATTGTCCCGGGATCAAGGACCCTGCTGAGAGCTGCTGGCTAATTAATCCGAGGCTGGCAGCTCTTCTGAATGGCAGCACCGCCAGGAAGGCAGTGGCTGCTGTTGGTACAACCTGAGGCCTCGGATTCTCACTGGATTGTAAGCCAGAGGTCAGGGGTGGGGTGCGAGGGGGATTTACAGGGTGAGTGTTGCGGGGGAGGGGGTGAGGGGGGGGGTCAGCAGCAAAGGCAGGGGAGTACCCCCTGGGTACCCCCTTCCCGATGCCGGGTCCTTTGATCAGGCATTGAGTGCCTTTGAATGAGGGTCTCCCCTCTGCATGGTGAGCATCCTGTCTGTTGCTGTGTTAATACCAGTGGTGGTGGGATGAGGCCCTTAAGTAGGCATCAATTGCCCACTTAAGGGGTTCAGTTGGCACCCTGGACCTAATTGGGGTGGAGGCGGGAAAGCTTGATTAAATGCCCCCTGCCACCAACCGAACCACTGGGGCTGAGGGGGAACAAGATTCCGCCTGGTGAGACTGATTATACATGGAGCACCGATTCTAGAGAGCATGCCAAAAAGGAATGAATAGGCAGTAGGAAGTGTACAAAGAAGAGCAACACTACTGATCTCAAGTATAACGATCAGTCACAACAAACAAGGGAATTTAGAATAATAACATTGAGCCAGGAATGTCAGATCAGAGAGTATCAAGTTATATTAGTAAAAAGTATAATAGGCACAGATATTAGAAGGATCTCCTTTAATCAAAGGTTGATGAATGTTTGGAATAGTAATTGGAGAAAGTGAGAAGTGAGACAGAAGAGAAGGTGCAGAGGAACCCCTAAGCAAATGAAGAAAGAAAGACAAAAGCAGTACTATCGTCAAGTTTGCAGATGACACAAAAATAGGTGGGAAGGCAAGTGGCGAGGATGACACAAGGAGTCTGCAGAGGGATATAGACAGGTTAAGCGAGTGGGCAAAAACTTGGAAGATGGAATAATGTGGGAAAATGTGAGGTTATGCACTGGCAGGAAGAATAGAAGAGCTGAATATTATTTAAATGGAGAAAGGCTGCAGAAAGCTGCAGCACAGAGGGATTTGGGGGTCCTTGTGCATGAATCACAAAAAGCTAACATACAAGTTCAACAGGTAATAGGAAGGCAAATGGAATGTTGGCCTTTATTTCAAAGGGAATGGAGTATAAAAATAGGGAAGTCTTGCTAAAATGATACAAGGCACTAGTTAGATCACATCTAGAATACTGTGAACAATTTTGGTTCCTTTATCGAAGGAAAGATATACTGGCATTGGAGGCAGTCCAGAGAAAGTTCATTAGGTTGATCCTGGGTATGGAGGGATTTTCTTATGAGAGGTTGAGTAGGTTGGGCCTGTACTCATTGGAGTTTAGAAGAATGAGGGGCGACCTTATTGAAATATATAAGATTCTTAGAGGGCTTGACAGGGTAGATGCTGAGAGGCTGTTTCCCCTTGTGGGAGAGTCTAGGACCAGAGAGCATAATCTCAGAGTAAGGGGGCACCCATTTAAAACAGAGATGAGGAGGAATTTCTTGTCAGGGTAGTCAATCTGTGGAATTCTTTACCGCAGAGGGCTGTAGAGGCTGGGTGGTTAAGTATATTCAAGACTGAGATAGACAGATTTTTATTCAGTAAGGGTATCAAGGGCTATGGAGAAAAGGCAGGAAAGTGGAGTTGAGGATTATCAGATCAGCCATGATCTCATTGAATGGCAGAGCAGACTCGATGGGCTGAATGGCCTTCTTCTGCTCCTATGCCTTATGGTCTACAGACGAGGAGAGAAAGGCAGAAGAAAGAGACACATAGAAGTTAAGGAAGCAGAAAGAAAGAGGAATAAGTGAAGACAGAGAAGGAAGAAAATAGTTTTTGTAGAATTTTGGTGTGTGCTGAAGACCCACGCAATGGGACATCATTTTTTTGAATGAGAAAATAAATCTTTAAAAGAATTTAAAAAAATATTTGTTCATGGGATGTGGGCATCGCTGGCTAGGCCAGCATTTATTGCCCATCCCTCATTGCCCTTGTTCAGAGGGTATTTTTTTAAGAGTCAACCACATTGCTGTGGGTCTGGAGTCACATGTAGGCCAGGCCAGACCCGGTAAGCACAGCAGATTTCCTTCCCTAAAGGACATTAGTGAACCAGTTAGGTTTTATGGAAGAGGAAATTCTTCATACAATGGATTAGGAGAAAATGAAACTGCCCCACAATCTGTAAATACAGAATCAATTGATGCGCTGAAAAGGTGAATGATACTTGGAAGATTAAGCGTTGATCGGGCTGGCCTGCCTCTGGGCTCTGATCAGCCATCCCTAGCCCGAGGTCTTATCCCCAGTCACCCACCCCACTGACCACCGCTTGTCCAGTCTGACCCTTAGCCTGTTCACCCATCCTTCGTCACTGACCGCAGCAGGCTAATCTTCCATTCTGATTCACCGACAGCTCTTCCCACCTTCCTGTTTCCATGGAAATGAGGCCCAAGGCCCAAAATCAGGGAACCTCCAGCCTCGCTGTACGGGTACACGGGTTTTACCCCATGCGCCTGAATTTCTAGGCCATTTTTCTGGCTACTGGACTAATTGCTCATTTAAAAAAATTTGTTTTGCTAAAGGAACATATCATGCTTGTAAAGACTTGTACATTTTAGTCTATCTCTCTCTCTCTCTCTCTCTCTCTCCCACTGTACTCTCATTTTATAAAGTGAGCACCGAATGTAATGATTTTAAAGGTTTACTTTTTGACCCAGAATTGTAGATGAAAGAGATTGTAGCATATGGCAGTATGTAAAAGATCATTGCTTGCAACCTACTACTTGTTAGAAACATACTTCTGGTTTTACTTAGCTCCCTTGCAGGGTTTATATGCGAATTGCCAAGCCCTCAAAGAGCTATCTTCTGGTGAATCTATAATTTAATGTGGAAGCCAGCAAGTTAATCTTTTGCAATAAATATGATGGAAATATAATCAAGCTTCGTAAAAGTGAGCCAAAAATAAAACAAACTTGTAACAACCGGGCATAAATCATGTGATCTCGTGCATTTCCTGAGAAAACCTTTTGATTTGTGCCTCCCAATATCATTGTTCCATTTATTTTCAATCACTTACTGATAGTCGCCAATATACAAAAATGGGAAACAGACCGATCTTATTCCCAAATTTCACGATTTTCCTCTCTGAACCTCTCTCCCTTATGGGGAGAAGGTAGTGTAGTGGCAATATCACTGGACAAGTAACCCAGAGGCCCAGGCTAATGCTCTGCCAGCAAGCGTTCAAATTCCAACACGGTAGCTGGAATAAATCAGGAATTGTAAAGATGGTCTCACTAATGGTGACTATGGCCAGGATTTTCCTGTCGGCGATTTTGGGGCGGGGCCCGCTCGCCGAGGGGAAAATGACGCGGGAGGAACCCCCGACGTCATCCCGGTCCCTTTAAATTTTCAGGAAGGCGGGCGGACAGCGAAATCAGCTGTGTGCCCGCCGACCTGTCAATGGTCAATTGAGGCTAATTAAAGTAACTAAAGACCTGCCCGGCCAACCTTAAGGCTGGTGGGCAGGCCAAGAGCCCCGGTGGGCTTCTGAAAAAATGTGAAACCTCATCCACCAGCGGGATGAGTTTTCATGTCCGTTTTTAAAAAGTCTAATAAAGTTTATGTCATTTTTATTAACATGTCCCATCTCGTGTGACATTGTCACATGAGGGGGACATGTTAATAATTTTTTAATTTTTCTATTTTTTGACTTTTCTTACCTGTCACTAATCTCCCTGAGGCAGCACTTAGTCTCAGGGAGATGTGCGTACTTTGACAGCTGGGGAATCCCTTCCCCCCCACCGCACAGGGAGCGTATAGCGCATAGCGCTTCCTGTCGGGCAGGCCGCTGGGTGGCCCTTAATTGGCCCGCCCACTCAAAATGGCGGCAGGCCCCGTTTCGGCGGCGGAGTTCGGCTAGCCGCCCTCCGCCAAGCCGGTGGGGCCCGCCCGCCAACCCAGGGCAAAATTCTGGCCTATGAAATGATCATTAATTGTCATAAAAACCCATCCGGTTCACTAATGTCCATTAGGGAAGGAAATTCGCCATCTGAATCTGGTTGAAATGGCCCAGCAAGCCACTCTGTTCAAGGGCAATTAGGGATGGGCAACAAATGCTGGCCTTGCCAGCGACACCCACATCCCATGAAAGAAAAAAGCTAATCTCTATTCCACTCCTCCTTTAAGACACTCCTTAAATCTGCCCTTTTGGAACATGCTTTTTTTCCCACACATCCTAATCTCCATATTTGTCTCAGTGTCATGTTTTGTTCGATGATGCTCCTGGTACTAAAGCACCAAGCTTTAGTAAATTAAAGGAGCTATATAAATGCAAACTACAGCAGCAGATTTATACCGTTTTCTGCAATTCTGTTCATAGCTTTAAAAGCCTGCCTTCTTACACAGCTCTTCCACTCAATGCTCACCTCATGCTCATGTTAATTTTGTTACGTACCACGCCACTCCTGTATGTCTTTGTCCCAGCCTTCCCCTCCCCACCTCAGGTAAACAAAGTGAGTTCAAGAAATAATTCACAAACAAGAAAGTTCATGCCTGGTCTCATGAGTCAAATGTTTAACAGCCAAAAGAAAATTACCAGGAAGCACACAACATGTCGTGCAGCATTTGAGATGGATAGAAATGGGGCGGAGTTTTATGCCCTCTGTCACGGTGAGTTTGGAGGCGGGGAGGGCATTTAATCAGGTCGGAGGGCGGTGTGTGAGCATGCTGCTACCTTCCTACCCCTGCCAAAATTAAGTCTGGGGTGGGAAGACACGTGATTGGCCTTCCTGCCCCCCTGCCAGTTGAGGCCCTAAAGTGGGCAATTAAGTGTAGTGGTTTGGTACAACTGAGTAGCTTGCTAGGGTATTTCAGAGGGCAGTTAATAGTCAACCGCAAGGCTGTGGGCCTGGAGTCACATGTAGGCCAGGTCAGATAAGGACTGCAATTGCCTTCCCTAAAGGACATTAGTGAGCCAAACAGTTCTTATGATAATCCGGCGCTTTCATGATCATTTTTAATGAGACTATCATTTTATTTTCAATTTATTAATTAATTGAATTTTAAACTGCCTCAGCTGATGTAGCGGGATTTCAAGTTATGTCTCTGGAGCATTAGTTTGGGCCTCTGGGGGTGGAATCTCCTGTGCTTATTGGGTGTCTCGCACGCTGCATGAGAAAGTGTCGAGGTACCTGTGCTGACTCTGAGGAGGGAGGCCTTGCCACACCTTCTGCCCATCAGGCAGTTAAGTGGACAGCGCCGGGCCTTCCTCCAGGCTTAGGACCCCAGAAGACAACCTCCCGCCTGCCAAGAGCTGCCAGCCAATCAGAGGCTCGCAGCTCTTGAATTTGGCAGCATTATGGAGGAGGATGTGACTGTTTCCGGAACAGCATCCCCCACCCACCTCCCAATCCCAGGATCGAGAAGTGACCCAGGAGAAAGGTAAGTGCTGGTGGTGGGGAGGGGGAGTGGGGAAATGGGGGTCGGCAGCAAGGGCAGGGATGTGGCTGTCAGAGGCCACCCCCCTGCCCTATATCAATGCCCTTGATCATGCACAGATTAGTGCAGACCAAGAGACTCCCCTCTCCCACCCCTTAGCTGATACGCAGCCCACACTTTTTTACCAGGTGTGCAGTCGCATGTAAGCAGACCAGTTGGAGCTGGGAAGATTGCAGCGGAGGCAGGAAGAGGCCCTTAAGTGGTCATTAATTGGCCACTTATGGGACTTGTGTGGAGGCGGGGCACGAGGTTCGACCACAGGCCTTCCCGCCCAGAACCTAACTTCTGACGGAGGCGGGAAGGTGTTGGGAGTCTCTCCCGATGTCAACCCACCAAATTTTCAGGCTTGCCTGCCTCCTTCCTCATTTCCTGTGGGGGCAGAAGATTCCCCCTGGGTTATTAGTCCAGTAACATTATCACTGTGCTACTCTCCCAATACCATTATTCCTTTGAGGCCAATCACTTGGACTTGTAAAACAGCCTGATGGATTGTAAATGATTGCTATAGCCATACATTGTTCTGGTGCGGTGGGGGGAAGAGGTCACGTGTAGCACGTAGGGACAATGCGTTAGGTATCCCACATAGTCACAGCTAAATACTTCACGTTTTAGATGATTAGAGTCTTGTACTAGGGATCATAGCTCATAGGCTCAGGATAAGGGGCTGGCTATTTAGGAATGAAATGAGGAGAAATTTCTTCACTCAGAGGATAGTGAATCTTTGGAGTTCGCTACCTCAGCCAATATTCAAAATTGAGATTGATAGTTTTCCGGACACCGAGGGAATCAAGGGATATGAGGACAGGTTGGGAAAGTAAAGTTAATGCCAAAGTTTAGTCATGATCTCATTTATTGGTGGAGCAGGCTGGATGGACTAAATGACCTACTCCTGCTCTTCTCTCTTATGCCCTTAAATGTTGACATTGGAGTTAAAAAAACCCAAAGCAGATACAGAAGATAGTGGAAATACTCAGCAGGTCAGGCAGCATCTGTACAGAAAGGGAATAAAGTTGATGTTTCAAGCACTTCCTGTTTTTTTTTAAGATTATATTTTTGGATTCATTCCTGGAATGTGAGTGTCGCTGGAATATTGTTCATCCCCTTCTGCCCTGGAGGAGGTGGTGGTGAGTTGCCTTCCTGAACCGCTGCAGTCCATTTTGTGTAGGTACACCCACAGTGCTGTTAGGAAGGGGGTTCCAGGTTTTTGACCCAGTGACAGTGAAGGATCAGTGATATACAGTAAAATCTTTGTGATCTGGCATACTCTGGGAGTGGGCGGTGCTGTTTAATCAAGTCAAGGTGCTGCTCTGCCTTTGAGAGGTTCAGGGAAACAGCTGGGCAGTGAAAGGTCCCAGCACAGGAGAGCGTCACAATAAAAATCAAGCTGTCAGCTGCAGACTGGCTTTTGAAAAACATTGGGCTGAATTCTCCGGTTGGCGAGCGGAGGCGGGACCCACTCGCTGATGCGTGAAACGACGCGCGGTGACGTTGGGTGGGCATCCTGACTTCAGCACGCGGCGTTTAGATTTTCAGTTCGGCGGGCGCTCAGCCAAGTCGAAAGAGCGCAGGCCCCGATTGGGAATCCCCCGCCCACACAGGGAGCGTTCAGCGCTTCCGGGCGATCGTCATGCTGGGTGGGCCTTAATTGGCTCGCCCACATAAAATGGCGGCGCGGCCCTGATCGGGGGCCACCGATTGGGTTCACACCCGCCCCCACACACCCCTCCCCGCGGCGGGGGGAACTTTTCCCATCGCGCTGTCACTTGCTCTGAGTGCTATATCTTTGTTTGGGCTCGAGAACCAAACTGGCCCAATAATTTAATCATTTCAATGTAAAACCTAAGAGCAACTTTGCAGATTTACAACCTGTTGTTGTTGTTGTTGTTGTTATTATTATTATTTTTTCAAAGAGTGCATTGCCTGAACACGGAAAGTGACCGGCTTTTAAAAAAAAATCGAGCTGTCAGAAATTCCGGTTGGTAGAGAATTCCGGTTGGTAGAGAATTCCGGTTGGTAGAGAATTCCGGTTGGTAGAGAATTCCGGTTGGTAGAGAATTCCGGTTGGTAGAGTGCCAGATAACATAAAATTTACCATAGTTCCAAGTCAGGATGGTGAGCGGCTTGGAGGGGATCTTGCAGGCGGTGGTGTTTCCATGCGTCTACTGCACTAGGTGGTAGACGTCGCTGGTTTGGAAGGTGCTGTCAAAGGAGCCTTGGCAAGTCGCTGCAGTGCATTTCCCATATCTGCAGTATGTTTTGGTTTTAGAGAAGCCAAAGTTCAGATTAGAGATTACCATTTGAAAGGCGTCTGAAGCTCAAACTTCGAATGCTGATGCTTAATATTTAACCATATCAATATTTCACACTATTGGCTCATATTTCATCTCAGAAAAGCACCATTCTTTAATGAACTGCTGCTTTCTGATGTCACACATCAATCACATTCACACCCTGCTGTGCTCAAAGCCGCAGCTTCAATGACTCTTAACCTTACGCTGCCCTTGCACCCAAGAGAAACTGATATCAACTCAGAAAGGAATGGCGCCCAAAAAGTATTTAAAATTTTACCAGAAATGTTTAAGATCAACCTTAATATTGCACATATTTCTAAAGAATCAAAAGCAGACAGGCATTGTTTGATTTACACTAGCCTTAAAATACATAATTAGAAAATACTGGATTGATTTTGAAGTTTAACAAGTAGCTGAATATACCACAGTGTTATGTTGCAGTACTGCCAACCCTCACAATTAAGACATATGCTGCGGAAGGCTCCAAACATTAGCCTGCCTTTCTCTTTTGTCCCCTAACTCGTTCTGTGTATTTCACCATTTTTATTTCAGATGTCCAATTTTTCCTTTATCTACAAAATATTTTCTTTTACGACCAGACTCTGAGCCCAGGCACCTGGGACTTAGCTCCACTTCTATAAATATGGTGAGATTTGGAACTTGACCCAAGAGTCTCACCCCTATTCATGTCAGGCAATTTGCAGTTCTCTGTTGGATTGGATATGCAATCATGTACTAAAGGTCCTACCTGGCTTGCTGTAGTCACGTGACCTCTGCCATGAGCATTGACTCGAGGCAGCCATGTTCCAAAAAATTCAATACCGAATATAGAGTACAAAAAGCACTGTACTCATTGAGCCTGTAACATTCTCTGTGGGCAGCCACTCCCAGATGGCCCTGGAACCTGCAGGGTTAATCTCCAGGTCACATACGGTTGCCAACCCTCTAGAGTTGGCCTGGAGACTCAAGGAATTGAAGACCAATCTCCAAGACATTGCTGTGTGCAACCTTGGAGAAAAGCCATCGGGACATGAATGTTTTTTTTGTCATATTCTTTGGACATTTCTCTTTACCAGATATAAAAATATTGAAAATGGGGAAAAAGGCTGTTTGGGTGTCAGTAAAGCATCATCCAATTGGGTAATGAGACTTTTTGCTTTCCAGTTGGCATAGGAAGACAGTGCGTCACAAGGGTAGATGTGTTGACCGACTAATGGCTGGAGCTTGGGGCCAAGTCATGTGATAAAACCTCCAGGAATACATTTAAAAACAGTTGGCAACCACAAGGACGCAGCTGCCAGCAGCCCAGGACAAAAATAACTGGGCGAAATAAAAATAGTTTTCATTTATCTTTGCTGTGAACACTTATGCTCATTGGTTGTAAATATATCAGAAATGAGAAGGTCAGGAATCATCCAATTAGAGTCTATTCACTTCCAGTTGGTGTGGAAATGCAGGGCAAGCATGTTGGGGGACTGATGGCAGGAGTGTGGAGGTGGGGCACTTGGAGGTAAGAGGTCATGTGATGACCCCTCTAGTTCAGCCAGAGTTGGCAACCCATTAGGTCATTTGCCAACTGGTTGGAAAAAAGAGCAAATTTGGTCCATTTAAAGGAACTCTATTCCACTGGGCCTGAAAGTTTCATTTTTGGAGTGCTCCTGGGTGCAAGATTGGTCTGGAATATGTTTATGGCCCCATTTTTGCCCAGGAAAAACACTTTCAGGTGTAGAGTAGAAATTCCCACAAAGGTGGTCATCCTGCCAGTCCCACCTCCCTTACATCAGGCCACAAGGAGGCAGGCAAAATATCAGCCTGTCCACACGTCTGCAGGGCACCTTAGGAAAACTTCCAGTGGGACTGGCCTAGAGTAATTGGAATGTATCCCAATATCTGCCTCAAAAACTTTCTGTCCACCTTAGCTCTGCCCTAAATACACGGCTTAGTTCAAGGCCCTTATAATTATTGCACTATGTGAACTGATTCCTGGTTCAAACATGACTAGAATATAGAGTTATTACAAATAGAAGCTGCTCTTCACTGACAATAGCTCAAGTAACTGGACCCGCTACATTGTGTGGATGAACTGTACACGCTGTGTAATACAATAGCACCATGAAAGTTTTTGTTTGGCTGTTATATACATCGACCTGTGCATATGTTAATAATATAAGAATGACTGACTGCTCTTACAGTGACTCTGTTATATGAATGGAATACTGGGTGATGTAACTGAGAACAATTGCTATAAAGGGTTGATTTTACACTGGCTGTGATTATGTTGTAGCTGGTGGATAGCCAACATTTTATGTGACTTCAGATCCATTTGGTTTGATGCAGGGCATAAAATAAATTAATTAGTCTCTTTTACAATGCAGACATTTTTGTATTGGTCCGTTGTTTTATAAATGTTTTATGTGTGTGTGCCTCTGTGTATATATAAAGAAATATGTGCATGTGTGTATATATATATACATACATTTATTTATATATTATATCTTTTTTTATTCATTCATGGGATGTGGGCATCACTGGCTAGGCCAGGATTTATCCCTAATTGCTCTTGTTCAGAGGGCATTTTAAGACAGTGCTGTGGGTCTGGAGTCTCATGTAGACCAGGTAAGGATGGCAGATTTCCTTTCCTAAAGGGAATTAGTGAACCAGATGGGTTTTTACAACAATCGGCAATTGGTTTCAGTCATAACATGGTCATCATCAGACTTTTAATTCCAGATTTTTATTGAATTCAAATTAGACCATCTGGTGTGGTGGGATTTAAACCCGGGTCCCCAGAGCATTACCCTGGGTCTCTGGAATACTGGTCCAGTGACAAAACCACTACACCATTGCCTCTCCCTGTGTATATCTATATATACACAGAGGCACACACACACACATAAAATCTATATATATGGTTTATTAACTAGAAATTCTTCCATGTGTTACATTTATCCCATGGGTAAGGTCAGGTATCCACAATGAATTTTCCTGTTGGCCGACGCATGAAAGAATTGCCATTTATGTATGTGCAATAATTGCGTGACATTGCGTGTTACAACTCACAAGGTTATGCATTTATTAAACACCAGCAGTATAAATTATCTCTGTGTTCCCAAAAGGATTGTCTTCAAAATATTTTTGGATTCAAATTTCTGGCAAAAAATCATTATTAATGCTTGGTAGGAAATGGGAATGTTTGAGGTACACTCTTTTTATATGGCTCCATTCACATTTATTTAGATGAAGCGATCCATCAGAGTAAGTTCCCTAATATGAATCTCCGCAGCTGGCTGAATGTTTTACTGCTTGGAGACCCACTGAGCACTGCACAAGGCATTCTTTCTCAAGTGAATTCGCTATTGCTTTTCATTGCTTTTCTGTTTTGAACACTGAGATCAATGGAAATCAGAACATTAATACTAAACTGCTGACCTCACCATTCCTGCCTCAGTCATAACATCAATCACCAAGTATGCCAATGTGACAAAATACAAAATTATAAGCTAGACAGGAATTTCATGTTGTGCCTTCAGATATAAATGACTTCATTTCAACGATTCAGGATCAATTGCTGGATTGGCTAAAAGAGACAGGCCATAAACTTCTTCCTACTTTAACTTTGTGGACATTCTCAGCTTGCCTTTTCAGCTCTATTTGTACCGGCTTCCATGATACACAGTAGCATGGTGGCCTCTCAGTGCTAAATAGGAAATAAGCAAGAATGTTGATTGTCTGCTTCCTGAATGCAAAACGATAAACTCCAAGACTTATCAACATGGTGGTGCACTGCAGTTATGCAATGAAGTGGAAAGGAGTCAAACCATTATAAAGCATGGGAACACAACAACACCGGTGATAGAGATTACTATGTGTCAGCGACTGACTATCCACAGAAAGTTTACCACTGAATAATTTGGGTTGCATAACTCAATGAGCTTCACCATGAGCTGTGGCAACTGTGATATTAACGGGTTCATTTTTTCAGAAACAGTCCCAGTTTTGCATGTATTTTGTTAGCACAGCAAGTTTGGGAAAAGGCTTTAACTTAAGCCTTCTCTGATTTTTCTTTACTTACAGCAAGAGAAAAAAAATGTCAAGGGAGTACATTTTAAATGAAACAGTTTTAAACATACAGGTTGACAGTGAGATTTCAGTATTCATTGTGGGTAGATACAGCTAGTTTTAATTTTTTTGTGGTTATCTTGTTGCCAGAAATCAATGTTCAGAATGAAACACTTTTCCATCTTTGCCATCTTTGTCACCAACAAGTACTTTCAGGAAAGGTTTATTGGTCTGGCGCAAATTAAAGCTCTTTCATTGCTGCGCTGATAGTAGGGGGAGATTTTGGAGGAAATCTTCCAAAATGCCTTAATCCCAAGTGCAGAAAGGCACCTCATAATGCTCTTGTGTTGCATTTTCCATTTTACACAATAAGGAACCCTCTTTGAACGAGATTATTAATTTAATACTTGAATATTGCTGAAAAGAGAGACATGTTGCTGAAGTTTTTCATCTTGCACTCATCAGGACAACTGCAAGACTGCCAAATTTCAAAGGCTCACAATAATTTAAACCACAGGGAAAAAGGGTGTTATTTGGTCGGCAAGTTGACTCTGATTGGCCAAGGTGTTGCCATGGCAAATATATAATACCTTTCATGACCTCAGGACATCCCAAAGTACATTTTACAACCAACAAAGTACTTTTGAACCACAGTTATATGCGGTTATAATATGGGATATGCGGCTGCCAATTAGTGCACAGTAGGATTTCACAAAGAACAATGTGATAAAGGCCAAAACATCTGCTTTCGCCATTGGGTTGAGGGTTAAATATTGGCTAGGACACAAAGAACGCTCCCCAGCTCTTCTCCACAACAGTGCCATAAGATATCTTATTTCCACCTGAGAGGGTAGTAGGGGGTCTCATCAGAACGTCATTAAAAACCTCTTTTCAAAGGCAGCATTGGAGTATCAGCCTGGATTTTGTGTCCAAATAGAGCAGAAATTTGATAATGCCGCATTAGAGTAGCATTACTTGTTCTTAATAGTTTTATGTAATTATAAAAGTGGTTCTTTTTAATTTTTTTATATCTAAGAGTCTTCAGCAAAGTTCAATGGATGGATTTGAACCCTAGCTGCCCAGTGGACATCGGGTGGGTGAGCAGTCAAAATCCACCTGCCCATGTGTTCTCTGCATCACACAGTTTCTGCTTTATCTGACATTTTTTTGGACAGGCTAAATTTGGAGGGGTCCTTCTTTAAACATGGAAATCGGGGTCAAATGACTTCATCCGGCCTTGACCTCAATTCCTTTCTTCAGCCTGAGTGAAGAATTCCCTTCAGTTTTCCCTCCGTGTGAAGGTTTAAGAGAAGAAGATCAGAAGCAGAATAGGCCATTCATGGGGGGATTTTGGTTCCCTTTTTGGAACCAGGAGAGAGCAGGAATGGGGCTCAGAAAGGAACATAGGCCTCCCTTGCGCTGGACTTCTCATCCTCCCACCCGTTCCTAGTGCAAGAACTGTCCCTGCACCTGAGTTCCCAAAGTTGGCAGCTGCTTCCTATTGAGGACCACCTGTCCTGGGTGGTAGTTCAGCGAGTGGCGTGTTAATGAAGCCCCGATGGTAATTAAAATTATACTGAGGGCGAGCAGGGAAATTCCTGTGGGAAAACTGTTTGGAGTTAAGGTCCACCCTGGAGTTTCAGTATGTCGGGATTCAGCACTGTGGGAATCTGTTGGATTCCACCCTCCCCAACCCCGCCCTCAACAAGGACCATTTTTGAATTGATTCCTGAGATTTAACGAAGAATTAGAGGAAACGTTGCTTAGGAATGAGCCTGAGGGTGATAAGTGTGAGTACAGGAAGAGCTGATCCATTCCAATATGTCGTGCCCTGAACTCTTGAGCAATTTCGCTCAATTTCTAGGGGGTGTGCCAAAAGCTTAACTGCCCAATTTAATACTGCATTGTTACAGTAAGGAAGGCAATCATTGATGATTACTTCGGTGCTGCTTCATGCTCTCGTCGGGACCTGGAAAAATTTATTAATTTTGCTTCCAATCTTCACCCCTCCATCATTTTCACATGGTCCATCTCTGACACTTCCCTTCCCTTCCTTGACCTCTCTGTCTCAATTTCTAATGATAGACTGTCCACCAATATCCATTACAAGCCTACCGACTCCCACAGCTACCTCGACTACAGCTCCTCACACCCCGCTTCCTGTAAGGACTCCATCCCATTCTCTCAGTTCCTTCGCCTCCGTCGCATCTGTTCTGATGATGCCACTTTCAAAAACAGTTCCTCTGACATGTCCTCCTTCTTCCTTAACCGAGGTTTTCCACCCACGGTCGTTGACAGGGCCCTCAACCGTGTCCGGCCCATATCCCGCGCATCCGCCCTCACGCCTTCTCCTCCTTCCCAGAAACATGATAGGGTCCCCCTTGTCCTCACTTATCACCCCACCAGCCTCCACATTCAAAGGATCATCCTCCGCCATTTCTGCCAACTCCAGCATGATGCCACCACCAAATACATCTTCCCTTCACCCCCCCCGATGGCATTCCGTAGGGATCGTTCCCTCCAGGACACCCTGGTCCACTCCTCCATCACCCCCTACTCCTCAACCCCCACCTATGGCACCTCCCCATGCCCACGCAGAAGATGCAACACTTGCCCCTTCACTTCCTCTCTCCTCACCGTCCAAGGGCCCAAACACTCCTTTCAAGTGAAGCAGCATTTCACTTGCATTTCCCCTAACTTAGTCTACTGCATTCGTTGCTCCCAATGTGGTCTCCTCTACATTGGAGAGACCAAACACAAACTGGGCGACCGCTTTGCAGAACACCTGCGGTCTGTCCGCAAGAAAGACCCAAACCTCCCTGTCGCTTGCCATTTTAACACTCCACCCTGTTCTCTTGCCCACATGTCTGTCCTTGGCTTGCTGCATTGTTCCAGTGAAGCCCAACGCAAATTGGAGGAACAGCACCTCATCTTCCGACTAGGCACTTTACAGCCTTCCGGGCTGAATATTGAATTCAACAACTTTAGATCTTAAACTCCCCCTCCCCCCATCCCCACCCCGTTTCTTCCCCCCCACTTTTTTTTCAATAATTTATATAGATTCTTCTTTTCCCACCTATTTCCATTATTTTTAAATCTAAAATGAAAACTTTGTAAATCTTTCCACCCCACCCCCACTAGAGCTGTACCTTGAGTATCCTGCCTTCCATTCTTAATTAGCACTTTTCTTAGATAATATCCCCACCTTCAACACCTCTTTGATCCTTTTGTCTGTGACATCTTTTGATTATCTGCTCCTATCACTGCTTGCTTATCTCCACAATCACCCCACCCTCAACTTCTCTCTCCCCCCGCCCCCCACCTTAAACCAGCTTATATTTCACCCCTCTCCTAACTATACTTCAGTTCTGCTGAAGGGTCGTGAGGACTCGAAACGTCAACTGATTTCTTCTCCACCGATGCTGCCAGACCTGCTGAGTTTTTCCAGGTAATTCTGTTTTTGTTCAGTGAAGTATGTACTCTGTAGGATGTAAGAATTGAGGTATCCTTGAGTTTTACCTCCTCAAACTCATCCTTTCAAACATCCTTTCATTCTCTCCTCTCATGCCCTTCCTGTCCTGGGGTGGACTCTCCTGCTCTCGTGGATGGTGAGCTTGGAGCCGGGAAGGGCATTTATTTAGGCAGGATGGCGGTGTACCTGAACCCTGCCGCCTTCCTGCCTCTGCCAGGGTTAAATTCTGGGTGGGAAGGCCCGTGGTCAACCTTCTTGCCGCGCCGCCATTCTGGCTTCTTCAGTGGCCAATTAATGACCAATTAAGGGTCTCACCCCTGCCGCTGCTGCTGGGGTTAAACCAGCTGCAAATGGGCCTGTTGCCATGTGCAACCGGTGAATCCCGGGGGTCAGCGATTGGCGGAAGCAGCTGCTCAATCCAAGGCGATCAGTGCCTGATCAGGGGACTGGACACATAGGGAAAGGGGTTGGCGGGGGGTGTGGGGGGGGGAGCTGAGTGCCACCCCACTGCCCTTGTTTCCGACTCCCCTTCCCCCACCCCCCACAACCACAATCCTGTGAACATCCCCACCTCCACCTGATTTACCTGTAGCCTTGGCCCCTGTGCAATCCTGGTGGTCTGGGAGGTGTCCTTCCGGCAGGAACCTGCTCAGTGACACTGCTGAGTGCAAGAGTGCCGGCCTCTGATTGGTCAGCAGCTCTCGCTGGATGGGACTTACGTCCCTGGGGTCTCTATTCCGGGGGAAGGCCCACCCATGGCCTCGCCACTGCCTGATTGGCATGTGGTTCAGTGGGCCTCCCCACAAAGAGACACTGTGGCTCTCCAGCCGGCAGGCAAGACCACCGACAGCACAGCAAGATTCCGCCCTTGGTGTCCATTCCCTTATCTAATTCAGTTTCTGAAATGCACACTGACACCTTAACATTGTGATGTTGTCGGGTAAATTTCCATTTTGTTCTGTTGAAATCAGATTTTATGCTTCAATTCTTTTCCTATCTGTGCTGTACCTCCTTACCTCCAGTGCATTTCTGAGGGTGTGCTGCATTTTCAAAGATGCTGTCTTTCACAAGAGGTATTAGGCTGATGCTGCATCTGGCTGCTTGGGTGATGGAAAAGATCCCATGTCTCTATTTCATAAAAGAGCAGGGGAGTTACCCCCAGTGGCCTGGCCAATATTTAGCCCTCAATCAACATCACCAAAAGAAGCAGATGATCTGGTCATTGACATTCTGGTGGCTGGGTCACATGAGCCAAATGGATGATGACCTCATCCCCAAAGACACAGAAACATTGGACATAAAGCAACATAGGACATAAAAGCAGGAGGCCATTCAGCCCTTCGAGCCTGCTCCACCATTCAATAAGATCATGGCTGATCTGGCTGTGATCTCAGCTTCATTGTCCTGTCTGCCCCCCATAACCCTCGACCCCCTAGTTATGTCCATGGGTTTAAGTTTCCCCCACAAGAGGAAACATCCTCCTGGTGTCCACCCTATCCAGTCCCCTCAATATCTTATATGTTTCAATGAGATTACCTCTCACTCTTCTAAGCTCCAATGGGTATAGGCATAACCTGTTCAACATTTCTTCATAAAATAAACGCTTAATCCCAGGAATGCGTCAAGTGAACCTTCTCTGAACTGCCTCAAACGCAGTTATATCTTTTTTCAAATAAGGAGGCCAAGGGCAGGATTTTCCGTTTGACATGCAGGGGGCGGGCCCCACACCTCAGAGCGTAAAATGATGTGCACGTTGGGCGAGTGTCCCGATGTCACCACACACCATCGCGATATTTCGTTGGGCGGGTGCGCGATGAAGTCCGACGCGCGCCCGCCATTAATTAAGGGGCCAGGTAAGGCCCTTTGGTCTTCAACTGTTGCCGATTTTTCGGTGCCTGGGCAGGCGGGTAGGAGACATTTGTATTAACCGCATCCACGGGTGGGATAAGAGGGCTCAGTGGAGTCGTGAATCTGCTCTGTGAAGTTTTTATTGGAGAAAGTTTTTGAAACTTGCCTGTGTGATCTGCAGTAGTTCAGAACGCATCCCAGCAGGTTTTTCTGGACTTTTAACCTTCAGGTCAGCTCTCTGCAGTCAGGAATCTTTCCTGGGCCTGCAGGTTTCAGGAAGCCTTCTCTTAGCCTGGGAATGGGAGCTGAACTGTCCACTGGATGCAGATCCTCTGAGGAGGAAGGGAGGGCTAGAAGGGGGAGGAGGCCAGGAGTGCACATTCAGCCTCCAGGGGAGACACCTTTGGGAGGAGAGGCGCAGGCACAAGGGGAGCAGGGCCAAGAGGTAGACCAAGGTGGAAGGAGCTGCAGAAGACGCCATTATCCTGCTGCCAGGGTTTACAGGTGGTGAAGCAGCTACCTCAATATGTCTGAGGTGCAGTGCCGAAGGAGGCTTTGTCTCTCAAGGGAGACAGTCAACGATATCTGTCAGATGATAGGGCCTGAGATCTCCGCTAACTGTGTGGGTGGATACCCCATGCCAGCGGATCTAAAGGTCACAGCTGCCCTCAACTTCTATGCCTCTGGCTCCTTCCAGGAGTCGGTGGGTGATCTTTGCGGTGTCTCCCAATCAGCTGTCCACACTTGTGTCAAGCAGGTTACAGATGCTCTGTTCAGTCGTGCATTGACCTTCATCCACTTCCGCTGGACCAGGCCAGCCAGACACAGCGAGCCAGAGGCTTCACGGCCATTGCTGGCTTCCCCCGTGTCCAGGGTGCTATAGACTGTCCACATGTGGCCATCAAGGCACCAGCAGGTGAGCCCGGTGCCTTAGCCAACAGGAAGGGCTTCCACTCCATGAACGTGCAGATAGTGTGTGACCACAGGATGCTGATTCTACAAGTCTGTGCAAGGTACCCAGGCAGCTCCCACGACACCTACATCCTCAGACACTCCCAGGTGCCGAGGCTCTTCAGCGCTCCAGCCCGGCTGGATGGATGGCTGCTGGGTGACAAGGGTTATCCCCTCAGAAGGTGGCTCATGACGCCTCTCCGCCATCCAAGAACAGAAGCTGAGCAGCGGTACAATAGGAGCCACGGCACCACAAGGGCTGTGGTGGAGAGAGCCATCGGTCTTCTCAAGATGCACTTCCGATGCCTGGACCGCTCAGGGGGCGCACTCCAGTACTCCCCAGATCGTGTCTCGGTGATAGTGGTTGCATGCTGCACTCTCCACAATCTTGCGCTGGAAAGGGGGGACGAGTGGACGATGAAGACGTTGATGCAGTGGCTGCGGCTGCACACGATGAGTCCAACAGTGAGTCCGAGGATGAGCACACACAGGGAAATGCTGAGGGGTAGACGCTGACCTGGGAATACTCCAGGGAGGCAGGGACACCCGGGAGGCTTTAATCCAATGAACTTCCAGCTAGCACAACACAGGACCAGCCTTGCCTGGCGCGTCCATACTCGATACTAAGTGCAAAATCTGCCAGGTCATCAGCAGGAACTAAGGGCCTTGTTAATAAAGATGAATGTCCAAACAAACTCTCATGGCACTTTCCTTAAACATACACATGCAGAAAAAACGAGCCACCCTCAGGCATGGTCACACATCTGGCATTTAATGTGTGATTCAAAAATTCTCACAATTATTAAACAATAGTGTCAACAATCCAAAAGAAATCAGAAGGACCTAATTTCGGGCCAACACAAAAGCACCAGTGAGAAACCCGTGCTGTGCCTAAGGTGCCTTATGTTTACGTTTCCGGGTGCTATGTCTTGGTGCTGCCCCCTTGCTGGGAGTGGTATCTGAGACAGCTGCTGACCCTGCTGTCCTGTTGGCCTCGATGACCTTGGCAGTCGTCCTCTGGCCCGTGGAGCCTGTGCTGGCCCCGCCTGGGAGGGAGCTGCCAGTTCCACAGCTGGCACCTCCCCAGTCATCGCAGCCTCAACCGGATGCAACAGTCACTGGCGGAGGGGCGGAGGAGCTGCCGCCCTCATCCGGAGCGCCCTGAGAGGAGCCCGCAGAGATAACAGGCAGCTGCTGCACCGACGTGAGGTCACTTCAGACCCCCTTGCTCACCGTGGATGGATGGTCACCGAGCTGGGAAACTTGATGCCCACACCATCTCCCACACTGGCACTGACCAGCTGAGGTCAATGCCGATGTGAGGTACTTGCTGGTCTGAGCACATCCCCAGGAAGCCCTGATGGGTCTCCTGGAGGAGCCTCTCCACGAGAGTCGTCACTCTCTCCATGGGGGAAGCATGGCGCTTGGCCATGAGGCTCATTGCTTCAGTGAGCGTCCGCGTAGACTCCTCCACCACAGGGACCAAGCCAAGCATAGCCTCATGTATCTCCCCCAGATGCTCCCGCACACCCGGCCGCATTTCCTGCAGCTGCTGCATCGCGGACGACTCCAGAGACACATCATCAGGCACCGACTGAGCATGTGCCTGGTCCCCTGCAGTCCTCAGACTGCTGGCGCCATGGGCACTCTCTGTCTCTGCCAACTCCTCCAGTGACTGTGAAGTGCCCTCACTGCTGTGCCCTGGGACACTAGCCGATGTTGTAATTCCCACCGAGGTGCTAGTATCTGCGCTGGTGCCTGCCTGGCAGAGATGGTGTGACGCTGGTGAGACTTCAGGGCCCTCAGGTGTGAGAGGGGCCTCTGCTGCTCCTCCTCCCGGCCCTGCTCCACTGATGCTGAAAGGAAGAACAAGGACATTGGATCAGTTAACGTGCACACACTGACAAACTTCATGCCAGTTCCCCCGACTCATTTTGCTCATCAACCTTCCAGAACCAATGGCCCAGCAATGTTGCAACAATAACTAATTTAACAATCTTCAGTGCTATGGCTGTTGGGAGGACAATGCGGACCTCACTTAAATACCTGGCCGTGCCACCCCAGCCTCACTGACACCCGTAGACCTGGGTGCATGGCGCCTCTCCAGCTCAAGGGCCTCCTGTTTGAAACAGCTTAATATGAACAGCTGTGCCTGGCCACCTCCAGTCCTCGAACGTTCGGACACATTATGAGCATTCTTCTCCTGAAAAAGAGAGAAATCCAGTCATTAGGGTAAATTGCACATGGACTCTGCTCGCGCACACCACACCCCAACCAGAGTCGGGCATGTGAGGCCTCCAGTGCCTCCTCTCCCTGTTGCTGCTGATCACTCAGACCAAGATGCTGGGCTTGCTCCCCACCCACCCAATGCCCCCTTGGCCACATGCTGCCTACATCACATTAGGAACCACACGGTATTTCCTCCCATAGAAAGGAGGCACAAGCACGTGCAGCTTAGAGGGCAGCAGATGGTTCTTGGCCACGACACCTTGAGGCTCCCCTTCCACCATCTCATCACCGTGAATAGGGCATGTCCTGGAGTCCTGAGTATGTGCCGAGCTGCAGCTCCTGCAGGTTGCCCCCAAACCAGTCATGTGGGACTAAGACCAACACATGGTGCGGGGGAGAACTCATCTCCTCATGACCCACTCCGGCTGACCTCAGCATGGGCACTAACTGCTTGGCCACCCAACAAAGGAAAAATGCCCTCAATGATTCAATGCAGTCACGACAGTAAGACTTGGAGGGAGGGGGACATCAGAGGGTAAGGCTACCTGCTGGGTTAAATGCTAGAGCGCAACAAATCGTTGAAGTGCTTGCGACACGGGATCCAGGTGCGCCGGACCACATCGCGGGATTTCACCACCCCCACCACCTCCTCCCAGGCACGTTTCATCATGTTGGGGGGGCCTCCTCCTCCCAACCTGGGGGACCAACACCTCTCGCCACACTGCCACCTCCTCGAGGAGGGCAGCAAGGCATTCATTAGAAAAATGAGGGGCACATTGTCTCCCCGCTGGCCTTCCCCCCTAGCCTGCCCTGCTCCTGGGGCAGACCCTGCAGCCTGCCCTGCTCCTCTGGCCTTCCCTCCAGCCTGCCCTGCACACCCAAACCCCTCTGGTGCGGCCTGGAACTGGTCATTGTGAGCAGCCTACAGGAGGCTGCCAGGCCTTCCTTTAACCACACTGCTGGGTCACCATTGGACCCGGTGGTCTGTGCACGCCCACCACCGCCCGCACACTCCCGCTATCCATGGTGAGTCGGCAAATGTGTTGAGCGACCCTTAATTGGCCCGCCCGCGTTAAATGGCGGAGCGGACCTGATCGCGGGCAGCAATCGGGTCTGCCCACGCCCGCTCCCGCTCCCTCCCCAGCCCCCAAACTGAAAATCCTGGCCCAAGAGTGGAATTTCCTGGCTCCTCTCACCGCTGTGATTTCCCAGTCCTGTCACCGTCAATGGGCTTTTGAACGGCTTGCGGCATTTTCTGGCCCCACTCCTGCTGAGCCGGGGCCATAAAACTCTGCCCCAAAACCGTACACAGTACTCCAGATGTGGTCTCACCAAGGCCCTGTGCAGCTGCAGTAAAACTTCCCCACTTTTTTATTCCATTCTCCTTTCAATAAATGCCAACATTCCATTTGTCTGCCTAATCACTTGCTGTACCTGCATACTGACTGTGTGATTCATGGACCATGTCCCTCTGTACCACTGAGTTCTGCAATCTCTCTCCATTTAAATAGTATTCTGCTTTTCTGTTCTTCCTGCCAAAAAGGACAAGTTCACATTTGCCCATGTTATACACCATCTGCCAAATTTTTGCCCACTCACTTTAACCTGTCTATATCCCTTTGCAGACTCTCTATTTCCTCTTGATAATTTACTTTCATAACTATTTTGGTGTCATCGGCAAACTTAGCTACCTTACATTCGGCCCCCTCATCCAAGTCATTGATATAGACTGTAAATGGTTGATGCCCCAGCACTGATCCCTGTGGCACTGCACTAGTTACAGCTTGCCAACTTGAAAAAGATCCATTTATTCCTACTCTGTTTCCTGTTAGCTAACCAATCCTTTATCCATGCTAATATGTTACCTCCTACACCATGTGCTCTTATCTTGAGTAGTAACCTTTGACGTGGTGTCTTATCAAATGCCTTTTGGAAGTCCAAGTACACCGCATCTACCAATTCCCCTTTATGCACCTGAAATGTTACTTTGTCAAAAAACTCCAATGGATTAGTTAAACATGATTTCCCTTTCACAAAGCCATGCCTGATCACGTTGTGATTTTCTAAGTATCCTGCTATTACCTCCATAATACAATGGATTCCAGCATTTTCCCTATGACATGCTATTGGCACAAGACCAATTGGTCGCTGATGTGTGCGGTACAAGGATGTCTGCAAGTGAGACTTGCAGTTGACTGGGATCAGAGTCAATGTATGGGAAACCCTTGCTGCTCACCAGAGTGCCTGGGAGACAAGCGGTCAGGAAGGGTGTGGAAAAAGTAGAGGACAAAAGAAATGACCAGATGGCAAAAAAGACAGGCCATTGGAAGGAAAAACCATCAGTCAACCTTGGGCCAACGCTGTTCATTCGTGTCAGCTGCGGAAGGGACTGCCACTCATGAATGGACTCTTATAGTCGTGGCAGATGATGTTCAATACAGTGGTGACGTACACCCTGGCTGCAGTCCATCATCTCCCGAGATGGACAGATGGCAATAATAATAAATACATTGCTGTTTGTCGGAGTCTGATGTGTGCAAATTAGCTGCTGCTTATGTGACAGCAGTGACTATGCTTCAAAAGTACTTCATTGACTGTAAAGTGCTTTGAAGTGTTCAGTGGTTGTGAACAGTGCTGTATAAATGCAAATCTTTCTTTCCTTCTTTATAACAAAGGGACACATCCAAATATGCTTCTCCATTGATGACAGTGGAGAAACTGGTGCCTTCTTTGTAGACCAATGAAAAAGAGACAAATGGAGCTCCCATTCTCCTGCAAACTCCACATTTCAACAATAAGACCAATAAGACCAGGAAAGGTGAGGATATTCTCAACATTAAAGGGGCAACATCGATGTGTTTATTTTAGAATCAAGCAGAAATATGGTATAACACTTATTGTTGAGAGGACGGTTGTTGGTTTTCAAGACGTCTAACAGCACTGCCTAATTTTAACTTGAGCAGTTGAGGAAAGGAATTAAACTTCTTCCAAGTGCAGAGGTCAGCAGGCAGTGTGTGTGATTGAGAGCTGAGCTGAGTGTGCAGGCTGGGGGGAGCAGATGAAACTCTCAGCCTACGAATGATTCTGTTTTTCTGAATAATCATCTCTGAGCGGGTGGCTTCCAAATTTGGTTGGAATTTCTGGTTTTGAGCGAGGGTGTGGCTGATGAGAAATGGGTGATATGGACCGGAATGTTCTGGAATCATTGACGATGGGCTGGGATAGTTGGGAAGGCTGGCAAAATTGCAGGTTGGGTGGGGAGGTGCCCGGCTTAAAAGGTGGCAGGTGACCCTCTCGTCGGGAGCTGAATTGAGCTACTTGTGTGGCCAGTTAAGTGCCTCTTCCCTCCTCCGTTGACATTCGCCTGCAGCGAGGTGGGCTGCTGCCATGTTTTTTTAAAATTCATTCACGGAATGTGGGCATCGCTGGCTTGGCAAGCATTTGTTGCCCACCCCCTAATTTCCCTTGAGAAGGTGGTGGTGAGCTGCCCTCTTGAACCAAAGACAGGTGGTAGGTCAGAAGATTGGACAGAATATAAGGAACACCAAAGGCTGACTAAAAGATTAACAAAGAGAGAAAAATTAGAGTACGAGAGCAAGCCAGCCAGAAATAGAAAAACAGATTTTAAGAATTTCAATAAATATTTAAAAAAGAATCGAGTTAACAAAGTGAGTATTGGTCCTATAGAAGGTGAGTCTGGAGAACTGATAATGGAAAACAAGCAGATGGCAGATGAATTGAAAGGTATTTTGCATCACTATAGAGGATACAAGTGACAGCTATAAATCAGGAAATGGAAGGGAGGGAGGAACTCAGGAAAAATACACTCATCAGAGAAGTGGTACTGAGCAAGTTGTTGGAGCTGCGGCTGACAAGTGCCCAGGTCCTGATGGACTTCATCCTAGGGCCTTAAAAGAAGTGGCTAGTGAGATAGTTGATGCATTGATTTTAATTTTCCAAAACTTCCTAGATTCAGGGAAGGTCCGATTAGATTGGAAGACAGCAAATGTAACTCCACTATTCAAAAAGGAAAGGAGGCAGGAAGCAGGAAACTACAGGCCAGTTAGCTTAACATCTTTCATAGGGAAAATATTAGAAGCTGTTATTAAAGAAGTTATAGCAGGGCATTTAAATAAGTTCAAGGTAATCAGGCAGAGTCAACATGGTTTTGTGAAAGGGAAACCATGTTTCATCAACTTATTGGAGTTCTTTTAGGAAGTAACATGTCCTGTGGATAAAGGGGAACTGGTAGATGTACTGTACTTAGATTTCCAGAAGGCATTTGATAAAGTGCCACATCAGAGGTCATTGCATAAAATAAAAGCTCATGGTATAGGCGGTAACATATTGGCATGAATAGAAGATTGGCTGGTTAACAGGAAGCAGAGAGCAGACATAAATGGGTCTTTTTCAGGTTGGCAAGATGTAATGAGTGGTGTGCCACTGGGATCAGTGCTTGGACCTCAACTGTTTATAATTTATATAAATGACTTGGATGAAGGGATGGCCGCTAAATTTACTGATGACACAAAGATAGGTAGGAAAGTAAGTTCTGAAGAGGACATAAGGAGGCTACAAAAAGATATAGATAGGTTAAGTGAGTAGGCAAAGATCTAACAAATGGAGTATAATGTGGGAAAAAGTGAAATTTTCCATTTTGGCAGAAAGAATAACAGAGAAGCAAATTATCTAAATGGTGAGAGATTGGAGAGCTCTGAGATGCAGAGGGATCTGGGTGTCCTAGTGCATGAATCACAAAATGTAGTTTCAGCGAGTAATTAGGAAAGCTAATAGAATGTTATCATTTATTGTGAGGCGAATTGATTACAAAAGTAGGGAGGTTATGCTTTAGTTATACAGGGTACTAGTGAGACCACATCTGGAGTACTGTGTACAGTATTGGTCACCTTATTTTAAGGAATGCTTCTGAACTGTCCAAAAGTTCCCTACTAATCTACAAGGCAGCAGGAATGATATAAATGCATTGCAAGCAGGTCAGACAAGGTTTACCAGACTAATACCTGGAATGGGTGGATTCTGCCCATGGTGTGATTTATAAGCAGAGAGGTGTGACTGTAAAATAATTCCTGTACTTGGTAATAAACATAAGAATGTGCCCAAAATCTGGAAGAAAAATGTAAACAAGCTTAAGCAGTGATTGAATGGTAGTAACAGATATATGACTCGTACAGTAAATGATAATGGACAACCAGTGGTTTTATCCTTAAACCCAAATGGTTGTTCACAACTGCAATCTAGCCTGTCGATTATTGTTTTAGAAAAAGGAAGAATTAGGCAGACACAATATAAGTGTTTTTTTCAAATCACAACTGGAATCAATGGGTGGAATTATTGAGGTCCTTTCTGTTAGTTAAGGTGATAAGGAAGTAGATTTTCATCTTTACTGCTGGGGCATTTAGCATATTGCCCTGGGTGGAAGGGGAGAGAAAACTCTGACTGGGAGGTTTCCATGTTGGTAACAGAATCCAACAGATTTTCCTCCCATTTAAATGATTAAAGAATTTAAATCTGATGGTTTTGTTAGGAATGTACAAACATCTATTGCCCCAATTTCCATTCTACTCTCTACCCAGAGGATGCTTAACAGCTAGATTGTAAAAACTAGAATTCAGTTTTACTGAACCCACATGATTAGAAGCTGAGGAACTTTTAACAGCGCTTGTGTAGCTTGCATGCATTGCTTCACACTTGGCAATGTTAACTTGTTCAGTGGATTCACCCACTGGATGTGATTAAAATGTTCATTAATGAAATGGGAAAAATGCAGATTCAATGGGAACCAGAGGGATTCAAGTTTGGTAAGAGTTCTCTGTGAATCTCACAAAAAGAGAAGCTCAGATGCTCAGATGACCTTGTCGCACTTTGACTTCCAACGAAATAGAAAATTTAATCAAATTCCACTGTGACACTAGGTGCTGTAAGCAATTGAATGCTTTACTCCCCGCTTATTCTCAGAATACCTGTCACTCCGACCTACTTACCACAGCTGGGTGAGTTTAATTTCTTATGAGCCGGGCTGTTTAAGAATGCAGTTGTTGTTCCATCCAGCTGTTCTTTACTACCAGCTGCTGCAAGCCTAATGTCGGTCATGAAGTTAATGCAGACAATCCCCTCTTTTCCAACTCAAATGGGCTAACCACATTGAGGCAGGAGGACACGTACACAAATTCTTGTTTCTAACGATTCATATGAAAAGACAATGCTGATAGGTGGGCCAGGAACCGGTGTGTGGGATGAAATCTATGCTTTGTTGTACTTCAAACAGGAAAAATGCTAAATGGAGTATCCCGTTGAGGTATAGAGTGACTGTGCTTCTGAACAGTTCAAGAGTTCCCTACTAATCAACAAGGCGGTAGTTGGTGCCAAGCAACCTTTTGGATCAACATCTCTTGTGCCCAGTCTCCTCTTGATGGGCAGCGACTGTCAAGGTGGAAGCTGGTGACTGCTAAACTTGCAGGGTGTCTGCCTAAAAGAGGCATGATCATATTATACATTTCATGGTGCTGCTGGAGCTTCTACCCATACTTCTGCAGCATTGCACAAATATTGCAATGGACTTTTACTCCGGGCGGAATTTTCCATTCCGGGGGCTACGTTCGGTAGCTGAAGCGAAAGTCAAGGTGAGTTCCGCTGGAGAACGGGGTGGCGGAACACACGAGATCTTGCACTGTTCAGCTCATCAATGATGCGAGGAGCATGTTGAATCTTGTGGTGGGCGGGCAGGAAGGGACATTACACCATAGGCTCCAATGGCCGGGCACCATATTTGAAGGGCACCTGGACGGACATTCACTCTTCCACTCTGCTCCTTAACTACTTCCCAAGTCCTGGCTCGGTCTCACCCTTCCCCTGTGCCCAGTCTTGGCGGCGCTTGAATGACGGGCAGCCGATATCTCTCAGTGACGGTGTGAAAGGAAGGCGAAAGCAACGTCTACTGACCTGAAAGTCCAGGAAGAAGTCAACCTCACTGGGTGCACACCACTTATGTACAGCCAAGAAACGGAAGGTTCTAGATTCCCGCTGGAGGGGTGCTTAATTTGGAGGGAGGACAAGATTCCGGTGTGTTGGGCTTTTAATAAGTAATCATGAGATGCAAATGGGGTTCCCGATACAGATCTGCGGGATACTTGACCCACTGTTAACCCGCCATTAAAGCCGGGAGCACAAGACTCCAAACTAACTCTTGACATCGGCAAACTGATTTTTGGCCTTCTGTCAAACCTTACTCCCCTGTCCCACCACGAATCCTGCTGCTGGTGGGAGCAGGAAACTCTGGCCTATGTCTGATTTATTTTGTTTTTGATTGGAGTGACCCCATTCTGAATAATTTTCCATTACCTTGAGTGATTGATACTGCCAAGGCTCCAAGCCTCGCTACAAACAGTAAGATAAAAGCAAAAAACTGCGGATGCTGGAAATCCAAAACAAAAATAAAAGTACCTGGAAAAACTCAGCAGGTCTGGCAGCATCTGCGGAGAGGGACACAGTTAACGTTTCGAGTCCGTATGACTCTTCAACAGAACTAAGGAAAAATAGAAAAGAGGTGAAATATAAGCTGGTTTAAGGGGGGTGGGACAGGTAGAGCTGGATAGAGGGCCAGTGATAGGTGGAGATAACCAAAAGATGTCATAGACAAAAGGTCAAAGAGGTGTTGAAGGTGGTGATATTATCTAAGGAATGTGCTAATTAAGGGTAGAAAGCACGACGAGCAAGGTACAGATAGCCCTAGTGGGGGTGGGGTGAAGGAATTGCAATAGGCTAAAAGGTAGAGATCAAACAATGGATAGAAATACATTTAACATTAATGGAAATAGGTGGGAAAAGAAAAATCTATATAAATTACTGGGAAAAAAAAAGAGGGGGAATCGGAAAGGGGGTGGGCCATTTCAGCCAACTCCAGCATGATGCCACCAGCAAACACATCTTCCCTTCACCCCCCTGGCGGCATTCCGCAGGGATCATTCCCTCCAGGACACCCTGGTCCACTCCTCCATCAGCCCCTACACCTCAACCTCCTTCCACAGCACCTTCCCATGCAACCGCAGAAGGTGCAACACGTGCCCCTTTACTTCCCCTCTCCTCACCGTCCAAGGGTGCAAACACTCCTTTCAAGTGAAGCAGCATTTCACTTACACTTCCCTCAATTTAGTCTACTGCATTCGCTGCTCCCAATGCGGTTTCCTCTACATTGGAGAGACCAAACGCAGACTGCTTTGCAGAACACCTTCGGTCTGTCCGCAAGCATTACCCAGACCTCCCTGTCGCTTGCCATTTCAACACTCCACCCTGCTCTCATGCCCACATGTCCGTCCTTGGCCTGCTGCATTGTTCCAGTGAAGCTCAATGCAAACTGGAGGAACAGAACCTCATCTTCCAACTAGGTACTTTACAGCCTTCCGGACTGAATATTAAGTTCAACAATTTTAGATCATGGACTCTCTCCTGCATCCCCACCCCCTTTCCGATTCCCCCTCTTTATTTTTCCAAAAATTTATATAGATTTTTCTTTTCCCACCTATTTCTATTATTTTTAAATGTATTTCCATCCATTGTTTTATCTCTACCTTTTAGCCTATTTCGATTCCTTCCCCCCACCCCCACTAGGGCTATCTGTACCTTGCTTGTCCTGCTTTCTACCCCTAATTAGCACATTCCTTTAGATAATATCACCACCTTCAACACATCTTTGTCCTTTTGTCTATGACATCTTTTGGTTATCTCCACCTATCATTGGCCCTCTATCCAGCTCTACCTGTCCCACCCCCCCCCCTTAAACCAGCTTATATTTCACCTCTTTTCTGTTTTTACTTAGTTCTGTTGAAGAGTCATACGGACTCGAAACGTTAACTGTGCTCCTCTCCGCAGATGCTGCCAGACCTGCTGAGTTTTTCCAGGTATTTTTATTTTTGTTCTCGCTACAAACAGCTCTGTTTAACTCTGGCCTCTCCATTATTGCTACTTCTTTTTATTTGTGTGTCTTTTATCAAAATATCTCTTTCCACTTCTATTTCTCTCTCTGTCTTGCTTGTTTCTATTCTACCTATTGCTTTCTTCCTGAATTCTCTCCTTTTTGTTTTGGTTATTTTCGAACTTCCTGGATCCTCGTTTCTATTGGGGGGTAGTTTTAACCCAATAAAGGGGTGGGTTTGGTTTGGGTTGGAAGTTAAAGTGTTAAAAATCTGAATCCCAGCCCCAACCCATCTCCAGCCTGCCCACCTTTGGCTTTAAGGGAGGCAAGACAGCAGGAGGGCAACCAACCTGCTTGCAGGATCGAGGAGGGTTGGTCATTTATTATCATAATAAGGCTGCCTCATGTTGATCAATGGTTTCCAAGTTAACTCTGGCTTATTGGGATTCCCAGACCTTGAGAAACCTGGAAGCTGAAGAAGGTGAGGATTGCTGGAGGTTAAGTGCCTTTCCTCTTACCTGCTGGATTCAGCGTACCTGGCATTCCAACCCCCACATCCCCTCCTCCCGCCGCCCAGCCTCAAATCTCTGACCCATGCTGCTAACCCTACCGATACCTCCCTCTTCCCTGCTGCCTGGGGAAGACCTACATGATGGCCAATCATTAAATTCAGCAGGGACCTGAGGGAAATCCATTCTTTCTGGTTTTCTGACTTCAATCCAACTGCCACCACCCGCCCCACTCCCCACTCCATGCCCAACTACTGCCCTCTCCCTGCCTCGGAGCACAAATCCAGCCCTCTAACTCAGCACAGCACTCCTCTTTTTGCATCTTTTGCTGTCAGCTCCGTGCAATTCTCTTTCCTATTGATGCAGCGCGACCTTTGACCTAGCTAGAAAGGGAGCTTTATTATGGGCCCCCGTTGCCTGTTTGTGGCCATCGAGCCATTTTCTGCATTCTTCTAGTGTTTGTTTGTGCATGGTATTAATTTTTAAACTATTCTAGCCCACAGTGTGTTGATGTGTAATGTATACATCCGAACACTAGAGGGGGAGTTAGGGGTATTCTGTTGGAACAAAGCCCATGCTGCACCATTTGAAACTGCTCTTCTCACTCAGTAAGCAGTACTTATAAACATGAAACACAATCCTGGAAATCGCTCTTGATGAAAGTTTTCCGAAAATTTGCAAAATGAAATATGACTTCAAGTTTTATGAATATGACTCCTGCACAGACTGCACGCTTTACTAGACATGTCTCAATAACCATAGATCCAGTGCACTCAGGTTGTCCATGTAACAATACAGTTTGACTACTAATATGGGATGATCACATATACCCAGACCTGACTGATAACACCTCCTTCAGTCCCGTCAAAGTGGGAAGAAATGGGTGAAATGCGTGTCCCGATGAGTTTTGCTGATCCCTCTGTGCAGCATAAAAACCTTGAGGCCCCTGAGGAAGGGGTGGGTTGGGGTAGATTGTTGACAGCAATGGAAATGAAAATGGGGAGAAATGTAAAAATGGGGTGCTAACTCATGTCTCATGCTCTCACCCCTGCTCAAGGCCCACACCATTCTGTATGATAGGAAAAATAAAACGGGGTGTCCAAAATAGAACAGAGCCAAAGAGGCAAAGAATTCAATGTCACAAAGTAAGTATAATAAAACTCTGTAGTTTCGAATTGGCACAGCATATTAAAACAGTGAATCAAAGTTGAAGGTATAAAATGAAGACTCAGTCATTTTTTCCCACCCCCATTCTCTTAAAAAAACACTGTTACTTTTGGAGGTGTTAAGGTGTTTAAGAAAGAAAACTTGACTGAGAATATAAATAACACAACAAAAAAACAGATCTAATTAACAACCTGCGGAGTCTTGATGACTCTGGTGGGCAGATGCACGTACATCATCACAGAGAAAAATAGTCTTGTGAATGACAGGAGTAAAACATTGTAGGGTCTGCACAGCTTTGGGAATTGTGTTTTGACAAGGCACTGGAGCAACAACCAAGTAAAGATTGCAATGATTAGCCTTCTCCTTAATAAAAATAAACTGCTACTTTTGGAGAATTCGTGCACCGTTGCTGGTTTCAAGAAGCTAAGGAATTGGAGTAATAGTACATGTCATGATAAAATACTGAATTGAGGATTTTGGACTCTGAACGCCTGAGTGTGCCTTTTTTCAATAAATGGTATGTGCTGCCTCACTGTCATCAAATCGAAATAAAGAAAAGTGGCCCCTTTTAGAGGGACACAGCTAATAGAAAATTCAATCATAAAACAAAGGAAACTTAATGACTTAAATGATACTACTTGCCATGCCCACTACACACATGGGTTGCTGCAGTGCCCACCTGTCAGGGAAGGCTTCATGTTGTCTTTCCCCCAGGGCCATGTAGACCACCAGCGCGACCACCACCCCACAGGCTACGTCCACCCTGACCCTCGAGAGCCCAGCTTAGGAGCAGACTCTTGAGGAGGGTCCTCCGACTTGCCCACTTCCCTCTGCATTGGGTGTACCAGAGTGAAGTGCCAAGCATCAAAATGGAAGGATTACGAAGTGCGATTATGTTATGCTTTCTGATGGCAACTCATCAGTCTGGAAATGTCTGAGCCCCTGCACACACTGCATTGCTCCAGGCTAGATATGGTCCTGATATTCTGTCAAGGGGGTTTCATGTGAAACACAAGAAGCTGCCTCTGGCACAATGCTATGCTTTATTGAAGAGAATGGCATTGATAGTTAAGGACAGCAATGAGCAATCACTGATAAAACCCTCCCCCTAGCTTCAATGGAAATGGAGAAATCAGAGGTAATAACAGGAGAGTGTACACAGACTCATGTTTGCTTTACCTTCTAGGGTTACCTGGTGAAAGATTCAGCAACTCAGCTGCTTTTAGCTGTTACTTGTGCTCTCAGAGAAATGTGCTGAATACTGACTCAGAAATACTGATAGACATTCTTTCCTGCCAGGCATTTTTTGGAGAATTGCAAAATTTTCAGCCTGTCTCTTAAACCTGATCACGTTGATGCTTGTCATGACCCTGATGAGATGCTTCAATTGTCCTTAAGAGGGAAAGATGATGGACACCATTATAAAAGCAAATGGAATTTGGGACCTGATCAAGAGTCATGGAAAGCAACAGGAGATTGTTCTGCTGCTTGTAAGCACTATGACAATCGATGGTGTCCCTCACCTGATTAACATTTGGAGCAACTCAATTACTAACATATTAATTGAGTTTGAAAATGCCTGAGGAAAAGCCAGCAGCTCTCAAGTAAGGGAGCAAGAAAACCTTGCAGGAGGCACAAGCCAAAGACAGCAAGAAGCAGAGAAAGTCACGGAAGGAGGGTTAACCCATCCAAATCTACAGAATGACGAAGCAGGTTCACTCTTGCCAGCATCTCCCTCAGGGCCTTGAACTCCTTTGTGAGTGATATTTCCGAGCACATTGTGGATGAGATTTCCTGCCTTAGCACACCGTCAGCTCTTGGGTGACCTAGACATCTCTGTGCCTCAGGGAGCTGGCCAAGCACAGCATGATAGCGGGGACAAAGGCAGTGACCAAGTACACCAGCTCCAAGTAAAACTCCATAAGTATACTGAAAAAGGCACATAGACAATAGTAAGCTAATCACAGCAGCTACCTCTGTGGAGAGCTTTTAAGACACTCATTGCTGTTGGAATTGCTGCTCAGAAGTAACCTTATAAGAACATAAGAACTAGGAGCAGGAGTAGGCAATTCAGCCCCTCGAGTCTGCCCCGCCATTCATTACGATCATGGCTGATCTAATTTCAGCCTCAACTCCAATTTCCCGCCCTCTTCCCCATAACCTTTCAACCCATTACTAATTAAAAATCTGTCTATCTCCTCCTTAAATTTATTCAGTGTCCCGGCATCCACTGCACTCTGAGGTAGTGAATTCCACAGATTCACGACCCTTTGAGAAAAGTAATTCTTATGTTAGCTGGCTGGATGGACCCATGCACCGATTGTCAATGACTGGGAGATGCTGCAATTGGTGCTTCTCAAAGAAAGCAAAATGGGAAATTGTTGTTTGTAATAATTTCTGGGGTAGAAAAGGCATCAAAACCTAACATACTCTTAGGGGGATGAGTCAATACCAAGTGTATCCAAGATCCTAGATCACATGTAAGACAATGACACAAACTCAATCCTTATCCCTCTCTCAGTTTATCTTTTTTGGAAATTGAACCCAATTAAGTGCCACGGCATTCTGTGTCCTTGGCAAGTTAATCAGATTTGGAAATGTGCATCAGACCCCTGTATTTGTGGAACACTCCTGTTCTACCTTGATCAGCTAGATGCTGCATCTCAGTAACGTGAGGAATGAGGTGATAAAGGATTGCAAATCATCATGGGGTTTGAGCGGTCCAGCGCATAAGCAAAATACTGTGGACGCTGGAAATCTGAGATAAGAGCAGAGCATCGAGTTGGAAATGCTCAGCAGGGCATGCGGCACTGTGGAGAGAGAAACAGGACAAACATCTCGGGGTCGATGGCTTTTCCTCAAAATCTCAGTCCTGACGCCAGGTTGTCATCCTGAAAGGTTAGCAGGTTAGGCTGCGCTGAGGTCTGTGTGTGTGCACCACAGGCAGTTTGTATTAGGCTGCAGCATCTTAGGGTAAGATACAACAACCTGTGCAATGAGTGTGGCTTTGTGAAGGTTTTTCAATTTGGACCATGTTGCCTATTTGCACTGATAGGAAAAGTCGTTATGGGAGAATGCTGAGTAAATTCAAGTAGAAGTAAATATGGTATGGGGCCATGCCAGCAGAGTTCAACAGATCCTTACATTCACTGCATACATTTCCATGGCAACTGTGTTGAACTTTAAAGTGTCATTCATCACAAAACATGTTAGAAAGAAAAGAAAAAACTTGCATTTATATAGCATCTTTCATAACCTCAGGACATCACACAACACTTTATAGACAATGAAGTACTTTAGTTACTCACTGTTGTAATACGGCAGCAGCTGTTTATTCACACGGCAACACAGCAAGCTCCCAGAAACAGTTACGTGATGATGACCAGAGAATCTGTTTCCGGTGACGTTGATTGAGGGATAGATATGGGCCAGGAGCACCGGGGATAATCACTTGCTTTTCTTTGAAATGGTGCTGTGGGATTTTTTTACATCAACCTGAGAGAGCCTCGGTCTAATGTCTCATCTGAAAGATGCCCCCTCTGACGGTGCACTATGCCCCCAGCACTGTGCTGGAGTGTCAGCCTTGAATTTCTTATGCCTGGAGTGGGACTATAATCCACAAGCTTCTGACCTAGAGGTGAAAGTGCTACCACTAATGCCACTGCTGATATTCTAAATCCTATTCTATCTGTGTTCTGTAGCATCTTAAAGATTCAAACAACACTTTCATAATGCAAAATCTAGACACTAATTCTTGTAAACTTTCAAATTAGTCATCTAAATGAATAAATGAGCAAGTTATGTAGAGAGATTAGAGAAACTGGGATTATTCTCCTTAGAGCAGACAAGGTTAAGAGGAAATTGAATAGAGATGTTCCAAATTAAGAGGAGTTTTGATGCAGTAAATTAAAGAGAAAGTGTTTCCAGTGACAGAGGAGTTGGTAACCTGGGGACACAGATTTAAGATAATTAGCAAAAGAACCAAGGAAGGATGTGGAGAATTTTTTACACAGTGAATTGTTGTGATCTGGAATGCACTGCCTGAAACGATGGTGAAAACCGAATCAATCGAATCGTTCTGAGGGGAATAGGTGTATGTATGTATGTATGTATGTGTACATACATGTTATATATATGTGTATCTATGTATATATAAAATTTGACAGCTCTTTTAAAGTGCTAGTACAGGCAGGGTGGGCCAAATGGGCTCCTTCTGTGCTGTATCATTCAATGATTCTATTCTATAAGTTAAACACAACAATTTATCACATGCTATTCATTGGCTTATAACATGAGTCCTACTTTAAATTTCAAGAGCTCACACCTGCAACAAATTTACATTTTATCGAAATGAAAGGTATCCTTGAAGAAAATAGCACTGAAAAATGGAGCCATATGTAAAAATGGCTCCCGATTCAACTGAATAAAGACACACTCAGGAGTTTTCCTGGGCTTGGAGGAGGCAGTGGGAGGCTGAAAAATCAGGAGGGAGGTTGGGAAATGGTGCACCCCTTGCTGTCCCGCTGCTGTGGCATTTTTCCAGTGATGAGTAAGGTGGAGGATGGCCCTCCCGTCCAGAGGTCAGTTGAGCCATTTAAGTGGCCAGTTAAGAGCCTCTTCCTGCTTCCACCAGCATTTTACCAGCACGGCAGAGCCCTCTGACACACGGGGAGAGCGGCTGGTGAACATTGGTGGGCTCTCTCCGAGTTCAGGGTGGGTGGGGTGGTCCCTCCTGATTGGGCACTCTGGCACATGGAGGGCCCCACTGGCAGCAATGGCCACTGCTGCCCAATCCCCCCCCAACCCACCTTCACCAGCTACCACCCCCCCCACCCCTTGCCCACCACCCCCACCTTGCCAGGGCCTACCTGACTGGCCCTGGTGATCCCCGACCCCACATACCTTCCTATGAGGGTGGCGTCATGCTGCTCCTCCAGGCTGCGAGCTGTCCCAGCAATGGCCACTGCTCCCAGTGCTCAGCTGGAACCGAAGAGCTGCTGGCTCTCTGATTTCCCTTGGAGGCGAGTTCTTGCCCCTTAAAAGTGATGAAAACTCTGCAGGCAGCTCATTAGCCGCCTTATAGGCGTAATATCCATTGGGACTCCCCAAGATGTCCAAGGCGAAATCCTGGCCAGCATGTGCAGAGAGAGAGAGTAAAGACAGGGAAATTGGGAAGAGAGAGAATAATGACAGGGGCAGAGTTGCATGGACAGGAGGAGATGGAAGTTATGATGAAGCAATGGTTGCTGGTGTGGAAGGTCTGGGGAGTGGGGGAGTGGGGGGGATGATAAAATCATTGGCATTGGGTCCCAAGAGAGCATGAATGTGGGCAGTATCAGTAGATAGAAGGAGAGAAAGTAGAGGACAACGTGTGTAGAGTGAGTAATTTGGAACTGCATCCCATAGAGGAAGAACAGCTGACTGTCTGCTTGAGAGATCTGGGGAAGGGCAGACACAAAGCCACATCGTTTAAAAAAAAAAAATTCTTTCATGGGATGCAAAGTCCAGTAGACCAGCATTTGTCGCCTACTCTTAACTCGCCTTGAACTCAATGGCTTACTCAGCCGTTTCAAAGGGCAGTTAGGAGTCAACCACATTACTGTGGGTCTGTAGTCACATGTAGGCCAGACTGGGTAAGGACAGTAGATTTCCTTTCCTAAGTGAGCCAAGTGGTTTTCGCAACAATCATTGATAGTTTTATAATCGCTCTTGTGGAAAAGTAGCTTTATAATTCCAGATTTGATTAACTCATTTTAAATTCCACGAGCTGTCATGGGATTTAAACTCATGTCCCCAGAGCATTAACCTAGACCTCTAGGTTACAAGTCTAGTGATATTACCACTTCACCACCATCACCCCATTACACTCTGTGATACAGTAGAGCAGGATAACCATCCATTATACCAGCACATCATTTCTCGAAATGCTTGTAATGTGGGGGATTTATTTTAAATAAAAAGGCAATAAATGTAAGCTTAATTTATGGAGCAAAAGCTTGTGGAAAGTTAAATGGCACCTCTCCAGAAGGAAAAGAGTAAAAAGCACAATTGTCTCATTTAGCTAAGAAGCAGAAAGGAAGCAAACTATTACAATGTTTAAATAAAGGTCATATTAAATGCTGGGTTTCCTGCACCTATGGTCATGTGTGCAAAATGCTACAAATGCTGAAATTAAAACAGAAAACTCTGAAAATACTCAGCAGGTCAGGCAGCAGGTGGAATTTAATGCCCTCCCCCCCCGAGGTGAGTTTGGAGGGGGAAAATTGTCACAGAGTACATAAAATTAGAGCAATGAGCACATGGCTCAAAGAATAGAGGCAGAAAAGGGCTCTGGTTCGTGGGGCACTGGCACCAGTACTGGGGAAAGTGGGGCTGTACTGTTGGGACTGTCTACACCTGAACCGTGATAGGACTGGTGTTCTAGCGAACTGCAAAACTAGTGAAATAGAGAGGGTTTGAAACAAAATAGTGGGGGCAAGGGATAAAATTTGGGAAAATGTGGTAAATCCAAGAGTAGAGAAAAGGCAAGAGAGAAAGGTATTAATGTGGGAAATGATAAACAGACCATGACAGGAAAGGACAGAGAGTACAGGGAGTATAAATCTCAGAGTAGATCAGTAGATAAGGCTAGAGGTTACAAAAATAATAAAAAGACAAAATTAAAGGCTCTGTATCTGAATGCACATAGCATTCAAAACAAAACAGATGAACCGATAGCGCAAATAGAAATAAATAAGTACCACCTGGTAGCCAATACAGAGACATAGCCCAAAAACAAAAATACCTGGGAAAACTCAGCAGGCCTGACAGCATCGGCGGAGAGGAGCACAGTTAACGTTTCGAGTCTGTATGACTCTTCATCAGAACCAGGTGTTTTTGTTTTTGTTCTAGATTTCCAGCATGTGCAGTATTTTGCTTTTTATCACAGAGACATAGCTGCGGGGTGACATAGATTGGGACCTGAATATTTGAAGGGTATGAGACATTTAGGAAGGACAGGGAGCTAGGAAATGGTGGCAGGGTGGCTCTGTTAATTAATGATGATCTTAGCACATTAGAGGGGGATGACTTAAGTTCAGAAAACCAGGATGTAGAACGGTTTGGGTAGAGATGAAAAATGATAAAGGCAAGAAGTCACTTGTGGGATTGGGGTACAGGCCCCCTAACAGTAACCATACAGTAGGATGGGGTATAAAGGAGGAAATAATGGGAGCTTGTCAGAAAGATACGGCGATAATCATGGGGGATTTTAACCTGTATATAGACTGGGAAAATCAGATGGGCAAAAGTAGCCTAGATGAGGAATTCATAGAATGTTTTCAGCATAGTTTCTTAGAACAGTACATTCTGACCAGAGAGCAGGCTGTACTGGACCTGATGTTGGATTAATGATGACCTCATAGTGAAGGCACCCCTAGGTAGTAGTGATCATAATATGATTGAATTTTACATTAAGATTGAGGGAGAGAAGAGTGGGTCCAATTTCAATAGCATTTCAAACTTAAATATGGTCAATTATGAGGACATGAAAGCACAACTAGGTAAAGCGCGCTGGCTAATTAGGCTAAGGGATAGATTAATAGAGATGCAGTGGCAGACATTTAAGGGGATATTTCAGAATACACAGAATAAATACATTCCAATGAGAAAGAAAAATTCCAAGGGAGGACCCACCATTCGTGGTTAACTAAAAAAATTAAAGATAGTATCAAATTTAAAGAAAAAGCATATAATTGTGCAAAGATTGGACAGAATATAAAAAACAGCAAAGAATGACCAAAAGATTGATAAGGAAGGAAAAATTAGAGTATGAGAGAAAGTTAGCTAGAAATATAAAGACAGATAGTAAGAGTTTCCATAGATATTTAAAAAAGAAAAGAGTTAACAAAGTGAGTGTTTGTCCTATTGAAAGCGAGTCTGGGGAATTAATAATGGAAAATAAGGGGATGGAAGATGGTCCTGGTATTTGCATCTGTCTTCACTATAAAGGATAGAAGTAACATCCCAGAATAGCTGTAAATCAGGGGCCTGAGTTATACCCTTGGCGGGCACACGTGATTGGTGGGCCTGGGACCGGTCAGGAAACAGTCCCCAGCCTGCGATTGGCCCCCCGACCATGATTTCATGTTAGCTGCCCAATGAAGACCCACCCAGCGTGAAATGCCTCTTCCCAATGGTCGGCAAGGGCCAGGCAGGGGTGGTGTCCTGTTGGGCGGTGTATCCAATGGCAACCTGGTGTGCGGTTTAAAAACAGCACAGGCAGCTCCTTGAAGGCTGCCAGGGGAAGAATCATATCTTCTGTGTGCTGAAGACTGAAGCTATGGCCTCAACTGCGGTTGGAGACACCAGGCATGAGGGCAGGTCGGGTGGGCACTTGGCCTCTGGTTTTCAGACGAGTGCCTCACGGTCCTCTGGAGGAGGTGGCTGCCAAGAGGGACACCCAGAGATAGAAGGAGGAGGCCCTGCGAGGTGTTCCTCAGGCGGGGTTGGCCAGTCTGTAATGGCGCTGCGGGTAGAGAGGGGACTAATCGATGCCCCTCTGTCCTTTCAGGAGAAAATGGGCCATAAAAACATTGAGAGGTCACAGGCAGGCAGAGCTCCTGAACCCCCTAATCCTTACAAGGTTTGAGCAGGACATCTCGGAGCTGGAGAGGTGCCACGCACCTTGTTCAGCCGGTCATGGAGATGCTGGTGTGTCAGACGAAGGTAAGAGTGCAGTGCACAGAGGTGAAGGTTTTGGATGGGGCAAACATTCTTCTGTAGTATCTTCATTGATGGGAGCCTCAAAACTGGATTCCCCATTGATCATTGAAAGATGATGGCACCATGATGCAGATCTCCATTGTCTCACCAGGGTGCCTGGCATGCAAGGTGACAGTGTGATGACTTAAACTAATGATATGTCATTGTTTTCCCTTAGATTCACTAACAGGCACTCAATCACAGGACCCCGAAGAGCCACCCCTGGTGCCAGAGGACCACCGGGCTTCAGCTGCACCTGCGTCGCACACTGCTGTCTGGACCAGGCACCAGCACAGATACCAGCGCCTTGGTGGGCATTAGATCTTCAGTTAGAATGTCGGAGCACAGTGGTGAGAGCACTTCACATTTACTTGTGGTGCAGGCAGAGGCAGAGATTGCCCAGGGCACTGGCAGCCGGAGGACTGCTGGAGACTAGTACGATGCTGAGTTGAAGGCAGATGATAGGTCTCTGGAGTTGTTCATTAGGTGGCAGATGCTGGGTGTCCAGCGGGTTGTGCGCGAGGATCTGGCAGAGATCCATGAAGGTATGCGTGCCATGGTCTCTGTTGTGGAGGAGTCCATATGGACCATAAGCACTGCATTGACCCTCATGGCCGAATGCACTGCCTCCTTCATTGAGAGAGTGGCGACTCTCATGGAGAGGCAGCTCCAGGGATAAAATCAGGGGCTCCTGGTGTCAAGAAGCTATAATAATGTCTAAAATGTTATTGGAAATTATTTTAAAATAGAGTTCTAGTGGTGTCTCTGTGTTAATTGGATTAAAGTCAGCTGGTCTAGAGGCTTTGATATATAGAAGAGAAGTAGGTTTGAAATGGTAATTAGGTAAACATAGGGAAGTTACAAGGTGAAGTGTAAAGGGGGCAATTTGCATTTTTAAATAAATCATTTAAAAGAATGGGTGAAATATTACACCTAGCCAGAAGGAGCCAAACAATGTGTTTACTTTTTCCAAAGCTACTAATAAAATTGTTGTTATGAAAGAGTTTTATTGTTAGAAGAGGTAAAGTTAAAAAGACAAAGTGATACAATGAAAATCTGCATTCAAAGAGGAAAATATGTATAAAGGAAGAGAAGGCTTTTGGTAAAAAGGAGAGGGATTCTAAGATCTAAAGCTTCCAGCCTGTAAGCCTCAAGTCACTGTCTGCAAGAACCCAGGGTTGAAAGAAACTCATTTTGAATTTGACTGTCCTGAGTGTGCTTTGCCAGAGGTCTGTTTAAATCTATATGTTTTCCTGTTGCCTTAATGGAAGTGCAACAAGGAGTCAGATGAATTAGGGGATTTTTTTAGAAGTTATTATTGTAATAATTTCTAGACACCATATATATGTGCTTTCAATTTTTTAATTGATGAATGTTTAATTTGGTTTTATAAAAACCTCTTGAGACTTGGCGGTCTTATTACTACTGAATTCAAAGACTGCATTTTGAAAAATACAAATTGCAAAATGGATTATGACAGTTGTTCCAAGTTTCCCTCTGGGATTTGGACAGCTCAGCATTTACCATTGGCTGTGTCATAATAACTGGGGGCTCTTTGCGGGATATATTTGAAATTCCTTGACTGTTTTGGAATTGGTGAATCTTAAGGTTATGAGCACGGGAAGCACTTTGAATTCAGGAGCTGGTGTGAGGTTTTTTTGATGCGGTGAGACTGCAAATATGGCTGTATCCATGGCTAAATCTTTTTTGGAAGTAGAACATATAACGCTGATTGGTTTACAGAAAGCATCCAAGAATAAGTTGACAGAGTTGGTGGTGCAGGGGTGAGGAAATCAGACACAGTTGACGTGATAGCACAGCACTTAAAATTGGAAGGAATACCTGAGAGACAGGATTCTCCAAGGGGTGGTTCATTGGAATGGGCTCAAATTCAGCTGCAAATGAAAACAATTGAATTGGAAGAAAAGGAAAGAGACAGGGCATTCCAAAGGGAACAGACAGAAAGGCCAGGAGAGAGAAAGGAAACAAGAAAGGGGATTAGAAATTGTGAAGATGGAAAAGGAGGAAAGAGAAAAAGAGAGAGAGGGAATTCCAACTGAAAATACTAGAAATTAAGAAAGAGACACCAGGAGGTGAGGAAGGACTTATCTCCAGATCAGAAACCAATGGGGAAATGTTTAAATTTGTACAAGCTCTTCCAATGTTTGAGGAAAAAGATGTTGAAGTATTCTTTATTTCATCTGAGAAGGTGGCTAAACAGATGAAATGGCCACAGGAGAACTGGACATTGCTGTTGCAATCCATGTTGGTGGGGAGCCTTTGCTGTCTGAAGAGGTATCAGTGAATTATGATGTGGTTAAAAAAAAGGGTATTTTGGGTGCCTATGAGTTGGTTCCTGAAGCATACAGGCATAAATTTAGGAATATGAGAAAACAGCCTGGGCAAACTTATATTGAGTTTGAGAGAGTAAAACAAAGTAATTTTGACAGGTGGGTACAGGCATTAAAAATAGAGACAACACATGCAGCTCTTAGAGAAGTAATTCTTTTGGAAGAATTCAAAGAGTCGATTCCTTCAGTCGTGAGAACTCATGTGGATGAACAGAGGGTTCAATCTGTAAGGCAAGTAGCAGAGATAGCTGATGATTATGAGCTAGTTTGCAGAGCTAAACCTTTCTTTCGCCACCCGTTGAAATCAGAAAAGGATAGACAACGAGAAGGTGAAAGGAAGGTGGGTAGTCAGGGGAGAGAAGGAGTAATTGGAAATTCCCAAGAAGTTATTTCTCAGAATAAAAAGAAAGGTGGTGAGAGTAGAAATGACATTCGAAAGTTGAATGTCATTGTGTGTCACTAAGTCAGTGTGCTGGAAATTTTAGGGAAAATCTGTTGGAATCATTGGGGTGCAGAAAAGTGCTGGAAGTAAAAGTACTGTGGGTTCTGAGGTCCAGGCACAGGAAAAACCAATAGTTTGCATACAGATACAACAAGGAGAATCAGTGATAGGCAAAGAAGTGGAAATGTGTTCATAATTTACCCAAGAGAATTCTGAGGAGCAGGTTGCAGAAATGTTTAAAGATTTTGTGTGTGAAGGGAAAGTCTTTCCATGTGTACAGGGTGGAGCAGGTAAAGATGCTAAAATTTTAAGAGACACAGGGGTGAGTCAATGCTTCATGTTGTGGGATAGTGATATTTGTTGTGCAGAGGGAGTATTGCAGGAGCAGGTGATAATAAGTGGGGTTCATGGAGATGCTAAACCTACCCCCTTGTGGAAGATAAATTTAAAGAGTAAATGGAAGACAGGTGAGGTGACAGTTGGAACGGTGGAAAAATTGCCCATTGCAGGGGTTCAATTTATTTTGGGTAATGATGTACCTGGGTCACAGATTTTGGCGATGCCTATGGTAGTTGAGAAGCCTGTAGAAGTGTTTTCAACAGAGGTGTTGCAAAAGGAGCATCCTGGATTGTTTCCAGATTGCGTGATAATGAGGTCACAGACACATAGGTTGAAATAAGAAAAACAAGAACAGGCAGTTCAAAGGCAGGAAGAAGGTATTGAAATATAATTAGCAGATATTGTGTTTGATAACATGGTTCATGAAGACACGGCAGAGGAAAAGGCAGGTGTTTAGCTCGAGGCAGTTAATTGAGTTACAGCAGAAGGATTTGCAATTAAAACAGTTATATCAGGCAGCTTACTGAAACAGAGGCAAAATGTATTCCAGAATGTTATTAATTTAAGGGTAACATTTTAATGAGAAAGTAGAGGCCAGATCATGTCTCAGCAAATGAAAACTGGAGGGAGGTACATTGGATTGTTATTCCATTTTTATTGGCCAGGATTGCATAGGGTGGTAGTCAATTTCTGTAGAACATGTCACACATGTGAGGTGATAGGGAAACCACAAGCAGTGATGAAGTCGCCATTCTTAATCCCAATACTAGCATCTGAAGAACCTTTTACTAGGGTCATGATTGATTGTGTAGGACCCCTCCCTAAGACTAAAAGTGGAAATCAGTACTTATTGACAATAATGGATGCGTCTACCAGGTTTTCTGAAGCGATACCTTTAAGAAACATTACAACTAAGAAGATTGTGGAAGAGTTAACAAATTTTTTTCCAAGATATGGTTTGCCTAAGGAAATACAATCAGATCAGGGGTCAAATTTCACGTCACAGCTGTTTAAGGAAGTAATGAACAGTTTGGGGATAAAACAGTTTAAGTCAACAGCTTATCATTCAGAGGCACAAGGGGCTTTGGAAAGATGGCGTCAAACTTTAAAAACTATGATGAGAGCATACTGTCAGGATTATGCACAGGATTGGGCTAGGGGAATTCCATTCTTTTTATTTCCTATGAGAGACATGGCATCTGATGAGGCAGCGATGACTGGGGAGATGCCAGCTGTGGCACTGGCCACTCCCTCCCAGGCGGGGCCAGCACAGGCTCCACTGGCCAGAGGACGACCACCAAGGTCATCAAGGCCAACAAGACAGCAGAGTCAGCAGCTGCCTCCAATGTGGGTGCCAGCGAGGGGAGGTGGGGGTGCTGGTGGAGGCACCAAGACGTAGCATTCGCAAACATAAGTTTAAGGTACCATGAGCACAAGAGGGACTGGTCACGGGTGATCTTCTGTTCAGTAATGTTTTGTTTATATGTTTACTGGTCTTGGAATGAACGCCAAAGATGGCAACGTTAATTTGTTTTGACTGTGATAATTACATCAATTCTGTTTTTGTCAGAATGGCCTGAGTATGCGTCACCTTTTTAATTTTTTGGTGCAGGGTACGCCAATAAGTAATGCTGGATGTGAGTGGCTCTAAACTTTACTGCACAGGCACTGAGAGGACTTTAGGTTCAAAGGGTCATTGCAGACATCCGGGATGGAGGTGAGAGCCCTGGCATGAGGTGGAAGCAGATCTTTGGCAGCCTAGCTGAAGGAGCGTTGGATCAAGGCATCCCTGGTGTCCCTGCCTCCCTGAAGGATACAGATGTCTGCCTCCACGCCCTCAGCGTTCTCCTCACCGTGTTCCTCTTCTGACTCACCACTGGATTCATCCTCTGTGGCCTGTGGAACTGCGTCAAGATCCTCTTCCTCCAGTGGGTCCCCCTTTGCCAGAGCCAGATTATGGAGAGCGCAGCATGCAACCACTAACAGTGACAGCCGCTCTGGGGGTTATTGTGGTGCTCCCCCAATAGTCTAGGCATCGGAAACGCACCTTCAGAAGACCTATGGTCCTCTCTATCACCACCCTTGTGGAGGCATGACTCCTATAGTAACGCTGCTCTGCCACTGTTCCTGGGTGGCGGAGAGACATCATAAGCCACCTTTTCAATGGATCACCCTTGTCACCGAGCGGCCATCCATCCAGTCGGGCTGGAACACTGAATAACTTTGGCGCCTGGGAGGGTCTCAGGATGTAAGGGTCGTGGGAGCTGCCAGTGCACCTTGCACAGACTTGCAGAATCTGCTTCCTGTGGTCACACACTATCTGGGCGTTCATCGAGTGGAATCCCTTCCTGTTGACTAAGACATCCGGCTGACCCGCTGGCACCTTGATGGCCACATGTGTGCAGTCGATTGCACCCCGGACACAGGGGAACCCAGCAATCGCTGCAAAGCCTCTGGCTCCCTCTGCCTGGCTGGCCTCGTCCGTATGGAAATGAATAAATGTCATTACCCAGCTGCACAGAGCTTCTGTCACCAGCTTAACGCAACTGTGGACAGCTGATTGGGACACTCCACACAGATACCCCACTGACCCCCGGAAAGAGCCAGAGGCATAGAAGTTAAGGGCCACTGTGACCTTCAGAGCCACTGGCATGGGGTGTCCACCCACACAGTTGGAGGTGATCTCAGGCCCAATCATCTCTCAAATGGAGGTCACGGTCTCTCTGGAGAGGCGGAGCCTCCTTTGGCATTGCACCTCAGACATATTGAGGTAGCTGCATTGCCGCCTTTAAACCCTGGCAGCAGGATAGTGGCGTCTTCTGTGGCCCCTTCCACCTTGGACTACCTGCTGGCCCTGCGCCCCTTGTGCCTGCACTTCTCCCCCCACAGGTCGCTCTCCTGGATGCTGCATCGGGACACAGCTGGCCTCCTGCCCCTCTCTTGCCCCTCAGAGGAGTTGCCTGCAGCGGAGACCACAATCCCCATTACCAGGGTTACAGAAAACTGTCTGATACCTGGAAGGGTCCACATGGTCAACATCATCCAGGGTCCTTGGAGACACCAATGAGTCCTGAAAGGAAGCCTAGAAATGCTAAGAATGAAGCTCAGAACAGAGATGAAGCTGTCAAGTTCAAATAAGCAACCAGCAGCAATCTATCTCCTAAACTCCTCACTCCTCACACTGCCAGTGCTGCTGACCCTTTTTATCCTGCCCTTGAATGAGGTTTTGCAAAATGGGCTGCCCACCTGCCCATTTTTCCTGTGCAACGAATGCAAAATCGCACGGGTAATGTCAAATTGGGATCAATTGTGTTTTTAATGGTCTTTTAATTGATGGCGAGCACAGCTCCAGCACTCCTGCACGCCCGCCGACCTGAAGGGTGCATGTGTGTGGGATGACGTCGGGAGCAGGCTCGAGGGGCCGAGTGGCCTACTCCTGCTCCTAATTCAAATGTTCAATGAGTGGGGAACCTGTAAAGCAAAACCCCATCAGGGTTGCTTGTGGGCTTTTTGGGGTGGGGGGGAGGGGCGGGGTGGTGTCCCATGTTCTCAGACACTCCTGATCAAGGGACCTGACATTGGGAAGGGAGGGGGTCGCTAAAAGCCAGCCCCCTGCCCTTGCTGCTGACAGCCCAGCACCTCCCCGCGACCCCCCCATCCCATCCTCAATCACCTGTGTCCTGGGTTTCTCGCTGATCCTGGGCCTCTGGTGGGTGCACATCCAGCAGCTCCCACCGCTCCCTTTGGCAAAGCCTGCAACGGACAGCTGCTCACAGCTGATTGGCCGGTAGCTCTCAGGGCCAGGGCTCCCCCTCTACACCACCCCCCCCCCCCACCCCCGCACCAATGTCCTTAATCTCAGAGAAGGCCCACCCCCATAGAAATATGCTATGTTCTAAAGAAGGGAAAGGAATAGTCCCTGAGGAAAGAGAACCATCAGCTCTGCACCCTAAAGGAAAAAGGGGCAGTTAAGAAATGGACCACTTTGAAGGATGTCGAGTATTCAATGGGGAGAGAGGAGTTAAATCCAACACTTCATATTAAGCCAAGAAATGTAGGAACATAGGACGTAGGAGCAGGAGTAGGCCATTCAGCCCTTCGAGCCTGCTAGTCCATTCAATAAGATCGTGGCTGATCTGGTTGTGTCTCAATTTCACTTTGCCGTATTCCATCCATAATCCTTGGCTCCCTTGTCTCTCCAAAAGCTATCTAACTCTGCCTTGAATAAATTCAATGACCCATCTTCCACTGCTTTCTGGGGAAACTAACCCCACAGACTAACTACCCCTTGAGAGAAAAGAAAAATTCTCCTCATCTCCGTCTTAAACAGTAGACCTCTTATTCTTAAACTGTGTCCCCTGGTTCTAGTCTCTCCCACAAGTGGAAACATCCCTCCCGGTATCTAACCTATCAAATCCCCTCAGGATCTTATATGTCTCTATAAGATCACCTCTCATTCTTCTAAACTCCAATGGATATAGGCCCAAATGTAGGACATAAAATGAATGAAATGTGAGTGAAAAGGAGATGCCGGGAAGAGTGTCCTTACCCAAGTTTGGCTCCATCTGCCAGGCTGGTTCATCAAGAGAAAATGAAATTTGAGATGTTCTCAGTGTGGCTGGATGTTGCAAATGGAGAGTAGGGTACCTGTGATCTTCAATGGCTCAAATGACCTTTTCCTATTTTTGATTTTTCTTATGAATATCTCACTAAATTACCGTGTCACTTTCAGGAAAGATGTTTATTTTAACTTCAGCCATGATGTATGAAAATTGCATTGTGCCATTTGTCCCCTTGAGGCTACCACACACACATATACCAGCAGAGGGAGTTGAGTAGGAAGAGAATGGTAGATAAAGGATCCATGTTTGACAGCTCGCGATGTTCTAATTCTCAATGTCTCTGTCTGAATATTATAACTGTTTCTGTCCCAAGAACTTCGCAATGCCTAGCTACCATCTTGCTGAACAAGTTCAAATGTATGTCGGTGGCATTTTTCAGCAGGTTCACAGAGCTTTTACCCAGTTCATGAACTGAGCAACACAATACACTTGTCTGGAACTGGATGTGAATGACCAGATCATATTGCTTATACAATATGGGCCCTACTAATATGGTTCTTCCTCATATTTCTTTCACAACAACAACTTGCATTTATACAGCCCCTTTAACATTGGAAAATACACCGAGGCGCTTCACAAGAACGTAATCAGGCAACAATTGATGCCACAACAAAGAGGGAGACGTTAGGAAGGCTGATTAAAGGAAGTTTGATTAAAGAGGTCGGCTTTAAGGAGGACAGAGTGGTGGAGAGGCAGAAAGGTTTAGGGAGTGGTTTTAAGTCTAGAAACGGCTGAGGACTAAACAGTGATTTTGTCACTGAGCTCCCAGCAGGGAAGCTTGCCTCTGCAGTGAAATCCGGATACATGAACATTCTGGTTACTTTGGGAAAATCCTGGGCAGCAGCATGGACTCCCCAATAGTGCTGGCAAGATTCACCATCGGGTGTGTAGGCTCAGATGGTTACCTCAGTGCTTTCATGTAACATTGCTCTGTCTGCTATTGTAACAGAGATGTTCACTTGTGTGTAATCATAAGATCATAAGAAATAGGAGTGGGAGGAGGCCAATTGGCCCATCGAGCCTGCTCCACCATTCAATAAGATCATGGCTGATCTGAATGTGACCTTAACTCCACTTCCTGCCTGCCCCCCCACAATCTTTGACTCCCTTGTCAATCAAAAATCTGTCAAACTCAGCCTTGAATGTATTCAGTGACCCAACTTCCACTGCTTTCTGAGGTAGAAAATTCCAAAGATTAATGACTAAGGAAAGAAATTCCTCCTCCTCATCTCAGTCTTAAAATTGGGGTCCACTTGTTTTTAAACTGTGCCCCCTAGTTCTAGATTCATCCACGAGGAGAAAGATCCTCTCAGCGTCTACCTCTCAGAATCTTATATATTTCAATAAGATTACGTCTCATTCTGCAAAACTCCAAAGATTAAAGGTCAAGCCTGCTCCACCTTTCATAAGACTACCCCTTCACCCCAAGACTGAACCTTCTCTGAGCTGTTTCCAATGCAAGCGTATCCCTTCTTAAGTAAGGGCACCAAAACACAGTACTCCAGGGGCAGATTTATCCGGTTGGTGAGCGGGGTTGGGGCCTGCTCGCCGAAGTGTAAAATGAGGCGGGGATACATCGGGCGTGCGTCCCGACATCACCCCGCGTCATTTAGATTTTCAGCTCGGCCTACTAAGGCCATTAAAAAGTGAATTAACCTGATGGATGGACCTGCCCGTCCAACCTTAAGGCTGGCGGGCAGGCCAGGAGCCCAGGCCGGGCCTTGGAAAAAGCATCAAACCTCATCCACAGGCAGGATGAGGTTTCATGAGGGTTTTAAAATTTTTATTAAATGTTTAAATAAAATCCGCCCCCTGCCCGCACTGTGAGCTCATAGCACTTCCTGGTGGACATCATGCTGGGCGGGCCTTAATTGGCCCACCCACGTAAAATGGAGGCGCGCCCCCCGACTCGGGGCACCAATCAGAAGCCCACCCACCGCACTTAAGAATGTTAATTCTTTAAATTTACACCATACCTTTTGGAAATCGAAATACACATCTACAGGTTCCCCTTTATCCCCCCGCTTGTTACATCCTCAAAGAACTCTAATAAGCATGCTAAGTGTTTGTGCACTTATATCACGACCATTTCAAAACTTCAAAGAAGGATGTTTAAAGGAGCTTTAAAGGAAATTGTTGCCCCTGGGGTCTCACCAATGCCCTGTACAATAGCAACAAGATTTCCCTACTTTTATACTCTACCCCCTGTGCAATAAAGGCCAACATTCCATTTGCTTTCCCAATTATTTACTGTAGCTGCATGCTAGCTTTTTTGTGATTCATGTATAAGGACACCCAGATCCCTCTGTCCTGTGGTATTCTGCAGTCTCTCTCCATTTTAATTCTGATTTTCTATACCTTCCTGCCAAAGTGGATGAGTTTGCATTTTCCCACATCATACTCTGTCTGCCAAATTTTTACCCACTCACTTAACCTACCTATATCCCTATGAGATCCCTATGTGTCCCCCTCACAACTTGCTTCCCAACCTATCTTTATATCATCAGCAAATTTGACTACAATAAAGCCGGCCCCTTAATCCAAGTCATTTCCCGACCTGAAAATGACCCAGTTATCCCGAATCTCTGTTTTTTCTATCTATACTAATCCTCTATCCATGCCAATATATCACCCCTAACACCATGAGCTCTTGTCTTGTGCAGTGACCTTTTATGTGACACCGTATCGAATGCCTTTTGGAAATCGAAATACACATCTACAGGTTCCCCTTTATCCCCCCCGCTTGTTACATCCTCAAAGAACTCTAATAAGCATGCTAAGTGTTTGTGCACTTATATCACGACCATTTCAAAACTTTAAAGCATTCTAGATTGCTTTATTTGTTTGTCTTTCCAATTTATTTGCTTCTCCATGTCTTTCATTGCCAAATATTCCATATCTGCGTAACGTCCATCCCAAAGGAACAGGATAATCCAGGAACACCTTTTAAAATGGTAGATATCACTGTGTTATATTGTGTTAAGACATCTTTGAGAGGCTGCAGAGGAGGTTTACCAGAATGGATCCAGTGGTGAGGGGTTTTGGCTATAAAGTTAGATTGGAGAAGTGGAGGTTGTTCTCCTTGGAGCAGAGAAGATGGGGGGCGGGTGGTGATCTGATAGCGCGTTAAGCCACTGCTGCTGGTATTCAATCAGGAGGGGCAGGGGGCTCGCTCGCCATGTGGGGGGGCGGGGGGGGGGGCACGAGATGCAGATCTATGCGGGTTGCTTGCGGCCTCCTGGGGGTGTGTGGCCTCCTGGGGGTGGGAGGCCCCCTCTTCAAATGTACTCCATTCCTGATCGAGGGGTGGGACACCTGGAAGGGGCATATAAGTCGTCTGTTCTTGGAATGGGGTACTTATCTAGTTTTGCTGCCTTATTTGCAGTCAATTTATAGTCTCCACAGATGCGTATGGTGTGGTCAGACATAGCCACTGGAAGTATGGGTGCGCCGCACTCTGAGAATTGGACAGGTTGGATGAAGCTCAGCTTTTCTAACTGGCACAGCTCTGCATCCACCTTTTCCTTCAATGTATAAACACAGGGCTGGCCTTAACAAAACCTGGTGTTGGCTGAGGATCAACATGTATTTTGGCATGCATACCTTTTAACTTCCCTTATTCATCCTGAGAACCCATATTGTATTTCCTTAGAGGTTCTGGGATTCCATCTGATTTTAGGTAAATATCTCAGGCCAGTCGAGTTTGATCTTCTGTAGCCAACCCTGACCTAAAAGACTGGGTCCCTCTCCTTTCACAGTTGAGCTGTCTGTTGCTTGTAAGAGAGCGGGACAGTGGCAATGCTCTTTACTTGAATAGATTCTCTGGTGTCAGTTCTTAATTTAGCGGTTGTCCGCTCCAAGTTTATTGGCTGTCTTCCTTCATTAAGGTACCTGAAAGTTTGCTCTCCTACCACCATAGTTGAGGCATCAGTGTCCACTTCCATTGTCAGTGGCTTCTCATTCACTCGTACTGTCACTGAAATAGGTTCAGTCTTCACTGCAGTCACATTGTATAAGGAGTAAATGTCAGGAGCAGCAGCTTCAGCCTTTGCTGTATCCGTCACTTCTATCATGTTTATTTGCTGTTTTGCAGGCTGCTTCAACTTTGTCCAGCATTGACTAACCACGTGACCCTTCTTATGACAATAATGACATTCTGCCTCTCTGAATTTACAGGTATCTGCTCCGTGGTCACCTCCACATCTACAGCAATTTTGTCTTGAAACCGATGATGAAGTGTTTCTGACAGGCTTCTTAATGTTTCTCACAGTGGCCATTGAATCACACTTTAATTCTGCAGGTCTGGTTTTCGCACCACGTTCAGAGGTGGATTCCTGCCCAATATGAAGTACGGAGCCATTATCCATGTGTTGCAAAGCCTGCGAGTCTCTCACAGCACTTTCCATGGTGAGGGAGATTTCTAGAGCATGGTTAAAATTGATATTAACCTCAGCAAGCAATCGGCACTGAATGGCGTCATCCTTGACTCCACATACCAGTCGATCCAGCAACATATTGTTTAAAATGTCTCCGAAGTCGCAGTATTCTGTTAACTGCTTGAGGTTCGCCACATAGGTTGTGATGGACTCTCCCGGAGCCTGAACTTTTGAATTAAATTTAAAGTGTTGCATTATCACAGACGGCTTCGGCTGGAAGTGTGTTTTCACTAGGTCCACTAACTCACTGTATGACTTGGAATCATGCTCGGGGCTGTCAGGTTGTGAATCAGGTTGTATGTTTTATTGCCAGGATATTTTAAGAGGATCGCTTTTCACTTTTCTGCAGCAGTGATTTCATTTTGCTGCAAAGTAAAATCTGAGATGCTCAACATACCGGCTCCAATCTTCAAAATTAGCATCATATTGGGTCAATTCTTCCAAACCGCGGCATGGCTGGTGAATAGTTTTTTAAAAAATGTGATTTACTCAGAGTAACAGGGCGGGGTGCAGAGCTGAAGTTGATTTTTCCCTCGTCGCCAAATGTGATGACTCGATGGAGCAGACTGGTTTCATCAAGAAACAGTTAAAACTTTATTACAGAGACATTTTCAGCGCTTGCACACTCGGCCAGATCTCTCATTGGATAAGGTCCGCCCCTCGGATTGCCCGCGCTAAGAGCTCACTGGTCGGAGCCCCCGTAGTACATCACATGACCCGTGATTGGCAGGAGGGAGTGGCTATATATCCAGTGACCACAACTGGTAACTTGGTGCGGTTCAGTGTTTTTACCAATTCCAAGGCAGCGTTCGTTCTATTCGAGCCAGATTCACTGCCTAATTTTACGCTTGTGCATTTGACAATTGTAAAATTCAGCTCAGCAGCAAACACACTTTATCAGCTGTTTATAAACTATTTATGAAGTGTGGCTGACCTGTGCATGTGTCACATTCACACATTTCCTGATTTGGCTTTCACACGCTCTCACACTGTAACTCAGGCAGTATGTATGCACACGCAATCATTTTCAGTTAAATGTTTTGAAATGTGTTTTGTGTGGTGGGAAGTTTCCTGAATCCTGCCAAAACGCTCTACATTGTTTTTGATGAAAAAATTCACAGGCCTGCAGTAATGCTGAAAGCGAATATTTAAGGGTTATGTTTGCAGTGTGTCAAGGAGAGTCCTGCGGGAATGTCAAGTTATACTGGTTGCATTTGCCTGGCTACAGTTGCCGGTCAATTTGCTGCTGCAGATTCCTTGAAAAGGGAGTTCTTACTTTTTCATCCTTGGTAGCTTTTTTTTAGTCCAGAATCCACCAGAGTTTTGATAGAGGAGATGATGAGGGCCTGTTTTGATTGGCAGGTGAGTCAATGAACCAGAGGAGACAGGTTTAAAGTCATTTCCCAAAGAACCAGGAACATGGTGAGGAGGAAGTATTTTAAACTGCCATTTGTTACGACTTGGAATGCACTGGGAAAGGGCTGGGGGTGGGGGTGGGGGATGTTGGGGGCAGGTTCAACTGGACAAAAATTTTAAAAAGGAGAGATTTGCAGGGGAGAGCAGGGGAGTGGGATTAATCAAATAGCTTTTCAAAGTGCAAACACAGAAACAATGCACCAAATGGCTCCCCCTCTGTAAAGATTGATTCCATGAACTGTCATCTGCATACTGTTTCTGGGGTTGGATACTAAGCCATCACATGCGTGGTTCCCTGCACACTCCATTCCTCTCTCTGGTGCTGCTTCCTCTCATGAGGGCCAAGCAGGGGAGAACAATGGAATTCATACCGGGGCAAAGAAGCCAATAGAGAAGATTGCCAAGCTTTGGGTTTCTTAAAGACAGTGCAGAGAAAGGTGACTCTGGCTGGGAAATATACACCATGAATAACATTTTTAAAGTATTTTTTAAACTAACCTTGTCAATAATTTAGAATGGTAATATATGCAATAAATATTCCTTATGTTTTGATACAATGGCTGGGATTTTACAGCCCTGCCGTGGTGTGTCTCCCTCTGGTGGATGCGCGAGCCATTTAAATCTCCATCCAGTTTGGCAGGACCGTAATATCCCGCCGGGCGGGAGGGCCATAAAATTCTGGCCAATGTGTTTCCACTTGTGAGGGTGTCCAAAACTAGAGATCATCGACTTAAGACAATTCACAATTGAATCCACCAGGGAATTCGGGAGAAACGTCTCGACCTTGTGAACTCACGGATTACTGTTTGTCAAAGAGGGGAGCTAACAAAATTACTAACTGCACACACGGTACCTGTGATGCGCTAATTCTGCCCGCGTGAAATAAGCATTGGAACTCAGGCAGGTTTGCATGTGTGGAATAAAGAGGCAACTGCAATAGGGAGTTTTACACAAAGTGTGGGAAGAGGGGGGAATTTGATACCGCAAGGAGTAGTTGAAGTGAATAGCGTTGATCATTTAAGGGGCGCCAGACAAGTGCGTAAAGGAGAAAGGGTTAGAAGGTTATACTGTGTCATGACCAGGTGAGGATGGGTGCAAGGGCTCCTCCCCTTTTTTATCCCCACTCCTCGACAGATTGTAACAGGATTTTTTTTTAAATTTATATCGATGGATGTGCCAATTCAGTGCATGTACTTAACCGTTTACATGCTCATTGCAAAGAACTCAGTCCGAAGGCTTGAGTTTAAAGGCAAAAGGGTTTTAGTTTTTATTGTGCTAAAAGCCCACCCAGGTAAAGATATAAAAATATTCATGATGGTAAGCACATGTCCTGACTGTCGCAACATTATAAGTTATGCAGTAGAGGAGGTTAAATTTTTGGCCAAGTTAAGATTCAACAATAAAAGCAAATAAATGGAGTGCAATGATTATGGATCCTTTGCTGTACTTTGTGGCTGAGGCAGTTCTTTAAATTTGGTAGTTTTTTTACCCCCTAGAAATGCTGCTTTGGAATTTGAAGTCTTCTTCAGAATTTCTCTGCATGTTGTCCTCAGGATGATATAAGCAGGCAGAGCTCACTTTAGCTGAAAGAAAGGGGGAAGCACACAGCTGTACTGCTGTCTTCAGGGGCAGGAATTTTACCTCCTCGGGAGGGTGAGGCGGGCAGGCCTGGGAGCGGCCATGAAACTGACCACCGCCCGCGATCGGGCCCCGACTGTGACGTCACACTGGCTGGCTCATTAACGGCCGGCCAGCATGAATCGCGCGCTGCAACGCTCAGCACTGCCCGGGGTGGGGGGCAAGGGGAGGGCGAGGGTGGAAGTTTGTACATGTGTGGGCTAGTGCGCGCTGACATCTCCCTGAAGGCACAGAGCTGCCTCAGCGAGCTGACGGTTTACAACAGTGTAAGTAAAGATTTAAAAAATTAGGTGAACATGCCCCCTGATGTGATCTGTCACATGAGCAAGGACACGTTATAAACAGGATTTAAGCATTTTTATTTTATTTTTCATTCCTGTTGGAAACCTCATCCCGCCCGTGGATGAGGTTTCATGAAAAACCTGAAGGCCGCTTGGCCTTTTCACCCGTCCACCCACCGAACAGCTGGACGGGCAGCACCAAATCCAATTTAATTCATTGATTAAGGGCCTTAATAGGCCTCTTAATTGTCAGCAGGCAGGCTGCCACCTCTCGCGTGCGCCCACCGAGTGAAATATCGCAAGAGTGCACGATGTCGTTGGGACGCTCGCCTGACACTATCGCGCACTATTTTACACTCATTCAGGTTGGGCATGCGCCCCCCAATGAGAGAAAAAATCTGCCCCAGATGTTTCTTTTCTAGACTGTGCCAAAAGCAACCAGAGCATTGGAACAAAAGACATTTCAAAATTCCAATCACTTGACCTCTCTCTCCATCATGATTTCAGTGTTCCACAGAAGGCAATTGATTAGCTCATGTTGGAAAGACCTTGGATATTGTGTTATGGTCCAGGTGATTAATTTTTTAATGTCCAAGCCATCATTTCTTCCCTGTGATAAGCTAGGAAAAACATATTGACGCCCCCAATGTAGCCATTGTCTCTGTAGACTTTCTGTCTCTGCCTGATGGAATGGAATGGGGCTTTTATGGTAATGAAAATGGTGACATCTATTTTAAGTTTCAGTCTATATTTGAAGTAATCCTTGACATCAGCAGTTGTGAAATTCCACAGGAGGTTTGCCTGGGCATGACCTAATTGTAGTCCACATTGGAAACTCCCAGGCTTGACCAACTTGCAGTTGCAGGTGTGTCAGATGACCTGTGGCAGCCATCTTAAGTCAATGTCTTTGTTTTAATAGTTGAAACTGTCTTTTAAAAATGTTCAATATGTGAGTCCTTCAGATGAAATTGAAATGTACTATTTAACATTAATATACCTCTGAAAGAGCTGATAGGTCTGAAGGGGGGTAGGAGAAGGCTCATGTGGCGCATAAACCCTAGCATAGATCTCTTGGGCTGAATAGCTGCACACATGATATAACTCAATGTAATTTTTCAGTAGCAGGATATCAAAGGCCCTGTGATTTAATTCTACATAAGCCACCTAGGCATAAGTTATGGAATAACAAATAAAAACAGAAAGTGCTGGAAAAACTCGGCAGGCCTGGCAGCATCTGTCGAGCGAGAAACAGAGTTAACACCTCTGGTCGAAGGTGACTGTTCGGAACCATTAGTGAATAACATCTGGATAGCAGTTAGTGGGCTGTTCCTCCATTTCAACATCTGATATGAGTATTTTAAAAATTATACTTCAACCACTGTGCGTGAAGATCTGTGTCTGAGTTCAGTGAAATCTCAGTGTTTTTACCACAATTAAAGGTGTATTTTCCTCCAGTCATGAGTTTTACTGAGGAAGTAGAGGTGAGTGTAAATTGATGTACTTGCTGCTTTCTGTTCATGTCTCCTTGACAGACCCATGATCTGAGTGAATTCTCAGAATATCATGAGCTTTGTGAGTTTTTGGCGTGGTTCCCAGTTTTGTCCAGGGGATGAGAAAAGGCTGAGAAGTTCAGGTTGGGAGAGAGGCAGCTCTTCCCCATGGTCCATGCCAGTCTCATTCTTGCCTCCAGCTTGTTGTGTTCATCAAGAGGGTCAGGTGACCTCAAGGCCATCTCCCGGAGTCTGGACTGGCAGTAGTGCCACAAGAGCACGAGAGGCCTAATGACCTCATGCGGGTGCTCAATGTCGGTGTATGCATCTCAATTCACACGACATCTCCTATCCACCACATCACCAACCTCTCAGACAGATCAATACACCGAGCGGCATTCCTCAGCACTTGAGACTCTTGCCTAACTTCCAGATCTCCACCTCTATCCTGCACACTCATCAATGCAGACAGTCTCAAATCCACCTCTCAAAGCCTCCACCTACCTCCAGCTATTCAACTATGGCATGCACATCAGCTAAACACAGTGCGACACAATCGCTGACATTCTGCACTCTCTCTCTAGCAGGACAAGGCGGCACACAATCAAAAGCATCAGGGCAGGACCCGCTTGGGACAATGACGCTTGCATCTGCTGAGCCCGACAGAGGAGATGGTTCACCACATTATGGGGCTACCTGCATTGGGGCCCAGAACATCCAAAGTCAAGCATGAGCCCCTTCCTGCTTTATGCCCCTTTGGGGCATGCAACACTCCCTCATCCCGCTATCTGGAATCATGGGAAAACTGTTGATGGTGTGCCAATGGACCTCTTGCTTTATAACCCAATCCTCTTCCCTCACCCCAACTTTCCCCTTTCAGACACCCAAGAACTGCCACCTGACTAGCCGCAGGAGCCCAAGGGAAAACAGGGAGATCAACAGCACAGCTTTGGTGAAGAGGTGATCTGAACCTCCTCAAGGGCAATTAGCAATGGGCAATAAACGCTGGCCTAGCCAGCAACACCCACATCCCGTAAATGAATTTTTAAAAATGACACCTGCAGCCACCTGCTCAGACACCGGCACTGCATATACCTTGGAGATTAGTATACAGAACCACAGAACCACAGAATCTTTACAGTGCAGAAGGAGGCCATTCAGTGCATTGAGTTTGCGCTGGTTCTCTGAAGGTGCATTCCACCTAGTCCCATTCCCCTGCCTTATCCCCATAACCTTGCACATAATTTATTTTTGGATAGCAATCCAATTCCATTCAGGATACCTCGATCAAACCTGCCTCCACCACCCTTACAGGAAGTTTGTTCCAGACTCCAACCACCCTCTGGGTGAAAAAATCTTCCCTCACATCACATTTGCTCCTTTTGCCAGTTATATTGAATCTTTGCCTCTAGTTCTTGATGCTCTCTTGAGTGGGAACAGTTTCTCACTATTTACCCTGTCTATACCCCTCAGGATCTTAAATGCCTCTATCAAGTCTCCTCTCAGCCTTCTTTTCTCCAAGGAAAACAGTCCCAACCTCTCCAATCTATTCTCATAGCTACAGTTCTTTATCTTTATCTAATCATTCTTGTGAAACTCCTCTGTGAAACTCTCTTCAATGTCTTCACATCCTTCCTCAATTATGGCGCCCAGAACTGGACCCAGTACTTCAAATGAGGCTTAACTAGTGCCTTTTACAAGTTCAACACGATCTCCTTACTCTTGTACTCAATGTCCCTACTAATAAAGCCTAAGACACTATATGCTTTATTAACTGCTCTCTCAACAGCCTGCCCTGCCATCTTCAATGATCTATGTACATATACACTGAGGTCCTGCTGTTCCTACACGTCCTTTAGCATCTCTCCCTTTGTTTTATACTGTCTCACCATATTCTTCCTGCCAAAATGGATCACCTCACACTTCTTTGCATTGAACTTCATCTGCCACTTGTCTGCCCAATCCACCAACATGTCTATGTCCTTTTGAAGTTCAAGACTATCCTCATCACAGTTGACAACATTTCCAATCTTTGTATCATCTGCAAATTTTGAAATCATGCCCTGAACACCACAGTCTAGGTCATTAATATATCAGGAACAGCAAGGGTTGGAACACTGACCCCTGGGGAACTCCACTACAAACCTTCCTCCAATCTGAAAAAAAGACTTTTATCACTACTCTCTGTTTCCTGTCAGTCAGCCAATTTCTTATACCTTTTATTCCATGATCTAGAATTTTGCTCACAAGTCTGTTGTGTGGCACTGTATCAAATGCCTTTTGAAAATCCATATACACCACATTAACAGCGTTTCCCTTATCAACCTCCTCTGATATCTCCTCAAGAAACTCCAGCAAGTTAGTTAAACATGATTTTCCCTTAATGAATCCAAGCTGGTTTTCCTTAATTATCCTGCACTTGTTTAAGGGTCTATTGATTTTATCCTGAGCTACAGTTTCCAGAGGTTTCTCTGCCACTGAGGTCAAACTGACAGCTTTATCTTTGCACCCCTTTTTGAACAAGGGTGTAACATTCGCAATTCTTCAGTCCTTTGGCACCTCCCCTGTGTATACAACGGGGGTCAGCAGTGTTGAGACATCTGGGCATGACTGGACTGCAGCCAGTCCAGGGGCTAAAGGATATTTGATATACCAGCTCTCTGGAGGGTGAGGTTGCAGATGGGTTCTGCTGCAAGGAGGACCTCAATAGAGCGGAATACAGGAGTGGCATCCTGCCACTGCCGAAGAGTATGGAGATGTCTGACTCCAAGTTGGCCAAGGACATGGCGCAGCATTTGCCCACTCTGCAGCCTTTGCTCCATTTCCCTGAGGCGTTGCAGATGCAGAGGCAGTGTCACTGCTGACCTCATGCCTCTTGCAGCCCTTGTGTGGGGAGCTCACCTACCCTGCTGTTGCAACACTCTCCGAAATGCACCAAAACACTTACAGAAACACTCCGAAGCGCTTCCAGATACTTTCCATTAAAAAAAGGTTCAACAAATTTTACTTACCAGCAATCAGAGTGCCTGATTTTTTTAAAAAACGCTATGCAAGACCCATCTTGCTGCTTCACAGTTACACCATAAGACCATAAGACCATAAGATGTAGGAGCAGAAATTAGGCCATTCGGCCCATTGAGTCTGCTCCGCCATTCAATCATGGCTGATAAGTTTCTCAACCCCATTCTCCTGCCTTCTGCCCGTAACCTTTGATCCCCTTACCAATCAAGAACCTATCTATCTCGGTCTTAAATACACTCAATGACCTGGCCTCCACAGCCTTCTGTGGCAATGAATTCCATAGATTCACCACTCTCTGGCTAAAGAAGTTTCTCCTCATCTCTGTTCTAAAAGGTCTTCCCTTTACTCTGAGGCTGTGCCCTCGGGTCCTAGTCTCTCATACTAATCGAAACATCTTCCCCACGTCCACTCTATCCAGGCCTTTCAGTATTCTGTAAGTTTCAATCAGATCCCCCCTCATCCTTCTAAACTCCATCGAGTATAGACCCAGAGACCTCAAACGTTCCTCATATGTTAAGCCTTTCATTCCCGGGATCATTCTCGTGAACCTCCTCTGGACCCTCTCCAGGGTCAGCACATCCTTCCTGAGATACGGAGCCCAAAATTGCTCACAATATTCTAAATGTGGTCTGACCAGAGCCTTATAAAGCCTGCAGCACATCCCTGCTTTTATATTCTAGTCCTCTCGAAATAAATGCCAACATTGCATTTGTCTTCCTAACTACCAACTCAACCTGCAAGTTAACCTTAAGAGAATCCTGGACTAGGACTCCCAAGTCCCTTTGCACTCCAGATTTCTGAATTCTCTCCCCATTTAGAAAATAGTCTATGCCTCTATTCTTCCTACCAAAGTGCATGACCTCACACTTCCACACGTTGTATTCCATTTGCCACTTCTTTGCCCATTCTCCTAACCTATCCAAATCCTTCTACAGCCTCCCCGCCTCCTCAATACTACCTGTCCCTCCACCTATCTTTGCAAACTTAGCCAGGATGCCCTCAGTTCCTTTAGCTAGATCATTAATGTATAAAGTGAAAAGTTGTGGTCCCAACACTGACCCCTGCGGAACTCCACAAGTCACCGGCCAACATCCTGAGAAGGACCCCCTTACCCCCACTCTCTGCCTCCTGCCAGACAGCCAATCTTCTATCCATGCTAGTACCTTGCCTCTAACACCATGGGCTCTTATCTTACTGAGCAGCCTCCTGTGCGGCACCTTGTCAAAGGCCTTCTGGAAGTCCAAGTAGATAACATCCATTGGCTCTCCTTTGTCTAACCTACTCGTTACCTCCTCAAAGAATTCTAACAGATTTGTCAGGCATGACCTCCCCTTGATGAAACCATGCTGACTTTGCCCTATTTTACCATGCACTTCCAAGTATTCTGAAATCCTTAATAATGGACTCTAAAATCTTACCAACGACCGAGGTCAGGCTAATTGGATTGTAATTTCTTTCTTTAAGAGCGGACAATGCAGATATTTCTGGGTCCTGCGTTGTCCAATTTTGGTGCGTGTGCCCATATCACGGCAGGACACCACCTGTCCCGTGCAGGTAGAGACCTGAGGCGCTCCAGGTGTTGATAGCTATGTAAATGAATTTCTCACCCTTAATATCTTCTGCACCCATACAGCAAATCGATGCCATTCAGTGCATCTCAACGATAAGGCAGGCAGCGTGATGCCAATCTCTGAAAGCTAATGGCAAAGTGACCCCATTCAGACAGCAACTTTTGGATATTTGTGTTTAACCCGTACATCCACCCCACACCTGAAGATCCTGTATGATTTTAGTAAAACTGTTAACCGATTGGGTTTATGAGTATGTGCAGTCAATAGGGCACTTTGCAATCTCAACAAATTAAGGCGAGTTTGAAGTATAGATTCAAAGTTTGTGAAATGATCATTCCAAAACTTGGTTATTATAATACCCATGTTCATGTGACTGACATGATCTAAAGAAAAGCAGATTATACTAATGTAGACACATACCCTGCAGAGTAGCACTCATGTTATTGCTGGTCTTAATCAGGTTGCTGGAACTCTTAGGTATAAAATAGGGAATAACATATGGATGGTTTCTTTTAGTTGCTGTATATAGTTACATCTCAAACAAGCGAAGGGAGAATAATTTTGGCCGATATTTTTGGTTGAATTCCCAAGCTGAAAACATAATCTGATTCCATTTTAAAAAACTGCTGCAGGTTGTGACTAATAAAAAGCAACACTTCCCCCACCACCCCCTCCCCCTTCAAGTATTCTGTATTGAAATGATGCATATTGCATTTTCATAATGTTCCCTCTATAACTTTTGTCGTGATGTGGAGGTGTAACTGGTTGTGATCGTTTCACTGAAGCTCCATATTGGAAGTAAGCTCGATTTGGCACTTACTGCTCGTATAGGATGTGGGTGGGATTTTGACCCTGACATGACCCTGGCTGAGGTTCCTGAGTTGGAGGTGGGGGCCTGTTTTTAGGCATTCGGGATGGCCCCGGCATGCTCACAAACAGGGGTCTGCCAGCGGCTCTGAGGGACACGCAGATGGTGCTGCGGTGTTGTTGCTGGGGCTCATGAACCCTGAAGACTGCAATAAAGCTGTTGGCTCAGGTTTCAGCTGAGACAGGGGTTCTCAGCAGGTAACTGTGATGGGGGTGTGTGGTGGAATAGAGGGAAAGGGGGGCCATTGTAAGGCCCTCTTCCTTCTCACCAGGGATACCTGGACCACCGAGCTGCCATCTTAGGTTTGACTAGCAAACTTCAAGTGGTGGAACCAGAGGCGGACTGAAGATGAATGGTCTGGGAACTTGGGGGTCACATCCCCAACCACCAACATCCCCACTGGCGTTTACACTCAGAGCGTGGACAAGGAGTGGCTAGAAGTGGTTGTGGCAGTGATCCAGGTGGGATTGGCGGTAGATCCCCTTTTCCTGCTTCTCCATCACTTGGAAGGTGACAGAGGAAAATCCAGTCCATTCACATTCTGAAATGTGTCAATCAATGGCAGCTATTCAACCTCAACTTGCCAACCTCCATCTGCACATTTCAAAAAGTAAAGGAAGGAGTAGTAAGTTAAAATGATTCAAGGAGGGTTCATGTGAGGATCTTTCATTGGTCCATATTTTATATAGGAACGTATGTGGCATTTTAATTGTGCCACTTGGCCACTAGGAGATTCAGAGGGATTTCTGTCTCCCTTAAGCCGCCAGCAATGCTTTCAGCTAATGCACTGTCATACTGAAAACAAACATGGGTATTCAAATGATAAAGCAGCTCCTCTGTTGTGGGCAGCCTTATTGCAACAACAGCTTGCATTTGTATAGAAAAACATCTGATGGTGCTTCATGAAAGTGCTATGAGAGAAATGGATGCCAAGCGAAAGAAGGAGATATTCGGAAGGGCTTGGTCAAAGAGGGGGACTTTGAAGAGGATGTTAAAGGAGATGAAGGTGGCGATGAGGTGAAGGGGTTTAGGGAGGCAATTTCAGAGTGGGGCCCAGGCAGCAGAAGACACCGTTGCCAAGAGTGGGGTTAAAGAGACGGGGCCCAGTTGGAGGGCGGTTCACGGGGTGGGCTATATGAGATAAGGAGGTTAAGGAAGAAATTGCACTTAATTTTAACACCATTTCACATCCTTAAGATGTCCTAAAGTCTTTACAGCCAATGACACACTGGGGTTAATTTCTGGAGGGGTAGAATTGAAAAGCAGAGAAATTATGTTAAATTTGTATAGAATCTTGGCTAGGCACACTTAAAATGTCATGCACAGTTCTGGTCTTCATATTATGAAAAGGATATTGAGGCACTAGAAGGGGTGCGGAGAAGATTTACAAGAATGGTACGAAAACTGAGAGGTTTTACCGACCAGGCAAGATAGGAACTGCTGTGGTTCTTTCCTCTAGAAGAGAGAAAGGCTGAGGTGTGATCTGATCATCGCCATTAAGACTATGAAAGCGTAGACATAGAGAAGATGTTTCCACTTGTGAAGGAGACCAAAATTAGGTACAACTAACCAATCCAATTGGGGTTTTAGAAGTAATTTTTTTAATCAGAGAAGGTTAGAATATGAAACCACATGGAATAGTTGAGGTGAATAGCACAGATGCATCAAAAGGCAAGCCAGAAAAACACATAAAGGAGAAAGGAATAGAAGGGGTTAGATGAAGAGGAGTGAAGCATAAACACCAGCATTGACCAGTTGGGTTGAATGGCCTGTTTCTGTCATCTACATTCTATATTTCTATGTTGCCCCATTTTACATTGTTTAGCTTTAATGTCAGTCAGTTAATTGGGTCTGTAATCTCTTTTAATGTCATGAGTTTTGTTTTAAAGTCACTTTGCGCTGGTCTTCGTAGGGGTGTGTGACCCGGTCGGCGCCATTTTGGAGCTGCTCCTCCTACTTCCTGACCCTCCTGGTCACAGCGGACCATTCCTCCCGCTGAACCCCCTGCTCCCCAACTCCCTCTTCTGAACGGGGCTGTGAGTGAAGGTCCTGGAGGTGAGAGGCGGGAAAGGCAGTTTCAGCTTACAGGGAGTTCAGCAAGTCGGAGTTGTTCCTCCTGTACAGAGCACCCGCTCACAGCGAGGGTTCAGGAGAGGGAAGCAGCAAGTGGGGGAGTTGGGAGCAGGAGATGTCAGCGAGATAAAGGATCGCCAAGAGAGAGGGCCATGGAGCGGGGGAAGCCTCGAGCCCGAAGGATCAGCGGCGAGAGGGAGGGCCAGGAGTGGGAGAGACTGTAAGCCCAGAGGGTCACAATGAGATGGTGGGCCAGGGAGTGGGAGAGGCCACGAGCCCGAAGGGTCAGTAGCGAGAGGGAGGGTCAGGGAGCAGGAGAGGCTGCGAGTCTCGAGGGTTACAGTGAGAGGGAGGGCAGAGGTCCCAAGCCGAATGGTCACAGCGGGAAGGCAGGTCAGGGAGCAGGATATGTGGCGAGCAGGAGATAAGTAGGAAGTTAGCACATTTCTTTTGTATAACATTTTAATTTTTGTTCTGATGAGAAAAGTCCTACAGAATCTAACTCCAGCTTTTACAATGGTTGTCAGGGGAAAATCTGATTCACTTAAGGTTGTTTCACTTAAAGTTGCACTTTTCAGGAACATAACTACAACTTTGTGAGGACTTACTATAAGGAATGCTTTGTACTCAGCAAGATCCCCCAATCAGCAATGAGACGAGTGACTAGATAGTTTGTGTTAATGGTGTTAAAAGTACTTTGCCAGGACAGGCATCGGGAGGAATGTGGCGACAATGGATCTAAACATGAGGATGTGAATTTTATGTTTGAGGAGTTCAGGGACCAGGGGGAAACACATGCAGTGAGAATAAATGTCATTGGTGTACTTGGTGTGAGATGTAGGTAGCAGCATTTTGGAAGTGCTGAAGTTGATGGACAGTGGAGGGTGGGAGAGTGGCTGAAAGAGTTTTGGATTAGCCAAATTTGTAGGTGAGAAGGGCATGGATGAAGATTTCAGTGGGAGATGGGATGAAGCAGAGACGGAGGCAGGTGATGCTAGTAGGTAACCTTAGGGGTGGAGAGAATATGGAGTAGGAAGCTCATTTCAAGTAGGATGCCGAGGTTCTGAGCAGCCTGGTTACGAATGCAACATTAGCTGTAACCTGTTACATTCGTTACTTAAACCACTTCCCTTTCTTTCCTGTTTCCCAATTGGAACTGTGGGGGAAAGCAATGCGTTTTAAAAATAGGGTTTTCATCGGCTGAAAATCAATGTTAACAACTAGGCTTGCAGTCAATCGTTAGTGTTGGGCTGTGAATGTTTCTTTGCTGCCATTGTTTAAAAAGTGCTGCTTAAATCTATATTTCTTAACTCTAGCATAATCACTTCAAATGTGTTGAATGCAACTCTCAGGTTAATCTTTGATGTGAAAATGATATTGAAGCAGAAGGGAATCAAAAACAGAAAGGCAGTTGGAAGGTGAAGGTCACATGATGACCCATCAGCGAAGAGAAGGAATAACAAATATCCTGATTTGCAAGAAGGGGCCATTCACATTCTAAAAGGGTAATCCATTTGTTGTACAGGAGCGGCTTTAATGCAGAGTTACAGTGATTCAAATAGGAGCACTTCAAGATGCTTTACTATATGTGGGGATTTGTTAAAAACAGATTGATACTAAATTGAACCCACAGTTCTATGTATGCAGGCAGGGCTAATTTGGCAGAGCAGTTGCCTGCTTAACTTACTTATAAAGCTGGTGGGAATCTGGTTGCATTTCTAAAGGTGTCAGGCTGTGGAGTTTCTGGGGCCAGCGTTAAATTCAACTGTGGCTGAAGTGTCACCATATCCAGTAAGTAATTGATGGCTTCTCCAAAGAGTCAGCAGCCAGTTGTTTGAAGATGTTGTAAATAGCACCATGTACTGGTCTTGCCAGAACCAGGATTTATAAATAGCCAATTGCCCGCTCATTCTACACCATCACAGTTCATCATTTCATCAACAGCATGGCAGCTCTGCATTTTGAGATAACAGAAGACATCAGAAGGGTGGAGGAGATCCAAGCATCAGTGGAACTGATGGAAAATGCAGCGTGAATATAAATGTGTCTTTGCAAGTTTGATTTAAGCGCTCCCACATCTTTATAATTATTACCAGCAGTGATCAGTAAAACTAAATTCCACTGTAATGTTATGGACCTGAGTTTGGCGTTCCCTCATTCCAACACAATGAACTTACATTGCCTGTATATCACACACTACATTCACACTGGTGTCATCCTACCAACATGGAAGGGATGAGTTGATGCGATTTATACGAGGCTGTGCTAAATGGGATTAGCATCATGGAGTAGCAGAATAAACGCTACATGCTGTTCCATTAATTTGTACACATCTCATATTGGGATGTAATTTACCGTAACTTGATGCCTATGAGTTTGTACAGTCTGAAGCACCAGTACAGATCTGCCTCCTGTCTAAATTATTATTTTTTAAATATATTAATTTTCTGAGCCAGCTGCCCCCAAAATTGGTTACTTTCCATCTCTTGTATAATAGATGTTGGCTGCCATTTTAGTACATCAGGGAATGCAGTTCTACATTCCAAATAACCATCTGAGGTTTTCATATTTCCAGTTTGGTTAAAGGATGCTTTTACCGCATTGCATTAATGTCGGTGGCATAGTCCAGAACTTTGTAAATGATGTTGCTCCTAATCGATTGGGATGTAATTGTTGTGTGATGTGATGTTTCAACATTAAAGACAGAGAGTGGGATTTTCCGGCCCCACCAGCCGCTGGACCGGGAATCCCCGTCCCAAAGTCAACGGACCTATTGCTGGTCCGTCAAATTTCCTGCCCAGCTCGCGGCAATTCTCGCGGTGGGTGGGACCGGAAAATCCCACCCCCTAGTTACAATTGCCCACAATGTGGTCTCTGTGAGGGCCATTCCTCATTGCCCACAGAGAGCTTCAGATATTGGAGCCACCCCATGCCTACCAGGCACTTCTGACCTCACATTTCCTGATATATCACTGGGAGCCGGCAATGCACCTACAGTACCTGAATGCATCGTTACCCAATAATTTGATTTGAACCTGGGCAGGGATTCAAGGATACGGAGGGCAAAGCGTGTGGTCATCTGTCCATCCCCACCCCATTACGTGAGGTGCAGGTGAGTAAAGCCCCTCCCTGCCCCCCGCCTCGTTGACTCCATCCCTAAGGAGGCAGGGATGACGTGGCAGCATTGCACAGGAAGTCAGATGGTCAGTGGCCGTAATGAGTAGCCAAGGAAAGGGTCCAAAGCAAGAGGCAGGGTGGGGCTACGGGATGATCAGGGGAGCAGCCCAGGGAAAAAGAGGACTAAGGTTTCCTTGTGAAACCAGACGGGACACATAAGCTCCTTCCTGCCTGCAAGGAACTGCATCAAAATTAAAACTTAGCTGGGCCTCTTCAGGCCCAATCAGTCCTTCCTACTATTGCTGGCAGCTCTGAGAATGTGCTGGCCATGGTCCACAGGCAGTTAAAATCTTGCGCACATCAGAATTACATCATCATACTGCAATTTAGCCTTTGTAATTAGGCCCCCATTTGACTGGGATGTTAGAGATGCTTGAAACCAAAAACAAAGTCACCAGTTGAAATGGTATGTGGCAAAATTTCTTCACATCGACACTACAGTTACAGCATAAATTCACCCTTTATCATGATATATTGTGTTAATTTTACACCCAAGAAATAGGAGAAACACAAACCAATATCTACCCCGCTGTGCCTTATAATGTACGATCTGTTTGAAAGTAGGGTGCCAGGATTATAATATTGACGTTTCAACTTTGCCTTGCCCTCCAATACATGAAGGTTTTCACCTTCCTTCTAGACCTTCTCAGTTGCCAGTCACTTAACCCTCTCCACCCTCACCTCCTTTCATAGCGATACTCTAATCCACCCAGTTCAAAGTAATGCCCCACCCTGTCCATCCCCACCGATTGTTTCTCCCTCTCCAATCATGTCAAAAGGATTGTTGGATACGCGGACTGACTGAGCTGTAACCCAATGTCTCGTTGCACTCTCAGTGTAATTATTTCCTTTCACATGTCATATTCAGAACTACCTTGGTGTCGTAAATATTTACCCAGGAGTTTGATCAGCTTTTACTAGTTTCCAAGGTTGGCTTATTGACTAATGAAGAACTAATGCAGCCATCAAAGGTAAGAGATGGAATTGTTTATTGGATTGTGAGAGACATGAAGAAACTAAGAGAACCAATTCTCCTCGATGTATTAGGACAGGGACGAGGTACTTCAAGTTGTTTTCTGTTTCCAGTGACGTCCACCCTGCTTTGATTTTGGAGCAGGCTGGGAGGAGGTAATCATGCTCCCATCTGATACAGGCCGCAGCCTGTCTACAACATGGAAAACAAGCTCCTGCGCCGCATCTAGGGCCATGATGTAATTTTGGTGTTCTGCTGGGTGGCGTGTGCTCTGCTCAGTGGAACCCACCATTGAGACCTGAGTTCTCAGTCCTGAAAACCTGGAAAAAGGTTGTGGCTCTGATATTGGTGAGCCTTGCAAAGAAAGGTTCCTTCTTTACTGCTCTTTCTTGCAAGCCCCTCCCTTGCACCTGACACTTTAACGTCCAACTGGCTCATGTCTATAGAGGAGCCACCAAATATCCCACTCCCACAGTGGGTGAGCTGTCTGCCAGTGTTTGTACAGTGCAAGAAGCTCACCAAAATGACTCTGAGGCTTGACCGTTGGTCAAGATGCAGCTTTAGCAATGTCCAATAGAATCAGGCACATGTAGATTTATTCTGATGTCTTTGAAAATATGTGTGAAGATTCATTGGTGCAGATATTTTTGGGTTAATGCAGAATGTTGAGGCACACCTCATTTGCATTAAGCTCCAATCTGACTTAAGCATTTACAGCCCTTGTAACCCATTTAACTAGAAAAAATACTGTCAGTATTTCAACTGCTAACAACTGTTACTAACTGACCCCAAAGATTAGCTGTGTAGTGTTAAATGTCACTTTAACATTATTGACCATAAGTTGAATGGCTTGGAAAACAACAGGAATATTAATTATCAAAAAATTCTAACATAAAATATAAATAAAGGTTTATTGTATTGATGATATAATTTAAATGCCTCACCAGGAAAAATGCTTGGCAGAACATTATGTAGTGATGAAGACAAATTACATGCACTGGATCTTATTCTTTATGAATAGTTTAACAGGACTGTAATAACACCCTCTTGTGGGCATCTGTGTATGTATGTATATATAGTCAAACTGGAATAAACCAGTTTTCAGGTGTGCAATTTGAACTCCAAGTGCTGCACACTGTCTCTTTTCTGTCCTGCAAAGATATCACAGTCTGGCAACAAGGTGGGATAGTGGATGTCCCTAGCTGAAGAAGGCTTCCACCAAACCAGTAGAGGAATTGTGAAGGTTTTTTTTCAGCTGAGAAGTAGTTTTAAAAATCCAGTCTTAGAGAGAAGGCTCTCTGTGCATGTGGGGTGGACTGATCTCCGAAGATAGCTGCATCAATATTTAATCCATTATTGTTAGGCGACTGGGAGAGTATAGTCGTGACCAAGAGTCTTTTGGTGGATACATTGAGCGGCTAGCGATATATTTCATTGCTAATAATATTCCCGATAATTTGGCTGTTAATCTGGCAGTGGGAGAAAGGAAAAGAGCAATATTTCTGACAGAAGCAGGCCCAAGACTGTATGAAATGCTCAAGAATTTGCACACCCTTGCTAAGCCAAATGACACACTGCTGTTGGACACTTTGTGTAAACTTGAGCAGCACGACAGTCCCAAGCCATTGCAGATTGCAGGAAGCTATAGTTTTGGAACAGGAATCAGATTCCCATTGCGGACATTGGAGACATTATCGTGGCTTTGAAAAAACCGTCCATCCATTGTAATTTTGGAGAATTTCGGAGGAGAGTATTGCGGGACAGGCTTGTGTGCAGTTTAAAAAATGAATGTATTCATAATAAGTTACTGACATCGCCAAAGTTAACTTTTGGCATAGTTTGCCAAACAGCATTGTCCATGGACATAGTGGAACATGACTCGAGAGAAGTCTGAGTTAACAGCTGCAAACTCATCAAGTCATTACAACTCATCTGTGTTGTTGAAGTAAATAAGCTACAGCAGAGTAAGCAGGAGGCCTTAATGGCAGCAGTTAGTAGTAGCAGGGATATTAAAAAGTCCTGTTACCAGTGCTCAAACCAACACTGGGCACAGAATTGTTCATTCCTGAAGACAAGAGTGCTACAGCTGCATGAAGAAGAGTCACTTTGCCAAGGCATGTTGAGAGATTGTAACGGAGAAACCACTGGCTGGAGGAAACAGCAGTCACTGCATACAGTTGTTGAGCAGCACCAGGCTGATGAGGGGTCAGCTGAAACCTATTTGACCCGAAGGATGAGGGTGTCCAGTGGAAATTCGCAGGGCATCTTAGTCCAACTGACATTGGATAGAGCTCCGGTAAACGTGGAGGTCACATGGGTACGTCAGTCAGCATGACTCCTAAATCGTCATATCATCAAAAGTTGAGTCAGCCTCATCTGGAGGAATCATACATCGAATTGCATAGTTATGGAGGAGGGAAAATCCCCATAATAGAAAGTGTGTCAGTTCCAGTCACGTACAATGTGCAAAATTGCCCATCATAGTAGTGAAGGATGAAAAACCAGCCTCGTTAGGAAGAAACTGGTCAACAGTACATAAATTGAATTGGAACGAGTTTTTCTCACACACAGTCAAAACTCACAACGCAAGACGACGTGTTGTTAAGTGCCCTCAGGTGTAGTGAAGCAGCAAACCGATTCGAGGATATAAAGCCAGTGCTCGGGTCCAGAGGAACGTAAGACCAGTTTATTGCAGGGCCTCTTCCTGTAAAAGAGATAGTAGAGCACAAACTAAAAAGACCTGAGAAGGAGAACATTATTTTTAAAGTAAAACAGAGTAATTGGACCACTCTCATAGTACTGCCAAAGTCAGTTGATTGTGTAAGAATATATGGAGTTTATAAGGTAACTGTAAATCAGGTACCAGAATATAAACCCCCGAGACTTTGCCAAACGTGAAGGATCTCTTCACATTGTTTTCAGCAGACTAGATTTTTTTCAAAGTTAGATCTGACAAATGCCTTTCTGTAACTTGAGTTAGATGATGAGTCTAAGTCATATTTGACTATTAACAACACACGTGGGTCTATTTCAGTTTCATAGGCTGCCATTTGGTGTTTCTCCAGCCCCTGGTATTCTCCAAAGGGTGATGAATGAAATTTTGCCAGGAATTGCGTGAGTAACGTGCTATTTAGATGACATATTTATTTCAGCTCCTAACAGGCAGACTCATGATGACAGCCTGAAAAAAGTGTTCCAATGTTTGGAAAAGCATGGAGTTCAGGCAAGAGTTCACAAATGTGAAATGTTTCAAAACTCTGTAAAGTATTTGGGTCACATGGGTCACACATGCTACATGACTGATTTCACAACCTTGCATTATCACAATGGGGTGCCTGTCAGTTCACAGTTTGATTGACAGCTCCAAGTGGTCATAAACTCTTTGAACTGGGACCATGGATACAAATGCTTGCTTTCATAAGGGATTAAAGGAAGTTAAATGTAGTGAATGTCTCTTTTTATCAATGACTTTTTTTTTAAAATAGTAAACTCATCAATAGACACCTATGAATTTTATTCAATCTCAGCTTGTGTCCGGAGGTCTGCTTATTGTGGATTCTGGGTGAGTTGATATGGTAGGTGTAAGGGCAAAGAGTGGTGGGTGGGTGATATGGGTTGGCATGACTTGGTGCTAAGTTTGCATAGGGGCTATAAAGGGCCATGGGGTGGGTAGAGGGGCATGAGTTGGCATACAGACTATAAAGGGCCATGGGGGATGATGAAGGGGCACAGAGTGGCATAGAGGCTATAAAGAGCCATGTAGGTGAGTGGAGGGACATAGGTTTGCATACAGAGTATGTGGGTTCATGTGGAGTGATTGGAGGGGCATACATTGGCATGCAGGGTATGGGGCCAAAGGAAGTGGGTGGAGGAGCATACATCGGCATGGAGGGTATGAGGGGCTATGGGGGCATGAGATAGCATGGGTTAGCATGGATGTAGGACGGGAAGTGTGTGTGTTTGGGTGGGGGGCGGGGTGTGAGGGGTTATGAGGGGCGAGCGCTGGAGGACTGTTTTCTTAGTTTTATTCATTTTTTGATATCTCCGCCAAAGTGCTGGAACACTGAGGCAGGCCTCCTGACCAACCCACCTCTGCACCCGCAGCCTCCAAACTCTTTCCGGTGACGCTCGCCATAACTCTCATTTTCACCTGTCCCCTCCCCATCGCCCCCCCGCCCCCAGCCATCAGCCCCCACACCCCCACCCCTCCCACCGGACTGAAAACCGCAACCTCCGGGGCAGTTTTTCCTCCGGTCAGGTTTATGGAGCCGGGAATTGTCCCCAACCTTGCGCACCCGACCCGGAAGCAAAAATTCAGGCCATATTCTCAGGCCCCAGCAGTTTGACCCTATACAGCATAACTCCAGTGCATCATCCCACTGAGTTCGGAAGTTGCACAGGGCACACGTAAAATCTACCTGTAAATGACTTACATGTTTCAAGATGGTGAACACCATTACCTGCGCAATATGATCACTTAAGATGCGAAGGCTGGGATGGAAGCTCTGCGACCGTGCAGGCATAGAACGCGGAGATGAAAAGATGAAAAATTGAGCCAGGAAGTTTAACACAAAGTGCAAGTCTGACTGGAATCAACATTGAGGCTATCAGTCTGAGACTGTGAGCTGCAGTGTGAATGTCGCATTAGTCAGCAATAAAACTGTCAGGCCAGGTACTTGTGGTTCTCATAGGAGTCCCACCAACCATGTCAGCTGTCAACACTTACTTAGGCATTACTGTAATACAGGTAGATAGTAATTAAACTAAACCACCCTATAAAACCGTTGACTGAATTCTCCTTGTCATCTTGCAAACGACATCTTGGCTTCTAAACCTTTTGCATTCTTGGATTATTAAATCCAAATTATATCATTTTTAATCATTAGATACTTTAAATACTTTGGCCATATTAATGCTTAGTCAATTGAGTTATAATAAAACGCAGAGTTTTTGAACTCCACCCCGCCCCCACCCTCCACAACCTCTTTTCTTAAAACTGATATATATTGGAAATTGAAACAAAGACAGGAAGGCTAATGAGAATTATAGAATCGTGGTATGGTCACAGCACAGAAGGAGGCCATTCGGCCCATTATGTCTCTGCTGGCTCTCTGCCCAGTCCCACTCCACACTTGTTCCCCAAAACCCAACAATTTTTTTGTTTCCGATTGTTATCCCATTCTCCTTTTGAAAGCCTCGCTTGAATCTGCCTCCACCACCCCCTCAGGCAATGTGGCCGGGACACTCGGGTCCTGCCATCGAAGGTGGGACAGAAAATCTGTGGAGGCAGCCAAAAGTCTGTTGCTTTTTAGTGGAAGTTATTGGTGTCTTATTGATGAGGTGAAGGGGGGTGGGGGGGGGATGAATTTACGTTGGGTCAGCATTTTCTCTTTTTATTTCAGCTTTCCAGCATCTGCAGCATTTTGCTTTTGTGTTGTATTGTATTAAAATTGGGCCTTTCAGAAATTGTGCATCTAGAAGACCTGTGTCCCTGTGACTTTCCTTGTAATTCAATTGATTATTCCAAAGAAAAACCTGGTTATTTCTTAAATTTCGTGTCTGTGTGTGGCTGTTTCACTTTGTTGGCTGGTAATGTTTGAGTATCCAGTAATTTAGCCATTACCAAGTGATATTGGGTTCCATTGATGGGGAATCTCTCTTTTCTAATCAGCGTGATTAAGGTTTTAGCTCCTGCGAAAAGCTAAACCAAAATATCACTAAACCCAAAACTGCACAAATATCTTCTCAGATTGACAAGACGTAGGTGAGAGGTGAAGACTCAGTGTGCAGGTTTCACTGAAAGAGTGGGCACTGGCTGTGTGCAGTCAATGCAATTCAAGCGTAGAGAAATCCAGTAAAGGGAAGCTGTGTTAACACCATCTTCAGGAGGTAGTTTTAAAGCATGTTAGCTTCACACCTGATGCAGTATACCCAGAACAGGTGGAAGGTGAACTCCGCCACGTTCCCCATTGCGGATTTGAAACAAATTTGCATTGCGACAACACCGATAATAAATCTTCAAAGATGTCATTTAAAGTGCTCTCCAGCTATGTCCCAGGTGTATTCGACTTGCTAACCAGCTGCATAAATTACAGTAGATGGGGTTGCCTCTTTTACTAAGCACAGTCACAAGTTCAATTTGTATCACCAAACCTTTAATTATTAAAGTTGCACACACTTGTTACTTCGTTCACAGAATCACAGAATTGTTACAGCACACAGGGAGACCACTCAGCCCATTGTGTCCACACTGTCTCTCTGAATAAACGATGCTACTAGTGCCTGCCTTCTCCCCGTAGCCCTGCACATTTTCTCTTTGCAGATAATAATCCAATTTCTTCTTGAATGCCCCAACCACACTCTCAGGCAGTGCATTCCAGATCTTAACCACTCAATGTGTGAAAAAATTTCTCCTCCTTTCTCCATTGCTTCTTTTGTCAAGTACCTTAAATCTGTGCCCTCTGGTTCTCAATCCTTCTGTCAATGGGAACAGCTTTACCCTATCTACTCTGTCCAGTTCCCTCATGATTTTGAATACCTCCATCAAATCTCCTCTCAGCCTTCTCTTCTCAAAGCAAAACTGTTTCAACTTCTTCAATCTATCTACGTTACTGAAGTTCCTTATCCTTGGAATCATTCTTGTGAATCATTTCTACACTCTCTCTAATGCCTTCATATCTTTTCTAAAGCACGGCACCCAGAACCGGACTCTATACTCCCATTGAGGCCAAACCAGTGTCTTATACAAGTTTAATATAACTTTCTTACCCTTGTTCTCTATGCCCCTATTTCTAAAGCCTAGGATACTGTATGCTTTATTCTCAACCTGTCCTGCAATCTTCAATGACTTATGCACATATACACTCAGGTCTGTCTACTCTTGCACCCCTTTAGAATTGTACCCTTTATTTTCTATTGTCTCTCCATGTACTTCCTATCCGAATGAATCTCTTCACACTTCTCTGCATTGAACTTCATCTGCCACTTGTCCGCCCATTCCACCTACTTGTCTAGGTCCTTTTAAAGTTCTACACCACCCTCCTCACAGTTCACAATGCTTCCAAGCTTCATATCTTCTGCAAATGTTGAAACTGTGCCTTGTACATCAAGGTCTAGGTCATTAATATATATCAGGAAGAGCGTTTCAAAATCATTTCAATGATGGTGAAAATATTAATTATTCACAACTCACAAGGAAAGGAAAAGTACAACAGAGATGTGAAATTAATTACCAGGAAACCACAAAACAAAGGAATAAAAAAAATAGTTAAAGAATCAATGAGGTTCTGGAGAAGGGAGGGGATGAGGGACATGATGGCGAGATAAGAAGATGGATTGAGAAATAACAGAGAGGAATGGACTTGTTCGGTCAAATCGTTTCTTTGTCAGTCTCAAAATGTGCTATGCTCTTATGAAACATGCTAGCCTTTTCACAGTGCTATTTTTGGAAATAGGTTTTATGGCACAGACTGAGAGTCACTTCTGTAAAACTCATTAGTTTCGCAGGGAGAAAATACGCAAATTATTCACAAATGGGCCACCTGCCGTGATCCTTGCTGGCAAGCACAACTTAAAAGCTCCCCAAAAACAGAGGATGGGCAGCCAGCAATTGAAGAACTATTGACAGTGAAAAATGTTGGACGCAAATATTTCTTGTGTGGCAGTGGGAGCTGAAAGGGACAATTTCAAACAGGCTTTAGCATCTGCGGCAGTAACCCGTGCCTAAACAAATCAACCTCGCACTGTCAAAACTCATACCATGATATTTTATCCAGTGGCACTGAGCAATTATGGGATCATAGAGCCATAATTCATTAACTGTCAAAGTGAACAGCTCTCTTGCAAGTTGTTTCTTTGGAGTTAAATTTGTCCTGACTTGCTTGTGCATCTGAACCGCTGGGGTGGAAACCAGTTCAGGAATAAAAGATTCATCAGTGGAAAATTGTAGAAGAACCAGAATGGTGTACATTCCAGGGGCTTTTGCCAAGTTTATGATTACATAGGTTGGGTGTTTTGAAACTTTTAAGAAATCTTTATAATATACATAAATATATAAATGGCAATGTTCCACGTTGAAGGACAACTGAGTGGAAAGGATCATTCTGTGGGAGTTTTCTTTCTCGAGCCACAAACTTTGTTTTCCCTGATGCAATGTTATTCCCCCACCATCGATTAGTATTACATGACAGTGTTTGCTTAAGACACAGTAAACACTGCAGCTATCTCTCTCTGGTGGAGCATTGGCATTTCAACTCTTCCCAACCTGTACCACGGGATTCGCTTTCCACTGCTTTACAAGTGAACTATTTCTGCTGTCAGGAAGGAGAAGGCACAATTTAAATTATAATGTGGCAGAAATCAATCGAATACCTGGGACTGAAATACAACCTAGACATCATTTTTTTTTTTTGTTCTGCTGTCTCCCTTGCCTCACTGAATTCCAATTAGCCGGAACCACTGCTTATAATATGAGATATGGCACAGTTAGCTACAATTTTTAATTCTGCACATTTACTGCATGAAATTCTGATGTGGTTGTCAGGGAAAGGTCAGGATGAGAATCTGGCTGCATGGTCTGGATTAGACATCTCCTTATGGGTCTGCGTTTTGTCTCGTTCTACCAGGGGGCTAGGATAATGTTTACCAGCTCTTTGCAGTCGATTGGTGAGTGAGGTTTCCCACACCCCTCCTACCCCTCCATATGCAATCCCACAAATCAGAGGGTCAATATAAGGTCTTTAGTTATCTGGGATAGGTTTGCCTCTGTGGTTGCTGGAGAGGGAAAATAACTACTTGTTAACCCCCTACAAACACACTAGAAGTACTGAGTAAAGGGAAGATTAAGGTGAACAGATGAAAGGGAAACAGGAAAGAGGACTAGAAAAGAGGAGAAGGACCCAAAGCCACTGGACCATCCCCACTGACCCTCTCAACAGATTCATGTTGCAGCTTTTATCCAGGCTTATAGGTTTCGCTGTAAGGTGATGCCTGAGTTACCTGGCCAATGATTGAATACCTTACACCTGGGGTTTGTCAGATGTTGACACAGGAGCAGCCAGATTCTGCTCGATTTATTTTCTTCCTTGACAACCGCAAAGTGCTCCACCTAGTGGTTGAGCCTAAAACAAATAAAAAAGATGACTCAACATAGGGAAGAAGGCAAGAGAACACGAGTGATTGACAGAGCAGGAGTTCAGATTTAAACCTGTAGACTGCAAACAATCCATTCAATAGCATGAACTACCAGGCCATATTCTAAACTCGGTAATGTGACCCTCTAAATATTTCTACACTTGAGTAGACCTGAAGTTGTAATATCCCCGGTGTTGGGTTCTATACGTGTAGTTAATTCGGATACTGGCACCGACAGTTTTGCAAAGCTCAGAGAGAGAGAAGCGGTTGTACCTTTGGATTTATCACTCCAGAGCGTAAAACAGAAACAGCCACTGTCGGCTGCACTGCTTTTCCTACATCTGAATCTAGAAAGCAAGCAAAAGCTGCCCCAACTGCTTCACACAAACTGACACAATCCCAATGAAACTGACAATCCAGAAATCTGAGCCTTGTGGATTTTAGTGTCAGCCCACGACATGTGGAAACAGGTTATTAGCCTGAAAGGGCAGCGGGACAGCCACTGATGTACCTCTCACAAAGTTCTTTCATTAATACTGGAAGCGGAAAAATATATACGCAAGCCTGAAAGGGATTACTGTGTTAAAGGGACATGATTTGTTGTCTAATGGGGCTCTGTGGACATGCTGCCTCCTTGGAAATATTTGGCAGGTTATTTAGTGCATTTCCCAGTATTCAGGGAATACATTGGAAATGAACATTGCATTTGTTAATTGAAAGAAAAGATAGTTATTGTTATATTTTAGGACCGTTTCCTCTCGGTAGAAGCAGATAATTTATTACCGGGAGGAAGTTCTTCGAGCCACCCATTTAACTAACTCTCCTGCCTTCTTGTGTGATATCACCGATCCACTGTACCACCACTGGCATTGTCTTCCACATTACCCAAAACTAGCAAGGCTAGCCAATCTTTGGTTTAATGATACCAGCAGAAAGAAACACTCTGAAACAAGTTGCAATTAAATTCAGTCCATTCATTTCTCTATTAGTATAATGTGGTTTTAAGTTGACTTGACTTGGTTGAAAGAATTGTGGGAACACCTCGGCCTGTTCCTAGGTGTAAGAAGTTTCTCCTGAAACTTATTGGATTTAATCGTGACTACCTTATATAAGTTTATTTTACTTATGTTTACTCCTAGGTTTGGACTGTCCCGTAACTGGAAACATCATCTGTACGTTTAACCTACTGAACCCCTTCATAATTTTAAAGATCTCTAGCAGGTCACTTCTCAGGCTTCACTAGAGAAAAGAGTGACATCCTGTTCAGTCTTTGCTGGGAGTTGTAACCCCTCAGTTCTTGCATCATGCCTGTAATTATTTTTTCCATTTTATCAGGGTGCTTCCATATCCTTCTTGCATGATGGAGATGAAAACTGTGCATGACACAGGTGTGATCTACCCAATTTTCTTTCTAAGTTTAACATGCCTTTGCTGCTTTTGAATCCTAGCACTCTGGTAATGCAAACAGGTTGAGTATCAAGCTGTAAATCCTTCCAACACACGCTGATGGCGGGGGTAAGAGTGGGAGAGATTTCTGATCGGCCATGTGATGGAAAGGCAGTTGGAGCCTCTGCCAATAGCTCCAGACTACAGCATGCATGTAAAAGTGTGTGTTGCCATAGCAACTCGGCCTCCCTGAATAAGCTGTAACACACCAGCACCAGTTTAGTAAATGTAGTAATTATGGTTTTATTAAGAGTGATGTACCTTTAAGAATAATACGTGTTAGAAAAGATCACATGATCTGTAGTAGCCAATAGGAGAGTAGCACGGGCTACCTCAGCGGTCAGTGTAGAGATAGAGTTGGAGTTGAAAGCACACGCGTAGTTGCAGCTGAGTATATTGTAAATAAACTTAATGTTTCCACTTAGAAAGTTGTCTGCAGATCAACTTGATCACTAATAGTACAACTCGGCCAGCTTACAACAGTCATGAACCCCAGAACTTTGTTTACACTGTTGATGGCTTTGTTGACCTGTGTTGCTTTTTTGAAGCTTTGTGAATCTGCACCCCTCGATCTCTTGCTGTGTTGGAAGTGCATCCCAGCAAGAATCAACTTCAAGAATGAAGGAGGACAAAGTTAAGGAAGGTGAAAATAGCATATCATCTGTTAAAACATCAAAATGACTTGTTATCTTTTTCCCAGAGTAGCTGATATATGTAAACAGAATTATAGAAAATGCTGGTGACAAATGAAATGTGTTGACAGTGTTACGATTGTAATGGCTGATAAACTCCATTTTCGAATGCTATTTGTGCACTTCAATTTTAAAAACAGTTAAACTCGTTTTCAACAGGTAAGTCACAAGGTGGCACCATGCAAGTAAATACATGAGAAGATAGCGACAAGAGCAGGCCATTTAGCCCCTTCAGCCTGTTTTACCATATGAGACCATGACTGAGTTGTATTCTCACTCCATCCACCTGTCTTGGACTCCATATCCTTCAGTAGATTTGGCTGGGCAAGATCTACCTAACTCAGGTTTAGAATGACTAATTGTGTGAGCACTCAATGTTTCGCGTGGGAGGGTGCCCCCATATACCTTCGGTCAACCTTTACGTGAAGAAGTGTTTCCTAAACAGGGAACAAATTCTTTTGCAACTGCAAATAATAGTCAGGTGTTTTGCGTGACAGTGAGCAGTTCCACAGGTGACAAAGTGACGAAAGTGAAGCCCGCAATATGAAGAGGAGTGCTCAGCTGGTGAGCGCGATGCCCAGTTTTCTAAGGAGCTGAGTGAACCCAGGCAGACTGCAGGTTCAATCACTGCTCTGTGCTGAATTAACCGATTCCCACCAGGGAGCAGTTGGACTGCTACAGTTGTTTTCAGAGAAGCAGCGCTACTAGGGTGAAAAATTGGCCAGAGTGTCCACTACTCTGCCAGTTAGTGATGGGCAGGATTTACGCAGGAATTACAGCATTTACTTAGCAACACAAAGGACAGAATTTTACATTTGGCGTGCGGAGGCGGGCCCGACACAGTCACATGAGGGGGCATGTTTCATTAAATTTTTAATGTTTTTAATAATGTCTTTAAAAAGTGCTTCAATCTCCCTGGGGCAGCGCCGAGCCTCAGGGAGGGTGAAGCGCTCTTCCACGTGCATGCGCAAAAGAATGCTGGACCCGACTCTCCCTCCTTCCCCTGGCCGCACAGGTAGCGCTCAGTGCTACCGCTCGCCATCCACGCTGGGCGGGCCTTCATTGGCCGGCCCGTGTGAAATCACGGTGCAGAGCTGATCACGGGTGGTGGGCGGCTCTGTGACCACCCGACGCATGGAAAATCCTGGCCAGAGTCTATTTAAAAAGAGTCTGAGTGAACTGCAGCAAACAGAACTCATGACTAAAACTGAAGCAACTTCTCCCGATAAAAGCAGGGTAATTTCTCCAGCGAAATGCAGTGAGTGGAGGATAGTAAAATAATACATGTTTTGGGAGGAATTTTATGGCCCTGTCTCAAGCGAGCTGTTCAAAAGTTCATCGGCTTTGGCGAGACTGGAAAACCCCACCAGTGGAAGGGGCTGTAAAATTCCCCCCATGTGTGTAAAATTAATCCTGGCGGGAATAATGGGCTGAATTTTCAATGGCCTGTGGAGGCAAATGTGGAGGTTTGTGGCAGTGGGGTGGTGGTGGTGGTGGTGGTGTGGGGGCCTGGAGGGGGATGGGCGGTGCAAAATGGGAGGGAAATGGGTAATCAATTAATTCCCTTGAGGCTGATTGGACGTTGGAGCCAGGGGGCTTCAACTGGGCCAGTGCTGCTCCAAAAATTGTCTCATACTCCAAGGCTGCCCATTACTATGGGGCCTTTCCACCTCATGTACATCAGGCCCAACTCTTCTGTTCATCTTCTTTAGCTTTTTTGTGGCCAGCAACTGGAAATAGAAGCACCCTTGAGCATCCCTTCGTTCTTCAACAGCGCCCACCTCTGATGGTGTGGCTGTTGATTTTTGACTGCTGGATACCCTCCAGACTTTGGGAGCCCACCCGCTGTCCTTAATTGGATGGGTCACCCAGAGGCAGCCACTTAATTGGCCACCTCCTCCAAAATCAACCCCACTCCCCCTCTCCCCACCTCCCCCCCGCCCCGAGTTCTGCCGCTAGCATTTGTGGGTTCTCGACGTGCATTTCACCTCAATGGCAGAGCCGGGTCCTGGGAACGAAAATCCCGCCCGTGGTGCCAATAAATTCAACCAGGGCCATTGTCATGGTGGCTGCAGCCGCTGCCATGCTTGTGGGTATGGGTGTCAGGTGAGGGCTCACCAGTGACGTTCCCCCATATTCAGATAAAGTCCCAACACTCACAGCCACGGCGAATACATGAAGAACCTCTGCTGTAGTACTGGGAGTACTAGTACTAGTACTGGGAGTACTAGTACTAGTACTGGGAGTACTAGTACTAGTACTGGGAGTACTAGTACTAGTACTGGGAGTACTAGTACTAGTACTGGGAGTACGGGGAGGAAGTTGGTGCTCATGTACGATTCAGGACAGGGGACAAAGGTAGACATTGGGGAGGGGAGGGGGGGGTGGGTGGGGGCAGGGGTAGGGGTGGGGGAGGAGGGGGGGATGCGGAGCGGTGGAGAAAATTAGTCAGAGTGAAAGAAGAACGAACCTGCAGATTAGATCAGTTTATTCTTGTGTCCCGGCCAAATATTTCCCGAATGCAAAGTGTGGTGAAGCCTGTAGACAATTAACACGAGTTGGTACAGGATGGGATAACTATCAAATACCTTTATGAGCTTTTTAAGGAGTTTTGACGATGTGGTGGGGTGAAGGAGAGGCAGGGGCAGGACCACACATCTCACCTGCAAATCACTCGCCACGTCTCTTGTCTTCATCTAAATTGCCCTCCATGGGAATGAGGTCAGAAGTTCACCAGCAGGCAGGCAAGGCAAGGCTTCTGGCAGCCTGGGCTAGTTAAAGCATTTACTGTACGCGTTTCTGAGTGAAATGACTGCAGTGTCTTCAGCCACTGCCTCTATTCCTGGCGTGTTTGTATTTTTCTTTTCCCTGACGCTGTTTCCAGCCAACGCCCCGCGAAAGTTCTGCAAGCCTGCTCGATCAGAGGCTTTTGAATTAATTGATCTGAAGTTAGCGGGGAGAAACGGACAGGATGAGTGCTCACATCAAGAAACCTCCTTGGCAAATAAACTCGTTTAGATGTACTAAAGTCAGTCCCCAGCCAATCGTGTTAAGTATGTAAGAAAATAGATGATTTCACCACCTACAGCTTGGGCATCTGAAAGGGGAAAGACGTGATCTCACTCTGTGTGCTAAAATCCTCTTTTATAAATGAGCTTGTCCTGCCACCATGCCTGGTAATAAATGATCTCACCAGACGTGCTCCTGTAATAAACTGGGCCAATAAGAGTGTGGGGGATAAAATAATGCCTGCAGTGAGCACCTCCACCCAGGAGTCCTGACTGCCGAAAACATAAATTGTAGCCCGCTAAATCTCTCTGGATGCGGCAGCCTTGCCCACACACCCCACCGTGATGAGCGTCTGCAGTAACGAGGCCTATCCAGCAGGACCCAGCCCTGCACTGTGGACTGATCTGTCTTTCCGCTGTTCGGGAAAAAAAGGTTTCCATCTGGACTCCTACTCTCCACGGCCCCTGCAGACTGACAACAGATGTCCACCATAAATTCTGCTGACCCTCGGAGACACTTTCAACATTCTCCAAGTCCATTTTTCTTGCAGCAGTCTGACCCATTCCACAGTGAGCTCCACTGGTCAACACCTGACATAACTCTGAGAGCTGTAATGTTGCAACTTAATAGGTCTTTTGTATGTCTCATAGCCTGAACCACGAGGAGACGAAGATGAATTAAATTCTAATTGGGAAAAGTAATGGCTTCAGTAGTCCCCTCACAACTCGTTCTAGTGTCCCCATGGGAGTACTATTAACGTAGTTACAATCCAACTCCTGTTGCATGTTCTGGATACTAAATGCTGACCTGTCATCATAAAATAATGTTCAGAAACTCTTCTGAACAATAGGACAGGGTATCTCGCAGTGCGGTCAAATGTGGCTAACTTGTTAAAGCTTCTCCTAGATGAATTAAATCTGGTTGATGAGTTCCAAAATTACTTCAAAACACAAGGGCTGTTTTAATTTGTTTTAGCGTACTTACTCAAAATGTGTAATGTTATTGAATCGAGGGTTTTTTTTTACAGTTGTAAATCTGCTTTGTGAAATTTAAGTGCAGTTTAGGAATGAACCAAAGGAGGAGAAATGTTATAATAAACTGTACATCGCATAATTGATGCAATAGCATTTGTGTCTTCATACTGAGTACAAATGTGTAACCAAGAGAAGTCAAACTGAGCTATTAACAGGTGGAACCAACACCACCACCATCCAAATGTGGCATTGGTCTCCTGGTTTTCATTTTCCCAGATTTTCATTTTGTCCAAGAATGGCAGTGAACTGCCAAACATTGTCTGAAAGCCGGTTATAATTGAAGCATTTGCAAGATGTCAGCAGAAAGGAAAACTTGTCTAAAGAGGGGATGTGAAAAGGACCTTATACAATACAAACTTTCATGGAGCTAAAAGTCCAACAGGGGTGGTGAGTGCTGTGGTGCCCTGCTAGTGCTTACCAAGTCAAGTTAAAATTAATGATGGGAATTGTTTTAACGTGCCCCAAGCGCACTACTGCATCATTGAAGAGGTACACAATAAAGCACATCGTGCCGGGCATGTACCTTTATGCCACCAACCATGTCTGCAGGCTGAGGCACACCTACAGGCTGATGGTCAAGAAGGAACCACCTCCGCCGACTCCAAGTCCCTCACTGCGCCAGCTGCTGCAAGAGAACCTTCAGCTAACCTCTACCATAGGGATGGCACTGCCAGTATCAGCAAGGTCACCAGCGCCTTCAGATTTGTGGCTTTCTTGCCTAATGTGGGGATTGTCTGCAGTAACTGCAAATAAAGCAAGTGCAAGGCCGTGCACCGATTAGCGAGGCAAGCCTTTCATCTTTGACCCTAATTTATTGCCCCAGCAGAATCTCACTGTACTGCTGAATTTCCCAGAGTAGAGCAGGCTATTAACGGTCTTCTGGCAGAAGATTCTTCATTCTCCCCTGTCACCATCACGTGTTCCTGCTCACACAGGTACTATGTGATTCACCCAGTGCAACTCCCTCCAGCTCACTAATCCTGGCACACTGTGCAGAACAATGTGGGGAGAACGCCAAGGCGCTGTGAAGTGTCATTCTTATTCTCCAGGTAGCATCCTCGATTATTCAACGGTCACCGAACCGTAGGCGATGCCATGATTTTGATACGGGGCAGGGTGAGGAAGAGGACCCCAATCCTACCTCAGCCATAATGGGGATTGAACCCCTTACTGTTGGTGTTATTTTGAGCCACCTAAGCTAACCGGCCCCTGCTTTTCTGGCTATGGGACTACAAAACCAGAAAAGGGACAACTCTTAAAAACTGCGACTCACCTTGAACCAAAGCTTATGTCACTAGACTCAGCTTTTGTGTATACCTGTGTGGTAGAGAGGGAAACAAAGTGTGTGTGAAGATACAAACTAAACAAAAGCAAGTAAGGAAGAGAACAAAGAGAGACATAAGAGCCCATGTTGGGATGGCACTTTCCATCATCCTCATTAATCCAATGTTGTACATAGTGACTAGTTAGGTACCATAGTGACCAGTACTTGGGCTAGTGCAGTTTTCAATGGTTATCAATGATCTGGAGGGAGGTTTGGTTACAGATTGTTTCCCAAATGGGTACAGCTGGTAAATCGTAGTGAACAAGTGGACCGTTGGTAGAAGTATCGGAACAGGCTTAGGGGTTGGACAAATAGTGGCCAATGCCAATTATCTGAGTGAATTGAAATGTCCAGAGAAGTGAAACAAACAGTAAGAATGCAAAATAAATGAGCTTAGCTGACAGGAAATGGCATGGGAGAAGAAAAAGGGCCGGAAATTTTTGCTCGGTGGACAGGCGTGTTCCCGACCCGCTCGAGCATGAAATGACCCATGTTGATGTCAGCCGAGGGTGGCGATGTCAACACGCAGTCGCGTGATAGTTCAGTCGGGTGGCGTGTGCCGGGTCCAGCAGCGCGCCCGCCGACAATTAAAAGGCCATTAAGTAATCAATTAAATTAAAATTTCCACTGCCTGTCTAACCTAACGGTTGGCGGGGCAGGCGACAAGGCCAAGCAGCCTTTGCAATTTTTTGGAAACCACATCAACGGGCGGGATGAGGTTTCCAAAAGCAAATAAAAATAAAATAAAAGTTTTGCAATTGAATTAATAACATGAACCTGCTCATGTGACAGAGTCGCATGAGGGAGAATGTTTTATTACATTTTTATTTCTAAAATTGTTTTATATATCCCTCCGTCTCCCTGTGGCAGCTCCGTGCCTCAGGGGGATTATGAAGGGCTCACTCGCGCATGCACAAAGTTCGCTCTTGGGCCACTTGCCCTCCTTCCCCCCCCCTCGGTACACACACAGCGCTTAGCGCTGCCGCTCGCGTTTCACACTGGGCGGGCCCTGATTGGCCCATGGGCGTGAAATCGCGGCGCAGTACCGATTGCGGGCGGCGGTCAGTTTCCTGACCACTCCCGCTGAGCCTGCCCGACAAGGGCAAAATGTTACCCATGGGGCTTTTCAGTGGAGAACGTCTAAAACTGTCAGCACAATATGCATCGGTGATTAAAATATAGTCAACCCTATAGCTTTGTGGACAGAGCAGAACTCCCAGGAAGTCCCTCATCTTAGTTCTTGTTTACAGTTCCGGGTGCCATTGTACTTTTAATCTGCCTCCAGGTTAAGTATGGTTTTTGGAAGTGTAACACACTGTGGGGGTCCTGTCCATGAAGGAAGCACAACTAACTTGATAGAATTAGCCACCTGAGCTATGACAAGAGACAAAGAAGTAGGAGCAGGAGTGCGTCATTTGGCCCAGAACTAGGCTGCTCACATTGGAAACATGGGGAGAAAGTATAGAGTGGGGTGGGGGCGTGGGGCATGGGGACGTGGGGGGGTGGGGGCGTGGGGGCGTGGGGCGTGTGCTGCTTGGCACCCAGAAGAAAAGTCAATGAAATAAAACGAGGGAAGTGGGAAGAAGTCCCGCCCTCGAGAGCTGCTGGCCAATCAGATTTGCCGGCAGCTGCAGCAGCCCCAGGATTCAGTAGGAGATGTTGCTGGGACAGCATGCAGACCACGGGATAACAACATGGATCCTGGAGGTAGGTAAGTCTGGGATTCTGGATGGGATAGAGTTAGGGAGACTAGGGGTGGTGGAGGGATGGGTTTTAGTGGCCAGGCAGCAAACAACAAAGGTGTGGGGAAGATCTTGCAGGAGGGGTGGAGGGAAATGCCCCCGCTACATACAGAGCGCCTCCAAAGGATGTACCCCCACTCCCTTCCTGCCTTTTAACCAGTTTTGTTAAAAAACTGGCCTGCCCACTCCCATTATGCTGACCGCATGATGACATGGGCAGTGTAATAGCTCTTAGACAGCACCTTCCATACCCATGTCCACCTAGAAAGGCAAGGGCAGCAGACACATGGGAACACCATCCCCTGGAAGTTCCCCACCAAGCCACACACCATCCTGACTTGGAACTATATCGCCGTTCCTTCACTGTCGCTGGGTCAAAATCCTGGAACTACCTCCCTAACAGCACTGTGGGTGTACCTACACCACATGGACTACAGCGGTTCAAGAAGGCAGCTCACCACCACCTTCTCAAGGGCAATTAGGGATGGTGTGGTAACCTGAGGTGCAATACACCTTTAAGAGAATGTGAGCAGTTTGACCACATGACAGTGTTACCCAATTGCTGCATAGTGCAGGCTATAATGTTTATCAGTAGTTTAGAATAGGGGCTGGTTGGAGAAGCACACATTGTGTTAGTGCTCTGTGACTTGTATTAATAAACAGTATGTGCTTCATCTTACATTGGTCTCTGTGTCTGCAGTATCTTGTTTACCAACTCACTCACCATTAGATAGGCGTGCAACCATGTTCACTGCGCAAAGCGACCCGACAGAAGGAACACATCAGGAGTGTGATGGAATACTCCCCATTTGACTGGATGAGTGCAGCTCCTACAACACCCAAGAAGCAGGACAAAGCAGCCCACTTGATTGGCACCACATCCACAAACATTCACTCATTCCACCACCGACACACAGTAGCAGCAGTGTGTACCATCTACAAGATGCACTGCAGGAATTCACCAAAGCTCATGAGGCAGCACTTTCCAAACCCATGACTACGACCATCTAGAAAGGCAAGGGCATCAGATAGATGGGAACACCACCACCTGGAAGTTCCCCTCCAAGTCACTCACCATCTTGACTTGGAAATATATCATTGTTCCTTCATTGTCGCTGGGTCAAATTCCTGGAGCTCCCTTCCTAACAGCACTGTGGGTGTACCTACACCACATGGACTGCAGTGGTTCAAGGAGGCAACTCACCACCACCTTCTCAAGGGCAACTAGGGATGGGCAATAAATGCTGGCCCAGCCAGCGAAGCTCACACCCCTTGAATGAATAAAAATAAACTGGCGATGAGGCAAAACACAATCAGTCAACAATACCAAAGGAAGCCACGGAAATTCAACTGAAGCCGTACCTTGCAAGGCAATTGCAAGTACAACCTTTATAATAGTCATCAAAGTTATCTGCCTCCAGTATGCCACAGTTTGGCCATATTGAACCATTTGATCAGACCACCGATAACTTGTCACATTATATTGAAAACCTCATGTTCTTTTTTATGGCCAACAACATATCGGGGAGGAAAAGAGGCGAGCGATCCTCTTATCGACATGTGGCAGTAAAACATACGGCCTAATTCATAGTCTAACGGCACCCAACGCCACAGATTAAAAGAGCTTTGATGAGTTGATAAATCTTGTGAAAAGCCACTTTCAGTCGAAACCCTCGGTAACAATGCAGCATTTTAAATTTAATTTGAGGTGTCGCACCCCTGAAGAGACAGCCACTTGCTATGTAGCAGCCTTAAAACAACTGACAGAGCACTGAGAGTTCAGGACGTCGATGAACGACATGTTAAGGGACCGATTAGTATGTGGGATTAACGAAGACGCCATTCAAAGAAGGTTGTTGTCAGAAACAAATTCAGACTTCAGCAAGGCGCTGGAGTTGGCGCTCGCAATGGAGACGCAGTCAGGGACTCAGGAGTAATCGTGGGAGCACAAAATGGTGCTGTCCTTCATGTCAGAAGGAAAGCACCTGTTAGAAATGGGGCAGAAGCACTGGGCTCCGCGGAAAGGCAGGAAACAGCCAACATTAACAGACCAGCAAAACACAATGATTTAACAGAGAAAACCCACAATAATAATGGCAGAAATCCAATCAGACAGCCTGCAAGGGAACGACAATTTAAAAGAATCGAGTGTTTCTACTGCCATCGCAATGGGCACATTATGCGACATTGTAAAGGCAGATTAAGACAGAACTTTAAGCAGAAAGGTAGAAATCATGAAATTCACCTAATAGAGGAACCAGAAAAAACAGAGTCAGATATTTACTCACTAAACTTAAAAATGGGTAAAACAGAGCCAATCTACGTGACAGTGGAAATCAACGGGACACCCACCCGAATGGAGGTGGATACAGGGGCATCCACGGGAGTTACAGGGGAACACTCATTCAAATATCTGAATGGAGGAGACCACTCATTAAACCTGGAAAATTCAGATGCTAAATTAAAGAAGTATACTGGTGAGGACATAGGAGTAAGAGGAATGTGCAAGACTCCTTCAGATCCCAGTTTGTACCACTAAAAAGGTACGAGGAACAACAGAAAGAATTCAGCATATCTCTGGCCGAGATGAAGAATAAATTAGCTGAGGAAACAAAACAATGCTTAATCCTCTAGGAAACAACTAACGAATGTAAAAAAGAAATACAAGAGCTGAAGAATCAGCTACGTGGAAGCCAAGAAGCTGAAAAATAGAGACCCCTGAGTTTTCAGATGAGCTGACAGATGAGGAAATGCTGGAAGAGTCAACCACCCAGTTCACTCAAACTGAGCCTAGTCTGGCCAATCGGGAAATTGTAAAGAAAGCCAAGATTAAAGTCAGCGCTGCCAAGAAGGAAACCCATTAAAAGTAGACACGTAGGAAGAAAAAGAGGAATTACTAACAAGGCCCCGGAATTTTTTTTTATACAACAGGAAGCTGATCATACCGTGTTGAATTTAGTCTTGCCTTCGTATTGTTGAACTTGGGGAGGGGCAGCAGGAGTGCATGTGATTGGGCCCGAAAGAGGGTGAAAGCATTCCCATTGGAGTTTACACCACATGCGGAAGGAACTCCACTTGGTTTGGAAGTGCCTGTGGAGAGAGTCGAAGAGACAAACTTGCAGGTTCCTACTAGAGAGCTAAGTGGACAGATGACCCCTGAGAGGGAGGCCTCGGATAAACCATCCAAAGTCATAGAATTACGACGGTCGACATGGTTGAAGAAGCCTCTAGAGAGATTTGTAAATAGTTTATTTATGTAAACAGTTGATATATTGTAAGGATTGTAAATTGTGCTTTTGAGTAAAGGGGGATGGATGTGGTAATCTGAGGTGCAATACACCTTTAAGAGAATGTGAGCAGTTTGGCCACGTGACAGTGTTACCCAACTGCTGCATAGAGCAGGCTACAATGTTAATCAGTAGTTTAGAATAGGCTCTGGTTGGAGAAGCACACATTGTGTTAGTGCCATGTGACTTGTGTTAATAAACAGTATGTGCTTCATCTTACACTGGTCTCTGTGTCTGCAGTATCTTGTTTACCAACTCACTCACCATTAGATAGGCGTGCAACCATGTTCACTGCACAAAGCGACCTGACAGAAGGAACATAACAGGTGGGCAATAAATGTTGGCCTAGCTATCGAGGCCCAGATCCCATGAATGAATATATGAAAAAAAATTCTGCTTAATTGGCTTCTTAACAAACCCAATTGTCCGTTCATTTTTATTAAAATAGCAGGTAGGTTGCCAACTTCTGCATCCACCTGCCTAACATTTCATGGAGAATGGGTTGGGGGTGGGTGGAAAGACCTTCAACACACTTTACATGTGGGCGGGGGTGCAAAATCCAGCCCATGACCTTATTGAGGTATTGGAAGATCTTTAAGAGAATAGGTAAGTTGGCTCCCAGAAAGATATTCGATATTAACATAAATTCTCAGACAAGGGAACATGAGGCAGGATTTTCTGGCTGGCGGGGGGCCAGAGCGGGAGTGGGCATGGATGGACGCAGATCCGATCACCGCCCGCGATCGGGTCCGCGCCGCCATTTTACGCAGACGGGACAATTAAGGCCCGCCCAGCGTGGATCGCGGCTCCCGAGGACAGCGGGAGTAGGCGGGCGGTGGCGGGACTGCAGTGACCACTGGGTCCAATGGTGACCCGGCCGCCTGTTTAAAAAGCTGCTGCAGCCTTTCCAAGGCTGTGAATCCCGGTCAGTGGAAGCTCAGATCGCAGGGGGCAGGGGGGCAGGAGGGGGGGGGGGGCAGGCCAGGCAGGAGGGGGGGGCGGGGGTGCAGGAGGGGGGGGCAGGGGGCAGGAGGGTGGGGCAGGGGGCAGGAGGGTGGGGCAGGGGGTTGCTGTGCCCCTTGTTTTTCTGATGATTGCCTTGCTGCCCTCGAGGAGGTGGCAGCACGGGGTGAGGTGCTGGTTCCCCAGGACGGGAGGAGGAGGCCCCCCCCACATGACCAAACCTGCCTGGGAGGAGGTGGTGGGGGTGGTGAGCTCCCGCGATGTGGTGCGATGCACCTGGATCCAGTGTCGCAAGCGTTTCAATGACCTGTTGCGCTCAGGAAGGATGAGGACCACGTTGGCATTGGTCACTTAACCCAGCAGGTCGGCTTTCCCCCCTGGTGACACACCCCCCCCCAAGTCTGAGTGTAGTGACTGCATTGGATCATTGAGGGGATGTGTCCTTCGCTGGGTGGGCAGATATTGCCCATGCCGAGGTCACCCTGAGAGGGTGGTGAAGAGATGGGTTCTGCACCCACAGCATGTGGTACACTGAGACCCACATGACTGTTTTGGGGGCAGCCTGGAGGAGCTGCCCCTGGGCACAGGGCTGGAACTCCAGGACATGTCAAAGTCAGGGTGATGAGATGCTGGGAGGGGAGCTTCAAGGTGGCGTTGGCACCGATCGATCTGCTGCCCTCTGCGCTCCATGTGCTTGTGCCTCCTGGCTATGGAAGGTTAGACTGTGTGGTGCCTAATGTGATGTAGGCAGCATTTGGCCAAGGGGAGGAGGGGGCGAAAGGCCGAGTATCTTTGTGTGAGTGTTGGGCAGCAGCGGGGTGAGGAGGCACTGGAGCCCTGCAATGTCCCACTCTGGTTGGGGTGGGCCGTGCGTGAAGAGAGTCCAGGTACAATTTGCACCAATCAATGCTCTTCTTTCCTTTCCAGGAGAAGAATGAACATAATGCCCCCGAGCGGGTGAGGACTGGCGGAGGGCCAGCCCAGGTGGCGATTCTCAGCCGCTTCGAGCAGGAGGCCCTAGATCTGGAGAGGCGCCATGTGCCCAGGTCCACTGGTGTCGGTGAGGCTGGGGTGCCACGGGCAGGTATGTTTGCCCAGCAGTGAGGTCACCATTGTTCTCCCAACAGCCATGGCAGTGCTGAATGTTCAGTGATTGAAGTTTGCAACATGGCTTGACCATTGCTTATGGAAGGATGAGCGCATAATGTTCCGGGGGACAGGGATACACATTGACATTGTCTCCACGGTAACTGATCCAATGTCCTTGTTCTTCCTTTCAGCATCAGCGGAGCAGGGCCGGGAGGAGGAGCAGCAGAGGCCCCTCTCACACCTGAGGGCCCTGAAGTCTCGGACTCACCAGCGTCACACCATCTCTGCCAGGCAGGCACCAGCTCAGATACTAGCACCTCGGTGGGAATTAGAACATCGGCTAGTGTCCCGGGCACAGCGGTGAGGGCACTACACAGTCGCTGGAGGAGTTGGCAGAGACAGAGAGTGCCCATGGCGCCAGCAGTCTGAGGACTGCAGGGGACCAGGCACATGCTCAGTCGGTGCCTGATGATGAGCCTCTGGAGTCGTCCGCGATGCAGCAGCTGCAGGAAATGCGGCCGGGTGTGCGGGAGCATCTGGGGGAGATACATGAGGCTATGCTTGGCTTGGTGTCCGTGGTGGAGGAGTCTACGATCGCAATGCAATGAGTCTCATGTCCAAGCGCCATGCGTCCTCCATGGAGAGAGTGGTGCCTTTCGTGGAGAGACTCCTCCAGGAGACCCATCAGGGCTTCCTGGGGATGTGCTCTGACCAGCAAGTACCTCACATCGGCATTGACCTCAGCTGGTCAGTGCCAGTGTGGGGGATGGTCTGGGTACCAACTTTCCCAGCTCGGTGCCCATCCATCCACGGTGAGCAAGGGAGTCTGAACTGACCTCACGTCAGTGCAGCAGCTGCCTGTCGTCTCTGCGGGCACCTCTCAGGGCGCTCTGGATGAGGGTGGCAGCTCCTCCGCCCCTCTGCCAGTGACCGTGGCATCCGGTGAGGCTGCGACGACTGGGGAGGTGCCAGCTGTGGAACTGGCAGCTCCCTCCCAGGCGGGGCCAGCACAGGCTCCACGGGCCAGAGGACGGCCGCCAACGTCATCGAGGCCAACAGGACAGCAGAGTCAGCAACTGTCTCAGATACCACTCCCAGCAAGGGGGCAGCACCAAGACATAGCACCCGGAAACGTAAACATAAGGCACTTTAGGCACAGCACGGGTTTCTCACTGGTGCTTTTGTGTTGGCTCAAGATGAGGTCTTTATGATTTGCTTTGAATTGGAACAACATTGTCATTTTGTTTGATAAAGTTGCTTTGTTTGTGATATTAAATTGAGACATGTGACCATGGCTGAGGGTGTCTTTTTCCTTCTGCATGTGGATGGTTTCCAAAACTGTAATGAGTGATTTGTTGGACATTCAGCTTTATTAACAAGGCCCTTAGTGACTGTTCCTAACCTGGCAGATTTTTCACTCAGGTATCAAGTATGGAGCCTACAGCCCAGGTTTGTCCTGGTGATCTATCTGTGCTGTGCTAGCTGAAGGTTTATTGGATTAAAGCCTCCCGGGTATCCCTGCCTCCCTGGAGAATGCCCAGGTCAGCATCTACCCCCTCAGCATTTCCCTGTGTGTGCTCATCCTCGGACTCACTGCTGGACTCATCGTGTGCAGTCGCAGACACTGCGTCGACATCTTCATCGTCCACTCGTCCCCCCTTTCCAGCGCAAGATTGTGAAGCAGCAACCACTATCACCAACACACGATCTGGGGGGTACTGGAGTGCGCCCCCTGAGCGGTCCAGGCATCGGAAGCGTATCTTGAGAAAACCGATGGTTCTCTCCACCACAGCCCTTGTGGTGCCGTGGCTCCTATTGTACCGCTGCTCAGCTTCTGTTCTTGGATGGCGGAGAGGCGTCATGAGCCACCTTCTGAGGGGATAGCCCTTGTCACCCAGCAGCCATCCATCCAGCCGGGCTGGAGCACTGAAGAGCCCTGGCAACTGGGAGTGTCTGAGGATGTAGGCATCGTGGGAGCTGCCTGGGTACCTTGCACAGACTTGTAGAATCAGCATCCTGTGATCACACACTATCTGCACGTTCATGGAGTGGAAGCCCTTCCTGTTGACGAAGGCACCGGGCTCACCTGCTGGCGCCTTGATGGCCACATGTGTACAGTCTATAGCATCCTGGACACGGGGTAAGCCAGCAATGGCTGCGAAGCCTCTGGCTCGCTGTGCCTGACTTGTCTGGTCCCAGAGGTAGTGGATGAAGATCAATGCCTGTCTGAACAGAGCGTCTGTAACCTGCTTGACACAAGTGTGGACTGATGATTGGGAGACACCGCAAAGATCACCCACCAAGCCCTGGAAGGAACCAGGAGCATAGAAGTTGAGGGCAGCTGTGACCTTTAGATCCGCTGGCATGGGGTGTCCACCCACACAGTTAGCGGAGATCTCAGGGCCAATCATCTGACAGATATCGTTGACTGTCTCTCTTGAGAGACGGAGCCTCCTTTAGCTCTGCACCTCAGACATATTGAGGTAGCTGCTTCACCGCCTGTAAACCCTGGCAGCAGGATAATGGCGTCTTCTGCGGCCCCTTCCACCTTGGTCTACCTCTTGGCCCTGTGCCCCTTGTGCCTGCGCCTCTCCTCCCAAAGGTGTCTCCCCTGGAGGCTGAGTGTGCGCTCCTGGCCTCCTCCCCCTTCTAGCCCTCCCTTCCTCCTCAGAGGAAGTGCCTCCAGTGGAGAGTTCAGCTCCCGTTCCTGGGCTTAGGGAAGGCTTCCTGAAACCTGTAGGTCCTAAGAAGATTCCTCACTGCAGAGAGCTGACCTGAAGGCTATGAGTCCAGACAAAGCAGCTGGGATGTGTTTTGAAGTATTGCAGATCACACTGATAAGTTTAAGTAACTTGGGGAAACAATATTTGACAGAGCACACTCGTGACCCCACTGAGCCCTCTTATCCCACCCGTGGGTGAGGTTTGTACAAATGTCTCCTACCCGCCTGCCCATTGCGCCCATGCGACAACCCAAAGATCGCACGGGCCCCAAAAAATCGGCGTCGATTGCTGCCTCAAGGGCCTTCAGTGGCCCCTTAATTAATGGCGGGCGCACATCGGAGAGCATCGCGCACCCTCCCAACGAAATATCACGATGGCGCGCGGTGACGTCGGGACACTCGCCTGACATCACCCATACATGCAGGGCCCGCTCCCGCACGCCAACGGGAAAACTCTGTCCATGGATTCACATTTCGACTTGGAAAAGTGAACAAAAAGTTTAGATATATCAAGGAGAGGCTGGTAAAAGGTGGAAAAGCACACAAACAGCTGATGGAAGGAAAGGCTGTGATCAGTTTTGAGATGGCAATGAATAAGATTTTAGTGTCAGTGGTAAGTTGAGGTAAGGGGTCTGCTAGCTTTGGGGTGGGCCTGATAGATTATTTCTGGACTTGCTTCATGATGTGTTTCAAAGAAAACTGAAGCCATAACCAGCAGAAGGGTTAAGTCAAATTACTTTAAGAAGATGCTGAAATGGTCGTGGCTGGGGAGGATGGAGGGAAGACAAATGGATCTACCTGGTTTTCTCCCCCACTTAATTCCAACCCAAATCCAAACTGTACAGCATGGATGAGTTATCTGCCCAAATTGTCTTCAGTGTGCCTGGGATAGTCCCTGGGCTTTGCAGGTAGTCCTCCCGCTATGCCTTCCTTAGGCCCAATGGAGCTCCCGCCAACTGAGAACGGGTGTAAGCTCTGCTGTCCATTATACAATGATCTAAAATACTGCGATTGATTATTTTTGAAGAAAAAACTGGCATTTGTATAGCACCTCTCACAACCATAGGATTCCCAACTTGTTTCACAGCCAGTGAAGTACTTTTGAAGTGTAGTTGCTGTTGTAACATAGGAAACGTGGCAGTTAACTTGCACAAAGTGAGCTCACACAAACAGCAATGCGATAATGACCAGACAACCTGTTTTTGTGATGTTAACTGAAGGATAGATATTGGTCAGGACACCGAGGATAACTTCCCTGCTCTTCTTCAAAATAGCGCATTGGAATGTCCACCTATGAAGGCAGATAGCGCCCCAGTTTAACAATCATCTGAAAGACAGCACCCCCTACAATGCACCCCTCCCTCAGTACTGCACTGCAGAATCAGCCTTAATTTCTGTGCCCACAGTTTGAGACATTCTTCTGACTCAGATGAGCACTACCAACTAAGCCACGGCTAAGATATTTAATGAAGATCTACTCTGGTATTCATTTGGGTGAAGAAAGAAGAAAACTTGACTCAAGTCTTTATCCCCATAAGGGCTACTTGTCCCCATCTTGCAAAGGCATAATAGGTTACTCTGATTTTCTGTAAAATGCTGAGGTGATCGTTTTTGAAATGTCCTTAAAGGTGTGGAACCACCTTAAAAATATGATAATGACCCCGCACCCATGATTTGGTGATAGGGATGTACAATACTGGTCATGGGTCTCATGGGATATTGGGCTCAAAATGTCCAGCGATATGTCATGGATGAACATGGACCCCTGGAGTTTGGGTTATTGGGGGGTTTTAAGGAATTAAGGAGGAATCTCCCAAAGGTTTTCCTGCAATTGGGAATAGGCTTTAGTTTCTGGTCAAGTGATGTGCAGTTTAATGGACTGAGTGAGTCTGGGCCTGATGCCCATTTTCGACTTTCTTTTCACACATTTGTTAATGAAGATGTCCAGGTGGCCCTCTCCAAAGGAGTGAAAGGCCTACCAATTTCTGGTTCATCTTCCCATTTGAGTTTGTTCCCTTGGATTATAAGCCACCTCCTGCAAGCAGAGATGTTGGCCTGGATTTTAACTCCCAACGTGTGTTGATAAACCTGGCTTGGGTCAGTTACAATAGAACGGAGAGACTTACCCAGTCCTTTCCTACCCTGACCTGACTGGACGCAACTTTGAAATACAGGTGACAAGGGCACTTGCCACAAGCCGGGAGGGGTCTGCTTTAAATGTGCAGGATGGGCTCCGATGATTTCTTTGAGACTCGGCCTACAATTTTGGCATGAGACTTGAGCAGAGGGGGAGAAGTGATGCTCCCTCGTCAGGCCAAATTTGCCAGGAGCCGGATTGGGGGCTTGAAGAGGCCCCAGCAAAACAAGTTCCGTAACATATTTTTGAGTCTCCTTAAGGAGATCACGGGTCCCCCTTTGTCCCAGGCCCCCCCCTGGCCCTGATCCATATTCTTCTCCTGAAGGTGGGGCGTTTCTCACTTGGGCCCACAGCGGCATCTTCTTGCTGGATTTGGTCATCAGCTTGAGCCTGAATAAAGGAAAGGAGGCCCATGGGGTGGGGTCAAAGCCTCTCCCGATTTCGGCGTGTAAGTTTGTCCCTTGCCATGGGTGCCCAGCCACCCCCACCCCCTCCAACGCGTGCACCAACCCCGGGAATTGACATTAAGGCTGTAATCTTCAAATTTTGTAAATTGCAAAAGCACAGCCTGCAGCTAATCCTGAATGCCAATAAATGACCGTGCATCACCAGGGTAATGAACACAAGTGTTGCTGACGGCCTGGATTTTCTGACATACATGTCACGCTGTTGTCTTCCAAGGAGGTTATCCATGGGTGCTCGAGAACCAATGCTCCTCACACCCATCTCAGCCCCACTAATGAATTCACCAAACGTTTGGTGCGATTTGGATAAGAAATCCCGCCGCCATATTTGCTTTTTCTTCACCAAGTTCTGAAGAGTCATACAGACTCTAAACATTAACTCTGTTCCTCTCCCCACAGACGCTCCCAGGCCAGCTGAGTTTTTCCAGCATGTCCTGTTTTTATTTTGCTTTTTCTTCCTTTGGCTTTGGCCTGTCACTCCTCCCCGTCTTGCAACCTTAGGAAAGAGCAGCAAATAAATATCAATTACTTGCAGCCTTCAGGAAAGCTGAAATATGTTTTGTTCCCATATGTGACCTCTTACTGGTAAGTGGCCGCAACTCTTTAGTTGTGAATTCCTGCCTAAGCTCCCTCTGCCTCTGCTTTCATTGTGTCAGCATCACAGACTGATATCCATGGGCAAAATACTTCGCCCATCGGGCGGGCATGCGCCCAATGTGAATGAGCGTAAAATGATGCACGATGATGCCGGGCGAGAGTCCCGACGTCATCGCACACTCGCACAATATTTCGCGAGGCGAGTGCACACGGGAGTTGGCAGTGCGTCGGCCAACAATTAAGCAGCCTATTCAGGCCATTAAAGTCATAATGGAAAGAAACTTTTCGCTGCCCGGCCAACCTTCCGGCTGGCGGTCAGGCGAATCGGCCGGCCGGTCTTTGGTATTTTGGCGAAACCTCATCCACGGGCGGGATGATTTAAAAAAAATAAATTTTCAAACTAATCTCTAACATGTCCCTGCTCATCTGACAGAGTCACACGAGGGAACATGTTATTCACATTTTTAAATTCTTTATTTTTTATTTTCAAAATTCTTCAGCTCCCTGAGGCAGCTCTGTGCCCCAGCGCGCTGTTACTGCGCACACTCCCATGCTCGCTCTCCTCCACCCTCCACCCTCCACTCCAACAGCACTGAGCGCTGCAGTGTGCAATTCACACTGGCTGGCGTTTAATTGGCCAGTCAGCGAGAAATCGCGGACAGGGCCCGATCGTGGGCAGTGTTCCTTTTCACGGCCTCTCCCTTGCCCCCACTGAACCCGCCCGACGACTGGAAAACCCTATTTCCTTTGGCAGCTTGTTCCATTATGGGATTGCCCTTGGGAAGAAAGATTGTTGATACACTGGGCTGCATTTTATGTGCCCCCGCTGGGCGTGTTACTGGTGGGGGGCTCTTTGCGGCACAGGAGGGGGCGGCCCACCTAAGATGGAAGCCCCCCTTTTTTCCTAACCCCGTCCCCGCAGCCTTAAGCCAACCAACCCCCTTCCCACCCCATTGGCCCCGCCTCTCTCCTTGACCCATTGAAACCCTCCCTGCCCAAGACCCCAAACTTAGCGGCTTCAGGGATCCACGGGCCTTCTTACCCCCACTTCTTGAAGTCCTGGCAGTGGCCATAATGTGCTCTTGGTGCTGCCAGGACTGATAGAGCTGCTGGCCAATCTGATTGGCGGGCAGCTCCAGAGGGCTGGGCCTCCTGCCCAGTGAATGGCGGGAAGTCCCACTTGGCCTTTGTTAACGCCCAGTGCGTTAGAGCTGCGATGTGGGTGGACGTGGGGCAGGCCTGCTCCAGGCCTACTTTGCTTCTGGTGGGGGGTGTGAGCTGTCCATTCCCCCCCGCCCCACCACCCCCTCCCCCCCCCACCCCCCCACCGCATTAATCACCCCACTGCCTTGGGAACAAATGTTCTTTGGAGTTTGTGTGGGTGGCGACCTCATGTTTTGTCCCTGCCAGAGGGCACCAGGTAACTTTCTGCCAATTGCCACCGGTCCATCCTATATTTTATAGAACACGGTCAGTTAATCTTTCTCACTCCTTTGCTGTAGTGATTCCCATTCCAGGTCTTTGATCGAGGGTGTCCAAATCAGCCAAGGAGCTTGTCTTTCACAGGTACCGAGAACTTGTCTCTATTTTCTGATATTTGTGGGCGCAAAGATCCCTGGAAAACTTTTCCGTAGATGCCTGAAGTTGCAGGCATTCCAACCAGGAACAGCAATGCTCACAGTGAGCACAAAAAAACCCACGCGGAACAGAGAGTTAAAAGCTTCAATTGTAATAAAAATCGGGAGTTATGGAATGTGCTACCAACTCACGATAATCCCTTGACACTTTCATTGAAGGTTAAGATCTACCCCATTTTATTTTTGCTTGAGGATGCACTGATTGCCCCTTCTTCCTTTGTTAAGTGGAAAATGCTTCCACACAGTCACTTTTTCTAACCTGTATTTTGTTCCGAGTAGATGTGTTTTCCTTTGAGATTTGAGAGCACTGGCGATACATGGACTCATTTTACAAAATATGGAGGAGAATCTTCGGCCTGCTCAACGAGGAGTAAAATGATGTCGGGCGTGCGTCCTGACCTCACCACGCATCATTCAGATTTTCAGTTCGGCAGCTGCGTGCCCACCGAACTGTCCAAGGCCTATTAAGGCCAATTAACCATCAATTAAAACAATAAACTGAGCTGCCCGTCTAACCTTAAGGTTGGCGGGTGGGGGGGGCAGGCGAAGAGCCCAGGCGGCCTTTGCATTTTTCATGGAACCTCATCCACGGGCGGGGTGAGGTTTCATGAAGGCTTTTAGAGGTTTGAAAAATTTTGAAATAAAATTCATAGACATGTCCCAGCTCATGTGACAGTTTCACATGAGGGGACGTGTCCTGAAAATATTTTTTCCCTTTATTAAATTTTTTTAAACTTAAGCTAATCTCCCTGAGGCACGCGTGAAAGAGCACAGACCCCGACTCAGGTAACCACCCCCCCCGCCCACACAGGGAGTGCTCAGCGCTTCCGGGCACACGTCATGCTGGCCGGGCCTTAATTGGCCCACCCACATAAAATAGTGGTGCCCAGCCGATCGCGGGCAGTGATCAGCTGCACGCCCGCCCGCTCCCGCACAACTCCCGCCCCCGATGGGGAGAAAATCCTTCCCAGGATATTTTCAATAGAAAGCCGTGATCAGTTTTTCCTGGGCTAGTTTTGACCTCCCATGGAGGGAGGTGCGGGGTCGAAGGGGAATTACCCAGTTTTCCACCCACCCCCCCCACCCCAGGAAATTTGCCTGAGCATTTACTTGTTTTTATGTCTCTCCCCAGAGATCGCATGGAGTGCATACACTAGAATAGACAAGGTACCGCAATTGTGTGGGACAGGCTGGATGAACCAGAGGCTATTTTCCTGTCTGTCATTTTTTTGCGTAAATTTATGTTTTGATCCTTATAACAAATTGTCACATTTATGTTTACGATGGTATTTTCTGACCCAATCAGATGGTTCCTCAAAGAAGAAATTGTGTGATTATGACAGGTGTCAGGTAGAAACTACACTTGAGAACCAAGCTGAATATAAAAGATTCGGAGGGGAGGTGAAGAAGTAAATAAGAGAAGCAAAGAGGGAGTATGAAAAGAGACTGGCAACTAACATAAAAGGGAATCCCAAAGTCTTCTATAGGCATATAAATACTGCAAGGGTGGTAAAAGGAAAAGTAGGGTTGATGAAGGATCAAAAGGGATTTACACTTGGAGGCAGGGGGCATAACTGGGGTATTAAATGAATACTTTGTATCTGCCTTTACCAAGGAAGAAGATGCTACCCAGGCTATAGTAAAAGAGGAGGTGATTTAGACACCAGATGAATCTAAAGTTGAAAAAGGAGAGGTATTGGATAAGTTATCTGTACTTAAAGTTGATAAGGCGCTGGGACAAGATGAGATGCATCCAAGGATACTGCAAGAAATGAGAGTGGAAATTGTGGAGACGCTGGCCATAATTTTTCAGTCTTTATACACACGGTGGGATGCCAAAGGACTGTGGAATTGCAAATGTTGTTCAAGGGTTCAATGATAAGCCCAGCAATTACAGGCCAGTCAGTTTAACTTTGGTGGTAAAGAAACTTCTAGAAACAATAATTAGGGACAAAGTGAATTGTCTTATGGACAAATGCAGGTTAATTAAGGAAAATGAGTATGGATTTCTTAAGGGAAAATCATGTTTAACTACCTTGCTGGAGTTTTTTGAAGAAGTAACAGAGAGGGTTGATGAGGGCAATGCTGTTGATGTGGTGTACAAAGACTTACAAAAGGTGTTTGATACAGTGCCGCACAACAGACTTGTAAGCAAATGTATAGCTCTTGGAATAAAAGGGACAGTAGCAACATGGATACGGAATTGGCTGAGTGACAGGAAACAGAGGGTAGTGGTTAATGGATGTTTATCAGGCTGGAGGAAGATTTGATGTGGAGTTCCCCGGGGTCAGTGTTAGGTCACTTGCTTTTCCTGATATATGTTAATGACATAGAACTTGGTGCACAGGGCACAATTTCAAAGCTGGTGGATGATACAAAGCTCAGGAGCATTGTGATCTGTGAGGAGGATAGTGTAGAACTTCAAAAGGACATAGAGTTTCCTTTCCTCGGACTGCTGTTCTCATCGCATCCTGAGATCCACACTCAGTGCCATGCGCTGCCATATGAACACACTTGACCTCTCCCTCCAGCAGCACCGACCCTATTTCAAAGCTGCCTGTGCCCCCAGTTTCATTTTATTCTTCGTCTCATCCGACGTCTCAACAAGAAACTTTGTCTCTTTCTTTCAGGTGCAAAGGAACGCAAACTCCAACAACTCATCGACACCAACGCCCATCCAGGACCCTCCACCCCTGCCTGTCCCTCTGTCCCCACCCCGTCTTCCAATCCCAGCCCCGGCCGTGTATTCACTATATCCCCTGACCTTCCCCTCTCCGACGCTGAACGTTCAGTGCTCAGCAAAAGACTCAGTTTCATACCCTTACTCCCTCATCTCAATGAATTTCGGGCTCGGCACGATGCTGAACTCTTCTTCCGCCGCCTTCGTCTCCGTGCTCACTTCTTTGGGCAGGAGTCCTCTCCCCGTTCAACGGATCCTTTTACCCACCTCCAATATTCTCCCTCCACCTGGACCCCTCCCTCTGGATTCTTACCTTCTCTTGATCATTTCATTGAGAACTGTCGGCATGACATTAGTCGTCTCAATTTCTCTGCTCCTCTCACCCATTCTAACCTGTCTCTTTCTGAACTTACTGCACTCCGTTCTCTCAGGTCCAACCCCAACATTGTCATCAAACCCGCTGACAAGGGTGGTGCTGTTGTTGTCTGGTGCACTGACCTCTACCTCGCAGAGGCTGAGCGTCAACTCACAGACACTTCCTCCTACCTCCCCCTGGACCATGACCCCACCACTGAACATCAAGCCATTGTTTCCAGGACTGTTACTGACCTCATCTCCTCTGGAGATCTTCCTTCCACAGCTTCCAACCTGATAGTCTCCCAACCTCGGACAGCCCGGTTCTACCTCCTACCCAAAATTCACAAACAGGACTGTCCCGGCAGACCGATCGTGTCAGCCTGTTCCTGCCCCACGGAACTCATTTCTTGCTATCTTGACTCCATTCTCTGTCCCCTTGTCCAGTCCCTTCCAACCTGCATTCGCGATTCCTCTGACACCCTACATTATATCAACAGTTTCCAGGTCTCTGGCCCCAACTGCCTCCTCTTCACCATGGACATCCAATCCCTCTACACCTCCATCCCCCACCGGGATGGTCTGAGGGCTCTCCACTTCTTCCTCGAACAGAGGCCCGAACAATCCCCATCCACCACCACTCTCCTCCGTCTGGCTGAACTTGTTCTCTCACTGAACAATTTCCCCTCAAACTCCTTTCACTTCCTCCAAATAAAAGGTGTGGCTATGGGTACCCGCATGGGCCCCAGTTATGCCTGTCTCTTTATGGGGTATGTGGAACATTCCTTGTTCCAGTCCTACTCCGGCCCCCTCCCACAACTCTTTCTCCGGTACATCGATGATTACTTCGGTGCTGCTTCACGCTCTCATCTGGACCTGGAAAAATTTATTAATTTTGCTTCCAATTTCCACCCCTCCATCATTTTCACATGGTCCATCTCTGACACTTCCCTTTCCTTCCTTGACCTCTCTGTCTCAATTTCTGGTGATAGATTGTCCACCAATATCCATTACAAGCCTACCGACTCCCACAGCTACCTCGACTACAGATCCTCACATCCCGCTTCCTGTAAGGACTCCATCCCATTCTCTCAGTTCCTTCGCCTCCGTCGCATCTGTTCTGATGATGCCACTTTCAAAAACAGTTCCTCTGACATGACCTCCCTGTCGCTTGCCATTTCAACACTCCACCCTGCTCTCATGCCCACATGTCCGTCCTTGACCTGCTGCAATGTTCCAGTGAAGCTCAACGCAAACTGGAGGAACAGCACCTCATCTTCCGACTAGGCACTTTACAGCCCTCCGGACTGAATATTGAGTTCAACAACTTCAGATCATGAACTCTCTCCTCCATCCCCACCCGCTTTCCGATCCCCCTTTTTCTAATAATTTATATAGATTTTTCTTTTCCCACCTATTTCCATTATTTTTAAATGTATTTCCATCCATTGTTTTATCTCCACCTTTTAGCCTATTTCTATCCCTTCACCCCACCCCCACTAGGGCTATCTGTACCTTGCTTGTCCTGCTTTCTACCCTTAATTAGCACATTCCTTAGATAATATCACCACCTTCAACACCTCTTTGACCTTATGTCTGTGACATCTTTTGGTTATCTCCACCTATCACTGGCCCTCTATCCAGCTCTACCTGTCCCACCCCCCCTTAAACCAGCTTATATTTCACCTCTCTTCTATTTTTCCTTAGTTCTGTTGAAGAGTCATGCAGACTCGAAACGTTAACTGTGTTCCTCTCCGCAGACGCTGTCAGACCTGCTGAGTTTTTCCTGGTATTTTTATTTTTGTTTTTATTTTAGGGTTTCCTTTGCTTTATTAATAGGGACATAGGCCGGAGTTTTCTCATCGGTGAGTGTCCTGACATCACCGTGCACCATCGCGATATTTAGGTGGGTGGGTGCACAATGTTCTCCAATCCACGCCTGTCATTAATTAATCGCCCACTTAAGACCCTTGAGGCAGCAACTGCCTGTTATTTCTCGGGGTCCGTGCGATCTTCAGGATGTCGCACGGGTACAATGGGCAGGCGGGTAGGCCACATTTGTATAAACCTCATCCATGGGCGGGATAAGAAGGGGGAGTGGGGTCACGAGTGGTATTTGTCAGACATTTAATTGTGAAAGTTACTGACACTTGCCTGCGTGAGCAGAAATACTTCAAAACTCTTCACAGCTGCTTGGACAGGGGTAACAGCCTTCAGGGCAGGACTCCAGAGTAAGGATCATTTCTGGGGCCTGCAGGTTTCAGGAAGCCTTCCCTTAGCCTGGAAGCTCTTCTGAGGGGGAAGGGAGGGCCAGAACGGGGAGGAGGCCAGGAGTCCACATTCAGCCTCCAGGGGAGCCACCTTTGGGAGGACAGGAGCAGGCACAAGGGGCACAGGGCCAAGAGGTAGTCAAAGGGGGAAGGGGCCGCAGAAGACGCCACTATCCTGCTGTCAGGGTTTACAGGCGGCGGAGCAGCTACCTCAATATGTCTGAGGTGCAGTGCCGAAGGAGGCTCCGTCTCTCAAGGGAGACAGTCAAATATATCTGTCAGATGATTGGGGCTGAGATCTCCGCTAACTGTGCGGGTGGACACCCCATGCCAGTGGCTCTGAAGGTCACAGCTTCTCTCAACTTGTATATCTCCGGCTGTTTCCAGGGCTCGGTGGGTGATATTTGCAGAGTCTCGCAATCAGCTGTCCACACTTGTGTCAAGCAGGTTACAGACGCTCTGCTCAGGCGTGCATTGATCTTCATCCACTTCCGCTGGGACCAGGCCAGCAATTGCTGGTTTCCCCCGCGTCCAGGATGCTATAGACTGTACACATGTGGCCATCAAGGCGCCAGCAGGTGAGCCCGGTGCCTTAGCCAACAGGAAGGGCTTCCACTCCATGAACGTGCAGATAGTGTGTGACCACAGGATGCTGATTCTACAAGTCTGTGCAAGGTACCCAGGCAGCTCCCGCAACACCTACATCCTCAGACACTCCCAGGTGCCGGGGCTCTTCAGTGCTCCAGCCCGGCTGGATGGATGGCTGATGGGTGACAAGGGCTATCCCCTCAGAAGGTGGCTCATGACGCCTCTCCACCATCCAATAACAGAAGCTGAGCAGCGGTACAATAGGATCCACGGCTCCACAAGGGCTGTGGTGGAGGGAGGTTGGGGGGGTGGTGGTGGGCTGGAGGCTTTAGGGGAAAGGCTGACGGCTGCATTAAGTGACCTCTGCCAACATGGTACTCACCCTTCCCAAGTGCAGGAGGTCATTGAATCACTTGCGGCATTGGACCCACGTGTGTCACACCACATCCTGGGAGCTGATTATCTTGGCCACCTCCTCCCAGGCACATTTGTTCAGGTGGGGGGGGCCTCCGCCTCCCGTCCCTCGGAATCAGGACCTCTCGCCGCACTACCACCTCCTCCAGGAGGGCACTAGGCACTCACCCGAAAACCGAGGGGCACACTGCCCTGCTGCCCTAGCCTCCGGACTGGCCTGTCCCACTGCCCTACCCTCCGGCCTGGCCTGTCCCACTGCCCTATCCTCCGGCCTGGCCTGTCCCACTGCCCTACCCTCCAGCCTGGCCTGTCCCACTGCCCTACCCTCCGGCCTGGCCTGTCCCCCTGCCCTACCCTCCAGCCTGGCCTGACCCACTGGCCTACCCTCCGGCTTGGCCTGTCCCACTGCCCTACCCTCCGGCCTGTTTGCTCACCAGGAGCCCTCTGGTGAGCCCTTCTACTTGCCATTGTGAGCGGCCTTTCTAAGGCTGCCAGTGCTTCATTTAAACAGGCAGCCGGGTCACCATTGGACCCAGTGGTCATTGCACTCCCGCTACCAGCCCACCCACTCCCACTCTCCTCAGGAGTCGCACATTACGCTGGGCGGGTCTTAATTGTCTCCCCCCCTCGTAAAATGGTGGCGCGGACCCGAATGGGGGGTCCGGCAATCGGATCCGTGCCCACCTGAGCCCACCCCCAGCTGGCCCACCCGACACGGTGAAAATCCTCCCCATAGAGCACCTGAGCAAGGAGGTTATGTGTAATTTGTATAAGACACTAGTTCGGCCTCAGCTGGTGTATTGCATCCAGTTCTGGATACCGCACTTCATGAAGGATGTGAAGGCACTGGTGAGAATGCTGAAAAGATTCAGGAGAATGGTTCCAGGGCTGAGGAACTTCAGCTATGAAGTTAGATTGGAGAATTTAGCGCTGTTTTCCTAAGAGAAAAGAAGGCTGAGAGGAGATTTGATAGAGGTATTCAAAATCATGAGGGGTCTGGACAGGGTAGATAGGGAGAAACTGTTCCCACTCATGAAAGGATCGAGAATGAGGGGGGAACAGACTTGAAGTAATTAGTAAAAGATGAAATAGTGATATGAGGAAAATCTTTTTCACGCAGCAAGTGGCTGGGGTTTGGAATGGTCTGCCTGTGGTCTGCCTGTGGTGGAGGCAGGTTCAACTGAAGCTTTCAAAAGACTGTTATCTGAAAAGGAAGAATGTGTAGGTTTACGGGGAGAAGGGGGGAGAATGGAACTAGGTGAGTCGCTCATTCGCAGAGCGGGTGCTGACACGATGGGCCAAACGATTCTGTCATTCTGTGACTTTGTTTGCAATGTTTATTCATGTTCATTTTACTTTTGTTGTATTAGAATACTGTGTTAGATTTGTTACATGTTACCCCTCCATTTTCAGTCTATATAAAAGGCAGAGAGAGGACAAATGGAGCGTAACTAAGGAATAGATTTAAAATTAAAATAGAGAAATGCACGTGAAAAATAAAAGTCTGAAAAATGCCAGACTAGAAATTTGTAGACAAGTTTATTTCAAAGGGATGGATTGAGCACTCTTAAAAAAATATCAAATAGTACTATTCCTCGGTTCAAACCCTAAAAAATATTGATCAGAAAATCTAACAGAATTTGTAACTCACGACCATGTTGCAAAAAGCCACATAATCAGTGCATTATTTTTAAAACTATTCAAGCCATTTCTTTTTGTTTTTAAAACTACAGTTTAATAATGTTAGACATTGCAGATTAGGAAAGAATGCAAACTACTGTGGTTTCAGCTCTGGAAATGCAATTGATAACCCGCCAAAATAATTTATTTTTTCCTTTTATAAGTATTAATAGCTTTATTGTAAAACATTTCGGGATTATCTCCAAAGTTTAAATTCCACAGATATCCATCATTTCAGAATCCAGATTAATGCAAAGCTTGATGCAAAGGTAAATATTTAACCCGGAACTTTTGTTTTTTGTTAAAACTTAGTGCATCAGTGAATTGGGATTTATTTTATAATGCCGACCAGGACAGGAATTGATAGAGCAAATCTTGTATGTTCTGCGAGGACATATCAGCAAATAGTGACATCAAATAGGATATCTGTTTGAAGCTTTTCACTTAAAAGCAATAAACGCAGGACATTTCAGGATTTGGCCCATTATGTAGGCTACCCAAGAGCAGAAAATTCTCTTAACTAAGTTATTGCTTCAATTTTACCACAATGAGCAAGGGTTCAGGCCTTGTAGTTCCATGCCCTTGGGCAGCCGACTTGCTTGCCAAATTAACAGGGAAAAGTAGTTTGTCAAACCCATTAGTAGGCCTTCAGTACCTGTTGGCATAATTTACTGGTACGGTGTTTGCTTTGGATTGGTCATTTAACCAACTGTTTGTAATTGTAGCTCTTCTGGGACAACTTAGCATGCAAGTGCAAGTATTTTTCTTGAAACCTGCCTCCATTTATTACCCGCATCCACTTTTTTTCTGGATTTACATTCTTTTCTCTTCTTGGCTATAGACACAGTTTATAACCAAACATTATGTTCATTTATGTCAGACTGCGTTCCTCTATAACTACACTTCCCTCCACCCGCTTTCTTTATTAAGGCTTTATTGGGTCTGCCCAGGTCAATGCCAAATTTGTCCACTTAACAGTTAAACATGACTATAAAGAATAACTGGAGTTAAGTCAACTAGTAAAAGAATAACCCAGTTCCTTTCCCCCTCAATTATATGTGATCAGTTTCTAATGTATTATATTGCAAACATCCTGTTTTATATTGTATTAAACCTATAATGCACATTAGTAAAATCACCCCATTGCTTCAAACTACCTGTTTGCTTCAACAAAGGGATAATGCACCTAAGAAATTCATTCTGATATTGGGTTGCACATGAAGTACCCACCACTCTTTCAGATGACGGACTATGTGACCTGTATTCCTAAAATCTTCTGCTTTTATTTCAGATTTTTGCATTTATTTTTCTATTTATCTGCTGTCTCCCATTGAGCCCATTGGGCTGTACACTGAAATTCAGATATAACTCAAGGGCTTTTTTTTCTCTCTAAAGAGACCTTTTGTTTGCTGAGCTTTTAAGTCGTATGTTGGTATTTAATATTGCTATTGCTGTAACAAACTGGGTATGATCACTATAAGAAGTTAACCATTCTGTCTGAATACTGCACTAATAATAGTTCTAGCAAAACAAGATCTAGCGTTTTAAGCCAAAGAGACAGGCTTTGAATGCCAAGAGCCAAATCCCTGTGGTGAAACAGGACCCCTTCCCTTTCCCTAGCTCAAAGGCAGCAATTTACAACATATACAACTTCAAAAAAGTGCCTTATCTCTACAGGCATCACACATAAATTATCCCACAAGAAATGACAGTTAAATGTTCAGTGTAATTAGGGTAATAATTACTAAGTTTGTATTCAGCGTGCTTAACAGCTGAATCTATTTTATCAGTAGTACTTTGACAGTTGCATGATGTGAAATGTTCCCTATTTAGCAGGCTAACTTCAGATTTACTGGATGCATTTGCATGCATTGCTTATTTTTCCTGAGCTTGACAAACAATTATGAAGTACCCAGCGATGCATATTGTATTGAGGAAAAGCATGAAGTGAATCTGTGATTCTCTGAAGGAACTGCTACCCCTTTTGTTGCAGTTTGCACATTTGCTTTTTAATTTCAGCCTGGATCATACAGCCCAAAGCAAAATATTGCGATCATCAATTCAGATCCATCACAATTAGATACCAATTTATTAAAGTTGCCCACTCAAACTGGAGCAGGCTTTTAGCTATTGAACTTATTAAATTGACTCTCTCGTGACTATTAACTGGTGCTTGCACACTATTTGTCCTGTGTTTGGAAAAGGCAGTTCATGTGTATAAATGTATCCAGATATATGATTGTGCAAATAAAGAGAAAGAAAAAGATTTGTATTTATATGTGCTTTGACACCCCATGAAGTAGTTTTGAAGTGTGGTGTTGTAACATTGGAAATAATCATCATTTTTATATTTAGAATTAAACAAATGATCAATGACCTCAAAACTTTTCAGCATTTGGGCATCTCAGCAGAAATTGCATTCTCTCTGTTATAGTAGAAAGGAGAAATAGGACTATGATTAAGGCTTTGACCTAGTAAGATGGTGGGTATGGATCTAGTGAAAATAGCATAAAGCTAATGATGTCTGAATGACCAGCCAGAAAGCATGTTTCCATATCCAGACCCTGAAGATGACATTATAAACTTGTAGTGACTATAGCTTTAAGGAATGTAGTGACTGTAGCTTTAAGACTGTTGTACAGTATCATGTGACAGTGTGAACGAATCAGCTCTAAGTGTGGGGAACCTTAGAGTGGGAGCTCTTCCAGTTGTGGAGCTTGATGGAAGCATGTAACTGCTGCTGCAGCCTGTAAATAAAGTTCAATGTTTCTAATGAGAAGTCTATCTGGAAAATCAAGTCTATAACAAAATTACAAGGAAACCACTTTAACTGTTAGTCAAAATGGAAATTTGATTTCCGATTTCACATCTGAAAGATGATTTGTACGGGTATTGACAAGTCTTTGGTGATTCACTTTTAAAAGTGATTTACGGAAGACACTGAAGCAATGAAACTCCTATAATTGGATTGTGGAACAGTTGGCAATGGACACTCCTATACAGCAGAACAACTAGGCTCCTTTACTGGAATGGAGCACTCTCAAATATCAATCATATTATACCAAGAAAATGACAAGGTTTCATTTTAACACATTTTTGATATGAAAAGGTCTCCTGCATTTTTAAACCTGTGGTATGAAGGATATAGAATCATTTTGTACTTGCACCTTATGGCTACTGCTAACAGTAACTGCTCACCTATCCTGCCCTTGGATGTGATGGCTGCCATCTCTCAGGAAGGAAAGTTAGAAAAACTGAAACTGCACATAAAATATGATTGAGAGATAAGATTTTACAATTTAAGCAATCATTGGCTTTTGTCCTTTGTGTGTGCACCAATCTGTACATTATGACAGAATTCACATCCCAGAAGGAAGGAAAAACCAGTTCAGACCAGCACTCTTATTTCCCAGTTTGTACTGGTGTTCCATTTTAAGGTACACAAGACCAGTTCAGACCAGTATTCTTATTTCCCAGTTTTCAATGCTTTTTTTTCCTTCTGGGGTGTTATTTATTAATGATTCCTTGTCATAAGCTTCCTCCCCATTCTTTTAATTCCTAACCAAATGCTCTTCCATGACTTAAGTAAGGATGGATGATGATCTTTCCATTTTTGATCAAACAATTTGAGGGAAATGTGCAAAATGGAGGATGAGTGCTCTCTGGCGAGCATAATATTAGTCAACCTTGATGTTTTTCTGCAGTAAGAACTGGCACAAAACTTTAATTGAGGGTTTCTTGTGTTGTTTGCCACAGAACAATGCATAGAAGTTTAATCAGGAGCTCCTTTGAAGTTCATAAAAGATGCATTAGGTAGTACCAACAATGGGTTTCTCTACCTCATTCAGTAACTTGGATGAATGCTGAAAATTCTATAGTACAATTTGATGATAAATGGGAAAGTTTAGTGTCTTGACTGACATTCCCCCCTCACCCCGTGCCCTGTCAGTCAGTTCTCTGAATGTTCATTTCATGGCCATTTCATGGATTTTTATGTCTACAAAATGGCTGTCACATTTGAGTAGATATGAATTCCAGAACTTCTTGAGATATTCTTCCATAGTTTTTTGTTCTAATTTCTCACAATATTTTCACTTACCTGGGACCCTGTTAAACTTGCTGAGGATGGATTCATTTTTTAGCCAAACTGGAAAGCAGCGACAATCTTGGCTCAGTGTCAGCACTCTCGTCCCTGAATCAGAGATTCCGAGGACAAGACCTGCTCCAGAGGCCTGACTATGTAACCTGGGCTGACGCCTCAGTGCAGTGCTAAGCGAGAATGCACTATTAACAATGCTGGCTTACGAGTGAGATGTTGAAATGATGTCCCGTCTGTCCTTGCAAATAGAAGATCCCATGGCACTAAATTAAATAGAATTGGGGTGTTCTCATTGGTGCCTTAGCTGGTCAACATTTGTCCCTCAACCAATATCTCTGAGATCTGGTCATTATCTCATTGCAGTTCCTGGAGTTGTTTGCCCACATTACAACAGCGCCTACATGTCAGAAATTTGGTTGTAAGTTTGGGAGGCCTGTAATTATGAAAGCGGCGAAATAAATCCAAATTCATTCTCACTTTACACCAACCTGGTAGGTCAAAGAAAACTCCAGAAAGTTGCTGAGGGGTCAAAGAATATTCCAAGGCTACGACAGCTGATTTGATTCAACCGAATTCACCTATTTGCTTGAATGATATTCTCTCAAATTTCTCCTAAATCCTAAAAGACTTGGCAGGAGCTGGGCTCTGATTAGGTAAGATACTTCTTTAGTAAGTACTCCATCAAAATAATTCCTACCATTTACCTTGGAAGTCCCAACAACTCTGTGTTTGGTAAATGCTCTGAGCTCATGAATAGAACTGTTGCTTCTTATGATGGATGGGGAATTAACAGTAGCACTGCTGCTGGAGTTGGCGCTTTGACAAACAGGCAGAGAGCAGGCAGAGTCATGCAGAGTGGCAAACTCCCCTTGTTCCCGCAGGAGAGCCATTTCAGTGTCCTCTAGAGAGCTACAAGATCTATTTGTGGAGCGTGCATCACTGGCAGGATATAATTTAGTTGGTGGTGGGGGGGGTGTGGTTGCCATGAAAGCCTTCCGTTGCTCTGTTAACCCGCGGCAAAAAACTTCAGCCGTGTCTAAAATCCTAGGATAAAAAAAATGAATCTCTCCTACTTCAGAAACATATGCAGGAAAGCACAGTCCTATCCAGAAACTTCTGAAGCATATGAATATTCATTGACTGATGCATCTTATTATGAACTGTTACTTTCAAAGTGCTGTGTCAGCTATGGGCTGAGTTGGTAGCAGGTACCTCGAGTCAGCAGGTTGTGGGTTTAAGTCCCACTTCAGTGACTGGGGCACATAAACTAGGCTGACACTTCAGTACAGCACTGAAGGAGAGATGGGACATTGATTGAGGCCCTTTCTGCACCCCCAGCGGAATGTAAAAGATTCCATGGCACTATTCAAAGAGCGTGGGCGTCCTACCTTGTGTCTTGGTCATCATTTAACCCCCAACTGGTACCACGATAAAATAAACAGATTATCTAGTCATTTTCACATTGCTGTTTGTGGGAGTTTGCTGTGTAAAAACTGGCTGCCCTGTTTCTTACATTACAACAGTGATTAAAATGCTTAACTATCTGTAAAGCACTTTGGGACTTCTGAGATTGTGAAACTCACTATAGAAATGCAAGTTTTTTTTTACGCAATATAGAAAATACCCTTTCTCGTGGTAGCGTTTTTTCTCAAATCCTATTCGACATCACTTTTGATTTAAGTAATCATCTTATCAGGCATTAGTAAAGTTTTGGATAGTACATTCCTGTAGCTTGGACTCAAGAGGGGTTAGCAGACATGGTATGATTATTAAGTTAAATGTTTATAAGGAAGGTGTTCAAGGAACTTTGTTCATTGCTTAGATGAATGTAAAGTCTCCTGAGGTTGTGAATTTTACAGTAATAAATTAGTTGAGATGTGCAGTTTGTGGGTCTTCAAAAGTATAAGTATTTAATATAGATTTGGTGGGCATAGATACTGATATTTTAATTAGGAATTCTGTAGAGGAAGCCACTAATTATTAATGAATGCTGCGCACCTCAACTATATACTGAAATTTCAGCAATACTGGAAACGCAATACATTTCTGATTTTGCTTTTTCCAAAAAAATGTCACCATTTTGAATTTCATAGCACTGCATAACAAACTCTGGTAGTTGGCACTTTTAGGGACTTCATCAGGAATCATATGGGAATTATTCTAATGCTGACCAAATGCTATGGACTACAATTAGAGTGCTTCAGTCACATTTTCACAGCTAGTTCATTCAACCTGGCAGATGTTCTAATGTCGTACACAATGTAATGCTTTGCATTAGCCGGCAATTATGTTCTCTTTGTTACAATGGAAATAGGACTGTGGTTGAGGCTTTGAACCAGTAAGGTAGTGGGTAGGAATCTGGTAGAAATAGCAAAAACCTGACGATAAAAATGCTGGAAAGTTGGTGGAACTTTCCTGTGAGTGACATAAAAATGATGCACCTTAAATGTCATATTGATGCAAGTAAAAGTCAGAGCTGGATAAGGAATAAAGGTAAAAATGGTCAGGGGACCATTATAAAACAAATGTTTAAAAAGACTGTTAGAAATAAAAGAGAAGAATAAATAGCAGAAACAGTAGCAGCAGTGTGTACAATCTACTAGATGCACTGCAGGAACTCACCTAGGCTCCTTAAACAGCACCTTCCAAATCCACAACCACTGCCATCTAGAAGGACAACGGCAGCAGGCACATGGGAACACCACCACCTGGAAGTTCCCCTCCAAACCATTCACTATCCTGACTTGGAAATATATTGCCGTTCCTTCACTGTCGCTGGGTCAAAATCCTGGAACACCCTCCCTAACAGCACTGTGGGTGTACCTACACCACATGGACTGCAAGAAGGCAGCTCACCACCATCTTCTCAGGGACAATTAGGGATGGGAAATAAATGCTGGCCTAGCCAGCGATGCTCACATCGCACAAACAAATAAAATGAAATAAAATTGCTATGCAGTAACGTGCACAGTGTCTGAACTAAAAAAAAGGGAACTGAAGGCAATAATTCTTACTTGAGGAACAAGGTATAGTAGAGACAACTGAGGCATAAGAACAGATTGACAATTAAATATTGCAGGTTCTCACAAATTTCGAAAAGATAGGGAAATAAGAAGCAGAGATGGGATAGCTGTATTAATTAGAGATGATACAATGGAAGTAGAGATAAGAGACATAACTGACAGTAAGATATGAACATAATCCATATGGAGATAATAGATCAGAAGGGATCGGTGATAATGTTAGGTTAATTGTGTTAAGAATAAACAGGTGGAGGGTATTCATTTATTAAGTATCTTGAGAACATATAAAAAGGGACTGCTGGGATACTGGAGTGTTGGTAGGTATGAGGCAGAGATACATAATGCTGCATTCTGTGAATAAACCTACTATCAAGAGAAGGACCTGTGCCTACTTTCATACTTCACCGTCTGGCTTGGATCCATTCAACAATTGGTCCTGCTAATTGGGGTACTAAATAGATCTTCTAATAGTGAAAGGGAGGTGGAGGAAGAAATATGAAATATGTAGACAAATCTATGAAATGAATAAAAGACAGAATATATTCAACATAAGATTCTTGGTTTTTAAGTAAGTGCACCCTTCTGACGCTTGTTTCTCCTATTTTGCCATTTTATTTATGTATTGGATTGAAGCAAGTCGTGTGATATTAAGAAGCAAGTGGCACCATCAGTAGCCTTTTCAAAATCCCTGACAGATAAATATAATTTCCTTCAGCACAGTGTTGTTAATCTCTTTCTCCAGTGACTTTTCTTTGAAATAGTTTTTTATCAATGAAGTGCCACTGAGAAATTGGGCCACAGGAGTGACAGAGTGACTGAGTGACAGAGTGACAGAGTGACTTAGTGACGGAGTGACGGAGTGGTGGAACTCCATTCATTTCAATGTGGCCATTAACCCAGGATGCTTCAGAGCTGGTTTCAATAATGGGCTGAGATTTGCTCAGAATAATGTTGTGTGAATGACGATCAGTGAAATAATAAGAGATCAGCCACTCCATGATCAGTTTCATAACAGAAAGTCGTCTAGTGCTTAACTTTCTTCTGAGTTTCGTGAAGTTGAAGCATTGACCCATTAAACTCACCATTGCAAGCTTTATCCAGTAATTAACCGAGCAAGTGTATTGATAATTGTTAATGACAACCAATCAATCTCTCTTGACCAAAAGGTAGACAATTATAAGTGTGGAGTCTCATTCTTTCAGGTAGTAAATTGTTGGAGATTTTAAAATTCTCAAATGATAAATTTTTGACCTAATTTTCTCACTTTTCCTGTCTTTATTCTGTCTTATCCTGACCTTTCTTTCCCTCTCTTTATATCTTTTTCTGTGCCGGATTTGACATTGAATTCAAGCACTCTAATGCACCCTCCTTCTCAGTCCTTCCTGTAGTCCCTTTTCAATCCTTTAAAGCTCCTTGGTTAAGAAGATAGGCTATTGATCTCATCGGTCACTGAGGTCCTGGATGCCATGTTGCTCTTGCTTGCTGTTATCAGCTCGCATTTCCAGCAAGATATAGGGCAAAAAACTTTTAAGATGAAGGGTGCAAAAACAGGTCTAACTAATGGAGCATGCCGCGAGGTGGCTCGGACCAAAAGGTGCTCGCTATCATCAATATTACCACTTTACTCAACAGAAACCCGAGCATAGCAGCATGTCAACTAAATAATGGACAATCTACAACTCTTAGCTAAAAGAAAAGGCTGTGGAATGAGACTGTGGGACATTGAATGCATTTCTCCGAAATCCATTCCCTTCCATTTTAGCAGAAGCATTAACCTATTCTAGATAAACCAAAGAGTACTACTTCTAGTGAAGCAACAGAAAGAAGGGGTTTCAAATAAATGTGTTAAACCATGGTGCCGCAATATCCTACAGCAGAAACTTTGAGGTTTATAAGTTGACACTTAAACTTCCAAATATTAATCAATTGGCTGGTGGGACTAAAGGACAGCATTTACCTGGAGGAAATATGTGTTAACTATCACTGTTAGACTAGGCAAAAAGAAACCGGTAAGACACAGACAGTATGTCGCAAATAAAAGGTCTTACTTAAGAGAGTTTACTCAAGAGATGTGGCGCCGTGTAACTCATAAAACTCTAGGAAGTTTAATAAGTACCAGCTAGTAAAAGCAGAACATGGAATCATCAGGATACATCCAAGACTTTGAGTAACAGAATATTTATTGAGTAAATTGATCCACATTAAAAGAAGAGGCTATAGATATTTCCAATAACGTTTAATAACCAGCTGGTAACAAGCAAATAAGTGAGGAACAAGTAATGACCACACACCCCAGGAGAAGTAACACGATCTTCGAAATGGGCATTTTATAGTGTTCGGCAAGTGATTAAATGGAATAGAGGGATTCACACTGAAATTACAGGCAATCATGTGAACACATCTTTTATTAATATGATGAATGAAGCAGCTGAAGTCTCTGTTCAAAACCTTTAGCACCAAGGCTTGATGCAATGGAGGCATTCAAAAACAGATTGAGCCGGATAGAAAAGAATTAGAATGAAGTAAATGAAATAATTGTTTTTGTTTTGTCATGGAGATGCCGCCATCTTTCATTTTCTCAAAGAGCTGAAGGTAAGTCAGCTGCCACTAGGGTGAGATACTGGCAGTTTCTGGTATTGAGACAGTCATACTTTGGCAAGGTCATTGCAGTCAAAACAAGAGAGGAACAATTAAGAGAAAATTGAGGGGAAATGAAATAGAAATTAAATTGTATCCTCAGAAGCAGAAATTATGATGAACTTTTATAAAACACTGGTTTGGAGTCAACTGGAGTAATGTGTTCGATTCTGAGCACCACACATTAAGAAGGATGCGAAGGCTTTAGCGAGGGCGAGGAAAAATCCACAAGAATGGCTCCAGGGACAAGGGACTTCCATGGTAGATTGGGGAAGCTGGGCTGTTCTCCTCAGAGAAGAAAAGGTTGAGTGGAGATTTGATGGAAGCGTTCAAAATCATGAGGGAGCTACACAGAGTAGATAGAGAGAAACTGTTCCCATTGGCAGAAGGGTTGAGAACTGGAAAACACTGACTTAAGATGATTGGCAGAAGAGCCAAAAGTGACATGACAAAAATCTGCTTTAAGCAGCAAGTGGCAAAGATGTGGGATGCCTTGGTGGAGGGAGTTTGAATCATGGCTTTCAAAAAGGAATTGGATTAGAAAAATGCAGGACTATATGGGAAAGAGCAGGATGGTGGGACTAGTTAAATTGCTCTTGCAGTGAGCTGGCACTGAATTGATGGGTTGAATGGCCTTGTTCTGTGCTGTAACCATTCTATGATGCTATTCTGTAGATTCCAGTGGGCTGTCCCAATCTCCTGCTGTAACGTTTGGCAAAATAATGGCCTATAGTTATAGTCTGTCAGTTGTGGTTCAATTGGTAGCGCCCTCATCTCTCAGTCAGGAGGTTGTAAGTTCAAGTCTCGCTCCAGAGCCTTGAGCACAAAATTCTGGGCAGACACTCCAGTGGTGACTGTTGGAGGTAATTTCTTTCACATGAGATGTGAAATAGAGACCCTCCCTGCCCCCTCAGCTTGACATTAAAGATCCCAATGCACTATTTTGAAGAAGATTAGTGGAATTATCCCGTGTCCTGGCCAATGGTTATCCCTTAATCAACATGACTAAAAACAACAGATTATCTGGTCATTATCACATTGCAGCTTGCGTGAACTTATTGCATGTAAATTGCTGCATTTCCTACATTTCAACATTGACTACACGTCAATAGTCCTTAATTGATTGTAAAGTGCTTTGGGATATTTTGAGGTTGTGAAAGTTGCTATATAAATGCAGACCTTTCTTATTCTTCGGCATTTGCCATAATAATGGCGGTAAAGCTATCAGCTTTCGTGCCACTATACCCCTGAAGCTGACAGGAGCTTCTTCAAAATCTGCACATGCACAGTTAAACGTAGGAAGGCTGACGTTTTTACCAGTAATTCTAGGCTTCCACATGTTTTATGTCCCAGCAGACTGCAATCAATTAGAAATCACTGAACTGATGAGAGCTTCAGCTTTTACACAATTGATCTTGATTTAAAAACGTCTGGAAAAGTCACATCTTGTTGAATGAGGTGGAACTGGGGTTTTAGCAATATACAAAGTTCATAATTACAACTAAACAGCCTCTCTGGCCCTGAAATGCTAATTTTATATGGAGTGTCAAATTGTTTGATTGTAGTAAAATTCCACATATTTTTAAAACAATTTTTTAAAGGTTTGTTTAAGATATTGAGCTTCAATCATAATCCCATAAGTATGTCTTCATCTTTATTTTGCTGTCTGTATAAAGATACTGAAGGGCAAAAGATGATTAATGCTTTTAACATCCTGCTTGTTGCCTGTGAGAAAATCTGATTGGCTGCTTACCCTGTTGCTAGGCATTAGATTCAGGTTAAGGTCAGAAAAGGTGAAATCCACACCAGTGGGTTGGTAAATCTTTATGGTTAGGTCTTTTAGTTCAGCGTTGTGAATCATTACTTCATTGCTGACTGAAAAATCTCTTGCCTTTGGCTTTTTGCACTAGTCCCCTAGGATTTCTGATAAACTGATGACAAAAAGTCGAGAGGGCATCTCTAATGTTCTTCCCCCACTCCATGATGCTGCTGTATTCTAAGGCTGTGTTTACACCACAGATATAGGTCTGAGACACATTGGCTGAGTTGGATAGCATCTTCAACCCTCTCTGCTTCCTCCTAATTCTTCCCTTATGCACATCCTCAAGTTCCTTTGCTCCATCATTGGTGACCATACTTTCAGCTGCCTATGCCCTAAGCTCTGGAATTTCCTCCCTTAGTCTCTCCACTTCTCTCCTGCTTTAAGTTTACTCCTGAAAACCTCCCTCTTAGTCCAAGCCTATGGTCACTTGTCCTAACATTTTTTTTTCTGTGGTTCATTGTCAAATTTTATTTGATAACGTTCTTGGCCTTGGGACTATATTTAACTATATTAAAGTGCAATACAAATGCAAATTGTTGTTGTACTGTCCAGCTCCTGGTTGAATTCTCACAGCTGGGAGAGCATCTGTCTGTCCTATTGGTACATGTGCACAGAGCACCGTTCCAACCAGCTAGAAACATCTTAACACCATGTAAATGGGTTTCTGTTCAAGTGGCAGTGGTGGAGTGGGAGTAACTGTGCTCCCTGTACAGAGTTGGTCCCCAGAATGTTCTGAGAGGATGGCCAAGCGTATCCGCTTCTCAAAGTATTCGAAATGAAACTGTGTGCTTTCTTTAATCCAGGTTTGCAATTTCTTTCCTGTTCAGCTCCAGTTCAGTGCTGAGGGAATGCTGCTCTGCCGGAGGTGTTGTCCTTTGAATGAGACAATGCGGCCATGTCTGCACTCGAAGGTGGATGTAAAAGGCCCCATGGCACTATTTCAAAGAAGAGCAGGGGAGATATCCCCGGTGTCCTGACCAATATTTATCTCTCAATCAACATCAGTAAAAACAGATTACCTGATCATTATCACATTACTGTTTGTGGGAGTTTGCTGTGCGCACATTAATGGCTACATTCCTTACCTTGTTCATCCTTCAAGATGAGGATGACCATGTTTATTATCTGGGTGTTTGATAGGGTTCCGGGGGCTAAGTAGGCGACTACAAAGGCTGATCCCAGAAGGTTCTGCTGCAAATTGGACAGGATGCCGCAGACGGTTGAGTTTTGGACGAGTTGCTGGCTCAGGATTTCCTCTGCTTGTGTTTTCTCTCTGCCTCTGATAAGCGCTTGCTTCTGAAGGAAGCCACAGCGTTTTTTTATTTGGTTGCACAAGGTGCAGTGATCCTGGACGAGCTTCTCCCAGGACTCGAAATCGATATCAAAACTCCTAAGTGAAGCCTTCAGAGCCTCAGGTAGCATTTCCTTTGATCGTCATCAGCACGGACCCCAGACTCAAACTCTCCATAGAAGATTCACTGTGGTAAGTGAGTGCCGGGCATTCCGGCTCATGATCAGCCCAACTCAGTTGTGCCTGTCTCGATATGGTATGGGTGCTTGGCAGGCCTGCTCGGGTGAGCACCTCAGTGTCTGGTATTTTGTTCTGCCACCTGATCTTCAGAAGCTTCCGAAGGCAAGTGAAAAGTGAATGTGGTTGAGCTTCTTGGCATGGCAGTGGTACACAGTCTGAGTCTCGCATGTGTACAGCTGAGTGGGCAGGACTATTGCCCTATAGACTTTCCGACTGGTAGGTAGACTTACTCCTCTTCATCCCCAGACTGATGTTCATAGTCTGCCAAGGGCCACACTTGCTTCGGCAATTCCTGCATGTGTCTCATCCTCAGAAGAGGCAGCCTGAGAGAATGTGTTGCCGAGATAAGTGAACTTATTCACTGCTGACAGGTTCTGGTCATGGACTGAAACCTTGGGCTCAAGATAGGGCCATCCTGGAGCAGGCTGGTACATTACTTCAGTTTTCTTCACACTGATTGTAAGGCTGAAGTTGTTGCATGCATTGGAGAACAAGTCCATGTTACATTGCATGTCCAGCTCCGACCCAGCAGCTGGTGCACAGTGATTGGCAAACAGGAAATGGCGACAAAATCAGAGAAGACTCCAGGCATTTCCTATATTAGAGCATTGCCTACATTTCAGAAAGTACTTCATTGGCTGTAACCTGTTTTGAGACATCCAGTGGTCGTGAAAGGTGTCATATAAATGTGAGTCTTTCTATTTTCTTTCACGTACTGTCAAACTCAAAGCTTCCTCTGATAGAGTTCACTGCAGTCTGGTCAGCAACCAACGTCAGAGTTCCGACGAAAGTTAATTAGTCTGAAAGATTGGCGGTGATTTTAACCCCCAAGAATGGGTGACTAAGGGTTAGGTGAGAAGTTAAAATTTTAAATTTTAAATCCCCAACCCATTCTGCCTCAAACCCTCCAGCTCTGGGTTTAATGGAGGTGGGATGCAGAGCGGGTGATCAATCTTCTCTCAAAGAGACAGGTCACTCAGTAAAGGCTTTTAAAGAAACTGTGTGCCTCTATTGTAACAAGAATTTTATTGCTAATCTATTATTTCATACATATATTCATGCATAGGGCCCTGTCTTCTGCAGGCAAAAGGAACATATCCAGGCATTGTGCCTTTTTTGATTTGAACATAAGAGTGGGGACAATTGCTCCCTGGTGCATTCTCCATGACAACACCTCAACCAATCAGAGTCGACTTGCCAACTAATCACCACCCTTTTCTCATGCAGCATAAATTGTTGCTTCCTTTGAAATTTGGCATTCTAGCATCTGTCCTGATGAGTGGAAGATGAAAAGCTCCGTGTCTCTTTTTTTCAGCAAAAGTCCATTTTTGCTCAGTTTTCCAGGCCTCTGCAAACCCTGCAAATAAAAGGAGGCGAGATGTCTTGGATCCACAAAGTAAGTGCCTTTAAAGCACTCCTTTTGGGTGAGAAGGAGAATAAGTGTTCAAACAAACGTACCTGCTTTTGGTTCCACAATCGCTGACTCCCTCTCTCGGGCACAGTTATCTCAACCCCGCCTGCATTCTCTCCCCCTTCCCATAATACTGCTCCCCTGACCATGATCTGCTTACAATGGCCGCCAAACCTTAGACCATAATCTGTCCCCACCTCAGCTAAGGCTTTCCAACCTGACAACGTATTAACCAGGCTGGCTGGCGGGCAGGGAATCTGCAGACACAGTGGGAAAAAAAATGTCTCAAAGTTTATATCCGGAGGACATCAGGTTTTCCCATGCCTCCGGGTTTCCTGTGCTGAACCTTGCCACCACCCTCCTCTGAATGTACCTCGCCATCAATGTTGGGACCATTAATACAAGAACAAAAGCAATAGGAGCAGGAGTAGACTATATGGCCCATCGAGCCTGCTCTGCCATTCAATATGATCATGGCTGATCTTTGGCCTCAACTCCATTTTCCCATCCACTCCACAAACCCCTTGATTCCCCAAGAATCTGTCTATCCCAGCCTTAAATGTATTGAGCAATGGAGAATTCACAACCCTCTGGGGTAGAGAATCCCAAAGATTCCACAGCCCTTTGAGTAAAGTAATTTCTCCTCATCCCAGTCCTAAATGATCGGCCCCTTATCCTGAGGATGTTCCCCTATGTTTTAGATTCTCCGACCAGCGGAAACAATTTCTCAGCGCCCACCCTGTCAAACCCTCCTAAATATTTTCCTCTCTCCCTGTCAGATGCTACATGACATGCTGAGGGAGTTTGATTATTCCGTTCTTTCAGGTTTCTGGCATCTGTAGTATTTTGCTTTTGTTCCCGAGTTGTATTTTCCCTTTTACGTTGTTATCAAAATGTTCTCCAGTGGGAAAAATGACAATATTACTGCACTCCAAAGGTACCTGGTGTTGTTCACTGCAGGTGTATTTGTGCTGCGTTACTGACTTTACACAATTTACTTTTGATTTCTATTAGCTGCAATCAATGGTCCTAATATTCGCTGGCTTAGCAAAATATTTTTACAATAATATTTTACTTTGTGGATCCAAGACATCTCACCTCCTTTTATTTGCAGGGTTTGCAGAGGCCTGGAAAACTGAGCAAAAATGGAGTTTTGCTGAAAAAAAGGGACACAAAGCTTTTCATCTTCCACTCATCAGGACAGATGCTAGAATGCCAAATTTCAAAGGGAGCAACAATTTATACTGCATGAGAAAAGGGTGGTGATTAGTTGGCAAGTCGACTCGGTTGAGGTGTTGTCATGGAGAATGCACCAGGGAGCAATTGTCCCCACTCTTATGTTCAATTCAAAAAAGGCACAATGCCTGGATATGTTCCTTTTGCCTGCAGAAGACAGAGGATCTCCTGACAAGGTAGAATTCATTTAATTACAGCAAACACCACTTTCCCTGTTTTAATATACCTTTAAAGGATTGCAGCATGGTATCACTAGAAAGGAAGCGTGTCATGCAATCCAGTTTAGTTTCACTTTTGTTTTTGGGCAGAGCGCACACACACACACACACACACACACACACACAGCTCTGCAGCTCTGATGTTTTCAGGCTTTATACCTTTGTATAAATGTTCCCACGTGCCTAGTCTTAATAAATGAACCCACAGTGTCTTTACCCAATCCCTTATAAGTGATTTATATTATTATAAAAAACATGACAGGCTACTTACCCAACAGTATAGGAAGAGTGGGGATGAAATCTATCTAGGTTGATCATGTAAAATGAGCAATAGTGAATCCACAGCTATTTTACACCCCTCCAATTTATTTATAACCAGCGGAGTCAATGAAAAAGATAGTTAGGCAGGCTCCAAAACAGACAGACGATTTGCTATTCCTCGTTTTGCAGCCCTGCCCAAGCCAAGTTTTACCTTGTGTTCCTGCCAGTCTTTCAATGGTATCACACTCCATGATTGTTAGGAGACATTCTGTTACTGAGATTGCTTTTTGTAAAAAGAAACAGCTGGTGAGACACAAACTCACTCACTGACATGTCCTGCAGTGACAACTGTAGTGGTTCCTTTCACAACAAAACTTCTATTGTTATGCAATTGTCCATAAAACAGTCACCAATAAACTGAGGTGTGAAATACCTTTTTGCTCCTGAGCTTGGCGTAAGGTTTGAAAATACCGTCTGCAATTTAGATTAAATCCAAGCGACTAATTACCTCAAATTATACTCATCATGATCATAGAATTTAAATGTTTCCAAATAACAGAAAAGCAATTGCAAATACAGACCACCCACTATGCTGACTTGATTGCATGCGCCAGTGAGGCTAGGCTGAAGAAATAAGCGGCTTTCTCAGGCCGTAGAATGTTAGATAGGATGAACCATGGCATGAAAACCGTCAGTCGATCAGCATCTGTATCATTGTGAGATAACAGACACCTTCATCCATTAAATTTCGATGCAAGAAAAACAATTAATGTGAGTGGGCATAAGAATTAAGGGGATGGAAACTAGTTACAGTGACCACCTAGCTATAAAATAAGCTACAGTTAAGTACTTGTATTGTTAAAGTTAGTAAATTATTTAATCATTGGGGATTTGCAAGATGATAAGTGAGATAAAAACAGATATGATATGTGGAGGATCAGTAATTTTAAAGAAAATGTGACTGATTACACAGTTAGACATGGGAAGGATGTATCCTCTTGTGGGGGAGTCTAGAACTAGGGGGGTCACTGTTTAAAAATAAGGGGTTGTCCATTTAAGACAGAGATGAGGAGAATTCTTTTCTCTCACAGGGTGGTGAGTCTTTGGAACTCTCTTCCTCAAAAGGCTGTGGAGGCAGAGTCTTTGAGTATTTTTAGGGTAGAAGTAGATAGATTCTTGATAAGCAATGGGGTAAAAGGTTATTGGGGATAGGCGGGAATGTAGGTTACAATCCTATCAGCCATGGTCTTATTAAATGGCGGAGCGGGCTTGAGGGGTCAAGTGGCCTACTCCTGCTCCCTATATTCGTACAATTAGTGACACCACTGTGAAGATCCTGGATTGCTCTTTTGGCTCAGTTGGCAACATGGTCAACTTTGATTTATTAGTCTGCAGGCTCAAATTCCACACCAGCATTTGAAAGCAGCATTGATGCTGATGCTTCATTGCCATGGGTTAATGTCTCATTTGAAAAACAGCACCTCCAACAGAGCAGCACACACTTAGTACTACACTGAAGTGACAGCCTAGATTACACCTGGAGTGGGACTTGAACTCATAACATTCTGACTCAGAGGGGAGAACACTCCCACTGAGCCACAACCAGTAATTATTACCAGCAGTGCTAATGACAACCCATGGCAGACTGTCAATATGCTGTAACTCCGCCAGTCCCACACATTCCACATTCCTACCAGCCCCCGATAACCTTTAACCCCCTTGCTTATGGAGAATCAATCTACCTCTGCCTTGAAAATATTGAAAGACTCTGCTTCCACAACTTTTGAGGAAGAGAGTTTCAAAGACTCGTGACCCTCTGAGAGAAAATATTCTCCTCATCTCTGTCTTAAATGGGCGACCCCTTATTTTTAAAGTGGCCCCTACTTCTAGATTCTCCCACAAGAGGAAACATCCTTCCCATGTCTAATTGTATAATCAGTCACATTTTCTTTAAAATTACTGATCCTCTATATATCATATCTGTTTTTTTCTCACTTATCCTTATACAAATTCCCAATGATTAAATAATTTACTAACTTTAGCAATCTATTGCTTGGAAACACTAATTGTCCAGAAAAGTTTTGCACAGACCAAGTAACTGGCCGCATCATTTTAATACAGTACTTTGGAAGCAGAAACATGGAAGTACAGTTTTTGAATAAGCGAAACAATTTTTATTGCCGCTTTATGTTTTACCGCTGTTTTATTCTCAGGCGGTTTTTTTTATTTTAATTCATTCAAGGGATGTGGGCGTCGCTGGCTAGGCCAACATTTATTGCCCATCCCTAATTGCCCTTGAGAAGGTGTTGGTGAGCGGCCAAATATTTATATCTATGGTGTTTTCCGGTTCACACACTTGTGGTTATGCTTCTAACATCATTCTATGATCCAAAAAAATTCTGAAATCAGGAATTACTTGGTCCCAAGCATTCTGGGCTGGAGGTAACAATTTTACTTTGTTTCCATTGTGAGGGTGTAAAACCTGGGCACATCTGTGTTTCCTTTATGTGTGACTACAAGTCTAATTGCACATTATACATGTATGGCCAGATTTAGCATTGCCAGTGAGCCTGCACTCTAACCTCAGGTATTTTGATGCCAATTCTAGGTGACTAGGGTGTTTTTTGTCATCCGGATCCTTTGGTTGGGGTGTTATTCCTGTTTCCCCTCCGTCTGTTCTAGGAGTAACAGGTGTCATAACAAAATGAGGATCTGACCTCTCCACGCCTTTTTAGCACAGATTGTGAGTTTTTATTTCTTTTCCAGTAAAAAAAAGTTATTCCTTATAAAAATTCCCAGACTTTTGCCTGCACCATTCTGCACTGCCAGAAATTTCCCCACCATCAATTTTCTCACAGAATCTTGCCCAATGTTATTTCTCTCCCTCATAATGCGTAAGAAGACATTTTATTCCCCTCCCAGCTAGCAGGAGGAGGAACGTTTGAGATGAGTTCACATCACAATGATAATAAACGGACCATTGTGGTGGCAGGGGGGAGATTATGATTACCATGACCTGCACTTAGGGCAGATGTGAAGTTTAACCCTTCTGGAGATTGTAGCAAGCCGGAGACTGAACTGGCACATGGTGATATAAAGGAAAGGGAATATAGGAAAGAAATCAGAAAAGTTGAAAGAATTTTATAGACAACTTGCGAAAAACAACAAAATTGGTTACTTAAATCACAATTAAGCAAACCAAGGGCTAATTGAAATATATTGATGAATGCCAGAAAACTTGGCAGAGTTTAATGGCAGCTCATAAAAAGCAAGAATAAGTGCAGATCCCCATTCGTTGCTTAAATTACTGAGATTTAATTAGTCGGTTTAATTAACATCTCCAGAGCATGAAGTGATTACTGTGCTCCTTAAGAACTGAGTGACGCCTTCTCAAAGAGTGAGAGTATTCATGAATTCAGATCAATTTGTTTTGAAGGTAATGATATTATTGTCTCACCGACATCGCCCGAAAACACAGGGTTTCTACACGCACCCTGATGTCACCCAGGTCTACTTCACCATCAGCTCTCTCGACCCCTCTACTGTCTCCTAGTTGTCAGATAATTCTCCCAAGTGTTCAGACATTCATCAATATATTTCTGTGAGCCTTTGATTTACTTAATTGTGATTTAAGTAACCAATTTTGCTGCTTTTCGCAAATTGTTTATGCAATTCTTTCAACTTTTCTGATTTCTTTCCTACATTCCCCTTCCTTTATATCACCATGTGCCAGTTCAGTCTCTGGCTGCTTATCTGACACTCAGTGTTGGATGAGCAAAGATTTCCTCCGATTAAATTTTTGGGAAGACTGAAGCCAATTGCCTTCGATGCCCACCACAACTCTGCTCTCTCGCCATTGGTTTCATCACTCTCCCTAGCAACTGTCTGAGGCTGAACCAGATTGGTCACAACCATGGTGTCATATTTGACTCTGAGGTGAGCTTTTGGCCACATGACCTCACCATCACTAAGACCGCCTATTTCTACCTCTGTACCATCACTTGTCTCTGCCCATGCCTCAACTCTTCTGCTCCTGAAACCCTCATGTTCATCTTTGTTACCTCCAGACTTGACTATTCCAACACACTCCTGCCTGGCCTCCACATTCCACCCTCTGTAACCTTGAAGCCATCCAAAACTCAACTGCTCGAGTCCTAATTCACACCAAACGTCATTCATCCATCACCCACTGTGTTTGCTGACCTATGCAGAGCGGCCGACCTTGCTGGGAGTGGGCACGGAGCTGTGGCAGGCAGTCGGGAGCTGAGGAATGCCTGCAAATAAAGACCAGGGATTGCAAAGGGGTGCCCTGAGGTTGTGAATGGTTTTGTACAAATGTACATATAAATATTTTTTCTCAGTTATACTTTAGGAAAGTGCCAACAGATGTTTACTGAGTTTAATTGCTTAGGGAAAACTTACCAATGCAAAGATATGTCTTCAGCACTTAGCATTTTCGCAGGTGGCTTATCCATAGCTGCCGCATATCTTTGTATGCATTTTATCTGTCCATATTTGATTTGAACACTGCTCTTCAGAGCCCCTATACATGAAGGCTGCCAGCAAAGCCATGCGGTAACACTTAATAGATAAGGGTTGGGATTCATTGTGTGACAAATCGCTGTTTCCGCCAAACCAAAGCTAATGCTCTTAGTTGTGTTGCTCTGATTAAAATAATTTTGGATGAAGGTCCTACAGCCTGTTTGATTTTACTTTTGCAGAATACTCTGTTCACTTCCCATTACAACTGGCCGTTTTTTAACAAATGTCCAGTGTCCTGGCTGTAACTACTCTTCTTGACAACTCTCACCAGCATTTGACCATCATCGGTAAATAAACAGTGTCCTAAATCTGCTTCTCTTATCTCCTGAGTCTGTGCCCTCTTTCTCTGCTGCCTTGGTGTAACTGAATTGGAGTATATTGGGGACCTCCATGAGGTATTCTGAGATGCACCTGTTTGATGCTGAAGGCCTCTATCTTATCAAGTCATTTCTCATGGGCACTGGAGATCAACTTCATTACTCTCCACTTCACTAACCAATATGTAGATCTTAAAATTCTTCTACGTTTTTTTTCCAGATGCCTCCATTGCCTCACCCCCTAGTCTTCGACAGCACTCCTCCAATTCTGGTCCCTTACGTATCTGCAGTTTTCATTGCTGTGCCTTCAGCTGCCTATGCCCCAAACTATGGAATTTCTTCCCAAAACCTCTTCCGCACTGTATCCCCCTCTCCTCCTTCAAGCTGCTCCTTCCACAGGCACACTGTCAGCAGGACATACTATTCACTATGGGATGTGGAGGTCGCTGGCAAGGCCAAGAAAAACTGCTTCATCTTAATCAAGGCCTGAATCTTCCAAGGAGTGGCAGTCACCATCAGATTGCCACTCGGCTCCTACCTTTCTGTGCCAAGCCAGAGCTCCACATTTCTGGCTTGGACTTTCTATCCCAGCTTCTCCAGAAATGGAGTGTAGCTGAGATGGAACCGCTTGAACCCCTAAATGCCCTGGCCCCTCCCTCTTTCTGTAGTCTCTTCTAGCCCCACACTCCTCCGAGGCATCTGAGCTCCTCAAATTTTGGCCTCTTGAGCATCCCCGATTTTAATCACTCCGTTTTGGCGGCCATGTCTTGAGCAGCCTAGGCCCTAAGCTCTGCAATACTGCCTCCATAAACCTTTCCCCCTCTCCGTCTTGCTTTTCTCCTTTAAGACGCCTCTTAAAGTCTATCTCTTTGACCAAGCTTTGGTTATCTGCCCTAACATGTGGCTCAGTGTTATATTTTATATTACTCTGTGAAGCGACTCGGGGTGCTTTATTTTGTCAAAGGCGCTATTTAAATACAAGTTGTTGTTGTTGTTACCTTGTGTTTTAGGCAATAATGAATGGGAAAGCCTGGCTGTACCCATGGTTTAGTTATGTCAAAATAATCGCTAACCTGGTGAAATCACTGATATTAGCAAAGATGTTCATTAATTATTGCTATCAGACCATTATTGGGAATGTTGCGCTGATCAAAGTGAAGGATGTCAATGCTGCAGAATATAACCCATTTTCCTTGTGGGGTCTCCTGGCCTGGATATTCCTCAGCTGGCCATGGCCTGCTCTGGAAACTCCAGGCTTTGTTGTCTGACACACGGGAACAGCAGTGGTTGAAAAACCCACGTTAAACATGCTTTATTGTGATAGTCCTTTGGGGGCATGCCAGGTGGACACGCCATTTGCCGCAGCTCATGCCTGCAGCATGTCTGGTGTGAAAACTGGCCATTTGAATTGGGTATCCAGGAATGCTAGGCAGGGCAAGCATGTAGATCAAGGGAAGGACATTGTCATTTAAAAATAAGTGTATTTAAACCATTTCTTAATCATCTTCAGTAACTTTTTGATTCCCTTTCTCCCAGCAACCTACAAACCTTTATGCCAATTGTAGGTAATTATTTTATTCCCTAGACATATGAAGAAAGAAGCTTGAATCATAGAATACCACAGCTCAGAAAGAGACCATTCGGTCCACTGTGCTTGTGCTGGCTCTTTGAAAGAGCTGCTCAACGCTTCCCACTTCCCTGCCCTTTGCCCTGCAAAGTTTTCCCCTTCAAGCATATATCCAATTCCCCTTTGCAAGTTATTATTGAATCTGCTCTCACTGTCCTTGAAGGCAGTATAGTCCATGTCATAACAACACACTGCTCCGGACAATGTATCAATCATCTTGCCTGGAAGGAGCCAGAAGCACCAATGTTGAGAAAGCCCTGGCTGCCTTTGACAGTGCTAAGCGTAATAAGGTTATCTGCAGGTTTTCTTGACACAGTGAGCCTTGCCTCTATTATCACTGGTGACCTGTGCCTAGACTTGGAGATATAGTTGGTGGGTTACTGAATGTTGCCGGTCCACCTCTGGTGACCTCTGACATCCTTCGGTCCCCATGCTAATATACGCTGTGGAGACTTGTACACAAACTACAACAGGCACTGGCCAAGTACCATGGGTGGTGCATTCGCAAAATCCTCCAAATCCAGTGGCAAGAAAGGCTGTCTAACAGCAGCCTCTCCAAAGCCAAAGTGACCAACATCGAGGCACTAATCACTCAGGACCAGCTCCGCTGGGAAGTACAAGCCTGACACCGGACTCCCAACGCAACTGTTCCACTTGGAACTCGGTCCTGGCAGCACTCCCAGGAGGTTAGCGGAAACACTTTAGGTCTGTGCTCAAAGCATCCCTGAAGATGTCAAACATCTCTGTCTACTCATGTGAGATGCTGGCTTGTGGCCAACCAAAATGGAGGAGGTTTATATGGAAAGACAGCAAACACATCAAAAGACTTCATCGGGAATGTGCAGAGGTGAATTCAAGGCATCAGAGGGGGTGCACAAACCTTCAAATACCCCATCTACCCAACCCTTCCAGCACAACCTGCCCTACATGTGGCAGATCTACAGATCGCGCATTGGACTTATCAGCCATCTCAAAACCCATTGAAGTGGAGGGGAAGCAAGTCGCCCTCGATCCCAAGGGACTGCCTAAGGAACCTTGGATCTCACACCTCATCCTTTTCCAGTAAATTCCGTGACAGGGGAACACTGGGGCCAATTTCTGTGGCAGCAAAACGAAAAGAACAGTAAGTTTTTAAGACGGGCCCTGAAGAAGAGTCATACGGACTCGAAACGTTAACTCTGCCTTTCTCTCCACAGATGCTGTCAGACCTGCTGAGTTTTTCCGGAATTTTCTGTTTTTGTTTGAGTAAGTTTTTAAGAGAGTGGTTCCCAACGTGCTAGCCTTATACCTCCAATTGATATGGACAATATTAGCATGCTGAATGTGCGGTGTGTGAAAGCTGAAATCTGGCATTACTAAAGAAGGCCTTGCATGTTTCCAACAGGCAGCCTGGACCAGGCATTGATGCAAAGCGCTGCATGGGTAGAAACTGATTGATTTGGGTAATTTGCTATTTTCTGCTCCCATGCCTCAAATGCACAATTCCAACAAGTGTAAGGATTTACATTGAAATTAATTTCCAGTGTTGTATAACCATTGGTATTATTAGATCAGGGAGAATGACTAGGACCACCAACTTTCACTAAGTATTTTTTTTACAAAAATACTTTCCGTCTTTATAAAAAACCCTTTCTTTGAAGTGATGATGAGCAGAATTGATGCCTCTCTCCACAGGCATGATGTTCCACCTTATTCAATTCTAGATAATCAGGCAGTGAAGGATAGAACTGGGCCTAATCCTTATGGCATTATAAGCTTTTATTCACAGAAACACAAATAACAAGCATTACACTTCCAAAGCCAACAACCACAGTTTCAGCATGCTCCTATTTATAAGAGCAAATGTGAATCCCCACTTATACTGACCGCCTGAATAGATTTAAATAATCAATTAACCGGAACTTCCAGTTGCCCCACCTGACCTCCCTCCTGGAATTTCCCGGAGTGTCACCAGCATTGATTTCTCACATCGGGCAACTTGCCTGTGGAGGGGGTGACAGATATCAACAGTTCTTCCGGAGATGTAGGCGAAGCCTGAGGCCCAATTTCAGGACAAGTTCAGGGCTTCCTTTTCAGATGTGGGCGCAGACCAATTTATACACCAATGTTCTCACTAGCCATACTGAAATGTGGTATACTGTGGCAGCCAATCACTGTCCTGCTGTGGACCTTCTCCTGACCCCACTGCACCTCATCTAAACAATGGGCTCGCCCTTGTTCCCACCTCTGGGGTCTATCGAAAGGATAACTTTCTACTCTCTTTCTGCCAATTGTGAGAAAGATCTTCAGCAGTAGCCTGTTAATTCCTAGTGGAATTAGGTCACAGTACATAAATCATAATTCAGTGATAATTAGCAATCTTACAGAAGGAAGGTTGGTGTGGGTTTTGCAATTTGGTAGTTTGCACTGACCTTAAGGAAGGTAACTTGGGTTGACCTGATTTTTCACCAGATACAATTGTTGTACCACATTCCAGGGTAGGAGTTAGTGTTTGGCGATCGTACAGCACAAGCATTAGCCAAACGGCACACCGTATCCACACTGTGCCCAATCTGTTTTCGATGGAATTCAGGCATGGTGTTAAACAGGCTGCTGATTTGTTAATGCCAAAGACCAGTTTTATGTCTTGCTGTGGATTTTTATACTTTACTAAATGTAGCAATGTTACTAACATTGGGTGGGAATTTCCGCCATTGTCACTGATATCTAATGGTGGGATCTCAGTGTATCAGCAGCTTTACTATATTGAGAGCCTGTGGAATTTGGACAAATGTAATCCTTTAAAGGGAAGTACTTTCATCCCTCGTGGGATGTGGACATCGCTAGCATCACTAATTACCCTTGAACTGAGTGTCTTACTAGGTCATTTCAGAATCAGCCACATTGCTGTGGATTTGGGGTCATGTGGAGGACGGGACAGGCAAGGATGGCAGATTTCCTCCCTTCTAGGAGGGAAATTACTATTACTGAAACTAGCTTTCAATTCCAGATTTATTAATTGAATTGAAGTTCCATCAGCTGTCACGTTGGGGTTTGAACCCATGAGCAGAAGATTGCGCTCGTTGGACAGGCGTAAGCCCAACCCGAACAAACGTAAAATGACGTGCGATGTTGTTGGGCTAGCGTCCCAACGTCATCGCGCACTCGTGCGATATTTCAGTCGGCGGACGCATACAGGAGTCGGCAACGCGCCCGCTGACAATTGAGGGGCCTATAAAGGCCTTTAATCAATTAATTGACTCGAATTTTTCGCTGCCAATCCAACTGTTCGATTGGTGGGCGGGCGAAAAGGCCAAGCAGCCTTTGCACTTTTGGCGAAACCTCATTCACAGGCAGGATGAGGTTTCAACCAGTGATTTAAAAAAAAAATTTAACTCTTTTAACACTCATATTTAACATATCCCTGTTCATGGCCAGAAACGTACCTGTGCCGGGTGGGCTGGGCGCAGAGCTGATCGCTGCCCGTGATTGGCTGCACGCCGCCATTTTATGTGGGCAGGCCAATGAAGGCCTACCCAGCATGACGCATGGTCAGTCGCGCTCAGTGCTACCTGTGCGGGTGGGGGGAGGAGGGAGAGTTGGGGCCTGCGTGCGAAAGAGCACAGAAATCTCCCTGAGGCTCGGAGCTGCCTCAGGGAGATTAAGTACATAATAAAAGTTTATAAATAATGAAGTTAAAAATTATTTAGACATCTCCCCTCATGTGAAGATGTCACATGAGCTGGGACATGTTTATGAATTGTGCAAAAGTTAATTAATAATTTTACAAAACATTCAGGAAGCCTCATCCCGCCCCTGGATGAGGTTTCCTGAAAAATGCGAAGGCCGCTTGGGCTCTTCGCCTGCCCTCCAACTAAGTTACTTCTCCATTGGCCTTAATAGGCCTTTGACAGTTCGGCGGGCGCACACCGGAGGCGGCTGCGCACCCGCCGAACAAAATATCTGAATGACGCGCGATGACGTCAGGATGCACATCATCTCGTGCCATTTTGCGCATTGGTGTGTCGGGCCCACACCCTGCACGCTGACTGCAATATTCAGGCCCATGTGACAAAGTCACAAGAGGGGACATGTTTTCATTATTTTTAAGATCTTTATTTTTAGTGATAAAAACCTTCAGCTCCCCGAGGCAGCTCTCTGCCTCAGGGAGCTTTTACTATGCGCGCTCGTGTGCATGCGCGAACTTCAGCGCTGGCGCCCCTCCCGCCCTCACCCCGGGCAGCGCTGCAGTGCATGTTTCACGCTGGCTGGCCGTTAATTGGCTGGCCAGCATGAAATGGCGGCCGGGGGCCAATCGCGGTCGGCGGTCTGTTTCCCAACCACTCCCGCTCGCCCCACTGAGCCCGCCCAGAAACTCTGGCCCATGTCCCCATGGGTCTCTGGACTACTGCTCCAGTGAAATTACCACACTATCACTGGCTTCCCATAACCATGGTTATATTTATATTCATCAAAATATTTCAGTGAAATGTCTAACACAAGACAGATTGCCATCTAAATTAGAATACCAGAGGCTAAAGGCATGGCAAAATTCTAATATTAATAGCGGAAGTATAGACACAGAACTAGTCTGAGCTGTACCTCCATATTTAGCTGCCTGTCTTTTGATGAGGAAGGATTTGAATGCAGAAATAATGCAAAGATTTTTAATTGAGGAAGTATTGATTAAAATGTATATGACATTGCCCACTCACTAATTTATATTTTACTTATCAGAAAATATTACTGGTTAAATTATTACTGAACTAGGGTAGGGAACATGCCTCAGAAAATGAGGGTGAGGTGTTAGAATTCTCCCACTTGATTGTGTTCCCTGTGAGAGAGATTTTCTCACTGAATGTGGAATCATGAAATTATCTTGTGATGTTTTCAATCTTTTTTACATATCTACGAACATGTGAATTAGGAGCAGGAGTAGGCCATTCGGCCCCTTGAACTTGCTCTGCCATTCACTAAGATCATGGCTGATCTGATTGTAACCTCAACCCCACATTCCCACATCCCCCAATAACCTTTCACTCCCCTTGCTTATCAAGAATCTCTCTAGCTCTGCCTTAAAAATATCCAAAGACTCTGCTTCCACCAACTTTTGAGAAAGAGAATTCCAAAGACGCACCACCCCCTGAGAGAAAAAAAATTCACCTCATCTCTGCCCTGAGTGAGTGATCCCTTATTTTTAAAGGGAACCCCTAGTTCTAGATTCTCCCACAAGGGGAAACATCCTTTCCACATCCACCCTGTTAAGGCCCTTCAGGATCTTATAGGTTTCAATCAAGTTGCCTCTTACTCTTCTAAACTCCAGCAGATACAAGCCTAACCTGTCTAACCTTCCCTCATAAGATAACCTGCCCATTCCAGGTGTTAGTCCAGAAAACCTTCTCTGAACTACTTCCAACACATTTACATCCTTCCTTAAATAAGGAGACCAACACTGTACACAGTACTCCAGATGTGGTCTCACCAACACCCTGTATAACTGAAGCATAACCTCTCTAGTTTTGTATTCAATTCCCTCGCATAGTCACCAATCAATATCAAGATAACAAAAGTGCCTCCTTTTAAAAGGGGTTCAAACAATAAATTCCAAATTTTATTAAAGCCAATGGAAATTATCCAATCAGAACATTATTCCCTGTGTTGATGACGTACTCAAGCCCCCAAGGTGCTTACTGATTGTGGATAGTGTAAATTATACCAATGAATGGCACGTGCTCCTGTTTCAGGCACTCCCTGGAAAGGATGTAGCCACAGAAGAGGGGAAGGCAACTGATTGCACAACCCATCGACTGTGCTGTGCCTGGAGCTGCTAATGACTATCCTGTACATGCCCAGGAGCAGACCTACTATAGTGATTGTAGGTACGACCTTTCTTACTGCCTTTAGGGATCACATAATTGTACTGACGAATGAGCCCTAAGTGTGGGTAGTCTAAGCGGAGGAGCTTTTCTAGTCGCAGACCTGGTTTAAGCATGCAGCTTCTAAACGAGCTCTGTAATAAAGTTATCTGTTTCAAGTAGGAAACCTATCCGGTACATCAAGTTTATTACACCTATGAGGAGGGCTGTGCTACCTCTATACAGCTGAATCTTATGGCTGAACCATTGGTTTGAGCATCGTCAATTATACCGTTCTGAACTTCAGGACAATGCTCCCTCTTCCTCACTCAGCGAGTCAACTTTGACCTTGTGGCTCATGTGATGCTTCATGCTGTTGAGGTGAAAGGTAGAACTCCTCCATTCACATGGTAACCCATTGTAATATCCTGCAAATAACACAATCTTCTCTTTGCTCTTTTTGAATAACCTCCAGAGCCACATTAGATTCTATTTTGCTGGGGCCTACCATTTTTTAACTTACTCCTCAGAGTGATAAGGGTAGAAATCTGATAGCCAAGTTTTTTGGGCATTCAATTGGCTTTCAATATACCAATATAACACAAACACAGAAAATGCTGGAAGAACTCAGCAGGTCTGGCAGCATCTGTGGGGAGAGAGACAGAGTTAACGGTTTAAGTCCGTATGACTCTTCTTCAGCTCTGAAGGGTCATACGGACTCGAAACGCTAACCTTGTTTCTCTCTCCACAGATGCTGCTAGACTTGCTGAGTCCTTCCAGCATTTTCTGATTGCATTTCAGATTTCCAGCATCCGTGGTATTTTGCTTTTATTTCAATATACCAATGTTGCGTTGGGACTTTCCACTCTCTGAAAATGGTTACAGAATGGGCTGGCTGCCTGGCATGAACACTAGGCTGATTATGATCTGCAAATAGGGTCCTGTGCTTGTGTTGGGACTCTGACAATATCACTAGAAGAGATTATCTGATCATTATCACTTTGCTGTTTGTGGGAGCTTGCTGTATACATATTGACTGCCCTGCTTCTTAAAGAACAACAGTGACTACACTTCAAAGTCACTTAGATCTGAAACACTTTGGAACATCCTGCAGTTGTGAAAGATGCGTTATAAATGCAAAACCTTTCTTTCTTTGGGGGAAATTGGTGCCCGGGAGCATTGGATTCAATCATTCTTAAGTATGCCCAGCAAAACATGGTTCAGGAAGCAGACTGCAGCAGCAGACTTTAATAGGGTCCCAGCTCCATCAAGGTAAGTCTCTGGATTGTCATTTTCGGCTGCTGGGGATTTTTGGAGCCGGAGCTTGATTCTTTTGGCTGGATTTGGGAGGTTTTGATAGTGTTGGCGGCAGCTGCACTGTTTGACTTGACTCGCTGCAGTAGTACTGGAATCTATGAGGGCATTGCTGAGATTAGCACTCAGGCTGCCTCACCAGGTGGAATAGCAGCAGTGGCAAGCATGGCAGCACATACCCGCAGACCCCAAAGAAGGAGGGGAAAAGGGACAAAGGGCACAGGAGGCCTTGTACAGCCTAGGGGGTCTGATGGGACAGGATGTGATCCCCGAACAGGACTGAGGGACCATCCTTCAGGAAGTCAGCAGTTATTGATTGAGGTCATCTGTTGTAGCAGAATTGGAGCCAGAATTCAGAAAACACACTAATGGTAATGATGTCTCTCAGCTTCTAGGCCCCTTAACTGTAACAAGAAGCCTCAGCTTGCTGTCCACTCGAATGTTATGCGACAGAAGCTCCATTTACAATGAGACAGCAATACGTCACCTTCCATGTAGAGGCTGCTGAATGGGAAGGTATAGTTCTCTAGATTTCCCTTGGTGCAAAGTCTCATTCACTGGAGTGTTTCCCTGAGTTCTCCTCTTCAAGGACACCAGGAGGCGTTCCAACCGAATGTGCAGCTGGTGTGTGACCGCAGGCAGTGGATATTGTAGGCCTGTGCCCCCGGTTTCCTGACAGTCCTCCTAATCTGTTCAGGCTGTGCCAGTTTCTCAATCCCCCACTGTCTCCCGCCCTGGAGACAGTTGCAACCTCAACTCCACATTCCCACCTACCTCTGTCCTTGGCTCCTGATCCCTGTCAGGAAGCTGGACACAGACAGAGTGCTGCTGTATGGAGAACCATGTCACACAAGAATAAACTCTCACCCCTCTGGCCATGATGCTCATTGTGCTGATAGCTGGTTGGCTGGATCTGATTTATGCTGGACCCTGGGGTATACCCTCAATGTGAAGAAGCACCCAGGGTTGCTAGGCGTGCTGTTTGAAGAATTTGACATGGAAAAGACACCAATCAAATAGCCGCAGTGTTCTTGTAGGTGGCATGTCAGATTATTCTTGTGTAAGAAACTTTGGCTGCTCAGTCTTGTGCCAAGATTTCTTGGCTTTGTAATTTTTGAATTATTTTCTGAAAAATTTGGACCACGCATTATGTTAAGAGAATCCTGCTGCTTTTTTTGGTAGAAAGAGAATGGGAGCAACTGAGGGATTCCTGTTCATGAGGTTTTCCCAGAGCAGTTCTGTGCCCTGGTTATCCTTCTTACCACATGTACATGCAGATTTTTAAAAGACTCTTTCATGGGATGTGGGCGTCACTGGCTAGGCCAGCATTTATTCCCCATCCCTAATTGCCCTTGAGAAGCTGGTGGTGAGCTAGGAAGGGACTTCCAGGATTTTGACCCAGTGACAGTGAGTGAAGGAACAGAGATATATCTCCAAGTGAAGGAACAGAGATATATCTCCAAGTGAAGGAGCGGCGATATATCTCCAAGTGAAGGAGCGGCGATATATCTCCAAGCCAGGATGGCGTGTGGCTTGGAGGGCAACTTGCAGGGGCTGGTGTTCCCATGCCTCTGGCTGCCCTTGTCCTTCTAGGTGGTAGAGGCCCAGGGCTTGGAAGGTGCTGTCGAAGGAGCCTTGATGAGTTGTTGCAGTGCCCCGTGCAGATTGTACACACTGCTGCCACTGTGTGTCGATGCCGGAGGGAATGAATGTTTAAGATGATGGACGTACTTACATTGATTTGTCAGAGCAACCACTGTAGATAGAGCTCTGACTCTCTGCCACCTGCATGTTCCCCCTTTAGGACCATTTACAGGAATACTCTTCCCGGTTGCACATACAAACAATTTGCCCAGCTGCCTGCCACTGCTCGGCCACCCCAGCTGCCTTGGCACCCGATTACCAATGCCACTTCTCTAATTCAAGCTGCCAATCTCCTTCCTGAGCACGCGCACCCTCCCTCATGCTCACAGCCATCCTCCCCCCTAGTCTGCCCCACTTCCCTGATGTGCCATTGCTGGCATCGCAGTAGCACAATCTTCTAAATCTCTTCTCCAGCGACTGGCATTGAGAGACCCAATAAGGTATCTGCTGCCCGCCGGGTCGACGATAATGAGACCTGAAGCTCAGTATTAACCTGCACCTCAGGCTTGTCAATGAAGGCAAAGGGGATTATTCCCTGCACCCCATGCTGGATGAGGCTGTACTTGAATATCCAGATCAATCACCATATTACTGCTGCCCTAAAACGCACAAAGCACTGCAAAATCTACAAAGCTAGGCAATGCTGGCTACTTTCATGATAGATTTGGGAGGAACATGAATGAAGAAGTCTGCTCTTTTTTTTTGTTTTGACTTCCAGCTATTGAATGGAAATAATTTTGGCTAATTTTGTGCGATCAAAATGCTGATAACTATTGTTTGCTCGCCATGAGGGATTCTGCCCAAATGAGTTTTGTTAAAAGCCGTGATCAAGGGCTATGAGTGATAGTCACACATGAGTCTTTGTTACATTGCAAGTGAGGCTAGTTAGGTTAAACCACAAGAAAATGAAGTCATATATAGTACCCCGAGAACCAGAATAATGAATATTGCAGCGTTTGAAGCTTATTTTATTCAAGATGTTATTTTTTCTCTTTGCAGGGACTTAATTCAAAGTACATTGTGTGTTTGCCATTTACAAAATACCTTTTGAGTCAGTTGTGTGATTTCAGATAACAGTATATTTTTGCTTTGATTCCATTCACAACCATAAACAGAGAATAAGAGTATTGCACTAATCAAGGTCTCTTCATCAAACATGTAAAAACTTTCACAGCTTTATATATATATATATATATTTGAAAGGAATTCCTAACTACATACCTCAAGAAATCCTGAAAGGGTCTATCACTGGCTGCATGATACAATTTATGTGTTCAAATCCTCTTCACATTTACACAGTTCTGGGTCGGAGAGTGAACTGTAGAACTGGAATTCGCAGGAAACCTATACATGATATAAAGATGTTTGGAGAGGTGGTAGGTGCTGATGGATGGCCAGTTTCAATGTGATAGGGCTGTTAGGTTTAGGATGGGTGGGTTGGAGATTAGGGGAAGGAGGAAGATTGGCTGGTGGCATCTCAGACACCTGAGCAAATTTTTTAAATTTGGAGAAAGAGATCTCTAAATTGGTGTTGGACCACAACAAGCAAGGACAAGAGACAGGGATTTGAGGAGATGGAGGGCGGAAGCAGAGATGTTCAATGATTTCAAAAGGATATTGGATGAGTACTTGAAGGAAATAAACTTGCAGGGCTACAGGGGGAGAGTGGGGAAATGGAACTGGCTTTCGACAGTCGGTTTAGGCTCGATGGGCTGAATGGCCTCCTTCTGTGCCATATTGACTCTATGGCCGGGATTTTCTAGCCCTGCCTGCGCCGCTGGGATCTTCCAGTCTCGCCGAAAATTAATGGACTTTCGGCTGGCTTGCTGCATCTCCCGCGGCCAGTCCAGACACAACAGGGCCTGAAAACCCCGGCCTATGATTCCATGGCTACTCTAAACTAAGATGTCATACTTTTAAAGTGCATTAGATTCAGGGATAGACTGCATAAATTATTTTATTTGTCATTTTGTATTTTAACCTTTTCCATTTCTACGACAGCTTCCTGCACACCAGGCATTTCCCATTAAAGTTGATTTACACAAGGAACGTTTTCAGGACAACTCGTAACTCCTTCCTTTCTATGGCAAACCATCTCCTCAAATCCCTGCCTCATGTCCTTGCTTGTTGACCTCTGACACCAATTGTGAGAGGTTTAGAGATTTCTTTCTCCAATTTACAAAGAATTTGCTCAGGTGTCTGAGGTCCACCAGCCGATCTTCCTCCTTCCCCTAACCTTCAACCTACTCATTCTAAACCTGACACCCCTATCACATTGAGACTGCTCATCCATCAGCACCTACCACCACTCCAAACTTAATGCTTTTTATGTATAGGTTTCCTGTTCCTTAAACCTCATACGTACATACAAATTAGGAGGAAGAGTAGGTCATTTGGCCCGTCAAGCCTGCTTCACCATTCAATAAGATCTTGGCTGGTCTGATTGTTTCCTCAACTCCACATTCCACCTACCCCCAATAGCCTTTGACCCCCTTGTCAGTCAAGAATCTATCTACTTCTACCTAAAAATATTCAATGACCCTGGCTCCACTGCTCTCTGGGGAAGAGAGTTCCAAGAATTCACAAACCTCTTAGAGAAAAATAATTCCTTCCATCTCTGTCTTAAATGGGAGACCCTTTATTTTTAGTCCCCTAGTTCTAGTCTCTCCCACAAGGGGAAACAACCTTTCAGTATCCACCCAAATCCCCTAGGGATTTTATGTGTTTCAATAAGATCACCTCTCAACGGATAGAGGCCCTGCCTGTCCAACCTTTCCTCATAAGATAACACCTCCACCCCAGGTATCAGTCGAGTGAACCTTCTCTGAACTGCTTCGAAGGCACTTGTATCTTTTCTTAAATAAGGAGACAAAAACTGTACACAGTACTTCAGATGTAGGTTCACCAACATCCTGTACAAATGTGGTAAAACATTCCCACCTTTATATTCCATTCTCTTTGCAATAAATGACAATATTCCATTTGGCTTCTTAATCACTTGCTGTACTTACATACTAACTTTACCTGATCATGTGTTAGGACACCCAGATCCCTCTGTACCTCAGGGTTCTGCAATCTCTCTCCATTTAAACAATTTGCTGCTTTTCTATTCTTCTTGCCAAAGTGGACAAGTTCACATTTTCCCACATTAAACTCCATCTGCAAAATTCTTGCCCAATTACTTTACCTACCTATGTCTCTTTGCAGGTTCCTTATGTCCTCTTCACAACTTACTTTCTTACCTATCTTTGTGTCATCAACAAATTTAGCAACCATATATTCAGTCCTTTAATTCAAGTCATTGATATAAATTGTAAATAGTTGAGGCCCCAGCTGTGATCCCTATGGTACTTCACTTGTCACATCTGCCAACCCATAAAAGACCCATTTATCCTTACTCTCTGCTTCCTGTTCACTAACCAATCCTCTATCCATGCCACGCTACTCCCCCTACACTATGAGCTCTTATTTTGCATAGTAACCTTTAATGTGGCACCTTGTCAAGTGCCTTTTGAAAATCTAAGTATAGCACATCCACAGGCTCCCCTTTATTCATGTTGCTTGTTACTTCCTCAAAGAACTCCAATAAATTAGTCAAACATGATTTCCCTTTCACAAAACCGTGTTGACTCAGCCTGATTGTATTGAGATTTTCTAAGTGCCCCGCTATAACCTCCTTAATCATAGATTCCAACAATTTCCCTATGACAGATGTTAAGCTAACTGGCCTGTAGTTTCCTGCATTCTGTCTCCTTCCTTTCTTGAATAGAAGAGTCACATTCGCTATTTTCCAATCCGATGGAACTTTCCCAGAATCTAGGGGAATTTTGGAAAATTAAAACCAATGCACTTCTGATTTCAGCAGCCACTTCTTTTAAGATTCGAGCATGAAGTCCATCAGGGCCTGGGAACTTGTCAGCTTTTAGTTCTAATAATTTTCTCAATTTCCCTGGTGATTGTAATTGTTTTAAGTTCCTCCCTCCCTTTCACCTCCTGAATCATAATTATTTCTGGGATGTTAGTTAAATCCTCTACAGTGAAGACAGATGCAAAATACCTGTTCAATTTATCCGCTATTTCCTTATTTTCCATTATTAATTCCCCATTCTCACTCTCTAGAGGACCAACACTGACTTTACTTACTATTTTCCTTTTTAAATACCTATAGATACTCTTACTATTTGTTCTTGTATTTCTCATTAGCTTTCTCTCGTACTTTAATTTCTCCCTCCTTACTAATCTTGTAGTCATTCTTTGCTGCTCTTTATATTCTGTCCAATCTTCTGATTTGCCACTCACCTTTGTGGAATTTTACGCTTTTTCTTTTAATTTGATATTATCTTTAACTTTCTTAGCCATGGATGGTGTGTCCTTCCCTTGGAATTTTTCTTTCTTATTGGAATGTATCTTTTCTGAGCATTCTGAAATATCTCCTTAGGTGTCTGCTACTGCATCTCTCCTGACTATTCTGTCACCTAATTTCCCAGTTCGCTTTAGCCAGCTCTGGCTTCATGCCCTCATAATTGCCCCTGTTTAAGTTTAACACACCAGTCTTAGATCCACTCTTCTCTCCATCAAATTGAATGTAAAATTCAATCATATTATGATCACTGCTACCTTGGGGCATCTTCAAAATGAGGTAATTAATTAATCCTGTCTCATTGCACATTACCAGCTCTAGTATAACCTCTTCCCCATCAAACTCATAATCACTCAGCTACCTGTCCCGGCCCTGATGTTGACCAATATTATTAATTACCCACCGCCTCCCCTCCAACCTCCAACCCCTGTCCAGACACTGTTCATCTTTCTTTTCAGACCTTCTCATTGACAACCCCATTCATAAAGAGCATCCTTTAGCTGCCACTTCCCTTCAACTATCTACCCAATGTCTAACCTTTCCCTCTTATTCAAGTTCCTTGAGTGCACCATCAAACTCCATTCCACCTTGCTGCATGCTGACCCCTCCCACAAAATGAGCTTCAAATCTCATATCCCATGCATTAAAAATACTACTCATTCCCACCTCTGCAACATGGCCCACCTCTGATCTTACCATGAGCTTCACTCAAGTTAAACAGTTACCTACGTCTTTATCATCTTTTAGACTTCACTTCACCAGCACCCTTTTTGCTGGTGTTCCAAAATTTACCCTTCAAATCATCCAAAATTCCATTGCCTGAATGTTGCCCCACATTGAGCCCACTAACCATCACCCTATCCTTCCTGGCCTATATGGTCTCGCTCTCCCCAAATGGATTGAATTTAAAATCTCATCTTCATTTACAAATCCAGTCATCACTTTGCCTCACTCTGCCTTTTGCAACCTTCTCCGGCCTTTCATCTGCTCTCACATCTTCCAATCCCCCAATTCTGGCTTTTCTGTGATAAAAGCAAAATACTGCGGATGCTGGAAATCTGAAACAAAAACAGAAAATGTTAGAAAAATTCAGCAGGTCTGACAGCATCTGTGGAGAGAAAGACAGAATTAACATTTTGAGTCCATATGACTTCTTCAGAGCTAAAGAGAAGTAAAAATGCGATGAAATTTACACTGTTTATTGGGGGGGGGTGGAGCAGATGAAGCTGGATAGAAGGTCAGCGATAGGCGGAGGCAAAGGAGATAAATAAGTGCCTCCACCTGTCATTGGCTTTCTATCCAGCTTCACATGCTCCACCCGCTTAACCAGTAGAAATGTCATCACATTTTTACTTCTCTTTAGCTCTGAAGAAGAGTCATGCAGACTCAAAACGTTAACCCTGTCTTTCTCTGCACAGATGCTGTTAGGCCTGGTGAGTTTTTCCAGTATTTTCTGTTTTTGTTTCCGGCTTTCCTGTGCCTCACTCCCTCCTTCTGTTCCAGCAATGGCGAGATTGCCTTCATCTCCTTCAGCTCTTCATTTTGGAACTCTCTCCCCAAACCCTGATGGCCCCATCCTACCGCTGCACCATATTTCAAACCCTTCTTCAAACACATCTCATTGACCAAACTTTTAGTCAGTTCCATAAATCCTGTCTCATACATTTAGGGCCTATTTCTTTTCTCTCTTGTGAAGGGTTTTTGGGATATTTTTCTATGTTAATGATACTGGATGGATGCAAGTTATTGTATTATTTCATTTTGTTGTTATTTTTACTTTGTTATTTAGACATATTAACAACACAGAAAATAATTTCTTTAATTGCAGTTCAGTAAAGTGTTAGAAGAATTATGCCTATATGAGTTGACATTGCAAAATTGGAGTTATTCTAATGTTTTGCAAATTCTTCCTGTCAATTAAGGTCCACTGCTTGTTTTGGTAATGTTGCATAATGTGCCTACAAGCCATTGTAATGTAAAGGTGCTCGGCAGAGCAAGGGGTAATGTGGAACTGGAGAATAGCACCAACCACAGTATGATGTACAGAGTTACATGGCAAGAGATGGAGAGAACAGTCTGGAGAGAACACTCTGGAACCAGCCTGGTAGCAGCACCATTCATGACCATACCTTGGATCTGTAAATATTTAACGGTTAACAATAAATGGTTCATGTTTAAATATGCAAGTCTTAAGTTCATATCATTGAGACACCGCAGCGCACTATAATGCAACATGGTTGGCAGCGGTGGGAGCTCCTAAAAGACATTAGCACTATCAGCATAGTACAACATGGTTGACAGTGGTGGTAGCTTCTTCAAGATATCACATCAGAGATAGTACCATAATCTGACATGGTGATCCGCGGTGATATGAAATGTGGCAACTAAACACACGAACCTAGGACAGCATCCTGAGGTATGAAACACTAAAAGCAACTGAAGCCTAACTAGACAGATGTGCACCTAAGAAGAAAACTTGAAGAAAAAGTTCAAGAAACTTTGCCACAGACTTTGAAGTTGAAGAATCCACCAGAGTGAATGGAAGTCCAACTGTAAGACCCCTGAGTGATGCAAAACAAAAAACTCCTTAGGTCATAAGATGGGTGAACAATACTACAAAAAAATTGCAAGACCCCTGAGTGACACAGTGTAAAAAGGGAAAAAAAAAGATTGGTCAGATCACAAAAAAAGACGGGTGAGCAAAAATACAAAAATTGCAAGACCCTGAGTGACGCAGTGTGAAGAATACTGGAGTTCATGAGGCGGAGAGCAAAAATTACAAAAAGAAACTATACTTGCGTTGTATAATAGGTGGCAGTCCCATAGGCTCAGTATATTAGAGAAGCTGGAACACAGCTTCAAGCTAAAAAAAAGTTATAAAAGAAACCTGCAAAAAGAAAAGGTTCGCAGAATTAATAGTTTAAGAAGAGTCTGCAGAGTTTAAAAAGAGAGACCTGCAGAGTTTAAGAGAAAAGTGCTGTAACTTTAAATTTGGAAAAAAAAAGTGATCAGATCATGAGCCTGCTGGGTTTCTTGGAGTGCGGGTGTTTACTGGGAAGGAGAAGAAATCTGCAGAGTTAAAGGTGGCAATCACTGCAGTGGTTTTCTTTAAAAAAGAAAGAAATGTTTTAAAAGTTTAGAAAGCTTTTTGTAAAGACAAGGCAGGTAAATCAAAAACAAGAAACTAACATGCTGCAGACGGCCCCCGAAGTTCAAAATAAACAGGACCTGCAGAGACAAAAAGACAAAAAGAGAATAAATCGCTGCTGTGGTTTTTTTTTCAGAAATAAGGGACTTTTTTTTAAAAAGCAGCCACGATCACTGGAGTGCCCGCCAAAAAGCACAAACGTGCAGGAAACTCACAACAAAAAAAGCCGACAGCTGCTGACAGCCCGAGTGATAAAAACGGTTGCCTCACTGACAGCTCTTAAAGCGGTAATGACATTTAAAGCAGTAACTACAAGAAAAGAAAACAGTCATGGACGGAAAATTGGAAGAGACCTCAGAGAGAGACCAACTCCGCCAAGGGCAACAGAAGACCCCAGAGGGATGGCAACAAAACACCCCAGAGGGAGGGCAGCAAAAGATCCCAGAAAGAGGATGACAGAAAACCCCAGAGAGGGGGAGCCAAAAGACCCCAAAGCTAGGGACACAGATGGCAGTACGGAGAGAGCAGATGGCTGCGAATGAAGAAAAGCTATCTGTGGTAACTCAAAAGAAGCAAAAACATGTAAAAAGTAAATGAAGCTGTTCTACAGAAAAATGTTTGCATCAGAGCTGAACCGGAAGATTTAATGCACAAGATTCAAGCTGAGTGCATACCTCTGAAAATGCAGTGAACCAAGCTGTTTAATATCTGAATAAACAAATTTCAGAGATGCCATAAAGGTGCCTGGAGTAAATAACCACCCTCAATTTTACAGTTAGCAAATCACAACAGTAATTGGGAAAACTCAACCAGATGTGCAGCCAGGCAAAACAGCAGGCAGAAAAGGCACACAAAGAAGTTGCGATCCTGGAAGACTCATTGAAGGATCAGTAGGTAGCCATGGAAAAACGTGAGGAACTAAAAAGGACATTGAATATTACTTCAGAAAAAGCTGCGCTGGAATTATCAGTAGCAATGAAATGATGCACTGAAGCCCAGAGTGCGTTGGCAAGAGGTCAACAAGAAAATGAATAGTTGAAAATACAATTGATTAACCTTCAAGATCAAATGCAAAAGAAATGCATAACCATTCAGCAACATGAAGAAATGAAGACTGTCTTAAACAGCAGAATGGCAACACAGCAGAAGAAACGCAACGAGACTCTTGAATTACAGGAAAACTCAACTGCTGGAATTTTCCGCTTTCATTGGTAGCAGGTGTCATGGCGAGCACGAGGGAACAATATGGCGGAAAGGCCACAAATCAGTTTTACGCCGTCGTGAAAGCAGTTTGTGATTGTCCGATGCACCTATCACTGGTGGGCTGTGCTTCCCACTGCCACATGTCAGGAACCTAGTTGCAACGCTTCAGCATTTCATTACAAGCCCTGCTTGCCGGAATCATCGCCCCACGTTTGATCACCTGTGATTGCACGCAGGCGTGTTTCACAACTGTACATAAGCGACATGCACCTGGGGAGCTGCACTTCACTCGGGACTTTGAGGTTTGTTTGCCGACCTTGCTTTGGGCAGCAGTCGCAGTCATCAGCGCCAGGCTTCACAGGCAGCACCACATCACTTTTACGGGGGGCTCATGGGCAAGTCTCTACCTACCAGACCAGCTGTAAGGCGGGGTGGCTTTTTAGCAGTTGCAAGGCTAGGGCTTGCTTGGGGAAGGGGGAGAAGTGGCCTCAGGCAAGGGAAGAGGCTGCAGGGCGAGGGCTGCACTGGGGAAGGAGGGTATCCCTGGGTGTGTGTGGGGGCACATGTTGATCTGTGCAAGTGGCCTCAAGATGGCGAGGGCTGAGGAGGCAGTCTCCAGAGGAGATGAGGCCAGATGGAGATGTGAGGGTGTGTGTGAGAGAGTGAGCGGTGATGTCCCTTGAGCTGGCAGTGAGTGAGATGCCAGTGAATGTGTGATGGGCTTGTGAGTGTGTGAGTTTAGGGTGATGAGACGGTTGCCTTAACCTGGCGGCATGGATGAGATCATTCACCCTCTATCTGCATTGGATGGCTAACCTCTTCTGTGCAGCATTGGCACTGACCACCACTGCCACCGCCTCCCAAGTCGGAGTGGTGAGTTCGCTGGACCTCCTGCTGCTAGAGTGGGGGTGGAGGACATAAGGGCAGGGCCTCCGAAAGGCATTGCAGTGACGGGTCACTCAGCTCTTGGCTTCAGGGCCATGTCTTCACCGGAGCGGCCCTGGGCTACAAGCATTGAGATCTGTGGATGGGGCTGCAGTTTAGATTTGCCACCTGGAGTGAGGAAACGGTGAGGTAACAGCATGGCAGGCGATTCAGAGGCCGCCCACCAGTGAGATGGTGGGTTTCCTATGGCTGCGTAATTAATGAGGCGGCAATGAGACGGTGTGGCGTGAAAACCCGCCATTGCAGTCAGCAGGTAAAATGTCTTTTTTCATGCCCGCAACCACACTTAGTGCAATTTGGGGACAATTCAAAACAAGTGAGGTTTGTAAAGAAAAGAAAAATCTGTTGAAAGATCTTCACATGTTATAAAAGTCCCTCAGGACAAAGTTTATTCTTCTGCAAAAATTACAAAGAGAAGAAAGTGAATTGAACTGAATTCCGCTGAACAAACTGAAGAAGCTGTTGGCAGAAAAGACTCAGCAACATTCAGTATTCAAGGGCAACGTTGAAAGTGACAAGAAACAGACTGAAGAGCTGAGGAAGCAGTTGAATGGAAAAGAGGAGACATTGAAAAGAAAAGCTGTGGAACTTTCCAGACTGCGAGTGGGTAATGAAGCCATGTGTAGCACAGTTACAGAACTGAAACAAGCTAAGACTTCACCGGAGACAGACCTGACCAGCAGTGAAAGCAAAATGAAGGACAAGGGCAAAGTTGCAGACGGAGGCAACAAAGACAGAAATGGGATTGGGAACGGTAAATCCGACATTGAAGCGCAAGGAACTAGAAGGAGAAAAGAGTTGAGCTGAATGGAAAGATTCAAAAGCTTGCAAAAGGATTTGAAAATAAAACAGACAACAAATGTTTGGCTGAAATTGTGAAACAAATGGAAATGAAGGTTCCATTTGCAAAACGTATAGGTCCAGCAAGAACCTGGGAAAAAGAAAGCTCGAGCCCACTCTGGGAATGTTCCCTTCAGAAGGAACAGGATAAACACACTTTGTCCAGAAAAAGGTAGACGGGTTGTTAATAAAGAGAAACGCAACTCAAAGGAGTGTAAGAAGTGAATTCAAAGGAATTAGCCAAGTACCAGAAACACAGAGTACTACTACCATTCCTCCAAACGTGACAGACCAAGATATTGAAGAACTATCAAGTCTCAAGACCGATTGAATTTATAAAGTTAGAGAATTGAGGTGAAGGAGCAGGGATAGCAAGTATAAGTGTATTGTAGTACTCCATAGGAAGAGAGAAAAGTTTTCTTTGGTGAAGAAAGGGGGATGTTGTATGATGTGCCTGCATGCCATTGTAATGCAAAGGTGCTCGACAGAACAAGGGTTATTGTGGGACTGGAGAATAGCACCACCCACGGTATGATGTATAGAGTCACATGGCAATAGACTGAGAAAACAGTCTAGAGAAATTAAAAGCAAAATACTGCTGGGTGCTGGAAATCTGAAATGAAAACAGAAAATGCTGGAAAAACTCAGCGGGTCTGACAACATCTGTGGAGAGAGAAAAAAGCAAAGTTAACGAACGTTTCGAGTCTGTTTGACCCTTCTTCAGAGCTGAAGAGAAGTGGAAAATGATGAAATTTATACTGTTTAAGGGGGTGGGGCAGGTGGAGCTGGATAGAAGGCCAGCGATAGGTGGGGGCAAAGGAGAGATTGACAAAGATGTCATGAACAAGAGGATAAAGGGATTGTTAATGGTAGTGGTTAGTGCTAAAAAAAGGTGCTAAGAAGCAAAATGTGATTATAGCAGAACAAGGATAGCATTGTGTGAAAGAACAACTTGGAACAGATGGCCCTGTAGGGGATGGGGTGGGTGGGGGGAAAAGGATAGAAAATGGGATAAAAAGGAGATATAGCTATGGATAAATGAATAAAAATAAAACAAGTGGGTAAAAAATAAAAATGAATGTAGAAGAAAGGGGATAAAAAAAGGGGGTGGGGATAGAGGAGAGGGTTCATTGTCTGAAGTTGTTGAACTCAATGTTAAGTCTGGAAGTCTGTAAAGTGCCTAATCGGAAGATAAGGTGCTATTCCTCCAGTTTGCGTTGAGCTTCACTGGAACAATGCAGCAAGCCAAGGACGGACATGTGGGCATGAGAGCAGGGTGGGGTGTCGAAATGGCAAGCGACAGGGAGGTCTGGGTCATGCTTGCGGACAGACCGCAGGTGTTCCGCAAAGCGATCACCCAGTTTACGTTTGATCTCCCCGATGTAGAGGAAACCGCATTGGGAGCAGCGAATGCTGTGGGCCAAATTGAAGGAGGTACATGTGAAGAGCTGCTTCACCTGAAAGGTGTGTTTGGGCCCTTGGATGGTGAGGAGGGAGGAGGTAAAGGGGCAGGTATTGCATCTTCTGTGATTGCATGGGAAGGTGCTGTGGGAGGGGGATGAGGTGTTGGGGGTGATGGAGCAGTGGACCAGCGTGTCCCGGAGGGAACGATCCCTACGGAATGCTGACAGGAGTGTGAAGGGAAGATGTGTTTGGTGGTGGCATCATGCTGGAGTTGGCGGAAATGGCGGAGGATGATCCTTTGAATGCAGAGGCTGGTGGGGTGAAAAGTGAGGATAAGGGGGGCCCTATCATGGTTCTGGGAGGGAGAGGAAGGTGTGAGGGTAGAGGCGCGGGAGATGGGTCGGACACGACTGAGGGCCCTGTCAGCCACAGTTGGGTGGAAACCTTGGTTAAGGAAGAAAGAAGATATGTCAGAAGCACTGTTTTGAAAGTGGCATCATCGGAACAGATGTGACGGAGGCGAAGGAACTGAGAGAATGGGATGGAGTCCTTACAGGAAGTGGGGTGTGAGGAGCTGTAGTCGAGGTAGCTGTGGGAGTCGGTAGGCTTGTAATGGATATTGGTGGACAGTCTATCACCAGAAATGGAGACAGAAAGATCAAGGAAGGGAAGGGAAGTGTAGGAGATGGACCAAGTGAAGGTGATAGAGGGACAAAAATTGGAAGCAAAACTGATGAATTTTTCTAGGTCAAGACGAGAGCATGAAGCCGCACTGAAACAGTCATCAATGTACTGAAAAAAGAGTTGTGGAAGGGGGCCTGAGTAAGTCTGGAACAAGGAATGTTCCATATACCCCATAAAGAGACAGGCATAACTGGGGCCCATGCAGGTACCCATAGCCACACCTTTTATTTGGAGGAAGTGAGAGGAGTTTAAGAAGAAATTGTTCAGTGAGAGAACAAGTTCAGCCAGACGGAGGAGAGTAGTGGTGGATGGGGATTGTTCAGGCCTCTGTTCATGGAAGAAGCTAAGGGCCCTCAGACCAGGGTGGGATAGAGGTGTAGAGGTATTGGACGTCCATGGTGAAGAGGAGATGGTTAGGGCCAGGGAACTGGAAATAGTTGATGTGATGTAGGGCGTCAGAGGAATCGCAGATGTAGGTGGGAAGAGACTGGACAAGGGGAGAGAGAGCGGAGTAAAGATCGAAGAAATGAGTTCCGTGGGGCAGGAACAGGCTGACACGATCGGTCTGCTGGGACAGTCTTGTTTGTGAATTTTGGGAAGGAGGTAGAAGCGGGCTGTCTGGGAATGGGAGACTATGAGGTTGGGAGTTGTGGAGGGAAGATCTCCAGAGGAGATGAGGTCAGTGACAGTCCTTGAAACAATGGCTTGATGTTTGGTGGTGGGGTCATGGTCCAGGGGGAGGTAGGAAGAGGTGTCTGAGAGTAGGTGCTCAGCCTCTGTGAGGTAGAGGCCAGCACGCCAGAGAGCAACAGCACCACCCTTGTCAGCAGGTTTGATAACAAAGTCAGGGTTAGACCTAAGGGAACAGAGTGAGGCGAGTTCAGAAGGAGGCAGGTTAGAGTGGGTGAGAGGGGCAGAGAATTTGAGACGGTCGATGTCACATTGACAGTTCTCAATGAAAAGATCGAGAGCAGGTAAGAGGCCAGAGGGAGGGGTCCAGGTGGAGGGAGAATACTGGAGGTGGGTGAAAGGACCCGCTGAACAGGGGGAGGACTCTTGCTCAAAGAAGTGAGCACGGAGACGAAGGCAGCGGAAGAAGAGTTCAGCATCGTGCCGAGCCCGAAATTCATTGAGACAAGGGCGTAAGGGTATGAACCTGAGTCCATTGCTGAGCACTGAACGTTCAGCATCAGAGAGGGAAAGGTCAGGGGGTATGGTGAATACATGGCCGGGGCTGGGATTAGAAGACGGGATAGGATCAGAGGGCGGGAAGGGGTGGAGGGTCCTGGATGGGCGTTGGTATCAATAAGTTGTTGGAGCTTGTGTTCCTTGGCATCTGAAAGGAAGAGGAAATGTTTCTTGTTAAGGCGAAGTCTAAGGCTAAGTCTAGAGAGAATACTCTGGAAGCAGTCTACATGGAGGTAACCACGCCATGCATGATCATACCTTAGATCTGTAAATAGTTAAAGGTTAACACTGAGCGATTCATGTTTAAATATGCAAGTCTCAAGATCTCATCGGTGAGATACCACAGTGCATGATAATCTAACAGGTAACTTGATAACTGATATCAATATCTTCATTCATTTATATAACACTTTTAAACATCCTAAGGTGCTTCATTGGAGTGTAATCAACCAACAATTAACATTGAGCCAAAGAAGGAGACATTACCCAAAGTTTAAGAGATTAATTTGAAGGAGCGGGTTAAAGGAGGAGAGAGAGCTGGAGAAATGGAGAGGTTTGGAGAGCAAATTCAAGAAATTAGCACCTGGGCTGCAGAAGACACAATGCTAATGATGGGGTGAAGGGGAAAGGGGGTTACACAAGAGGCCAGAGTTGGAGGAATGCAGAACTCCCGGAGGACTGCAGGGCCAGTGGAGGTTACAGAGGCAGGGGGAGGGGGTTGGTGGCTTCTGAGATATGAAGGGATTTGAACACAAGGATGAGAATTTTAAAATCAAGGCATTGCTGGTCTGTGAGCATGTAGGTGATGGGTGAATGGGACTTGTTGTGAGTTTGAATATGGAGCCTTGGATGAGTTTAGACTTATGGGAGATGGGAGGCTGGCGAGGAGAGCACTGGAATAGTGAAGTCTAAAGAGAACAACAGCATGGATAAAGGTTGAGCCTAATTCTGTATGGTAGTCATGACAATTAGATGATTCTACTTTAGCTCCAGAATTTGCACATTCTCTCCTTCTTGAGAAAATAATGGCCAGAATTTTCGGGTCGGCGAGTGGGGGTGGGGCCCGCTCGCTGACATGTAAAATGACGCATGGTGACATTGGGTGTGTGTCCCGATGTTACCGCGTGTCATTCAGATTTTCAGTTCAGTGGGCATGCACCCGAGTCGGCTCTGCACGCCCACCGAACTGTCAGAGGCCTATTAAGGCCATTTAAATATCAATTAAAACAATTAACGGAGCTGCCTGTCCAACCTTAAGGTTATCAGGCCAGTGAAGAGCCCAGGCGGCCTTCGCATTTATCATGGAATCTCATCCACGGGCGGGATGAGGTTTCATGAAGGTTTTTAAAGTTTTATAAAATTTTTTAATAACATTTGTTGACATGTCCCGGTTCATGTGACACTTTCACATGAGGGGACATGTCTTCAATTTTTTTTTTCTTCTTTATTAAAAATTTCAGAATTTAAACTAATCTCCCTGAGGTAGCTCTGTGCCTCAGGGAGAGTTCAGCGCTCTTTTGCGTGCAGGCCCTGACTCAGGCAACCCACACCCCCCCAACCGCCCGCATGGGCAGCGCTCAGCACTTCCGGGCGCGCGTCACACTGGGTGGGTGTTAGTTGGCCCGTCCACGTAAAATGGCGGCGCTCAGCCGATCGCGGGTGGCAATCAGCTGCCCGCCCGCCCGCTCCCACCCAACCCCCCACCCCCGACGGGGAGAAAATTCTCCCCAATGAAAAGTTAAGCTTATATGTTACGTTTCAATGAACCCTGACTGTCATCATGCCTTTTATTTGTGCAGTGACCCATGCATTGAGAAAGATATATCTTCACAATTATTTCCAGCATCGCCCTGTGTATCTTTGTGATGCATGATGACTCATGGGGCTGCAAGCTCAGCAGAAAGCTACCGAACCTGATAACAATCACAGTTTGAAATTGTGAACAAATACCAGAAAAATGTTCACTTCGAATGCATGTTGTGCACTCAGATATCCTAATTGGCTGGAAGAGAAGTTCGACTGCCTCTTTCGCTCAATGTAACGGGGAGCATTTTAAGTCATCACCTATCCCTGCCCTGTCTCCTGTCTGGAAGCTGGCACAACACTGGCTCTACACCCAGTTTGGTTTTGTTCTCCATCAAATTTAGCAAATAATATTAGACAAGGTGTAAAACTGACATTCCTGGTTGAGGAATTAAGTTAAAATTACCCCCACACTCTCAAGTGATCATAATAAACAATTGAAGCAAATCTGAAAACCAATGTGAGTGGCAAGTCACCCTGCTTAGAAAGCAGTCACTTAAACTCATTTATTTCTTTGCTACCTCTAGACTTGACTAACCTTACACACTCCTCCAAAGTGCCTTGGGATGGTTTATCACATTAAAGGTGCTATATAAACACAAGTTGTTGTTGTTGAATTCCACAAGTTTGTGACAGTGCCTTTTTTACTCTTGGGTTTTTGACATGACTGAGGAATAGCTTAGAAAATGAGGAGTTGTTCTGCTAATTGAAGCAATGTTAATGAGGTTCTTCTGTTCATCCACTAGGGGATTGTTCAGGCTGCTGGCTCTGTGAATGAAAAATGAGTGTTTTTTTAAGTGAATTACAAATACAGGCATTTGGATGTAGGGGTTTGGAAAGGAACATCTCTCTCTCTTTGAAAGGAAACATTGAGGTTATGCCTTCTTAGATATTTTTTCATAGGAGTGTTCCTTACCAAGATCAGGTAAGAATCATTTTGCCTACTACATTCAGATTTTATCATACATTCAAATGGGTTTTTGGCTGTGAAATGTGTCAATGAAAGTTAAAGACCACATATATAGAATTATATACAAAGTAGACTCGAACTTTAAATGTTCTTAAGCGCTAATATTTAATTGTAATTATGCTTATTCATTATTAATATTTCCATCACACTTTAATATGTGGTGAAATTATTATATTCTACTTCACCTATTTAATCTCCTAAGCATAAATCCCCAAAAGTTAGAAAGCAAAGTTTGTGCATTCAACCATCTCCACATTTGGGTTGCCAACAGTGATTCAATGTATTCCTGGAGGTTTCATCACATGACTTGCTCCCATGCTTCCTCCATTAGTTGGCCAATGCATCCATCCTTGTGATGCACTGTCTTTCTATGCCAATTGGAAAGCAAAAAGAACTCATTACCGAATTGAGTGATGCTTGAATGTCAACCAAACAGTCTTATTTTCCCCATTTTCAACATTTTTATACCTGGTAAAGAGAAATGTTCAAAGAAAGTGACAAAAAAAACCAATCTTTTTTAACGCCCCAATGATTTTTCTCCAGCGTTGCACAGAGCTGTGTCCTGGAGATTGACCTGGAGGGTTGGCAACCCTACTCCACATCTTCTTTGATGAACCATAGCTTGGTTTCCTCCACAGATAAAATCTTCCTCTCCATAGACATGGGGAGCTTTGCCTCACTGTGCCACCAATCAACCCGACCCAACAGGAGGTTGCAGTGCTCCCATGACTTGCTATTCTGTGGGGTTTTTTAAGGGCAACTACAATGATTCATTCACTAATTCTCATTTGCATTCTGATGGCCCATCTTGCAATTGTTTTGTCTCCTCCTGGCCGGATGAAAGACAAGGAACAAACTATGTGAAAGATCACCAGGAGAAACCCTCAACTACATTTCCTTGGAACAATATGCTTGAGTGCCAACAATTTTTGCCACCAACTCTGTTAGGAAGAGCTTCCATTTTAAGCATTTGCGCCATAATGCTATTCTTTATTTATCCTTGGGATATGGCTGTCACTAGCAAGGCTGGCATTTATTGTCTATCTCTAATTTCCCTTTAATGTTGTGGCAAGTCACCATCTTGAATCACTGCAGTTGTGTGGTATAGGTACACCCACAGTGCGAGATGGTAGGAATTCCAGGATTTTAACCCAGTGGTGTTGAAGGAGTGTCGATGCATGTCCAAGTCAGAGTGGTGTGGGTCTTGGAGGGGAACGTGGAGGCGATGATATTCCCACGTATCTGTTGCCCATGCCCCTGTGGGCGGTGGAGGTTGCAATTTTGGGAGGTGCTGTCAAAGAAACCTTGACAAGTTAGTGCAGTGCATCTTCTAGATAGTACACACTGCATGGTTTGCCACATCTGCATAGAGTGAGCACCTCACGTGTCTTCGGAAAGCTGGGAGTTCAAAATGGTAACCAGTGGGAGCACAACGCGCTTTATCACTCTGCATGCTCTGTTCTTGTCCGCTACCAGTGTTACACATCAGGAGTTAAATATTTGGATAGAATGTACAGGCACAACCGTGTGGATCTGCTAACCGTCTGATCTCAGACAACGCTCAATACCAAGTGCATTTTTAAATAAGTAATGCTGAACGAAATGTGACTCAAGTCAAGCTTTGTAAAATATAAATTAAATATCACTCAGTATGAGTCTCAAGCATTGTCACCCCATTTGTTAATTGATCTTCTGATCTTTCAATTATAGTGAGATTTCTCTCACACTTTTTCTGTTTATTTCTTGCTGAACGTTCTCAGTGTATTTATGTCTTGTTATTCTTTCTAGTGAGCTCTGAATTTATTCCTGGCCCTCACCTATTTTTCAACCTTGAATATTTAAGTCCGTCAACTCAATTGAAATGTGTGCCGAATGCTTCTGATCTCCTATCTTTTCCTTTGTTGCATCCTATTTACCATGCTTTATTTGCTTTGCTTATTTTGCCCTTCCTGGCTGCTTATTATCTTCAGTATTATTCCTATCCATTCCTTATCTCTTTCCTCGCACTTGTCCTTTCCTCTTTTCTTGAAGTCACCTCTTCAATTTCTTTCATCTTCTTCCTAAACTGTACTTTGAATAGCAGTTGATGGACAATTTCAATATGCGACACAGCAGTTGGGAAAATTGAATCTGTAGCTGAATGTGTGCTTGTGAACCCTATTCTGTCAGACACACAACTTCCTCCAGGTCCTGAAATGTCCTGTGTTTCACACAGGGGTGAGGTTCCCACATGCCACTGATTTTGGAGACACGTTTACATTTAACTTGGAACAGACATCCCAACTTGGAAATATATCGCCGTTCCTTCACTGTCGCTGGGTCAAAATCCTGGAACTCCCTCCCTGACAGCACTGTGGGTGTACCTACACCACATGGACTGCAGCGGTTCAAGAAGGCAGCTCACCACCACCTTCTCAAGGGCAGCTAGGGAGGGCAATAAATGTTGGCCCAGCCAGCGATGCCCACATCCCATGAATGAATAAAAGAAAGTAGAGTGAGCCATGGTGCTGAATGATGTTTGCTTTTGTGGCTTGAACACAACTAAAATAATGTTTAAACCACAGCAAGTGCTGTCCTTTCTCCTCATTCATTTTGGGTCACATAGAATTGTTACTTTTTACAGCACAGAGGCCATTCAGCCCTTAGTACGCCTGTGCAGGCTTTTAGAAAGAGTTACTCATTTCTTGCTATCGACTCCTTCCATCTGATTCCTGACCCTCATTATACCTTTTCTCAAGTATTTACCCATTTTCTTACCACACGTGGTATATAATTAAAGGAGAAATAATTTAGGATACCTGCCACTTTAAGAAAATATGTCAGAAGTTTGGAAAACATAGAGAAAGGACATTTGGCCATTGAGTTCACCCATTCTCCACAGAAGGTACGATCTGTTCTGTTAAGGAAAGCACTGCAAAAATTCCTTCTCCAGGCGCAAAGTTTGCTTAATTCTTCCTGATTTTCAAATGTAATGAAACAAAGCCCAGGAACATTGATCTGTCCTTCGGCACCAATAGCACCAGGCCAATGGCCTGGATGACATGGATTGTGTAGGTGAGGAGCTCAGAGTTCGAGCAGGAAATCTGGGTTTCCTTGCATGCTGTTGAGTTTTAACTGCACAGTGTGCGTTTCTTGGACCTGACAGGTTCCCCACCCAGAAGTCACGTTGATTGACAAGCAATTGCCTTCCAGTCAGACAGGGAGAACTCTGGAGCAAGCAGCAGAGCCAGGTAGGCCTGATTCAAGGCCTCTGGGGTGAGGGAGAGTCTAATCCAATGCTGGACAGGGAGCTCTGTTCCCTGAGTCCTGGGGAGTCTCCGATCCGCAGTGGGGGATGGGTGGCCCAATCCCAGTGGGCCTCGATGGGGGTCCAATCTTGAAAGGGGGCCAGTCTCTGGTCCTGGGGGGGCCTTTGTGAGGGGGGAGGGTCTGATGGAGCTTGTGGGGCTGGAGCATTTTCCCCTCTAATTATTCTTTGTCACGTGCAGCCAAGGGCAATGGGGGATGGGCAACAAATGCCGGCCTTGCCAGTGACACCCACACCCCAGGGGGAAAAAACTATATTAACATGTCTCTTTGTTGCTTTGCTCAACCCTTTGAGATAGCTGCGTGGCTGTGCTTGAGCAGATGCTAAAGGAAACACTGGTTGGGCATGGGCTGTTTGTTTCACTGTGTGGAGTATTGAGATCACTGGACAACCACATGGCCATCCAGCTTAGAGGGAACATTGGGCCAGGTGAGGGCACTCCTCCTCCTCCTGGCCCACCAGCAGTACCTGTGAGGGTACTTAAACTTCAGCCCAATGCTGTCCTCTCTGCCCCCCCAGCGGCTGGGTTTCCCCAGGCCTGGGATACTCAGGAGGCCACTGTCAAACCTGCCAAGCTGGCTAATCAGAGGTTTCCAGCCCTCATTAACATGTTTAATTTGCCAGCCCGCCTCCTGGGAGCGGATCTGTTGCCCACCACCTGTCCCACCCTCACAAAACCCAAAAGTGGGTGTTGGAGACGGGATTCAAATTTTAACGTTTCCACCCCCCCACCAATCCCAACCATGCGCTGGAACATCCCCCACTCTGTGCGCTGTGACGTATTCGATTACTGCACATTGTGTTCAATTGTTCAGTGTTTGATTGTGTGTGTCTGCTCACTGTTGACTGCTCACTGTGTGTGATTAGTTAAGCCTAGGTCTGGTGACTGAGAGAAAGAAACCAAACTGAAGCGAGAAGCTGGAAGTACGAAACCCCGAGGGTGCGATACTTTCGAACATGTCACAATTAACATGATTGTGATGCCTCAATGTGTCTGATCCAGGGGTTTTAATTATTAGAAACAGGTTTGAAAAGATTTTATTTGTATAGACACAGTGTTCCTTGGAACAAGGTAGCTGAGTGATTTAGTTGGTGTGTGAAAAAATTACGAGGCCTAGATAGAGTGAATAGAAGTGACCTATTTTTATGAGAGGTGTCAAAGCGCCTTTAAAGTAATTGACAGAAGGATTAGAGAGGAGATAAGAAAACATTTCTTCATCCAGAAGGTGGTGGGGTCTTCACTACCTGAAAGGGTACTGGAAGCAGAAACTGTTTTCACTCAGACGTCTACATTAAGAGTTGTGACTTGCAGGGCTATAGACCCAGGGTCAGATTTTCATGGTCCCAATTGGGACCGAAATGGAGGTGGGTCTAGGAGAAAGTGGCAGCTTGGTCCAAAATTGGGGAGTCCTGGTGCTGTCTACTTTCACCGGCACAGGAAAAGGCGCAGGTTGTAAACTCCGGCCACCTATTGTTTAATAAAAGCAAAATACTGTGGAGATCTGAAATAAAAACAGCGAGTGCTGGAGAAACTCTGCAGGTCCATAGAGAGAGAAACAGAGTTAGCGTTTTGAGTCCAATGTGACTTTTTTTTGGAACTGAAGGGAGGTAGAAATGTGATGGATTTTATGAGAATAGGGGATGGGTGTCAGGTGTAACAATAAGATAGGTAAGGGATAGTTTAGAGCGTGGGGGAGATTAAATACCAGAGATGTCATGGAACAAAAGGCAAAGGGCATGGTCATGGTAGTAGTAAAGAAACAAAGCATTGGCCCAGAATAGGTGTTAATAGCAGAATAAAGGCCAGCTTGGTCTGAAATAAAAACACGGAAACAAGGTACAAAATGGTATTTAGTGGAAAAAACTTCAAATTGGAGGACAGAGTTGATTATCTGAAGTTGTTGAACTTAATGTTGTGTCCAGAAGGTTGTAAAGTGCCTAATCGGAAGGTGAGGTGCTGATCCTCTAGCCTATGTTATGCTTCACTGGAATATTGCAGCAGGTTGAGGACAGAAATGTAAGAATGTAAGAGAAAGGTGGTGAATTGAAATGGAAAGTGACTGGAATGTTGTGGACTGAGTGGAGGCATTCCACAAAGCAGTCACTGAGTGGAGGTGTTCCACAAAGCAGTCACCCAGGCCGTTGTTTAAAGTTGCTGGCACTGTTTTAAAGATGACCAGTTCAGATCGCCCAGGATTTTCACAGGGGTAGCCACTATCGGAAAGACCGCCTGACTTACGTCTGATGAGCGACGTCGTGATTTATAACCTGGAGGCGGGAAGAGGGTTTCCTGCTTTACAGTTGTTATAAAGACATGTTGTATATTGAAAATGACTTTATTTATTTACTGGGCTGAAACCGCTGATTGAGTTTTAAAAGACTGAACAACAGCTTTTCAGTGACTTAAACAGCAGCTTCTAAGATGGCCGAACATTTGCATGACTGTACTTTACAAATTCCAAAGCCATTAAAACGAAGTCAGGCTGCCTAGACAAACCCATTAAAAACAATCACCCTGGAGGAATGTGATCTCCTGACCCATTCACAAAACATCCAGACAACCTGTGAATTCCACTAGCTATGGAACAAGTCATTGGACAGAATCACTATGGACAATGGATCCTGGCTGAGAAAAGAAATTGTTTAGCCATAATATAAACCATGGACCTGGAATTAACTTGCTATGACCATGTTTGGATAACTGGTCAGTTGGTAAGCCAGCGACCACTCTTTTGTATTTCTAAGAAACTGCTTTTCTCCAGGCCACCAAACAGGAGAGACACGAAAGAAGAAGGTCCCAAAGTGGACTCTCTCTCTCTTTCGCTCTCTTTCCACTCAGCCTGTAATCTGGAGCCCTGTTTGATCATCCACATGCCACAGCAGGTCTTTTAAGAATCAATCCAGCAGATGCTGCCTCCAGGAGAAAATATGAATCATCCATCAACATTTTTAAATCACCTCAAAACCGAATCCACAGGGAACATCAAACCCAACCTGGAACAATCCAAGTTATCAATCTACAAGATTCGTATAGATAGATAGGTTCTTGATTGGTAAGGGGATCAAAGGTTACGGGGAGAAGGCGGGAGAATGGGGTTGAGAAACTTATCAGCCATGATTGAATGGCGGAGCAGACTCGATGGGCCGAATGGCCTAATTTTTGCTCCTATGTCTTATGGTCTTATGGTATACCACTGACTCTTATTGGATTTACAAACTGCTTAAACTATCCTCCCACTTTGTAACTTATGTGTGTGTGGGTGTGCGCGTGTGTGCGCGTGTGCGTGTGGGTGTGTGTGCGCATGTGCGTGTGTGTGCGTGTGTGTGTGCGTGTGGGGGTGTGTGTGTGTGTGTGTGCGCGCACGTGCGCAAACACATGTCTGTTTGAGGCTGGAGCATTTTTATTGCTTTTATTTAGACCAGGTGTTAAGTACAATAAACATAATTCTCTTTACTTTTAAAAGGAAGCCAGTCTGTATGTGTCTTTTACAGGCACAGCACATAAACAGTTAAACACCCACTGAATTGGCCAATCCTATCCTTTAAAAAACAATGTTGCAGGCAAATGAGGAGTGGGAAAGAGGGGAACCATTCGACCCCTCTTCACCTGATCGTAACACATTTAATGAAGAAATGCTGCAATCTGAGAAGTATCGGTGTCTCCCACAGTCAGAGCTGGTAGGGCTTTGGATGGGAGAATGTTTTCTTCCAATGGCTAATGTTTTGTTTTATCTTGACAGATCTATGGGCATTTGAAGGGATTGCAATGCTTTATTACAGGGTGAACCATGAACACTCTGGCGAGTGTATGGGGGAGGGCTGTGGGTGAGGGTGGGTATGGGAAGGTGAAGGGGGTCAGGGAATGGGGATGGTTGTGTGGGATGAATGGTGGGGGGGTTGGTGAAAGGGTTGGGATATAGCCATAAAACTGACCTTCGTTGCTTTCTTTATTGTTTCGAGCCACCGATGTTCTCATCCACAAAGGCAGGCCTCGAATCTTGCCACATCTGCATTGGATGGTCTCTGTCTCTGGGCCCATTTCTGCCGTGGGCCTGCCTCCAGAGATGGTGGACCAGTCTCCAGCCCATGCCCGTCTCCCTGACACAAAAATAGGGCAGGCGGGCACTGCCAGGGTGGGGACGGGATCACAGGATGGAGAAAATTCCTGACTTCCAATATCTGTCTCAACCACAAAAACCCGAGCCCCAGTGCAGGAAGCTGGGCAGCTCTTCATCAACCTGCATCAACATGATGGACCAAACAGCCTCCTCCTGGGCCACAGATTTTCTATGATTTCTACTATTACATCTGCTTCATATTACAACATCTGTTTTAATAGGGATGAGAATAGAAGGTTCCTGGAGAATCAGCAGCATGTTATACACTGTGCCAATTTTTATTGTTTGACTTGGAAAATATTGTCAAGATTTTTAATTTCACACAACAACTTACATTTATATCGCGCCTTTAATGTAATAAAACTTCCCAACGTGCTTCACAGGAGTGTTGTAAAACCAAGTATGACACTGAGCCATCTAAGGAGAATTGAAGGAATGTCTTAATTGAGGAAAGCAAGGTAGAGATGTTGTTGGGAGGGAATTCCAGAGTTTAGGGTTTAGGCAACTAAGGGTTAAAATTGGTGATGGATGGGAGGCCAGAATTAGAGTGGCGCAGTTCAGAGGGTTGTGAGGCTGGTGGAGATAGGGAAGGGCGAGGCCGTGGAGGGATTTGGAAACAAGGATGAGAATTTTAAAATCAAGACTTTGCTTGACCGGTAGACAGCGTAGGTCAGCGAGTACAGGGGTGATAGGGGAATGGGACTTGCTGTGAGTTAAGACACGGGCTGCAGAGTTTTGGATGACCTCAAGTTTACAGAAGGTAGAATGTGGGAGACCAGCCAAGAATGCATTAGAATAGTCAAGCCTAGAGGTAATGAAGGTACGGATGAGGGTTTCAGCAGTGGATAGGATGAGGCAGGAATAAAAGCAGCAGTGATACTCGGAACTGAGTCTCCATAAAGAGTTTGAACTATCATTTTGTGAACTTTAGTTAAAAGATTGGACAGGCTGAAAAATCTTGAGCCCATTTTGCACTGCTGGCAGAGACCAGTTTCACCCCCAGTATGTTTGCATCGCCAGTGTAGGGTCTACCTGGAGGACTTTACGATAAGTATTCATCCCTTATGTTCTGTGCCCTTGCTGAGAAATGATGGGAAGGATAAGTAACACCAAGCATAGGTGTGGACTGATATAAATCGTGACAGGAGATGAGCGTCAGCTGGTTTTGAAGATATTCAGAAAGCTGCGATAACAATGCCATGTAACCACAAAAAGATAGTACAACATGTGGGTTCAGAATGTAGTTAACCAAACGATATAAGGGGTGAGAAAACATGCTACCAGCATAAAACATTTGCAAGGGGAACTATTGAGAGATGGCCCTCAGCTGTAGTATCTAGGGTACCATAAATTACTGGCTGATCAGGCAGATAAAACACTGTCAAAACAGTAAAGTTAAAAAAAAAGCAAAGGTGGTCTCCTAACATTTTTTGTCACGTACAATTAGATTAGCATCTGGATTTGGTTGAATTCAAGGTAAAATAAGTTCAGATGTCTTGAATATTACTGTGTACAAACAATGTGTTGCCATTGTGCAGCTAGAAATTTATTTTATAAGGTGTTAGAGGGAAGGCAGGTGGTCTGATGTGTACTGGAGAAATGGGTGAACGGATTTTGTCCTTGATCAAGAACAATACACTCTGAAGCGGATTTTGCTGTAACAATAGTGGCGAGTCTAAGTGTGTACCGTTGTTTTAGAGCCACCTCAGGGAGCTGAAGAATTTAAGACCATCAAATTTTCAAAATGCAGAAAAAAATGTCCACACATTGGACTCACTCACCTCCAATTATAGATTAGAAAAGTTCTGCCCAAACATTTTAACTTTTTAAAAATTAAGATTGAAAACCGCATCCCGCCCTGGGATGGAGTTTCTTCAATAATCCAAAGGCCACCAGGCCGATTTGCCCGCACGCCAACCATAATGTTGGATTGGCAGTGAAAAATCCAGGTTAATTAATACATTCATGGCCTTAACAGGCCTCTTAATTGTCGGTGGGCACGCTGCCAACTCTTGCGCACACTCACCTGACATCATCACGTGCTATTTTACACTCGGGTGTGGGGCGCACATCTGCACACCAAGCGAAAAATCCTGCCCCAGAAGTTCCTGTCAGGGATAAACCATTCCTTCACACGGTATTTTGTTTTGATCTTCACCTATAAGATTGGGCACTGAAATGACCATGGTGGAGTGAGGCTGCTGTACTTGCCCACAAAGTGCTGTAGCTCAAAAAGATAATGTGCGCTTTTAATGGTATGATATGTGATAATTAATAATTACTTCTGAATAACTTCTCTGGCCATGAAAAATTAATTTTACAAGTGTGGAATGACATTCCCTTAGAAGAAAATTAATATTGCAGATTTAAAAAGGTTTTTTTTACTTTTTATCTCTCTCCCTTAATCCCGTATGTGTTTATTTTGCTCTCATTTAAATCTAATTTACATTTTCTGCTTTGTACTTCCTGGTTTAGACTTGAGGATTCTTCAGCCTGATTGGTTAAAGAGCCTCACTGTTACTTGGCCTCCTCCCACAGGCCAGCAAGGCCCTGTAAATGGTGCAATGCTGGATCAAATATCCCATGGCAGGAAATCTCAGCTCTAAACCCCATCAAATCCTTCTGGGAGCTGTCAGCGAGGTGAATGGTGAGTGTTGTTCCTTCACTGCTGACTGCACACTCTGGGCCAATATAAATGCTGGGATTGTAGCACAATGATCCACATGGACATCAATCTACCCTTCTGTTTCACAGGCAACCAAGTCCTCTTTTCTTGTTCCTAAAATTCCCTATGTAAACCATTATTGATTGTAACAATGAGGTCCAACCCTTCACCTTCAAAGCATCTTTTAAGAGAGTCTCTTTGGGATGTGAAACATCATCTACAAAATCAAAATACTGTGGATACTGGAAATCAGAAATAGAAACAGAAAATGCTGAAAATACTCAGCAGGTCAGAGGCTGGGAATTCTGAGGTGAGTAACTCACCTCCTGACTCCTCAAAGCCTTTACACCATCCACAAGGCACAAGTCAGGAGCGTGATGGAATACTCTCCACTTGCCTGGGTGAGTGCAGCTCCCACAACACTCAAGAAGCTTGACACCGTCCAGGACAAAGCAGCCCACTTCATTGGCACCCCATCCATAAACATTCATTCTCTTGACCACTGACGCACAGTAGCAGCAGTGTGTGTACCATCTACAAGATGCACTGCAGGAACTCACCAAGCCTCCTTGAACAGCACCTTCCAAACCCACGACCAACACCATCTAGAAGGACAAGGGCAGTGGACACATTGGAACACCACCACCTGGAAGTTCTCCTCCAAGTCACTCACCATCCTGACTTGGAAATATATCGCTGTTCCTTCACTATCGCTGGGTCAAAATCCTGGAACTCCTTCCCTAACAGCACTGTGGGTGTACCCACACCACATGGACTGCAGCGGTTCAAGAGGGCAGCTCACCACCACCTTCTCAAGGGCAATTAGGGATGGGCAATAAATGCTGGCCCAGCCAGCGACACCAACATCCCGTGAATGAATAAAAAAAAGTCACGCAGTGTCTTTGGAGAAAGAGACATTTCAGGTTGATGACCTTTTGTCACCTAGAAAGTTAGAGATGTAACTGATTTTAAACAACCATAGAGGCAAGGAAAACAGGAGGGCTGGGGCCAGGGGAGGAAAGAACAAGCCTAAGAGAAGAAAGAAAGACTTGCATTTATACAGCACTTTTCATGACAAACGCCTTCCAGCCCATGAAATATTTTTGAAACGTAGTCACTGTTGTAAAATGAAATGCAGCAGCCAATTTGCACACAGCAAACTCCCACAAAGATCAATGTGACCATGGCCAGATTACCTGTTTTGCTGATGTTGACTGAGGGTTAAAAATTGTCCAGAAGGCTGGGATAACTCCCCTGCTCTTCTTCGAACAAGTGCCACATAAACCTTGTACATCCACCCAAGCAGACGGGGTTAATGTCACATCCGGGAAAACGCCATGCCCAGCAGTGCCGCCGCAGTGGAGGGTCAGCCTCGCTTTGTTGTGCTCGAGTCCCGGAGTGGGATTTGAACTCAGAACTTATGACTCAGGGGCAGGTGAACCATGGCTGACAGCAGTGATTAACTGATGAAAGGGGTGATGGTGCAAGGTGAAAAGAGGTGGTAATGAGACAAGAAAGGAAACAAATGATGGGTCTGGAGGAACTATAAATGGCAGCTGGCAGAATCATTTCCAGAGGCTGCTGCTTGACAGAATGTGGACGGTGAGTATAAAGCGAAATTGTCAGCGTTGCTGTTGAGTCAGTCAGCGACAAGCCAGCACTGAGAAATCTTCAAATCTGAGATGCGCAAAACAAATTCTATTCCTCTGACAAAAAGACTGTGCAGAAAAGTATGGAGCGCTGCGTACTGGCAGAGAAAACCAAATTCAAACTTAAAAGGGAGGCGTATACTAAATTCCGGACTAACAACCCTAATGATTACCAAAATAGTAGTAGCAGGGGTGATAAAAGGGATATTAGGAGGGCTGACACTTCTACTGGCGTTTGAAAATCATGCTGCAGAACTTGTGTGGAATTGAGCGTAAAGGAGACAGATGCTACAGTACTGTACAGTACTGTGAGCTGCAGCATATTGCAGGCCCATTAGCCATAGATAGGGTTTTGTAATGCAAAGGTGGTTTTGCTGCATTTTCTGGAGTTTACTGTTGCGTCTGTCAGTTTGACTTTAGAAACAGGGCCCACTGGCGCTTCTCACTAATCAGAATTTCCACTCGGTTTTTCTAAACTTAGCTACTCAGCAATTACTTTATTTAAACAAGCTTAAATGCTTCCTTTGAAATGTTGATGGTCTCTCTGAAAAGTTAAGTAGTGCGGTAATTGTCAGGCCAGAAAATTATTTTATCACCCTGTGCTTCCTCTTCATCTGATGTAATTATACTTTTAAAGAGTTTACCATGAAGGATCATTTTGTGAAAAACATTGTTTCCAATTACCAAGTTTCGAGCCTACAATTTATAACAGCATCACCTATTTATTTATCTCTTTAGAGAGTGGACAAGGGTCTGCCATGATTCTGTAACTCGCCATTAGAGGGAATGCAATTGTGGCCTGGGCAACACACCTTCTCATTTTCTTTCCCTTTCAATTGGCAGGGGTTTAACCTGTGCTTCACATCAGCTCCCGTGGGGCCAACAGCAGGCTAGGAACAAACTGGACAGTGGCTGCTGGAAATGATTCTCCTATCAGCCATTTGTAGCTCCTCCAGGCCCATCTTTTGTTTCCTTTTTTTAAATTTATTTGTTCATGGGACGTGGGCATTGCTGGCGAGGCCAGCATTTATTGCCCATCCCTAATTGTCCTTGTTCAGAGGGCATTTAAGAGTCAACCACAGTGCTGCAGGCCTGGAGTTACATGTAGGCCAGACCAGGTGAGGACAGCAGATTTCCTTCCCTAAAGGGCATTCGTTGAACCAGATGGGTTTATATGACAATCAACAATGGCTTCATGGTTTAATGCCAGGTTTCTATATTGAATTCCAATTCCACCATCTGCTGTGGTGGAGTTCGAACCCAGGTCCCCAGAGCATTCCCCTGGGTCTGTGGATTACCAGTCTAGTGACAATACCACTTCGCCACCACCTCCCCATTTCTTGCCTCATTACCACCTCTTTTCGGCTGACACCATCACCCCTTTAGTTAGTTAATCACTGCTGTTAACCATCGCTCAGAGTTCACACTTGCCCCTGCGTCATAAGGTTCCAAGTTCAAGTCCCACTCCAGGACTCAAGCACACACAAAAAAAACAAGGCTAACTCTCCAGTGTTGCACTGCTGGACTTGTCTTTCGGTTGTAACATTAAATCCCACCTGTCTGTTTGGGTGGATGTACAAGATCCAAATGGCACTTATTTGAGGAAGAGCCTGGGAGTTATCCCAGTTTCCCGGCCATTTTTTAACCCTCAGTCAACATCTGGAAATCAGATTATCTGGACATTAGCAAATTGCTGTTTGTGGTGTTACAACCACATGAGGAGGGGGTGAAATGACTCCCCTGTCCTCCCACTCCAGGTTTTTTTTGTGAATTTACGGAAGATGTGGTTTGGCAATTCTGTATTTACAGGACAAAAATAAAAATACCTGGAAAAACTCAGCAGGTCTGACAGCATCGATGGAGAGGAACACAGTTAACGTTTCGAGTCCAAATGACTCTTCAACAGAACTAAAGAAAAATAGAAAAGAGGTGAAATATAAGCTGGTTAAAGAGGGGGGGAGGGGGTGGGGGAGACAAGTAGAGCTGGATAGAGGGCCAGTGATAAGTGGAGATAGCCGAAAGATGTCATAGACAAAAGGACAAAGAGGTGTTGAAGGTGGTGATATTATATAAGGAATGTGCTAATAGGTGACATTAAGGGTAGAAAGCAGGATGAGCAAGGTACAGATAGCCCTAGTGGGGGTGGGGTGTGGGGAAGGGATCGAAATAGGCTAAAATGTAGAGATAAAACAATGGATGGAAATACATTTAAAAATAATAGAAATAGGTGGGAAAAGAAAAATCTATATAAATTATTGGAAAAAAGGGGGATCGGAAAGCGGGTGGGGATGGAGGAGAGAGTTCATGATCTAAAATTGTTGAACTCAATATTCAGTCCGGAAGGCTGTAAAGTGCCTAGTCGGAAGATGAGGTGCTGTTCCTCCAGTTTGCGTTGAGCTTCACTGGAACAATGCAGCAGGCCAAGGACGGACATATGGGCATGAGAGCAGGGTGGAGTGTTAAAATGGCAAGCGACAGGGAGGTCTGGGTCATGCTTGCGGACAGACCGAAGGTGTTCCGCAAAGCGGTCACCCAATCTGCGTTTGGTCTCTCCAATGTAGAGGAAACCGCATTGGGAGCAACGAATGCAGTAGACTAAATTGAGGGAATTGTAAGTGAAATGCTGCTTCACTTGAAAGGAGTTTTTGGGCCCTTGGACGGTGAGGAAAGGGGAAGTAAAGGGGCAGGTGTTGCACCTTCTGTGGATGCATGGGAAGGTGCCGTGGGAGGGGCTTGAGGTGTCGGGGGTGATGGAGGAGTGGACCAGGGTAGTCCTGGAGGGAATGATCCCTGCGGAATGCCGCCAGAGGGAGTGAAGGGAAGATGTGTTTGGTGGTGGCATCATGCTGGAGTTGGCGGAAATGGTGGAGGATGATCCTTTGAATGCGGAGGCTGGTGGGGTGATAAGCGAGGACAAGGGGGACCCTATTATGGTTCTGGGAGGGAGAGGAAGGTGTGAGGGCGGATGCGCGGGAGATGGGCTGGACACGGTTGAGGGCCCTGTCAACTACTGTGAGTGGGAAACCTCGGTTAAGGAAGAAGGAGGACATGTCAGAGGAACTGTTTTTGAAAGTGGCATCATCAGAACAGATGCGACGGAGGCGAAGAAACTGAGAGAATGGGATGGAGTCCTTACAGGAAGCCGGGTGTGAGGAGCTGTAGTCGAGGTAGCTGTGGGAGTCGGTGGGCTTGTAATGAATATTGGTGGACAGTCTATCACCAGAAATTGAGACAGAGAGGTCAAGGAAGGGAAGGGAAGTGTCGGAGATGGACCATGTGAAAATGATGGAGGGGTGGAAATTGGAAGCAAAATTAATAAATTTTTCCAGGTCCCGACGAGTCAGACAGGTTTTTTTAGGTTAAAGAAAGAACAAGATAAGCTCATTGAAACAATCTCCCAAATTAAAAAAAAACTAGATAAATCACACACACATTCACCTGGGCCCACACACACATCAGTACAGATGGCAGAGTAAGAGAATCGGCTTATAGGGTAGGCTTGTGAAAATTAAAACAGAGTATATGGTTAGCTGTTCCTTGGCTGGTCCCCATGCAATGACTCCACATTGCAGCTGTTTTGTTGGGTTGTCTTCCTGGTTGCATGGGACAGATTTCCACATTTTTCTCCTAACAGGTCTCGGTTTGCAGTAGATTTCTCTTCTCAGGTCACTACTTTGCAAACCAGGCAGCATTTGCATGAGAGAGAGAGAGAGAGACAGACAGACAGGGAACACAGCTTCAACAGCATGTGTTCAGTACAGCATTGTCTTTTGTTCTCTCTCCCCTGCTTGGTAAATACCTCGTAGGCTGTATATTCCAGAGAAATTCTATTAGTTCATCTCTCCTGCCGTTATTGGGCAGAACGTTACACCCGCGGGCGGGCGCTTCATGGTACTAACGCCTTTCAATGATCAATGGGGGCTCCAGTTTTGAGGCTCCCATCAATGAAGAGACTACACAAGAATGTTTGCACCATCCAAAACCCTCACCTCTGTACACTGTACTCTTCTTACCTTTGCCTGGCACCCCAGCTTCTCCACAACTGGCTGAACGAGGTGCATGGTGCCTCTCCAGTTCCAAGATGTCCTGCTCAAATCTGGTCAATATTAGGAGGTTTGGGGGGGCCTCTGTCTGTCTGTGACCTCTCAATGTTTTTATGGCTCATTTTCTCCTGAGAGGACAGAGGATCATTGATTAGTCCCCTCTCTACCCGCAGCCCCACTGCAGCCTGGCCAACCCCGCCTGAGGAGCACCTCGCAGTCATGGCCCTCGAGCCGCAAGGCACTCAGTCCAGGCAGCCAGGGCTCACCCCCTTGGCCAGCTCCAGTGTCATTGACAGTTGGCACTCAGACTCTAACATCCCTGAGCTCCATGGAGAAGACAGCCAGACCTTAATACATCTCCACACTGATCCATGCCAACATAGTACTCACCCTTCAACAGCAAGTTGTTGAACCTTTTGCGGCACTGGACCCAACGTCATGGCTGCTGACCTCGACTGCCACCTCCTCCCAAGTTCGTTTTGTTAGGTACGGTGGCCTCTTCCTTCCATCTCTGGGGATGGGGGTGTCCCTCCTGGCAGCCACCTCCTCCAGGAGGACCGCGAGGTACTCATCCAAAGACCGAGGGGCTGAGTGCCCACCCGACCTGCCCTCATGCCTGGTGTTTCCAGCCGCTGTTGAGACCATAGCTTCGGTCTCCAGAATGCAGAAGAAATGTTCTTTCCTGACAAGGCTTCAAGGAGCTGCCTGTGTGGTTTTGAAACCCGGTGTACGACAGGGTAAAATTCAGGCCAGTGTTTCCGAACAGGTATTTGCATTTTGATGTCTCATCTCAGAAATGTTTGAAAAGCCTCAGGATGGTGTGAAGCCAACAGCAGATGGGGTCGCTCATGTTCCCCAGAGGGCTGAGTCTCTTCTTTATCATCCCAACTGCTGAAATGCAGAATAGTGTGTATTGTAACAGCCTAGGCAGTTTCATCCCCGTCTATAGAGGTGTCCAGTTTTTTAAAAAATCCAGCCAGAAAAAGAAAAATGAGAAATTGTATCTTTGAAAAGCACAACCTTAAGAAAGTGGGAGTTTGCTGTGTGGAAACTGGTTGCTTCATTTCCTACATTTCCTGCCATAACAGTGACTACACTTCAAAAATATTTCATTGGCTGCAATGTGTTTTGGCACAGCTGGCATCAATATTGCCAAACAAACGCAGGTCTTCCGACCTTTTCTTTCTCCACCTGAATTTTCTGTGCCCGCTGGTCTCGGGCATCATGGGAAGAGTGAGTGTACAGCATGGCGGGAAGGCCAAAAATCGCTTTCACACCATCGTGAAACACATTTGCAACTGTCCACTCCGCCCGTCAATGGCGGGCTGTGTTTCCCACTGCCGGACTTTGGGAACTTGACTGTAATGTATCTGCAGATCAGTATAAACCCAGCTCGCCGGAATCCATCCCACCTCATCAAACTTACCGCCCGCATCAGTGAGAAAACACGCCTGTGCAGGACAGGCCTTGACAAGTGCCCCATGCAAAAGTCGGGACTTACCCGCCAGGGCCTTGCTCACATCGCGGACATCGGAGGAGCAGAAGATGCTGGAGCCCAACAGCAACGGGACCCTGGAGGAACGTCCATCACATGCTGGGTGGATTCTCATGGACTTGGCTCCACCATGAAGCAGCTCACGGAAGGTGGACAGTCACCTTTGAGGGTCTGCTTCGGGGCATCAGTGTCTTGGCCATGGTCTGTGATAGATGATCATCGAGGGGGTGAAGAGGAATGTCCAGCTGTGAGTGGGAGAGGAAGATGTACCGGGGAGGGTGGGAGAGGAAGGTCTAGGTTTCACTGGGAGAGGAAGGTGTGTCGGGTGGGTGGTGAGGTTGGGAGTGGGGGAATGAAGATATCAGGATGGTGTAAGGTTGGGATGCGGAGAGTGAGTACGGGGTAACGGGGGAAGAATATGGCCGCTGGGGGAGTACGTCTAAGTGGGGAGGAAGCTGTAAAGAAAGGAGTTCAGAGGGGCGGAAGGAGGCTGGGGTGAGGAAGGAGTCCCGAGGGGAGGAAGGAGTGAGGCTGGAGGAAGGAGTCAGGAAGGGGGAAGGAGTAAGTGCAGGGAAGGAGTCTGTGGGCTGGGCAAGGAGTCCAGGGTAAGGAAGGAGTTCCAAGGGGGAAAGGAGTTCCAAGTAGTGAGACGTGGGTGGGGGGATATCCTGGTGAATGTTCAAGGGAAGAGTCTGTGGAGGTGATAAATGCCTCTTGGGAGAAAACTGAGGGTGGGTGTGGTCTGAGGGAATGGTGAGAATGAGAGAGGGCAGAGTGAGGCAGGAGGGTGGGAGGGTGAGGGTGAGACGGTGTCAGTAGAAGGATCGGCGAGTGTGGTTGGTAGGTGCTCGGAGGCTGGGAGTGGGGAGGAGGAGGTTGGGGAGGTTAACGTGGATGGGAGTGGGATTTTCAGGAGGGAAGGGAATGTGCACGTTCACCTGGACATCCCTGAAAGAAAAGGGCAGTGGCTGTTGTAGTGACGATGGGGAGGCGGAAGGTGAAGCTGGGTGGTGGGGGGGTGAGGGGGGTGGGGGAGTGATGGGGTAAAGGACAGGGGATCTGAAGAAGAATGTCAAACACACCAAGGTGAAAGGAGACTCTTGGTGGGCGAGATCAGGTGCTGCATGGGAGTGTGATCTGTGGGTGGGCGGAGATGCAGCTCAGCTCAGATAGACAACTGAAAGCGAACCCCACACACACACGGACACACAGACACAGACACACAAACACAGACACACACACACACACACACAGACACACACACACGCACACACACAGACACACACAGACACAGACACACACAGACACAGACACACAGACTCACACACACACAGACACACAAACACAGACACACACACACACACACACAGACACACACACACGCACACACACAGACACACACACACAGACACAGACACACACAGACACAGACACACAGACACACACACACACAGACACACACACACAGACAGACACACACACACAGACACACACAGACACACAGACGCAGACACACACACAAACACAGACACGCACACACACACACAGACACACACAGACACACAGACACAGACACACACAGACACACAGACGCAGACACACACACAAACACAGACACGCACACACACACACAGACACACACAGACACACAGACACAGACACACACACACACACAGACACACACACACAGACACACACACACACACAGACACACAGACACACAGACATAGACACACAGACACAGACACACACACACAGACACACACACAGACACACACACATAGACACACACACACACAGACACACACACACACACAGACACACACACACAGACACACACAGACACACAAACACAGACACACACAGACACAGACAGACACAGACATACAGACACAGACACACACAGGCACACAGACACACAGACACACAGACAAAGACACAGACACAGACACACACAGACATAGACACACAGATACAGACACACAGACACAGACACACAGAGACACACAGAGACACAGACACACACACAGACACAGACAGACACACACACACACAGAGACACAGAGACTCAGACACAGACACAGACACACAGACACAGACACACACACACACACACGCACAGACACATACACACAGACACACATACACACAGACACACAGACACACACACACAGACACACACACACACAGACACACACACACAGACACACACACACACACAGACACACACACACAGACACACACACACACACACACAGACACACACACACAGACACACATACACACAGACACACACACACACAGACACACACACACACACAGACACACACACACACACAGACACACACACACACACAGACACACACCCACCCAGAAGCACCCATGGGCCGGCTGTGTGCAGCTGAACTGCTAGTGGTGAGGGGGAGGGGGATGTAGGGGGAGGGCTCAATTATTCATTGAAATTGAACATATTTTTACATTATAAAGTGACAAAATCTGTTCACCCGTGCATCCAATTGTGATCAGAAATTCTTAAGGTTTCCGGGTGCTGCCCTGACATCCGCAGCAGGGGTGGAGACAGCCTGTGCAATGGTTGGTCCTGTTGCCTCTGATGACTTTGGTATGCAACTTCTGGAGAGTTGAGGCCTTTGGGGCCCTCGCTTGCTTTGGTTGTCCTCCTGTGGTCCAGCTGCTCCCTCTGCAGTGACAGAGGACGAGGTTGAGGGGGGGTCACAGGCAAAGGGGACTCGGAGGGAGAGGACAACCTCTGAGATTCCTGAGTGGATGAGCCAGGGGTGTCCAGCTGCTGATCCTCCTCCCTTCAGGTGCCCGAGGGCCCCGGCCTGACTCCTTGAGGGGAAGGAGCACCTGGAGGGACAACAGGGTGTCCTGTTTCACTCTCATGTTATCACTGCAGCAAGTCACCCAGATGGAGTGCAGGTCTGCACACATCTCCACGTTTGCTGGACCAGGGTCTCCATGGGACTATCATCAGACCTACATACACATGTGGGCACCACTTCATCACAGAGCAGGCAGACACACTCCTCCAACTCAGGTGCCACTCTGTTGAGGGCTTCCAACAGCTCTGTGTGATGTTCCCCACCTTCTGCTGACTCTCCAGGATGAGTTGGGAGGCCGAATCCAGAGGCTCACTATCTGACTCGGGCCTCACAGATGCCTCTTCCCCAGCCGTCCTCCGAGTGCCGGGGAGCTAAACCTGCCTCCTCCTGCTGTGGACACGTGTCCGTGCGGTGACCACCAGGTTGTGAACCTGAGCCTGCTCTAGATCTAGGTCCCACCGAGGTGTGTGTCTCTGCGCTGGTGGAGGGTGTGGGTAAGCGCTGTGATGGGTCTTCCAGGCTGCTTATTCCCAGCTCCTCAATGGAGGAGGTGTCCTCTTGGCTGGAGGTGAGGATGTGGATGGAGCTGAGGGACTGTCTGGCTGAGGGTGTCAGTCACTTGGCAGAGCTCCCTGTGAACCAAAGTAGAGATAATTAGTGCATGGCAGCAGAGTCAGAAGCAGGAGAGAGAGACACTCACAGTTGCAGTGAGAGGGGGATGATGTGGTGCAGGATCCTCACGAGGGTGTTCACCTCACCGTCACCACAGGCAGGGTCCACGTCCTCACCAGTCAGTGCGATGGCCGCTCCTCACAGTGAGTGAGGGGCCTAATGTGGGCCACTCCACCCCCGGTCTGGGACCTCTCCCTGCTGTTGTGAGCCAGCTTCTCCTGTATGAAAACAGATGGAGAGAGTGTGAGCAGGACACATGGCACTGAGTGGAATGTTTGTGTGGTGAGCGGAGCCATGGACAGGATGAGGATGTGAGTTCCAGAGGATATGAGCCTGATGGAGATGTGAGGGTGTGTGTGAGAGTTAGTGGTGTTGTCCCTTGAGGTGTGAGATCCCTGTGGATGTGTGATGGGTTTGTGAGTGTGTGAGTTGAGAGTGATGAGAAGAATGAATTACTTTGTTGGAACGGATGAGATCATTCATCCTGTAGCAGCACTGGGTGGCTGTCCTCTTTTTCAGGACATTGGCACTGACCACCTGCTGCCACCCCCTCCCATGCTGGATTGGTGACCTTTCTTGCTGGTCTTTGCGCAGAGCGGGGTAGAGGACATCATGGTGGGACCTCCATGGCATCCAAAAGGCGTTCCAGGGATGTGTCACTAAATCGGGGCAGGGGTTTAGTCTTTCATGCCTTTCAGGGCAATGTCCTCTGTGCATCAGTCCTGGGCTGGCAGCACTGAGAGGTGTGTGTGTGCTGCTGTACTCTAAACATGGCCCCCAGCACTGACTGCAAAATCTGGGCCAATGTCTTTTTGACATTACTGTCATTGTCAGCATTGGGCATCCTTCCATCTGTGTGGATGATGGACATGCAGCCAATTCATTGGGCCTGGGCTGGATTCACATGCTGCACCTTTGCTGATGGTTGAGGCGACCAGTTTGTGAGAGGCAGGAGCTGCCTGGAGTGGTTATCATTGTATTCTCCTGTTCATTGCAAACATACCAATCATACAGCAAGGATTGGTAAAATAATGGTGTAGGTTCTTTATTTGAAAATAAGACTATGTACATGTAATGGTAACGGGGAGGCTAAGTAGACATGTTTGACCTGCAGGACTGCTGCTTTGTCCTGTCTACAGAGCACATGGAATTATACAGATATCCTGTCTTGTGCTGGATAGTGATGGACAGCAGTTTAAGATATGCCACCTTAAAGGTACATCTCAACAGTTCTCGGGTTGTTGTGGGTTGTTTTTTGCAGTGGAAATGCCTGTTGCTGAGCTGGAGCTGCTGATTGTCATGGTGGCACATGCTGGACCACAGGTGATGTTGCCAGTTCCCTCAGTAGTTGGCTAGTGCCTCCCAGGTGCAAAACTCGATATCTCAGGCCTTCAAAGTCATGCTTGCAAGCGAGCAGAGTTTTGGGTGTCCTACTGGTCTTCTAGCTCAGGCTACCTTTCCACACAGAAACTCCGTGGGTGTGCGTCTATCTTCCTCCCTGAGAACATCATATAGTAAAACAAAATATATGTAGTTGATATTTTCAAAATGCGTATAACGCAGTGTTCTGTACACTGCAAAAAATGTCTCACTACCTCTGGTAGTGAGCAGGAAGTGAATAGACTGTTCTCGCTATGAGATTTAAATGGATTATTTGTGTTCAGTTTTTCTGGTTGCCTTTAACCTTAAGAGGTGAACAGAAAATCTCCAGTTGCTGAAAACCAGAAACGTGAACAGAAACAGACCATCAATGTCTGAAAGAGGTCAATGTTTTAGCTAGAAGATGGCGAATCAAAACTGGTGGAATTATAATGAAGAAACTTTGCAATGTTAACATAAATGGAGAAAACATTAAGAAGATCAGTCAGCATCTGTGAACAGAAAAGACAGGCTCTGACATTTTGGATGTGTGACCCCTCATTAGATGTTGAACTGCTAACCAGTTTGTAACCATTCCATGATCTGCCCTGTATCTGCACTGTCTCCGGCCTTTACTTTGTGGGTCATTTGCCCTGCCCGAGCCTCTCAAGCCCTTTGGAAATTCGTTGCAGCCATCTTTTTTTTTTATCCGTTTATGCAATATAGGTGTTGCTGGGAAGGCCAGGATGAATTTCCCATTTTAGTATATGTGCTGCTGAAGTGGTGGTATAGTGGTATTGTCACTGGACTAGTATTCCAGAGACCCAGGGCAATGCTCTGGGGGCCTGGGTTTGAATCCCACCACAGCAGATGGTGAAATTTGAATTCAGTTTAAAAACTCTGGAATTAAAAGTCTAATGATGACCATGAAGCCATTGTCGATTGTTGTAAAAACCCATCTGTTTCAATAATGTCTGTTAGGGAAAGAAATCTGCTGTCCTTACCTGGTCTGGCCTACATGTGACTCCAGACCCACAGCAATATGGTTCACTCTGAAATGGCCTAGCAAGACACTCAGTTCTTAAGGGCAATTAGGGATGGGCAATTAATGCTGGCCTAGTCAGTGATGCCCACATCCCACGAACAGATATAAAATAAAATTACCCATACCTAAATTCCCCTGAGGAGATGGTGGTGAACTGCAATTTTTGGACTGCTGCAGTCTGCGTGGTGAAGGCACATGCACAGTGGCTGTTAGTTAGTGCCTTGGAACAAAAACAAAAATACCTGGAAATACTCAGCAGGTCTGACAGCATCTGCGGAGAGGAACACAGTTAACGTTTCGAGTCCATATGACCCTTCATCAGAACTAAGGAAATATAGAAATGAGGTGAAATATAAGCTGGTTGAGGGGGGTGGGACAGGTAGAGCTGGATAGAGGGCCAGTGATAGGTGAAAGCAAAGAAGAGATTGCCAAAGATGTCATAGACAAAAGGACAAAGGGGTGTTGACGGTGGTGATATTATCTAACGAATGTGCTAATGGGGACATTAAGGGTAGCAAGCTGGACAAGCCAGTGGCAGATGGCCCTAGTGGGGGTGGGGTGGGGGGAAGGGATCAAACTGGGCTAAAAGGTGGAGATAAAACAATAGATCAAAATAAATTAAAAAATAGGTGGGAAAAGAAAAATATATTTGTAAAAAAATTATAAATTATTGGAAAAAGGGGGATCGGAAAGGGGGTGGGGATGGAGGAGAGAGTTCATGATCTGAAATTGTTGAACTCAATATTAAGTCCGGAAGGCTGTAAAGTGCCTAGTCGGAAGATGAGGTGCTGTTCCTCCAGTTTGCGTTGAGCTTCACTGGAACAATGCAGCAGGCCAAGGACAGACACGTGGGCATGAGAGCAGGGTGGTGTGTTGAAATGGCAAGCGACAGGGAGGTCTGGGTCATGCTTGCGGACAGACCGAAGGTGTTCCGCAAAGCGGTCACCCAATCTGCGTTTGGTCTCTCCAATGTAGAGGAAACCGCATTGGGAGCAACGAATGCAGTAGACTAAATTGTGCTTCATCACTTGAAAGGAGTGTTTGGGCCCTTGGACGGTGAGGAGAGACGAAGTAAAGGGGCAAGTGTTGCACCTTCTGTGGTTGCGTGGGAAGGTGCCGTGGGAGGGGGTTGAGGTGTAGGGGGTGATGGAGGAGTGGACCAGGGTATCCCGGAGGGAACGATCCCTGTGGAATGCCGCCGGGGGGGTGAAGGGAAGATGTGTTTGGTGGTGGCATCATGCTGGAGTTGGCGGAAATGGTGGAGGATGAACCTTTGAATGCGGAAGTTGGTGGCGTGATAAGTGAGGACAAGGGGGACCCTATCATGGTTCTGGGAGGGAGAGGAAGGTGTGAGGGCGGATGTGTGGGAGATGGGCCGGACCCGGTTGAGGGAGTGAATCTTTAAATTGGTAGATGGAGCGCCAGTTAGGTGGACTACTTAGTCCTGGATGGTGTCAAGCTTCTTGAGTGTTTTTGGAGCTGCACTCATCCAGGCAAATTAACAATGTCATCTTTGCAGCAGTCCTGGGCTGGAAGTACTGAGAGATCTGCGCGCAGTTGTAATTTAAATGTGGCACCCAGTGTGGTGAAGTGACATTGGCTGGCAAATCAGAGCCCGCCTGCCATTAAAAAGGCGTGTTTCCTGGGAATGCATAATCAATGAAGCGGGATTGGGGCAATACGGCGTGAGAAGCCGCCATTGAGGCTGGCGGGTAAAACGTTGCTTTTCCCGCCTGCTCCCGCACTTAGTGCAAATTTGGGATGATTCCGCCCTATGATTCATTTCTTGAGTCATTTTGACCTTGCATTGTTAATAGGGCTAAAGAATTGACTGTCTCCCTGGGCTAGTTAACTCACGGTCCCATAACAAGATGCTGGAGTAAACACCAATTAAAGATACTTTCATATCTAGGCCTCTTTCTATAAAACCACATCAAAAAAATTGTAATTAAAAATGAACAAAGTACACATTTTGTCCATATTTGTCACCTATTTTCCCCAATTCTCATCTCTTATTCCATTTCCTCTGTCCTCTCTATTTTACAGATGAATATTTAGAAGAACATGTGAATTAGGAGCAGCAGGAGGCCACTCAGCCCCTCGAACCTGCTCCAACATTCAATAAGATCAAGGCTGTTCTGATTGTAATCTCAACCCCACATTCCCACCTACCCCCAATAACCTTTCACCCCCCTTGTTAATCAAGAATCTCTCTAGCTCTACCTTAAAAATATCCAAAGACTCTGCTTCCACCGCCTTTTGAGGAAGAGAGTTTCAAAGACTCATAACCCACTAAGAGAAAAAATTTCTCCTCATTGCTGTCTTAAATTTTGTTTCATTTTTCTTAATCTAACCGTATCAATCTTTTATAACCACCTTCTCAGCAAAGAAAATCAATTTTAAATCTTTTAATTATCTTTTCTTTTCCTCTTCTGCCTAGCCTTTTGGAGACAGAAGTGCGTGTTTAAGGAAGAAATATAATTGGCTGGAAACTGGCAGAAACGGCTAGCGCTTTTTTTTTACAACCAGAATGAAAATGTTTGATTTAAGTGGCTCTTTTGGGGACTGAAATGAATGAGACAAACTTCCAGAGAAGTTCTCATATTTTGAGGCTCAGTGTTGTCTTCAGAGTTATACTGTCACTAGTTCATCGATGTGCAGCCGTATGTCCACACGGAAATAACTGAAGCCTTGCATGGTCAAACTATTACCATGACTTTTAAAAAAATTTGCTTATGGGATTTATTATGGCTTCTCACACCATGTTGCCCCAATCCTATCTCATTGATTATGCATTCCCAGGAAAGACACCTTTTTAATGGCAACATTTATTGCCCATCCCTAATTGCCCTTGTTCAGAGGGCATTTAGGAGTCAACCACATTGCTGTGGGTCTGGAGTCACAAGTAGGCCAGCAGATTTCCTTCCCTAAAGGTCATCATTAGACTACCTAATTCCAGATTTTTATTCAATTCAAATTCCTCCATTTGCCGTGGTCAGAGCATTACCCTGATTCATTTCTTGAGTCATTTTGACCTTGCATTGTTAATAGGGCTAAAGAATTGACTGTCTCCCTGGGCCAGTTAACTCACTAGTTCATCGATGTGCAGCCGTATGTCCACACGGAAATAACTGAAGCCTTGCATGGTCAAACTATTACCATGACTTTTAAAAAAATTTGCTTATGGATTACTAGCCTAGCAACATTACCACTACGCCATCACCTCCCTGGTAGGTAATGCTCTTAAATTTTTGATTACGGGATTATAATGGATGGCTACCCCCGGAACTAAACAGCGCCTGGATGAGAAAACATTGCCCTCGGTGTCGGAAGGGTTAATGAATTAAAATAAGACGTCACCCTCCCTGACATTTGGCTGCTGCACCTCATTTGGTTTTCCGTGCAATTCTGTATTTATCAGAAATTAAATGTGGCTATTTAAAAGGATTAATTTGCATTTAATTTCCACCTGATATCCTAATATCAAAGTGTGAATCAAGCGTTAACTCTTGAGTGGAAAAGACCTAATAAGAGCCTCCCAAAAATCCCACCACCCCAACCCCATTCATGTTTATTAACAGTGCTTTGTCCCTTGTTAAAAACTGGATTAAAATTAGTCAGGAAACCAGCAGCCTTAAAGAGGCCCTTTTGATCTGAAAAACTGGTTTGGATGCTCCCTTTGCAAATGCAAGATGCAGTTACAGTGGAGTCCCTCCTTCGCCATTCGCAAAATTGCTGATCCGTGCAAAACGTTATGGAGACCATTTCGCCAATTGCGCGTCCAGCATTTGCTTATCCCCAGTTTTCAGAGAAAAAAAAACTGGAAGGAAAGTTTGAGGAAATGTCAGAAAATAGAAAAAGTGTCTAAATGAATAAAAATGTGATACAGAAGGTGTACATGTCGTATTTCCTGGACTAAAAGGTGCATCATCTGCCGCAGTGCTTACAGGAGTGTTTGTACTTGAGTGTTCATAGTTGTTACGATTTCACTTGTTTCCAGAAGACACCACAGTATCTGGGCAATCTTTAAGTCACCATTACTGAAAAAAGAGTCAATCTGAACGAAGCAGTAAACGTCCTAGAAAAACGATGACACATGGGTGAAGAAGTGACAATATTAGATAGGCTGAGAAAGGGTGCTAGTGCTACCATGTTGGCCAGGGAACGCAGCATTAATGAACCCACAATTAGATACAGTGTTCGAGTACAATTCTGCTGCTGCTGATGGCCCACAGCGCCTCATGGATACCCAGTCTTGAGTTGCTAGATCTGTTTGAAATATATTCCATTTAGCACGGTGGTAGTGACACACAACACGATGGAGGTTATCCTCAATGTGAAGGCGGGACTTCATCTCTACAATGACTGTGCGATGGTCACTCCTACCAATACTATCATGGACAGATGCATTTGCAAGTGGCCAATTGGTGAGGATGAGGTCAAGTTGTTTTTTCCCTCTTGTTGTTTCCCTCATCACTTGCTGAATGCCCAGTCTAGCAGCTATGTCCTTTAGGACTTGGACAGCTCGTTCAGTAGTAGTGCTACTAAGCCATTCTTGGTGATGGACATAGAAGTCCACCACCCAGAGTACATTCTGTATTCCTGCCATCCTCAGTGCTTCCGCAAGTGATGTTCAACATGGAGGAGCACTGATGCATCAGCTGATGGTAGGCGGTAACCAGCAGGAGGTTTCCTTGCCTATTTGACCTGAAACCAAGTGACTTCATGGTGACCAGAGTCAATGTTGAGGACTCCGAGGGCAAATCCTTCTCAACTATATACTGCTATGTCGCCACCTGTGATGGGTGTGTCCTGTCCCATTGACAGGGACGGTGATGATGGTGTCTGGGACATTGTCTGTATGGTATGATTCCGTGAGTACTATTATGTCAGGCTGTTGCTTGACTAGTCTGTGGGACAGGTATCTCAAATTTGGCACAAGATAGTAAGGAGGACTTTGCAGGGTGGACAGGGCTGGTTGTGCTGTTGTTGTTTCTAGTGCCTAGGTCGATGCTGGGTATTCTGTCCGGCTTCCTTCCTTTTAGACTTTGTATCAGTCTGGTACAATTGAGTGTTTGCTAGGCCATTTCAGAGGGCAGTTAAGAGTCAACCACATTGCTGTGGGTCTGGAGTCACATGTAGGACAGCAGATTTCATTCTCTAAAGGGGCATTAGTAAACCAGATGACAATTGTGATCCCCATTAGACTAGCTTTTAATTCCAGGTTTATTAATTGAATTTAAATTCCACCAGCTGTATTTGTGGGATTTGAACTCATGTCACCAGAGCATTAGCCTGGATGTCCAGTGAAATTACCACAGCACCACTGCCTCACACTGAGTGTGACTAATATATATTTTTCATCTTGTTAAACAACATGATCTCTTTATATTTATTAAAAACATTGTTTTTAATGTCTTTTATTCTGGGTGGCTGGAATCTAGCTAATTGACTCCTATATAAAAAAGTTCACTATTGCGAATTTGCCGCCTGTGAGGTTTTCCAAAAATGTAACCCCGTGAACAGCGGGATTTTACTGTACGCAAATTGAATTGTTTATGATGAAGAGGCCCAGGTTCCTTTGTTTGCTGTTTGTCCTACAGCAGCAACAGGGTTTGTCAAATGAAACGTGCCTCTTAATCTGAAACCCTCTGCTTGCTGCATTTAATCAGTCATAACCGTGTTTCAGTCATTTAGACCTGTCAAAGTTGTGTTTCAGTATCACTAATCTTACATCTCAAAACTTTTCTTCATTCAGCACTTGCTGAACAATCCTGAGTGTGCTAAGAATTACACTCGCTTCATTATGTATGCTTGGCTGAGATCTCAGCAAGCTATTAGAATACTCGAACAGCTGACCCACAGAGAAAACATTGTTTGATTGACAGCTCAGGCTCTCTGATCTCTGTGACCAATTTCACAATGTTTGTTGACACAAGTTAAGTGGTTTCACGGGCTTGAGGTTTATGGGTTTTGACATTTCAAAAGGCTTGGATGTTTGACACTTTATTAGCTTGCTGTCCAGACTTATTTTTCAAGCATAGGAGAAAGTCATCAATGGATTACACTTTCTCATAGTTCTTTTTTTACATATAAAACTATTCAATATGATGTTCATCGGTTCTAGAAAGTATACAGTGGGTCAATGGGCATGGAAGTGCCAGAGCTTGGCATAGTGGGCATGAGGGGCCTGAGGAGGTGGGTAGAAGGGCAGAGCTTGGCATGGGGGAAGATGGGGGTCATGAGGTAGCCTGGATAGCACACATGAGAGTGATCGGATGGTGAAGAGGGTGTGAAAGGTGAGGGTTGGAGGGCCTCTTTATCTTTGTTTTCATTGGGACAAAGTCCCATGTTACCAAGGCGTTCCTTTTTAAACAGCCCGCCTCTGCACCCAGCAGCCCCGACAGCTGCCTCCGCACATGTCTCCGGGCCATCTAGCATAATGCCCCCTGCCCTCAGCAGTGAAGATCCCGTCTTTGCAGGCACTTTCTCCCAAGGCGGGCAGGCCAAGCCGGGAATTTTCCCAACTGCCCCTACCTGCCCTGAGAATGAAAATCCAGGCCGTGGTGTGAGTTCCACACTTTCTCTGGGCCCTGATCGTTTGCACTAAATTCTGCCTGTTTACCCCCATTCTTACATCATGGTGCATGTTAATGAGATTGCTAGGAAATGTAAATTGACAGTGGGATGATGGACGGGCTTAATTTCAAGCATAGGATATTTCACCACAAAGTTTTTAATGTTTTTCTCTGATGCAGAACCTGTGGTCTAACTCGTGTGTGAAACAATTTAAATTCAGTTTAGGCACTCTTGCACCATTTGCAGTGCAAAGCAATCTTTTAAAAGTTTTTAACCCATTCTTAGCCTTTTTACTGTTAGCAGAGAATTAGAGAGTTCAGTCATTCCCTTCATTGACATTAATTCTAATTGGTAAATAGATCTCTTAGCAAGTCTGAGCAGACCTCTGCTTTCCCTGACTGGAAAGGGAAGTGATGCTAACAGTATAACTCTGGTCTGATGACTCCACGTAACTCTAAGCAGGTACTTGTAGTATAATTGTGCTCACGGTGAAAGGCTGGTGTGTGTGTGTGTGTCTGTGCATGTGCGTGTGCGTGTGTGCGCGGGTGTGTGTGCGGGTGTGTGTGCGGGTGTGTGTGCGTGTGTGTATATGTGTGTGTGCGAGTGTGTGTGCGTGTGTGTGCGTGTGTGCGTATGTGTATGCATGTGTGTGCATGTGTGCGCGTGTGTGTGCATGTGTGCGTGTGCGTGCGGTGTGTGTGTGTGTGTGTGTCTGTGTGTGCGCGTGTCTATGTGTGTGCGCGTGTGTGTGTGCGCGTGTCTGTATGTGTGCGTGTGCATGTGCGTGTGCATGTGCGTGTGTGTGCGTATGTGTGTGTGTGTGTGCGTATGCGTGCATAAGCGTGTGCGTGTGTGTGCGTGTGTGTGTGTGCATGTGTGTGCGTGTGTGTATATGTGTGTGTGTGTCTGTGTGTGTGCATGTGTGTGTGTGTGCGTGTGTGCATGTGTGCGTGTGTGTGTGTGTGTGTGCGCATATGTGTGTGTGTGTGTGTGTGTGTGTGTGTGCGTGTCTGTGTGTGTGTGTGTGTGTGTGCGTGTGTGTATGCGTGTGTGTTCTTTTACCAGTATGGTAGCTGCTGTGGCACAATTGGAGGAATCCTAGGCCTTTGAAAAATTTCATGCGTCACAACAATTTCTGCATCTCGATCCCACATGGATTCGAGGTATGCCAGCAATTGGAATCCTCCTGCAGGCTAAGTTCGTCATCCAATTAAGGGAAGCCAGAGAGGAGGGCCCACAGCACTGGACCAGGAGAGGTGGGCACTGCTAAGGCAGAGAGGAGACTGTGGGGGCGCCTCACAATGGAGATACCCTCATAAGCCCGATTAATATTTGACACAAAACAGAAGGCCCACAGCTCATGGGGCAACAGTGCCAAGGGGAAAACCTTCCACAGGAAGGGTTATGGCCGAGGCTGCGGCCTTGGCATTTCCGGGGTGCATTCATGGGACCAGTGAAAGGAGGCTCGAAGGGCCCTTTTGCATGCTGCTGGGAGACCTCCTCTTATCTACTGCTGCCCTCCCTTCTCAGCAGGGGGTTGGTCTAATGCTGGGAATATCCCAGTGGTGACAACAAAATCGCTCCCAATTGGTCCCTCAATTGGCCTAATTGGCTATCCACTGCTGCTAGGCGGGTAGCTGCTGCCATATTGACCCAGCCTCCTGCAAGATCATTCAAAAGCAGGAACATATCAGGGAATCAACCCAATGTGCAGGTCTCAAATTTTGCTCCCGGTCCTGCCTCAAACCTGTCTCTGTGGTCAAAGTCTACTGCACAATGAGTTAATAGTTATATTGCTTAAAGGAAATATTTGCTCAGATATCAAGTTATTTTCCACATATTCAAATGGAGAAAACAATGTTGCATTTGGCTGCTGGTTCCAAAGGCAAACTTGGAGTGTCCAATTATTCTGTGTTCAATTGCATGAGTCTCGTAACTGATTTATGCTCACTCTGCTTGATTGGTTAAGCTTGGGTGTGGACTCAGAGCAAAGTAAACAGACAGCACAGGAGCTATGAGAAGCTGAGCTGTTGACATGACTGCAGACATTTTGTGGACATAGTGTAATGTCACTGTACTTGTAATCCAGAGGCCTAGGTTAATGCTCTGAGGACGTGGGTTCAAATCCCACCACAGCAGCTAATGGAATTTGACTACACTTAATAAATCTGGAACATAAATTTTGTCTCAGTAATGGTGACTATGATCAATTGTCGTAAAAACCCATCTGGTTCATTAATGTCCTTTAGGGAAGGTAATTTGTCATCCTTACCTGGTCTGGCCTACATGTGACTCCAGACACATAGCAATATAATTGACCCTTAACTGCCCTCTGAAATGGCCTAGCAAGCCACTCAATTCAAGGGAAGTTAGGGATGGGCAACAAATACTGGCCTTGTTAGCGATGCCCATGTCCCATGAAAGAAAAATTTTTTTAAATGTTAATGCTTCATTAAATTTCTATGCAATATAACTGCCCCATTCCTGCTCTGGTCATCATTGCATCTCGCATTATTTCCCATTTATTCCTTGATCTAAAGCACAGATTAAGCCATTTTGAACAGTCTCCTTCCTGCATCTGTTTGATGTTACAATCACAATTTACCACACATTCTCCTACTCCAGTTACCTCTCAGAGTGCAGATACCTTGGCAGATTCTGGGGTGTGAAACAGCAATGAAACCATTCTTTTATGAGTGTTATAGATTGTTTGAACACATGTTCTGGCACAGCGGATGTTAAATGCTGAGCTTCTCAAATCGCAGGGGGGATCTTGAAACAGCTGCCACAACTGTTTTGCAATTTGTATTTCATTTTGAGATGATTTTGAATTCAGTAGTAATAAGTCCACCGAGACTTAGAGATTTTTTACAAAACTAAATTAAACATTTATTAATAAAATAAAAGATTTTAAACATGTACATAGGTCTACAAATTACTACTATAATAACTCCTAAATCTCCTAATTAATTTGGCTCCCTGTTGCGCTTCTGTTAAGTCAACAGTAAAACAAAATAGATTTCAACAGCCCCAGGCAAAGCAAACAATACCCTGGACAGGGAGATTCAAAGTGAGTTTTCTTAGCTTCAGTTCCTATAGACAGCAACTTGGTGCATAGAGGCTGGAGGCTTTTCACACTTGTTAGATCTTAGAATGCCTTTCCCCTTACCCCTTAAGATAGTCTTATCTCCTTTATTGATGTTTCTCTCTTTTTAATGTAAATTTCATTGTTCAAATATGCCTTTGCAACTTTACTTTTCTCATAATATAAATATTTCATAGTACTCATATTATCAGTAACCTTTGGGAAAAATAAACACACTGTTTGGCTTAGCTTCTTTTAGCTAGGTGTAACATCCTACCATCTCTTTGAAATTCAAACCACTCTAATTTAGCTGAAAATGCAAATTTTCTCACACCTCTCACTCTAAAGCTTCAGCCAGGTTTATGTATTTAGCATTTTGAACCTAGCTTCCCTTTTGATAACTCAGAGGCTCCAGACCAGCTGCCTTCAATTCAATTAAATCCCACACCCCCCCACAAACACATCCACACAGAGAAACTAATCCAAACCTCACTATTAACCTACCTTTACAATAAATCACAATAATATTATGAGAACAATTGCTCCAATTAACTACCACCTTGCATCACTGCCTTGAATCATATCATTCTAATCCACTTCAAACTTATTGACAGGTTTGTCATGCGCTTGCAGTGTTCAGTATTATTGTTATTATTAGGGGAAGTTTCCTGCTTTAGCTTTCCTGGCATACCCTTCCTCTCCATCCATTATGGATAGAAGCCGACTTGACTCAGGGGCTGTGGGAGATTGCGAAATTTCCTCAGGCGCTCCCAGAAAGAGTGGAAAGGTTAAGACCCCATACCCGCTTCTCCAAAAGGCTGTGCATGCTAAGACAATTAAGTTTTCAGGACTGAGGTAGGGTTTTGTGCGGTAAGGGTGTCAAGGAACACGGAGCAATGGTGGGTAAATGAGTTGAGGTGCTGAACAGCCATGACCAACTTAAATGGTGGAACAGGCTTAAAGAGCAGATAAGCCTTCTCCTGTCCCCAATATTCCTAAGTGGAAACTCTCCTCTATTACTCTTTAAGATCAATAAATGTATAGTGGAAAATTAACAATGGATAAAGTTGGAATTCTGATGGTCACACCAAAAAATTGACCTGTATTTCCCTTTTAGATGTCGACTTATTTGCTTTTCATTTTCAGAATCTTCTGTGCTTTCAAGAATTGTAGCAACATTTAGTTCTCACTGAGGGTGGTCCCACTGAGAGAAAAGTCTGTCCTATCTTCATGCAAATGGGTAGTTTGTAATGGCAATTACAGGAACTAATTAGTTATAGTTGTCTATAGTGTTCATAAAGATTAGCAATCATTTGATATTTGCAATTAGAATTTTTGTTACAGTTGATGCTAATGTTGAGTCTTAAAGTAAGGTGTACTGTGTTTAACTCCCGACAGACAAGTAATTGAAAAAGGAAACTAGAAACTATTCAGCCTACTATCGTGCTTTAACGCAATTGAACATCTGAAAAAAAAGACTAATAAAGGAACAAAAACATATTTTAATGATATTTTAAAAATCTAATCTTGCCTTTGCTCATATAAAATGGTGCCACAGTTAAGATATAACAGTTTAATTACCTCTAAACATGCATTGTTGATTTTCCATTTTTCTTTTATCGGACTGTGATCAGTTCTGTTGTTTGTAACAACTTGTGTTGCTTAACCTTGTTTTCATTTTAACACACAATATCTAAACATCATGATTATTATTATAGATGAAAGCAAAGTGCTCAAATGTCAAAGTATTTCAATTACAGCAATTACATACATTTCATTGGATGATAATATCTTTTCTCAAATAAGCAAGAGACCATTCCAGAATACAATGCTATTATCAAACCAGATCACTAATTATATAAGCACTGAGTCTGGCCCAAAACTTTATAATAATAGTGTACAATAGGAAGGTGAACAATACACCAAATGTGAATATCTCTCTAATCTAATGAACTAAAGATGGCTACAAGACAGTTGAGATGAGGGTTTGCATTATTGATGCTGTGTCATTTAAAAAAAAATTCAAAAAAAAATACCTTCATCAAAAGTACTTCTTGAGAGTGAATTGTAAAGGATCATAGAAAAATATCATTAGGACTCTTGCTAAATGTCTGCCAGGAAGAATTGAACTTTACCTCAAAATGGAGTGAACTACAATTGTGAGAGTTTTGTCTGGCTGTATCAACAATTTATTCAAAATGATCATACATGCTTGAGAGTAAGAATGAGTGATGTGCCAATCTAATCCCTGGTGTTGGATGTCCAACAGGACACTGCCAAATGGCTTTTCTCCATGTCTGAGCCTCACTTTGTGAGAGACTGTGGCCTTTACAGTGGTGGGTTCACAGCCAACTTTGACTGTGCCCATATCGGATGTCCACACAGGAAGCTGGGCAGAATTTTCCTCTCCCTGTCCCAGTGAGGTACAATTGCGAGCCAATGCTACCACCACAACTGCTGCTCTGGCATCGGTTGAGGATCAAACCTTGTGCTTTCCTCAACAATACACTGGAATGACATTTTTCCACTGAGTCATTAGAAAGGCTAAATATCTTGAATATACACAGGGTAACATACAGATAGGGGTGTGTTACAAGGCAATAATGCATTGGTGGGCGCAGGCAACATTATGAATATCTAAAAGAGAAACAATTTGCATTCATATAACACCGTTCACAACCTCAAGACGTACCCCAGGACACTTTACAGCCAATTAAGTTCTTTTGAAGTGTAGTCACTGTTGTAGCATAGAAAACACAGCGGCCAAATTGCACATACCAAGGTCTTGCAAACAGCAATGAGATAATGAATTACCTGCCTTTTAATGGTTTTTTTGAGGGATGAATACCGACTAGGACACCAGGAAGAAGTACCCTGCTCTTCATTGAAATAGTGCCATGGGATCCTTTATGACCACCTAAGAGGGCAGACGGAGCCTCGGTTTAACATCTCATCTGAAGATGTCTGGAACGAAGCTGCTATATAATACGGCTAGGGGAATCCAATATATGACTTCAAGGTAAGGACTGGTGGAACGAGGGGGCAGAAGTTCAAACTGGTGGATGGCAAACTTAGGATCAATGTCGGGAGGTTTTTCACACAAGACTCTGCTCCCACTCTACTGCCATTTTGCTGGAAGTGTAGTGGATTCTGCGTTAAATCAGTGAAATGGAAGCAGTGCTAAGGAATTTACTGGCCTACATGTGTCGAGATAGAAAGCAAACAGTATTTTCTTCATCGAGCCTTATTCACCTGCATTTAGGGTGGGGTCTTACAGCTAAACCACCCCATCACCCTTAAGCTGTACCTTCCAGTGTATGGCTGTGCTGCCTACACTCTGGTGAGAGCTCTGAGCTGACAATGGGGTTGTGATGAATAATGGCAAGCAGATGGTTTCTAAAACTAAATCACACAGTTTGAATCAATGTTGTACCATCTGATTTGATCCACAACACACTCAGATCTTATTTCACGGTGTTTACAGGGTAATGTGTCACGGATGGTGGATGGGAGACTGTGAGGGGGGTCTCGGCATTGTTTCAGTCATAACTTATTTGGGTCTCCTTTGTATCCTCTAAACTCATAAAAGAACTGTGGTAATTTAGTCCTGATGGTGAGCTGTTCTCAGTTCATCTAACTTTCCTTTAGTTTTTATCCAACTTTCAATTGCCGTCGTGGACCGTATCTCTTTTCTTTTTCAATTTTGCAATAACAAAGTGTGCAATCATTGTAGATCAGCAGAAAATAGGCAAAACTTCCCATAGTGAAGCCTTTCAACTAGAACAAAGAAAAATTGGAGTTTTTATAAAATTGTAATGATTCATCATGCTCCTTACAGTCAACAACATGTCTTGATAGCAATCTACTAAACAATGTCAAGTTAACACTCTTTCCCGTGAGTCAGGAAGTTCTGGGTATAAACCCCGCTCCAAGACTTGAGCATGGAGCATAGGCTGACACTTCAGTGCAGGGCTGCGTGAGAGCTGCACTGTCGCTGATGCTGTTGTTCAAAGGAAACATTTACCTTGACCCCCATCTACCGACTCAGAGGGATATTAAAAATCTCATGGCAGTGTTTGAAAAAGAGCGCAGGAACATTCCTGTTGCAGCCAGTAGATTAAGACTAAGCTGGCCATTTCCAACACTTCAACACCACCTGACTTTGCCCCTGCTGCTAAACCCTCATCCATGCCCCCATACCCTCTAGACTTGGTTATTCTGGCACACTCCTGACTGGTCTCCCACTTTCTACCATCCGTAAACTTGAAGTCATCCAAAACTTTGCTGCCTGTGTCTTAACTCGCAGTGAGTCCCGCTCCCCTATCATCCCTGTTCTCACTGAAATACATTGGCTCCCCGTCAAACAACATTTTCATTTTAAATTTCACATCCTTGTTTCCAAATCCATCCAAAGCCTCAACCTTCCCTATCTTTGTAATCTCCTCCAGGCTCACAACCTGCTCAGATATCTGCATTTCTCTGGGCAGAATTTCTCATATGGTGGGCGAGCTTGGTGGGAGTGGGTTAGGGCGGGCGTGGAGCCGATCGCCGCCCACAATCGGCTCTGCGCCGCCATTTTATGCGGGTGGGCCAATTAATGTGTAAGCGCAAGACATGACCGGTAGCGCTCAGCGCTACGTGTGCGGGCGGGGGGAGGAGGGAGATTCGGGGCCAGCGCTCAATCACGCATGCGCGCAAAAGAGCTTCAATCTCCCTGAGGCACGGAGCTACTAAAATGATTAAATAAAAGGTTTAAAAATTTATTTACACATGTCCCCTCATGTGACTGTATGATATGGACATTTTTTATATTTATGAAAAAACTTCATTTATTAAATAAAAGCTTTAGGAAACCTCATCCCGCTCGTGGATGAGTTTTCCTAAAAAAACGTGAAGGCCGCTTGGCCTTTTCGCCTGCCGCCAACCTTAAGGTTGGATGAGCAGCACTAACAAGTACTTCAATTAATTTCTGAATGGTCTTAATAGGCCGTTTATATATCGGCGGGTAGGCAAGCAGCCGAATCCGGCCTGCTCCCGCCGAATGAAACATCGCTACTGAGCACGATGACATTGGGGCGCATGCCTGACATCATCGTGCGTCATTTTACTCATCAGCACATCGAGATCGCCCCCGCACACTGACGGAAAAATTCTGCCCTCTAATTCTGGCCTCTTATGCACTCTGATTTTATTCATTCTGTCATTGATGGCCGCGCTTTCAGTTGCCTAGAACCCAAGTTCTGGAACTCACTCCTACCACAGCCATACAGGCAGGACAATAACGTGACTCTTTAAAAAATTATGGCTGGAATTTTACAGCCCCATCGTGGGGCAGTACTCCCTAAAACCTACCTCTTTGATCAAGCTTTTGGTCGTCTGAACTTAGATCTCCTTATGTGTCTTGGCGTCACGTTTTATAACAGTTGCTTGGAAGCACAGAGTTTGAATATCACGGGAAAGAGAGACATGCTGTTGAAGCTTTTCATCTTACACTCATCAGGACAGATGCAAGGCTGCCAAATCTCAACTGGAACAACAATTTATACTGCAATGGGAAAAGTATGCTGATTGGCTGGCAAGTCAGCTCTGATTGGTCAAGGCATTGCCATGGAGAATACACCAGGAAGCATTGTCCCTCATGCTTTTGTTTGATGCAAAAAAGGTGTAATGCTTGAACAAATTCCTTTTGCCTGCAGAGGACAGATCCCTGCATATGAATATATAGAGCTTTGATTGTTTTATAATGATCCTGTGAAACATCATGGGACATTCAATGGGAGGCAGTGGTGTAGTATTATTGTCACTGGACCAATACTCCAGAGACCCAGGGTAATGCAGATGGTGAAATTTGAATTTAATAAAAAATCTGGAATTAAAAGTCTCATGATGACCATGAAATCATTGTTGATTGTCGTAAAAACCCACTTGGTTCACCAACATCCTTTAGGGAAGGAAATCTACAGTTCCTACCTAATCTGGCCATCATGTGACATTGCCCACAGCAATGTGGTTGACTCTTAAATGGCCTTTTAAATGGCCTTTTAGCAAGCCACTCCATCCTCAAGGGCAATTAAGAATGGACCATAAATGCTGGCCCAGCCAGCGACACCCACATCCATGAATGAATAATAAAAAATATATGTTTAAGGTGCTAAATAAATCTAAGTTGTTGTAGTGAAATGGTAACTGCATTTGCTTCTGACAATACTTTCAAAATTTTTTGTTAGATGTTTGGGTAGTGTAAAGTGCTATATAAATGCAAGTTTGCCTTTTTTTTAATTAAAGTAGATGGTCCTTCAAGAGTAAAATCTAAGTATACTGTTTTGTTAAAGTGTAAAGTTTAACCCTTGTTCTTCCAGTAAGTGCCTACAAGATCTTGTGGATTTTTTCTGTTTTCGTATTGTTTGAAATGCTATATAATAGGCCATCACTCCGCGTGATACAAAGCATATCCTTGCTCACCATTGGATAGGTGCAACATGCTCAGGGTGCACTCACCTCTTCCTTTCTTGTCCATATGCTACGACCCTCAGAGTCAATTAATGGGGTCAGCTGTTATAATGCCCTCCATTTCCACTGAGTGACCAGACAATTGCTTGCCTGCCTGGGTTTTTCACAGGTCAGTATGTAAGCAACCGCAAAATAATGCAAACTGCGGTCAGGACACTTGAAGTCCATCCCCACCCTCAAGTCCATATGCCCAGTGACAGTAAAGTTATCTCCGCCCTCAGCTGTTACAGTCCGGAAAGCACGGTGAGAAAGGGCAGTGCAAGCAGATTAAAGAGTTGCTTTCAAAAGGGAATTGAATTTATGCTTGAAAAGGAAGATTTTTCAGAGTTGCAGGGAAATAGCAGGTGAGCGGGACTAATTGAGAGCGATTTCAATGAGCCAGCACAGACTTAATGGTTAAACAACTCCCTTTTGTGCTTCTTTTACATTTGCAGCCAGAGTAGAAAAGAATGATTACAGCTATCTCCTGTGCCTAGGTTCCAAGCTCCCTCCCTGCACCTCTCTGTCTCTCTACCTCGCTTTCCTCCTTTAAGACACTCCTTAAAATCCAGCTCCTTGCCCAAACTTTTTGTCACATGACCTTTTATCTCCTCGTGTTGCTTAGTATCATATTTTGTTTCATAATGCTTCTCTGAAGTTCCTTGGGGTGCGTTATCATGTTCAAGATGCTATATAAATGTAGCTTTTTGTGGCTGTTTGATTTAATGGTTCCAACTTTGAAAGCTAACGTCAGGATCATTTTCAGCATCGGTCAGTTTGCGACCCATCGATGTATCATACCCGTCACTCACTCCTCTGTCACCATCTTTCCCACTGATTAGCAGCAACAAGTTAACACACTGCCAATGATACTGCATTTCACAATACGCCAGGAAGCACAAATGCCATTCTGGAGACCACCTTGTGGGCCAAATTAAATCCACGTAATGGGGGTCTTGCACCCCCCTGGCTGGAGAGAGCTGGCGAGAACCATACGTTGCCTCCTTCAGGGAAAGTCCAACATGTTAAGTGCCCCTCAGGCACTGGAATCAAGGGCCTCTCCCCGAGAGGTACCCGGCCAATCAGAGGAGGCTATGGTAGCTGCTAGCAACGCACTCCAGAAGGCCCAGGATCAGCGGGGAACCTAAGTCGCAGGTGAGTGAGGGTCAGATGGGGTTTGTGGCTGGGGTGGGGTGGGGTGGGGTGGGGTGGGGGTGCGTGGGGTACAGGGGGTTGGAGGCAAGGGCAGAGGTTGGCTCTCCGCGGTCCCTCCTTCCTGATGCCAGGTCCCTTTATCGGGCACTAATGGTCTGATAATGAGGGACCCCACCCTCCCTTCCCCTGGGACTCCACAAGCAAGCTCAATAGGGTTTGCCTGTCAGGGTCCCTGCATGGTACCTGCCCTGCCCACTCCTGACTGAATACCAGCAGCAGTGCCATGAGACTTTTAAGTTGGCATTAGTTACCCATGTAAGGACCTAAATTGCTCGGAGGGCCATCCTCAAGTCTTCCCATCCCGGACTTAATCGGGGCAGATGTGGGAAGGTGGGAGGGCCAGGGTCCCCACCCCCACCCTGCACCCTCTAGCCTGATTAAATGCCCCCTGCTGAGAGGGCATCAAATTGCACCCTATATGTCAAAATTGCTGAAAAAAGAGACCTAGGGCAGGATTCTCCGGTCGGCAAGCGGAGGCTGGGCCCACTCGCCGACGCATGAAATGGCGCGGGGTGACTTCAGGAGTGCGTCCCGACGTCACCGCGCGTCATTTAGATTATCAGTTCGGCGGGTGGGCAGCCCAGTCAGCTGTACAACTGCCGAACTGTCAAAGGCCTATTAACTCAACTAAATGAGCTGCCCGTCCAACCTTAAGGTGAAGAGCCCAGGCGGCCTTCGCATTTCTCATGAAACCTCATCCACGGGCGGGGTGAGGTTTCATGAAGTGTTTTAAAATGTAAATAAAATGTTTACATTAATTCTTTGACGTGTCCCAGCTCATGTGACAGTGTCACATGAGGGGACATGTTTTAAAAGTGTTACAAATCTTTATTTAAAACTTTAGCACTGAAACAAATCTTCCTGCGGTACCTCTGTGCCTCGGGGAGATCTCTGCGCAGGGAACCTCTCAGGGAATCGCCCCCCCCCCCCCCCCCCGCCCCCCCCGCCCCCAACCTGCACAGGGAGCATACAGCACTTCTAGGTGAGCGTCATGCTGGGTGGGCCTTAATTGGCCCGCCCATGTAAAATGGCGGTGCGTCCCCGATTGGGGGTGCCGATCAGGTTCGTGTCCGCTCCCGCACAATCTCCCCGACGGGGGGAAATTTCTGGCCATAATTATCAAAACTTTTCATCTTGCACTCATCAGGACAATTCGCAAGAATACCAAATGTGAAGGGGACAACAATTCATACTATATGAGAAGAGTGCTGATTGGTTAGCAAGTGGACTCTGATTGGTAGAGGTGTTGCCATGGAGAATGCACCAGTTTATAGTGACTGACAGTTAACTGCCAAGCATTGTTTGAAATTTAAACCAAGCAGCTTGATTCTGATTGGTCAAGTTATCAAGAATGGCTGTTTTCTTCAACTGAAACAGGTGCAATCTGTCTGCAAAGAACAGAGCCCTGTGTATTAGTATATGTAAACACTGTGAGCCCGAGTGACAATCTTAAATTGGTTGCCCCCATAATTCTTAGCACACTGAGGAATATTTAGCAAACATTGGCCAATCGCAGGATCACATCGAATGTTGGGCATTGTGTTTTGAGTTTTGCAAGTATGGGCTAGTTGGGTACAGTCTGCACCTTGCCCGTTGTGAACAGCAGCTGGGACATGCTGTTTGATAAAATCCGCCAGTCTTCGGGACGTACGACCTACATACCTGGCATCACACCAGCCCTGAAATTCATATACCACATTACTCATTTGTGTGATAGGCAGAACATCTTTTTGGTTTGAAGGCAACATTCTGATAGTAGCGAATACTACCTGTATTGCTACTGCATGGTACCGTGAAACAGCTAGCTTCACCTGTTGCTCAAATTTTTGAGATATCTTGTCCTTCCAGGGTAATCTGAGGTAGACTGGACACTTTTCAGAACCCTAAGTGATGGCCTTAGGCTGTTTATGAGTTTATGTGATACACAGCACGAAATGATCTGATCAGGGTAGTCATTACCCCGGAGGATGCCTTTAGTGTGCCCTATTTTGACATCAAGCTTTCATGGTGAGCAAATGACTCGGGCCCTAATTACAAGGTTGCCGATAAGGTCAATCTGATAAGACGTGGAACCATAAGAATCCCAACACATATATTGACCAGTGAAGGTAGGCTTGCGGTAGGCCGTGGTAGAGAACCCCTTAGCAGGTTTATCAACTAGTACATCAAGGAAAGGGAGTTCATTTGACTGCAACATTTCAGTGGAGTAGTGTGGTGCATTTGTGTGTACTGGAAGCTACATATATTAATCACAGGGCCCTGTTCTTTGCAGATAGAAAGAACATGTACACACATTGCGCCTGTTTCAGCACAGGAAAATAAGTGACAGCCTTTTGCTGGTTCATTCCTCAGGGCAATGCCTTGACCAATCAGAGTCAAGCTGCCTGGATTAAATTTCAAACAGTGTTTGGCAGTTATCTGTCAGTCACTATCAACTGGTGCATTATTCCTGGCAATGCCTCTACCAATCAGAGTCTACTTGTCAACCAATCAGCACTCTCTTCTCATATAGTATAAATTGTTGCTCCCTTTACATTTGGCATTCTTGGGAATTGTCCTAATGAGTGCAAGATGAAAAACTTTGACAAAAAATGTCTCTTTTTTCAACAATACTCAATTTCTGTATGACCAAACGATTATTTACATGTCAATACTCAAATATGCAGTTGGGTATGTTGGAGGAATTTTCAACACATTGTGGATTCACTGCAGCAACAGTTTTATATGTACTTTGCATCATGGAATATATGTTTTCTCATCTTCCCTCTAACCCTTCTACCAATTACCTTAAACCTATGCCCCATCCCAACGCCCTGATTTTTGATCCCTCTTTTAACATGCAGCCTTAGGGCTATACATGGGAAACATTTGCAATCTAAAGTTGTAGGTTGCTTTGAGAGGCTGGACTATTCAATAGTAACAGGTCATGAGGCCACGCTTTCGGCAAAACATGCATGTGAGCGACAATTGCTTGAGGAACGTGCTGGGCACCATCCCTCAAGTATCTCATCTTATTTCACATCCCTTTGTGTCCCAACCAGAACGCTGGCCTTTGCCTTACTGCATTCATCAGCAACTTTAGGATACCATCTGTAAATATGCCCATGTGTTTCAGTACCTTCCTTTGATGAGAAATAGATCTTCCTTTTAGTTCAAATGCAATAATTTCCACCTCAAAGAGGAAAAAGGTTCAAGACAAATGGAAATCAATGGGCTGATATTGAGCCATTGTTTGCATGTGGGGCAGTTCACTCTGGGAGTACAAGTCACTATGGCAACATGTACTTTTACATTCAAGTTGTAGTTTGGAGATATGGGATTGCAATTTTCTATCACATGGCTGACCAGGAATCTCTCCCACACTTACCACCTGCTGTCGGTGTGTACTGTAAAGATTTGCAGGTTGACGCTCAACTTGTTTGGCCACATTATGAACACACCTTCCTTGGCCATCAAGTCCTGTGGTGGGACTTGAACCCAGAACTTCTGGCTGACTGTGCCACATGACCTCCCAGTTGAGCCATAGAGGGAGGTTAAGTTGGCTGGTCAAAGGCATGGTCAAAAAGATGGATTTTGGGAAGGCATATGATGGAGGAGAGAGAAAAAGAGAGGTGTCAGCATACAGGCATAGAGTTACAGCATGTAGGCCAAGGTCGGTCCAAGCTGTTTCAAATGTTCTGAAGCAGAAGAAAATGTGCAATAGTCCAGAGTTAGATAACCAAAGGGTGTGGGAAAGAAAGTTTGCACTTTGGTAGGAAGAATAGAGGCATAGACTATTTTCTAAATGGGGAGAGAATTCAGAAATTTGGAGTGCAAAGGGACTTGGGAGTCCTAGTCCAGGATTCTCTTAAGGTTAACTTGCAGGTTGAGTCGGTAGTTAGGAAAGCAAATGCAATGTTGGCATTTATTTCGAGAGGACTAGAATATAAAAGCAGGGATGTGCTGCTGAGGCTTTATAAGGCTCTGGTCAGACCACATTTAGAATATTGTGAGCAATTTTGGGCCCCGTATCTCAGGAAGGATGTGCTGGCCCTGGAGAGGGTCCAAAGGAGGTTCACAAGAATGATCCCAGGAATGAAAGGCTTAACATATGAGGAACGTTTGAGGGCTCTCGGTCTATACTCGATGGAGTTTAGAAGGATGAGGGGGGATCTGATTGAAACTTACAGAATTCTGAAAGGCCTGGATAGAGTGGACGTGGGGAAGATGTTTCCATTAGTAGAAGAGACTAGGACCCGAGGGCACAGCCTCAGAGTAAAGGGAAGACCTTTTAGAACAGAGATGAGGAGAAACTTCTTTAGCCAGAGAGTGGTGAATCTATGGAATTCATTGCCACAGAAGGCTGTGGAGGCCAGGTCATTGAGTGTATTTAAGACTGAGATAGATAGGTTCTTGATTGGTAAGGGGATCAAAGGTTACGGGGAGAAGACGGGAGAATGGGGTTGAGAAACTTATCAGCCATGATTGAATGGCGGAGCAGACTCGATGGGCTGAATGGCCTCATTTCTGTTCCTCTGTCTTATTATAAAAAGTAAAATTGAAGGAGGCTGCACAGCTAAGATAGAGAGATGCCATGGAACAATTTGAAGTTAAAGATTAGAGGTTGGTGTAGATCAAGTAAGATTGACTGTAGCATGGGGCATTGTGTCAGTGGTTGTGTTATAGGCAAGTTGAAGTTTGTCCGGGGTAGAAAATGGGAGGTCAGTAAGAAGGGCATTGAGTCATGAAGCACACAGATAAGGTCCTTGGGATTGAGGTAGAGGCTGAAACAAACAACTTTGTACAGGGGGAAACAAGCCATCTTGCTGATGGATAAGATGTGAGGTTTGAAGTTTAGGGTTGAACAGGATGCAAGTAACCTGGGTGGGGATGGAGTGAATGGTAAAGTAGTGAGATTTATGGTATCGGGCTCATTATATGAAATTGGAAAATGTTGTGGGTTATCATGCCCAATTAAAGCTGAAAATCGTCCCCAGAGAGTGGTTATGTTCAAGGTGCTACCTTGTGGCTAGTCTCTGCTGAGACTGCTGTGAAATTGATAGATCAGAGTTATGCTGCTTACTCCCACACAACTCGCTGTTCAGGGAAAATCGAGCTTCATCCAAATACTGGTGGCACATCCATTTGGTCCATGACCTCCCCATCTCTCTCCTAATATTAAAGATTGCAACATTTAAAGATTTCCCGGGTTGTCTAGCTGTGACAGGTTTGGAGTAACGTTGCTTGATTTGTGAAGCCAGAGTGCTTTGAGAGTATTTTCCATGGGTGTTCTAACATGACTTAGATTGGATTTGGGTGACTTGGCACCTGAATTTAGTGCACAGATTTAGGCCAACAACCTTTTGCCACAACTGTATAATTGAACTGACTAACTCATAACTTTCAAGCATATCCTGTTATGAATTGGTCACCTTTATTGAAGCCTCTCTCTGTTAAGTAACAGCCTGTAGACTGTGTGTGCGTGTGTATGTGTGCGTGTGTGTGCGCGCATTGAGGCTTAGAGCTGAGCGTGTGTGAAGGTTGCCTATCAGCCACATCCCGTATTGATTGATGTCAATGAGGCAACGCAATGATGAAACCCTTAATTTTATAGTCAACGGGCCGCATCGAGCAATAGATCTAGATTGTCCCGTGTAACGCTTTTTTTTTTCGTTTCCTCAGGAACAGCAGAGAATGTGGCCGCTCAGACCAGAAGGCAGACAAACATGCCATTATCAAACAAGGTTAAATGCTAGCTAAAATGCCAAATAGGCTTTGAAACACTCTGAACTCTTTGATGCATGACAAATGGAATACACCCTGATTGCTCTGTGTAAGCATTGCTGATATTTCTTCAGTTGGTAGAAATTAGGGAAGCAAATAAACAAGGCAATAATTCCTCAGTCTTGTATCAACAGTATACAGAGGTCAACCTACTTGGCAATTTCTTTTAATTCCAATTATCATTAACATTAGGGGCAGCTGCAGGAAATGATACTGCAGAATGACTGGTACTAGTCTGATGTAGATATCCAAACTGTTTGATCCTGAAACAAAAGTAAATTATAATTTTTTTTTCCCTCTAAACTTGTTGCAGCATACCAAATACCACAAAAGACTTTAATCCTTGCTGTTATTCTTGTTAATCTCTTAACCCGTTCCTGTTTCTTATGAAATGCGCTGTTTGGTCCAGCAAAGTGTGAAGCCGTGTGGGGCATAATTTTATCTGGCAGCAGACTAATCAATGCTGCTGGATAAAATTGTTTTGCTGTATGATGGCATTGTTAATCCATTTTCATGCAAATTGTTCAGCAACAATCGCACACAATGGGATTATACATCAATGCGTTAAGCAGGAGACGATCGAAGACTATTAGGTGCCTTTATCAGGGTGGAGGGAGGTCGATCACATTGCAGTGAGAAAAGAGTTTAAAATATCCTTTCCTTACTTGCATTTGAAAATGAACTTCTCCGTTGACCCCAGGGCCTAGTCCAGAAATGAGCCATACAGACCAGGAGTACCCCTTTGTATAGAAAAATAGAAAAAAGAAGCAGGAGTAGGTCATTCGGCCCTTTGAGCCTGCTCCGCCATTCAATATGATCATGGCTGATCCTCTATCTCAACACCACACTCCCGCTCTCTCCCCATACCCCTTGACGTCTTTAGAGTCTAGAAATCTATCTATTTCCTTCTTACATATATTCAGTGACTTGGCCTCCACAGCCTCTGTTGTAGAGAATTCCACAGGCTCACCACCTTCTGAGTGAAGAGGTTTCTCCTCATCTCAGTTCTAACTGGCCTGCCCCGTATCCTGAGACTGTGACCCCTTGTTCTAGACTCCCCAGCCAGAGGAAACATCATCCCTGCATCCAGTCTGTCCAGCCCTGTCAGAATTTTATACATTTCAACGAGATCCCCTCTCATTCTTCTAAACTCCAGTGAATACAGACCTAGTCGGCCCAATCTCTCCTCATACAACAATCCTGCCATCCCAGGAATCAGTCTGATGAACCTTTGCTGCAATCCCTCTATGGCAAGTATATCCTTTCTTGGGTAAGGAGATCAAAACTGCACACAATACTCCAGGTGTGGTATCGCCAAGGCCCTGTACAGCTGTCAGCCTGACTTAGCTGGAGGCCTCAATGCCACTTGGTGAAGGAGAAGGGAAATCAGGTTGCATTTCCACTCCTGCCTGCTTTCTCACGACTTCTGCATCTGTCCACCATAGCTTAGATGCTGGTACTATCTGGGTCAGATAGTTGGGATTCAGCTCCCAGTTCAGAGACTTGAGCGCATTAATCTAGGCTGACACTCCGGCACAGCACTGAGGGAACACTGCACTGTTGGAGGTGTTGTCTTTCAGATGAGATGTTAAAAACTGCGGCCTTGTCTCCGCTCAGGTGGATGTAAAAGATCCCATGACACAACGTCAAAGAGGAGTAGGGTTGCTCTAGCTGATATATATCCCTCAACCAATGGTGAAAATCACAGATTTCTGGCCATTCTTACATTAGTGTTTATGGGACTTTGCAAATTGACTGCTACGTGCCCTACTTTATATCAGTGATTATACTTCAAAAAAGGAAAGGAAAACACTTTGGATGTCCTTACAGTGTGGAAGTTTATTTAATAGTGTTTGAGGAGAGGTTTGGGTTTGGTTCTACTGCCCTCTGTAGAGGAATACCCCACTAACACATGCTGTCTGAATCAACACTTCTAAAATGGTCACTTGGCAAGGAACTGAAAATCAGTCAATGTCTTTGTTTTCATTCTTTCATGGGATGTGACCATCACTAGCGAGGCCAACATTTGTTGCTCATCCCTAATTGCCCTTGAGAAAGTGGTGGTGAGCTGCCATCTTGAACCATAACAGTCCAGCTGGTGCAGGTACACCCACAGTGCTGTTAGGAAAGGAGTTCCTGGATTTTGATCAGTGAATGAAAGTCAAGATAGTAAGTGGCTTGAAGGGAAACTTGCAGGTTGTGGTGTTCCCATGCGTCTGCTGCCCATGGCCTTCTAGGTGGTAGAGGTTGCATGTTTGGAAGGGGCTGCTGAAGGAGCCTTGGTGAGTTGCTGCAGTGCATCTTTTACTTGGTACACACTGCCACTGTGCATTGGTGGTGGAGGGAGTGAATGTTTAAGGTGGTGGATGGGGTGCTGATCAAGTGGGCTGCTTTGTCCTGGATAGTGTTGAGCTTTTTCAATGCTTTTGGAGCTGCACTCATTCAGGCAAGTGGAGAGTATTCCATCACACTCCTGACTTGTGCCTTGTAGATGGTGGACAAGCTATGGGGAGTCAGGAGGTGAGTTACTCGCCTCAGAATTCCCAGCTTCTGACCTGCTCTTGTAGCCACAGTATTTATTTGGCTGGTCTAGTTTGGTTTCTGGTCAATGGTAACTCTAAGAATATTGATAGTGGGGGATTCAGTGATGGTAATACCATTGAATATCAAGGGGGGATGGTTAAATTCTCTCTTGTAGGAGATGGCCATTGCCTGGCACTTGTGCATGAATGTTACTTACCACTTATCACCCCAAGTCTGAATGTTGTCCAGGTCTTGCTGCTTATGAACACGAACTGCTTCAGTGTCTAAAGAGTCACGATTGGTACTGAACATTGATGATTACACAGTGAACACCCCCACTTCTGACCTTATGAGAGAAGGAAGGTTGCTGGTGAAACAGCAGAAGAGTTTGGGTAGGACACTACCCTGAGGAACTCCTGCAGCAATGTCCTGAGATGACTGACCTCCAACAGCCTCAATCATCTTCCTTTGAGCAAGGTATGATTCCAACCAGTGGAGAGTTTTCCTGTGATGTGTACCCAGCAAGGTTCAATAGCTGTAGACATCAATGAATGAAAGTTGCAGGGGGCAAAGTAATTAACTTGAAAAATTGATATGATTTAGGGTAACACATCTTCAATTGCTACTGATATATCTTCCAGTGTTTTTAATGCTCAGGTATACATTTTATAAATAATATTCAAGGTATACATTTTATAAATAATACTCAACTTAGCACATTATGATTATTGGTGAAATAGGGATCAAGGCACCAAGAGGCTAACACAGCCAAGGATTTAGGTCAGTGTATTGCTCCAGAAGTACTACTCCAAAAATGTTCGTAATATCGTTCGTTGTATTGCAAATGTGTTTCATGTTTGATCCTTCATATAATGTGAAGTCCAGACCACTACCCTGATGACATTATTGTGCTTAGATCCTCATTCTGACTGCATGTTTTCCATAGACTGTGCAGAGTGCATGCTACTTTCAATGGAAAACGGGCACCAGCATTACTTCTCTGTGTGGAATTACCAGCAGAATTCCAACATGTCTTTTGACCTGAAGCACAAATAACAAAGAGGATGGAATTTAACTGGACACCAGCGCTACTCCCGAATCCACAGGAACTCATGAATGAATTATTTGGAAGTGATTTGTTTTATTTTTTTACAAAGCTCATTTATTAACTGTGAAATTTTTCTCTGACTCTGCAAAAAGCCAAAATTTAACCGAGAATTCTGTGAAACCAGAGACTTTTGGAATACGATGAAACAATAGTATGATTGGCGTTTTACAAAAACAATCCAATAACAGTACTTTAAGTACTTTGGGAATCAGTTGCTGCCTGGGTAACTGCCTCCGGTGAAAGTCTTGCTCTCTATGACAATAACTGTTTGTTACTTTAATTTGTAAAACCCCGCACGCTTGCTTCCCTCTGTGGCTTGGTGGGTAATTGATTAATTTCAGGGGTAGGGGAGTAACATGGCTGCACTGATCCCTGAATCCCGATTGTCAGTCTTGTCCTTGTTGCCCGAAGCTCTGAGCTGGGGCCCCTCAATCAGACACTTTGACCCAATGGCCAGAGTATTCTGGCGCCGTGGGCATCAGGCAGCATGATGGGCGGGGGTAGGTGAACAATATGGCGAGAAGGCCACAAATCTGGTTTCATGCCATTGTGATCGTCCGCTCCACCCGTCATTGTGGGGGGGGCCACATTTCCCGCTGCCCAACAGCGGGAACCTAATTTCAATACTTTAGCGTGTCACTATAAGCCCTGCTCGCCGGAATCATCCTCCCCACGCTGGATCATCCGGGTAATCATGTCGACATATTTCACAACTGTTCATAAGGGGCGTGCACCTAGTGAGCTGCAATTCGCTCGGGACTTCGAGGTTTGTTTGCCCACCTTGCTTCGGGCAGCATTCGCAGTCACCAGCGCCAGGCTTGGCAGGCAGCACCACATCTTTTTTAGGGGGACTCACAGGCAGGTCTCTACCTACCAGACCAGCTGTAATGCTGGGGATTGGGTGGCTTTTCATTGGCTGCAGGGTGAGGGCTGTACTGGGGAAGGGGGGTATCCCAGGGTGTGTGTGAGGACACATGTTGATCTGTGCAACTGGCCTCAAGAGGGTGAGGGCTGAGGAGGCAGCCTCCAGAGGAGATGAGGCCAGATGGAGATGTGAGGGTGTGTGAGAGAGTGAGTGGTGATGTCCCTTGAGCTGGCAGTGAGTGAGATGCCAGAGAATGTGTGATGGGCTTGAACGTGTGAGTTTAGAGTGATGAGATGATTGCCTTACCCTGGTGGCATGGATGAGATCATTCACCCTCTTTCTGCACTGGATCGCCAGCCTCTTCTGTGCAGCATTGGCACTGACCACCTCTGCCACCACCTCCCAAGCCAGAGTGGTGAGAGGGATGGGCCTCCTGTGGCCAGAGCGGGAGTAGAGGGCATCACGGCGGGCCTCTACGGAGTCCAGAAGGCATGCCAGCGATGTGTCACTGAATCAGGGCGTTGCACTCATCTTGGCTTTTGGGGCCATGTCTTCACTGGAGCAGACCTGGGCTGCAAGCATTGAGAAGCGGCTGCAATTTAAATATGGCGCCTCGCGTGAGGAAACAGCGAGATAACAGCGTGGCGGGCAAACTGGAGGCTGCCCGCCACCGAGACGGCATGTTTCCTGTAGCTGCATAACTAATAAAGTGGGAATGGGATGATACAGCGCGAAAACCCGCCATTGCAGCCAGCAGGTACAAAGAACAAAGAAAAGTGCAGCACAGGAACAGGCCCTTTGGCCCTCCAAGCTTGCACCAATCATATTGCCCGTCAACTAAAACATTTTGCATTTTCGGGGTCCGTATCCCTCTATTCCCATCCTATTCATGTATTTGTCAAGCTGCCTCTTAAACACCACTATCGTACCTGCTTCCACCACCTTCTCTGGCAGCGAATACCAGACACTCACTACCCTCTGCGTAAAAAACTTGCCCCGCACATCTCCTCTATAGTTTTCTCCTCTCACCTTAAATCTATGTCCCCTAGTAATTGACTCTTCCACCCTGGGAAAAAGCTTCTGACTATCTACTCTGTCCATGCCACTCATAATTTTGTAAACTTCTATCAAGTCGTCCCTCAATCTCCGTCGCTCTAGTGAGAACAATCCGAGCTTCTCCAACCTCTCCTCATGGCTAATAATCTCCAGACCAGGCAGCATCCTGGTAAACCTCCTCTGCACCCTCTCCAACACTTCCATATCCTTCTGGTAATGTGGCGACCAGAATTGCACGCAATATTCCAAATGTGGCCTAACCAAGGTTCTATACAGCTGCAGCATGACTTCCCAGCTTTTATACTCAATACCCCTGCCAATGAAGGCAAGCATGCCCTATGCCTTCCTGACTACCTTATCCACCTGCGTTGCCACTTTCAGTGACCTGTGGACCTGTACACCCAGATCCCTCTGCCTGTCAATGCACTTAAGGGTTCTGCCATTTACTGTATAATTCCTGCCTGTATTAGACCTTCCAAAATGCATTACCTCGTATTTGTCCGGATTAAACTCCATCTGCCATTTCTCTGCCCAAGTCTCCAACCGATCTATATCCCATTGCATCCTTTGCCAATCCTCTTCACTATCTGCAACTCCTCCAACATTAGTGTCATCTGCAAACTTACTAATTAGCCCAGTTACATTTTCCTCCAAATCATTTATGTATACCACAAACAGCAAAGGTCCCAGTACTGATCCCTGTGGAACTCCACTAGTCACAGCTCTCCATTCAGAAAAGCACCCTTCCACTGCTACCCTCTGTCTTCTATGACCAAGCCAATTCTGTATCCATCTTGCCAGCTCACCTCTGATCCCGTGCGACTTTACCTCCTGTACCAGTCTGCCATGAGGGACCTTGTCAAATGCCTTACTGAAATCCATGTATATAACATCCACTGCCCTTCCATCGTCGATCATCTTTGTCACTTCCTCGAAAAACTCAATCAAGTTAGTGAGACACGACCTCCCCTTCACAAAACCATGCTGTCTCTCACTAATACGCCCATTTGCTTCCAAATGGTAGTAAATCCTGTCATGAAGAATCTTCTCCAATAATTTCCCTAGCACTGACTTAAGGCTCACCGGCCTGTAATTTCCTGGATTATCCCTGCTACCCTTCTTAAACAATGGAACAACATTGGCCATTCTCCAGTCTTCTGGAACCTCACCCGTAGCCAGTGATGATACAAAGATCTGTGTCAAGGCCCCAGCAATCTCCTCCCTTGCCTTCCTCAGTACTCTGGGCTAGATCCCATCTGGCCCTGGGGACTTATCCACCTTAATATTCTTCAAGACGCCTAACACCTCTTCTTTTTTGATCTCAACATGATCCAGGCTATCTACACACTCTTCCCTAGACAAATCGACTGCTAAGTCCTTCTCTTTGGTGAATACTGATCAGAAGTATTCATTTATTATCTTTCCCATTTCTTCTGGCTCCACACACAGATTCCCACCTCTGTCCCTGAGTGGGCTCACCCTTTCTCTGGTTACCCTCTTGCTTTTTACATATGTATAAAAGGCCTTGGGATTTTCCTTAAACCTGGTTGCCAGTGACTTTTCATGACCCCTTTTAGCCCTCCTGACTCCTTGCTTAAGTTTCTTCCTACTTTCTTTATATTCTCCATGGGCTTCATCTGTTCCAAGCCTTCTAGCCCTTACGAATGCTTCCCTTTTCTTTTTGACTAATCTCACAATATCATTCATTATCCAAGGTTCCTGAAACTTGCCATGCTTATCCTTCATCCTAGCAGGAACATGCCAGTCCTGAATTCTTAACAACTGACGTTTGAAAGCCCCCCATATGTCAGTTGTTGATTTGCCCTCAAACATCCGTCTCCAGTCTAGATTCCTCAGTTCCTGCCTAATGTTGTTATAATTAGCCTTCCCCCAATTAAGCACCTTAACCCGAGGACTCCTGTTATCCTTATCCACTAGTACCCTGAAACTTACTGAATTATGGTCACTTTCCCCGAAATGCTCCCCTACTGAAACTTCGACCACCTGGCTGGGTTCATTCCCTAATACCAGGTCCAGTATTGCCCCTTCCCTAGTTGGACTATCTACATATTGTCTCAGGAAGCCCTCCTGGATACACCTTACAAATTCTGCACCATCCAAACCCCTAGCACTAAGTGATTCCCAGTCAATATAGGGAAAGTTAAAATCACCCACCACAACAACCCTATTGCTTTTACATCTTTCCAAAATTTGCCTACATAACTCAATCTTCCTCAATCTCCCGCCGGCAATTGGGAGGCCTATAGTAAACCCCCAACATTGTGACTGCACCCTTCCTATTCCGGAGCTCTACCCATATTGCCTCGCTGCATGAGCCCACCGAGGTGTCCTCCTGTCGTACAGCTGTGATATTCCCCTTAATCAGCAGTGCAACTCCCCCACCTCTTCTACATCCTTCTATATCCTGCCTGAAACATCTAAATCCTGGAACGTTTATCTGCCAATCCTGTCCATCCTTCAACCAAGTCTCTGTAATAGCAATAACATCATAGTCCCAAGTACTAATCCAAGCTCTAAGCTCATTTGCCTTGCCTGTTATACTTCTCGCATTGAAATGTTTTTTTGGGAATCTGCAGCCCTTACCCTGCATGTAGCTCCAGACCCGCAGTAATGTGGTTGGCTCTTAACTGCCCTTTGAAATGGCCAAGCAAGAGGCTAAGTTCAAAGGAAATTGAGGATGGGCAACGAATGCTGGCCTTGCCAGCGACATCCACTTCCTGTGAAAGGATAAAAATCCTCCTTAGGCTGTAGCGGGAAAGGGAGATGGAGTTGAGGCACTAAAGAAGATAAGCTGCTCGCAGAGGGAGGAGGGGGAGAGGGAGGAGGGGGAGAGGGAGGAGGGGGAGAGGGAGAAGGGGGAGAGGGAGGAGGGCTCTCCACAGGTGGCCTTCTGCAATTAGGGCCCTCTGGGAGCAGGTTTCCAACCTCCACTTAAGCCAGGAGCAGTGTGTTTGGCAGCTGTGCTTCACCAAGGAGGTAGGTCAAGCCACACTCCCTCTGTGCCTCACTGCGAATGCCAGATGGATGAACTCACCCTCAACAGTCTGGACTCCCAGCCAATCAGAGAAGTGAGCACCCAGGTCCCATAAACCAGGATGGTACCAGGTTTAATCCTGATCTGTGGTGAATTGGTAGATCTCAGGTGCCTGGGAGATACGAGGTCCCCAGGACCTCTGGGGAATGGAACACCCGCCTGGGTTACCTGCCAGTAGCTGCTGAGTGCCAAACCTGATAGAAAATGTCAGAAATGTAGCTATCAGGTGAGGACAGTTTGCTGGCTCTGCCCTGGTGATCTCCATTAGTCTGTTTGCAGTGCCCTTTGCAGGCTCACCTATGAAAACAGCATAAGGGATCGATCAGAAAACACATTGAACTGTCTCCCAGGAGGAAAACAATGGGTGTAATTTGCACTAAGTGCGGTAGCGGGAGGGTAAAACGATGTTTTACCCACCGGCCACAATGGCGGCTTTTCACGCCGCATCATCCCAAACATTAATGATACATTCCCGGGAAATACGCCGTTTCCATGGTGGGTGGGCTCTCATTCGCCCGCCACGTCATCACCTCACCACTCAGCACGCCAAGTGCCACATTTAAATTTCAGCCACGCGCACACCTCTCAGTCCTTCCAGACCACAACTGCTGCACGGAAGACAGGATGGCCCCAAAAGACAAAAAGTGATGTGACGTGTCCCTCGAGTGCCTTTTGGATGCAGTGGAGGCCTGGCATGATGTCCTCTACCCGCACTCCGGCCAGAGGAGGGGCAGCTGGCCAATGAGTGATTTTGGATAGAGAAGTGTGTGTGTGAGTGTGTGTGTGTGTGTGTGTGAGAATGTGTGTGTGTGTGTGTGTGTGTATGTGTGAGAGTGTGTGTGTGTGTGTGAGTGTGTGTGTGTGTATGTGTGTGTGTGTGTGTGTGTGTGTATGTGTGAGAGTGTGTGTGTATGTGTGAGAGTGTGTGTGTGTGTGTGAGTGTGTGTGTGTGTGTGAGAGTGTGTGTGTGTGTGTGTGAGTGTGTATGTGTGAGAGTGTGTGTGTGTGTGTGTGAGTGTGTGTATTTGTGAGAGTGTGTGTGTGTGTGTGAGTGTGTGTGTGTGTGTGTGTGTATGTGTGAGAGTGTGTGTGTGTGTATGTGTGAGTGTGTGTGTGTGTGAGTGTGTGTGTGTGTGTGTGAGTGTGTGTGTGTGTGTGAGTGTGTGTGTGTGTGTGTGAGTGTGTGTGTGTGTGTGTGTGTGTGTGTGAGTGTGTGTGTATGTGTGTGTGTCAGGGCCTTTCGGAGCCCTGTGCAAGCTCTCTCTCCCACGCACGCAGATCCTTCATGTATCACACTCACCTCAATGTCCTGAGTGTTTTGAATGCTGCTGGAGATCGCTTTCAGTTGTCCATTCTGAGCTGACCTACACCGCTGCCTAACCAATGATCACTCTTCCATGCAGCACCTGACCTCGCCTGCCACGACTCTCATTTCACTTTCGATTTGGACAGTATGGTCTGGATTTGCTTTTTCATAAGCTCCCCATTCTTATCCCCTCCCCGAGTCACCCATTTCCTTTGCCCCATCACTGTTGACCTCCCCGGCATCACCTTCCACCTCCCCTCCCTGACCTACCAGCCACAACCCGTTTCCTTCGGGGATGTCCAGGTGAACATACACGTTCCCTTCCTTCCCGAAATTCCCACCCCCAACCATATTCACCTCTCCAGCCTCCTTCTTCCCACCCCCAGAGTCCATGTTTGTCTCCAAGACCCCATCAACTACCCTCGCTGTCACTTCTACTGCTACTGTCGAACCCTCACCCTCCCACCCTACTGCCTCATTCTACCCTCAGTCATTCTCACCATTCCCTCAGACCACGCCCACCCTCAGTTCTCTCCTCAGGAGACAGTCATGGACCCATCAGAGCCCCTCCCCCCTCCCTTGCTCGTTCAACTGGACATCCCCACCTCTGGACCCCTTACCTGCCGGGAACCCCTCCCCCCACCACCCCCTCCTGCCCAGAACCCCTTCCCCAACTGGAACCCCTTCCCCTCCAAACACCTTCCCCCCTGGAATTTCTTCCTCCCCCTCAGACACCCTCAGTTCTTCCTCTACCTTTACTCCCTCCCCTCTCTGGACTACTTCCTCTGCCTGGAAACCCTCCCCTCTCTGCACCCCTTTCTTCCCATGAACTCTCTCTCCTCTCCACACTCCTTCCCTTTCCCCCTTATCTTCTCCCCCATTACCCCCTCCTCTCTCATACTCCCTCCCCACTCCCAACCTCTCCCCTGACACCTTCATTCCCCCACAACCTCACCCTCCAAATACCTTGATTCCCCCCACCCATCCCCCCACAACCCCATCCCCTCAACACATCTTCCTCTCCCAGTCAATCCTAGACCATCCTCTCCCACCCCCTTGACCATCATCCCTTGTGAGCATCAACAGTGACTTTCCACCTTCCGTGAGCTGCTTCATGGCGGAGCCATGTCCATGAGAATCCACCCAGCATGTGATGGACGTTCCTCCAGGGTCCCGTTGCTGTTGGGCTCCAGCACCTTCTGCTCCTCCGATGTCCTCGATGTGAGCAAGGCCCTGGCGGGTAAGTCCCGACTTCTGCACGTCACACGTGTCAAGACGTGTTCTGCACCGGCGTGTTTTCCCGCTGACGTGGGCAGACGATCTAGCGGGGGTGGGGGGGGGTGATTCTGGTGAGCTGGCTTTATAATGATATGCAGATGTATTACAATGAGGCTCCCGATGCCTGATGGTGGGAAACACGGCCCACCATCGACAGGCTGAACAACGTGGTGAAATCGAGTTTTGGCCTTCTCGTCATATTGTCCACTCACGCCACCGAACACGCCCAGTGCCAGCGGGCACGGACGATTCTGCTCAATGTCTTTAGGAGCCAAGAGAAGTAGAAGGGAGAACGCACGGAAAGACCATCATTTATAGCTTTAATGAAGGGTGGAAATCTATTCACTTTACCATTAAACTACGAATAAAATGATTTTTTTTGGATTAATCAAATTTCATTGTTGGCTTTAATGATATTGTATGTGTAAAGATATCCTACGTGCCAATTGCACCCAGAGATCAAATAAAGTAAGCAGTGCTCATTGCAGACAGCAGTGGCATTTAGTTTGTTTACATGTTCTATTCAGGGCCTACAGTTTATAATTTAGTGACTTTAACAGCATTGTTTATTTTTATTGAAATCCCATCAAATGCTTCAAGAGTGCCCATGATTGGATTTACAGACCATTACACTTTTTAAAGGATTATATCCTAATTACACTGAGATTGCACAGTGTGTCTAAGATGTGGTTTCATAGATGCAGCCATTACAATGTCGTTTTCAGACAGCGCGATAATTAACACAGACTCATTAGGACTGACTCCACAATCATGTGCAAACAGGCACAAAGAAGGAGTGCATTACAGTGCTCTGCCGCTGGTGGAGTCTGGCACTGACCATGTCAGATTCAACAAGTTCAACTAACTTACACCACTGCAATATGCTCCACCAGCACAAGAGGTGCTAGAGCAACCCTGTGTGTAAATAGGGTGTGCAGCAGCTCTTTAAGGGCTGCTGCTTTAAGGTGGTCCAGTGGTCTTTTCATTTGCTGCTTTCTATTATGGCTGGTTGCTGGGAAAGGAAATTAATAGGTCCTCATGGTCAAGAGACAATACTGATCTTTCAGTGAGAAACCAGGGCCGAGATTTTCCTGGGATTGGCCGGAAATCCTAAGTCCCAACCCTGAACACGGCATGTCCCATTTTTGCCGTTCAGGTGTGGAGTTGGGCCGGGGTTCACGCACACGTTTAAATCACTAGCTTCCTCCGCTGAAGTGGCCAGGAGTGTGAAACCCAGTGCGTGCATATTAAATAGGTAAGAGGAGGAGTGAACTTGCTGGATTAATTTGGATAGCCAAGGTACCTCTTTGGAGAGATAAGGTGCCCCTTGGATCTGGTCCCCTGACAGCTTTGGGGAAGGTAAGGCGCCCTTTGGGATTGTTAAGAGTAAACATATTTATGCGTAAAAAGTGCATAAACTCATTGAAACTGTCAAAGAACTGTCAAGGAAGTGTCATGGAGGGTGCCTAAGCAAAGGGTGGTGGGTGGGGGCATGGATTGGTAATAGGGGTATGAGGAGCCATGGACTATGAGTAGAGGGGCATGGATTGACATTGGGGATATGAGGGGCCATGGGGGATGGTTGAGGGGCACAAGGTAGCATAGGTTGGCATGGATGGGACATGGGGAGTGTATGGGGAGTGAGGGCTGGAGGGATATTTATTGTTAAGGAGGTTCTATGAACATCCTCATTCTCAATGATGGAAGAGCCTGGCATTTAAAAAAATTCATTTACAGGATGTGGGCATTGTTGGCTAGACCAGCATTTCTTGCCCATCCCTAATTGCCCTTGAGAAGGTGGTGGTGAGCTGCCTTCTTGAACTTCTGCAGTCCATGTGGTGTAGGTACACCCACAGTGCTGTTAGGGAGGGAGTTCCAGGATTTTGACCCAGTGACAGTGAAGGAACGGCGATATATTTCCAAATCAGGGTGGTGAATGACTTGGAGGGGAACTTCCAGGTGGTGGAGTTCCCATGTGTCTGCTACCCTTGTCCCTCTAGATAGTCATGGTTGTGGGTTTGGAAGGTGCTGCCTAAGGATTCTTGGTGAGTTTCTGCCGTGCATCTTGTAGATGATACACACTGCTGCTGCTGTTCATTGGTGGTGGAGGGAGTGAATGTTTGTGGAAGGGGTGCCAATCAAGTGGGCTGCTTTGCCCTGGATGGTGTCAAGCTTCTTGATTGATGTGGGAGCTGCACTCATCCAGGTAAGTGGAGAGTATTCAATCACACCCCTGACTTGTAGATGGTGGACAGGCTTTGGGGAGTCAGGAGGTGAGTTACCCACTGCAGGATTTCTTGCCTCTAACCTGCCCTTGTAACTCTTTAGAGTACATTCACAGTTCTTTTTTTTTTTCTGGGAGTGGGACATGAACCCACAACCTTCTGACTCGAAGGTGAGGGTGCTATGAACTGAGCCACAGCTAACACCTCCTAACCTGCTCTTGTAACTCTTTCGAGTACATTCACAGTTCTTGGTTTCCGGGAGTGGGACATGAACCCACAACCTTCTGATTCAAAGGCGAGGGTGCTATGAACTGAGCCACAGCTGACACCTCCTAACCTGCTCTTGTAGCCACAGTATTTATGTCATGTTCACAAAAAGCAGACAAGTTTAATCTGGCCAATTACCACCGTATCAGTCTTAATCATCAGGAAAGTGATGAAAAGTTATCAGTGAGAATGTTATCAGGTGGCACTTCATCATCAACAGCCTGTTCATGGATCCTCAGTTTGGGTTCCACCAGGATCGCTCAGCTCCAGCCCTCATTACAGCCTTGGTTCAAACATGGACAAAAGACATGAATTCTAGAGGTGAGGGGAGAGTAACTGTCCTTGACATCAAGGCAGTATTTTACTGAGTGTGGCATCAAGGAGCCCTAGCAAAATTGATTCAATGGGAACCGGGGGGTTAAGCTCGCCACTGGCTGGAGTCATACCTAGCACAAAAAGAAGATGGTTGTAGTTGTGGATTCAGTCCCAGGATATCACTGCAAGAGTTTCTCAGGTAGTGTCCTAGGTTCAATCAGTTGCTTCATCAGTGACCTTCCCTCCATCATACAGTAAGAAGGAATCGTATTCGCTGATGATTGCACAGTCCATCGAAAACCTTTCAGATACGGGAACAGTCCATGGCCTAATGCAAAAAGACCTGGACAGCACTCAGGCTTGGGCTGCTATGTGGCGAATAACATTCACACCTTAGAGGTCCCAGGCAATGACCATCTCCAATAAGAGAAAGTCTAACCACCTCTTCTTGGCATTTGATGGCATTACTGTTGTCAATTCCCCTATAATCAACCTGGACCAGAAATTTAGCTCGACCAGCCACATAAATACTGACAACGGGTCAAAGACGGAGTATCCTGCAGCAAGTGACTCACCTCCTGACTTCCTAAAGACTTTCCATGATCTATAAGGCCTGACCTCCTCCCTTTCTTCTCCAAAGCTGCTGACTGTGTTGTTGACTCTAAAATTCGAACACAACTTACCCGGAGCTCAATATTTGAATCCCCCCAGTCAGGTTTCTGCCTTGCCTCAGTACCAAAACACCTCCCAGCTGGGACCTCAGCAGCAGGCCAAGATGGATCAAAGGCACAGGTGACAACCTGGGCAGAATCTTGCCCTTGTCGGGTGGGTTTGGCAGGGACGGGCAGGAAGCTGACCGCTGCCCTCGATCGAAGCCAGAAGGCGATTTCACCCTGGCGAGCCAATTAAGGCCCACCCAGCGTGAAACGTGAGTGACAGCGCTCAGCGCTCCCTGTGCGGGCGGGGGAGGAGGGCGAGCACCACCTTCACATGCGTGCTAGTGAGCACTTGACAATCTCCCTGAGGCACAGAGCTACCTCAGGGAGGTGAAGAGTTTAAAAAAACATTATAAAGGAATTAAAAACGTTATAAAACATGTTCCCTCATGTGACTCTGTCACATGAGCAGGGACATGTTATTAATTAAATTTTAAATTTTTTATTTTATTTTTATTTGCTTTTGGAAGCCTCATCCCGCCCATAGATGTGGTTTCCTAAAAAGTGGAAAGGCCGCTTGGCCTTTTCGTCTGCCCGCCAGCTGTAAGGTTGGACGGGCAGCGAAAAGTTCTATTTAATTAGTCCTTTAATGGCTTTAACACGCCTTTTAATTGTCGGCGGGTGCGCTGCTGACTCCGGTGCACACCTGCCGAATGAAATATCGCGCGACTGCGCGTTGATGTCGGGGCGCTCACCCAACGCCAACGCACGTCATTTTACGCTCGAGTGGGTTGGGCGGGTGCCCGCCCGCCAAGCTAAACATTTTTCCCCCTTTGTGGATGTGACAAAGGCAAACTTTTTTCCTCATTCCTTTCGACCTGTGCCAGCCTTTGGCATGACTGACTGCACCATCCTTCTCCAACACCTCTCCTCTGTGACCAGCTAGATGGGACTGCCCTCACCTGGTTCCATTCTTATCGCTCTAATTGTGGTCATAGAATTGCTTGCGATGGCTTCTCTTCCTGTTTCCCCGCTCCCTCTTATGTCCACCAAGAACCTATCCCTTCCTATCTTGCATCTACATGCTGCCCCTTGGCAACATCATCTGAAAGCACACCGTTAGTTCCTACATGTCAACTGACGATGCCCAGCTCTATCTCACCACGAACTCTCTTGACTCCTCCATTGTTGCTAAATTATCAGACTGCTTAACTGACATCCAGTATTAGATGAATAAAAATTTCCTTCAATTAAATAATAGGAAGATGAAAGCCATTGTCTTTAGCCACTGCCACAAACTCCAATCCCTAGCTAGCATCCCTCTCCCTGGCAACAGCCTGAAGCTGAACCAGACCGTTCACAATGTTGGTGTCATTCATAACCCCAAGGTGAGCTTCCGGCCATGTATCCATGCCATCTAAGATGGCATATTTTCATCTCCACAGCATTGCCTGACTTCACCCCCACCTCACGCCATCTGCTACCAAAACTCTCAATAGGCTTGATAATTCCAATGCATTCCTGGTTGGCCTCCCACATTATACCCTCAGTAAACTGTAGGCCATCAAAAACTCTGTTTCTTGTGTCCTTCCTCACACCAAGCCTTATTTACCCGTGCTTGCTGACTTACATTGACTCCCAGTTAACCAATGCCTCGATATTAAAATTCTCATCCTCGTTTTCAAATCCCTCCATATGACCTCGTCCCTCTCCGTCTCTGTTAGCTCATCCAGTCACACAACCTTCCTAAGTGTTTGAACTAATTCTGGCCTCTTAGGCATCCCCAATTTTAATTGTGTCGCCATTGGTGGCCCTGCCTTCAGCTGCCTGGGTCCTAAGCTCTGGAATTTCCTCCCTAAATCTCTCCAGCCCTCCACCTCTCTTTTCTCCTTGAAGACATTCCTTAAAAGCTACCTCTTTGACCAAGCTCTTGGTCATCTGCTCTACTGTGGCTCTATGTTAAACTGCTTTGTAATGCTCCTGTAATGTGCCTTCGGCCATTTTATTATGTTATGTATGCTATATAAATGTACAAAGATGTAGTTATTGCTGTTTATTTTACCACAACATTAGCATATTTTGATTACTCATCCAGCAATTCTAAGCACAAAACCTAAACGAATCATCCATTTTCTGTTCGAATGTGCTGCTATCTTCAATAATAACTGGCAGTTGATTGAAAATGATGGTTTCCAGGAATGGTCTGAATGAATGAATGAAGGAAGATTTCTAGTGGATTTTACAGGGAACCAAAATCTAATCAACATTTTCTACCTAAGCAGGCCGCCTCAGAAATAAAGGGAGGTCTACCAGTGATAAATCGAATCCCCTAATTTACATTCACTTACATTTACCATTCACATGGCCATTATATGTACTTAGCTTACTTAAGCCAATTGACTATTTCCCTAATGGTAAGGATCGGGCCTGGCTAACCAACCTGCCTATTGTCACTCTTCGGGCTTACACATGGTAACCGAGAGAGGTGCGAATGGACTTGTGGCCCCCCCTAGTCAATCATGAGTTAAGCATTTGGCAAGGACAACCAGGAGGAAGAAATTGAAGGGGATAAAGGAATGCACTAGATCATGTCTAGTTTAACAATTAGGCACAATGGAAATAATTTTGTCTGCTCTGCCATCAAATAGACTATGGGAGTTCTCCTGATCTTGTGGCATTACTTTGGCAGACGGGTCAGCAACAAAAATGATGTAAAACCACGGAACCATAGGAAAGTTACAGCACAGAAAGAGGCCATTCAGCCCATCATGTCTGTGCCAGCTGAAAAATAAAAAATAAAAAAAACTAGCTGACCATTTTAATCCCATCTTCCAGCACCTGGTCCATAGCCTTGCAGGTTACAGCACTTCAGGTGCAGACCCAGGTACCTTTCAAATGAGTTGAGGGTTTCTGCTCAACCATCATTCCGGGCAGTGGATTCCAGATGCCCACCACACTCTGGGTGGAAACATTTTTCCTAATATCCCCTCTAACCCTTCTACCAATCACCTTAAACCTGTGCCCCCTGGTAATTGACCTCTCTGCACACTGTACCCCCAATGATTTGCGCCCAGCTTCTACTGAAGTTACTGCAGGAGATTAGGAGGAACCCTGTAGAATTTCTACACCCGTCCCAATCGCCAGTTCCCAGTCGGTAGCATTCTGGAATTATTTGTCAGCACGTGCTTAAAAATGTCCAGGGAGGGCCTCCCTCCCTGTGAAGGAATATCTGATCTTGATCCACATGTCCCCATGATAGCCCGGACAAGAAGAATAGGTCAACATGTGAACATTTGTCGGCACGAACCAACTCCATAATGCTGACCTGTTCCGATATTGATCCTTTTATTTGTAACTGCAAATGTAATTGTTCTGTCATGATTTATTCATATTTGACCACATTTGTAGCTGAAGTATATTGATTTGCTTTCTTATTGCTAACTGGGAAATTAGTCTTCTACACCTTTGAATGTTTTAGCTTGGGGTCCACTTGGGCATCCTTCCTCCAGTTATTACAGATCAGACACAATCCAGATAACTAATGGAACAAGCCTGAGGGCCTGAACGAGCTGTTCAAATATTCCTGTGATGTTACTCAAATGAGGGAGATGATACATAATAAATCGCATAGCATACTTCAACCAATCAATAGGGAGCTTCCTTATTTGGAAAGAAAAGCCGGAATCTTTCTGGACAGAAGTTTGTTGTTACTCAATGAACTATAGCCATCAAAGCTAACTTGCGAAAATTGTCATGTTTACATAAGTCATACTGAAACTCATTAAGGGCCATATTTGTCTCTGTTCAGTAAAAGATGGAGTAATACCATTTCTCTTCATTATTTTCCAACCACTAATGAAATGAGAGGAATGTGTGGTTTTGAATTGCGTGCTTCCTAATGACTTCCTAACGATTTTTTCTTAAGAGGAAAAAAAAACAGTCAATTCCAGTGCCTCTCCAAATCTGACAGACCTCAAGCAGCTAAACCAAAATCTGTAGAACTGTCACAAAGGTTATTAATCCAGCAAAGCAACCAGCTCTTTGTGCTCAGGAAATATTGCAATGCAAACTGAATCAGGTATGAAATGTTATAACTCCTTCAAGATTTCAATATGGGTTTGCACTTCTATCCCACTCTTCACTTTTACCTTGTTTAGTTTCCTTCCTTCTTCCAGGCCCAAATTCAATAATGGATGCTCAACCAGCTTCAGAGTCTGAGTGCCACCTATTGCCCAATGTCTTCTGCAGGTGTCGTATTCAATTGTTCCATGTTTGATTATTTGAGTCTGGTAACTGATCTATGCTCACTGTACTCGATTGGTTAAGCCTGGGTGTAGACTCAGAGCAAAGTAAACAGACACCACAGAAGCAACCAGAAGCTGAGCTGTAAGCATGAGTCCAGACATTTTGTGATCTTTTAAACTCTTGTTAAATAAACCTGTTGCATACTTAGTGCCATCTCTGCATTGCTCTGGGATATATACAATATTGTGTACAATTGCAAAGTTAATGGTGCACAGCTGGGAGCATCTTTGCACTTAATAGCCAAACATGTCAACCATTTTGCACAGAAATGTGCTACAAATAGTGAGATGAATGACAATTTAACATTTCCTTTTTGTGAGGATAATGTTTGAGGGGGCCATATTACTCTTGGTTGGACTTTTATAGGACTTTTAATATCCGCCTGAACCATTTGAGGAGGCGGACAGAACCGTGATTTAACTCCTGATCCCAAAATGCAGCCCTCCCTCAGCACTGCACAGGAGTGTCCCAAAGACCCTGGTTCTTCTTTTTCTCTGGACACTCTCTTCATTGGAATAAGGGACTTACTTGGCCCATCTAAACTCCCGCCCCTCCCCTGGATATCGGCTGGCACTATTCACTTCAGTCTGCACCGGGGTGCTATTTTCAAATTACATGCTAAACCAAGGCTGTGACTTGGCATTATCTTTGGCAGCAGGGGAGCTCCTCCAGTGTCCTTGGCAGATTATCCAGTCGTTTATCTCGTTGCTATTTGTGGGAGTTTGCCGTACACAAAGTGCGGTCTCATTCCCTCACATTACAACAGCGGCTACACTTCAAAAGCAGGCAGCTGGCTGTAACATTCTTTGGGATCAGGAAAGATCTTCCAGGAAGCCTAGCCCCTTTCTTTACAATGTATTTCCCATTAATAATGCCATAAGATCTGGCAGCTATTGATTTTCAATTCTCGCCTCAAGTTCAGCTGCGACTTAAATAAGATTCATTCAGATCTCATCTGGGTCCAGTTATTGTCTATCTCAATGAAGAAGTCTTAATCAGGCCAATTGCTTCTGTGACCAAATGGACCAAAGTCCATCAAAAAAACAGGGCTGGACATTCCCTCTGAGAACTGTGGGTAAACGTAGAAACAATTTACTCTTAAATGCCTTCATTCCTCTTGGGTAATGTTCTGACACTGGCTGATATCTATCCTTTAATACATCTCACCCTCCTTACTCCTGAGTACCTCATTTTCTGGTTTTCCAAGAGTTTTAATTTCAAATGCAAATGTGCAGAAATGGTTAAAAGGATATAAAATTTAGTATTCTTGTTCCACTTTTTATCAATCTAACTTTTTAACATTGTTTCCTGGGATGTGGGCATTGGTGGCTAGGCCAGCACTTATTGCCCATCCCTAATTGCCCTCAAGGTGGTGAGCTGCCTTCTTGAGCCACCATAATATATGTGGTGTAGGCTCACTCACAGTGCTGTTAGGGAGGGAGTTCCAGGATTTTGACCCAGTGACAGTGAGGAACGGCGATATATTTCCAAGTCAGGATGGTGTGTGGCTTGGAGGGGAACTTTCAGGTGGTGGTGTTCCCATCTATCTGCTGCCCTTGTCCTTCTAGGTAGTAGAGGCCAGGGTATTTGAAGGTGTTGTCGAAGGAGCCTTGGTGAGTTGCTGCAGTGCATCTCGTAGGTGGTACACACTGCTGCTACTCTGCATGGAGGGAGTGAACTTTGAAGGCGGTGGATGGGGTGCCAATCAAGCAAGCTACTTTGTTCGTGAGTGTCCTATTAATTTTGCTTTGCCCTCTTAAACTGCAAAAATGGTAAGTTTCATGGTCTTCCTCCTCCTTTATCCTCATTGTTTTCAAACCAAGACTCATTGCACTGGTTCCTGCTCTAACTCACCTGCACCCACAGTCTCCTAAACCTCTATCATCTTCCTTTCCTTTCATAAACTAAGATTACTAAAACTCGAGCTTGGTGTCATGAAATCATTTCCCTTTCTGGTCGATTCAGATCAGGATTTGGGAGACTGGGATGGGTGAAGAACATATCCCTTGGTCTAAATTTGAAGCCTGGAGATTTTTACCTCGTACAAATGCTGCTGGTGCTCTTCCTTTTCATTTATTCATTCACGGGATGTGGGCTTCGCTGGCTGGGCCCAGCATTTATTGCCCATCCCTAGTTACCCTTGAGAAGGTGATGGTGAGCTGCCTTCTTGAACCACTGCAGTCCATGTGGTGTAGGTACATCCACAGACCTGTTAGGGAGGGAGTTCCAGGATTTTGACCCAGCGACAGTGAAGGAACGGGCGATATATTTCCAAATCAGGATGGTGAGTGACTTGGAGGGGAACTTCCAGATGGTGGTGTTACCATCTATCTGCAGTCCTTGTCCTTCTAGATGGTAATGGTCGTGGGTTTGGAAGGTGCTGTCGAAGGAGCCTTGGTGAATTCCTGCAGTGCATCTTGTAAATGGCACACACTGCTGCTACTATGCGTTGGTGGTGGAGGGAGTGAATGTTTGTGGATGCGGTGCCAATTAAATGGGCTGCTTTGTCCTGGATGGTGTCAAGCTTCTTGAGTGTTGTGGGAGCTGCACTTATCCAGGCAAATGGGGAGTATTCCATCATACTCCTGACTTGTGCCTTGTAGGTGGTGAACAGGCTTTGGGGAGTCAGGGGGTGGGTTATTCGTCACACGATTCCTAGCCTCTGACCTCTCTTGTAGCCACAGTATTTACATGGCTAGTCCAGTTCAGCTTCTGGTCAATGGTAATCCCCAGGACATTGATAGTGGGGGATTCAGTAATGGTAATGCCATTGAACATCAAGGGGTGATGGTTGGATTCTCTCTTGTTGGAGATGGTCATTGCCTGACACTTGTTATGACACACGAATGTTACTTGCCACTTGTCAGCCCAAGCCTGGATATTGTCCAGGTCTTGCTGGATTCGGACATGGACTGCTTCAGTATCTGAAGAGTCGCGAATGGTGCTGAACATCGTGCAATGATCAGTGAACATCCCCACTTCTGACCTTATGATGGAAGGAAGGTCATTGATGAAGCAGCTGAAGATGGTTGGGCCAAGGACACTACCCTGAGGAACTCCTGCAGTGATGTCCTGTAACTGAGATGACTGACCTCCAACAACCACAACCATCTTACTTTGTGCTCGATAGGACTCCAACCAATGGAGAGATTTCCTCCCTGGTTCCCATTGGCTCCAGTTTTGCTGGGGCTCCATGATGTCACACTCTGTCAAATGAGTCCTTGATGTCAAGGGTAGTCACTCTCACCTCACCTCGGGAGTTCAGCTCTTTTGTCCATGTTTGAACCAAGGCTGCAATGAGGTCAGGGGCTGAGTGGCCCTGGTGGAACCCAAACTGGGCTAAGCAAGTGCCGCTTGATAGCACTGTTGATGACCCTTCCCATTACTTTACCAATGATGGAGAGCAGACTGATGGGGCGGTAATTGGTCGGGTTGGATTTGCCCTGCTTTTTGCTTACAGGATATACCTGGGCAATATTCCACATAGCCAGGTAGATGCCAGTGTTGTAGCTGTACTGGAACAGCTTGGCTAGGGGCATGGAAAGTTCTGGAGCACAAGTCTTTAGTACTATTGGCGGACTATTGTCAGGGCCCATAGCCTTTGCAGTGTCCAGTGCCTTCAGCCGTTTCTTGATATCACGTGGAGTGAATCGAATTGGCTGAAGAATGGCATCTGTGATGCTGGGGACCTCCGGAGGAGGCCGATATGGATCATCCACTCGGCACTTCTGGCTGAAGATTGTAGTAAATGCTTCAGCCTTATCTTTTGCACTGATGTGCAGGGCTCCTCCATCATTAAGGATGGGGATGTTTGTGGAGCCTCCTCCCCCAGTGAGTTGTTTAATTGTCCACCACCATTCCCGACTGGATGTGGTAGGACTGCAGAGCTTAGATCTTATCCATTGGTTGTGGGATCGCTTAGCTGTCCCTATCACTTACTGATTATGGTGTTTGGCACACAAGTATTCCTGTGTTATAGTTTTATCAGATTGACACCTCATTTTTAGATATGCCTGGTGCTGCTCCTAGAATGCCTTCCTGCACTATTCATTGAACTAGGGTTGATCCCCTGGCTTGATGGTAATGGTAGAGTGGGGGATGTGCCAGGCCATGAGGTTACAGATTGTGTTCGAGTACAATTCTGCTGCTGCTGATGGCCCACAGCGCCTCATGGATGCCCAGTCTTGAGTTGCTAGATCTGTTTGAAACCTATCCCATTTAGCGTGGTGGTAGTGACACACAACATGATGGAGGGTATCCTCAATGTGAAGGCGGGACTTCATCTCCAAATTAACTGTGCGGTGATCACTCCTACTGATATTGTCATGGGCAGATACATCTGCGGCAGCCAGAATGGTGAGGATGAGGTCAAATATGTTTTTCTCTCTTGTTGGTTCCCTCAACACCTGCCACAGACCCAGCCTAGCAGCTATGTCATTTAGGACTTGGCCAGCTATGTATTTTGGACTTGGCCAGCTCGGTCAGTAGTGGTGCTACCGAGCCACTCTTGGTGATGGACATTTAAGTCCCTCAACCAGAGTACATTCTGCACCCTTGCCATCCACAGTGCTTCCTGCAAGTGATGTTCAACATGTAGGAGCACTGATTCATCAGCTGAGGGAGGCGGTACATAGTAATCAGCAGGAAGTTTCCTTGCTCATGTTTCACCTGATGTCATGAGACCTCATGATGTCCGGAGTCGATGTTGAGGACTCACAGGGCAAATCCCTCCTGACTGTATCACTGTGGCGCCACCCATGCTGTGCATGTCCTGCCGGTGGGACAGGACATATCCAGGGATGGTGGTGTCTGGGACATTATCTGTAAGGTATGATTCCGTGAGGATGACTATGTCAGGCTGTTGCTTGACTAGTCTGTGAAACAGCTCTCCCAATTTTGGCACTAGAACCCAGATGTTAGTAAGGAGGAGTTTGCAGGGTCGACAGGGCTGAGATTGCCGTTGTTGTTTCCAGTGCCTGGGTCGATGCCGAGTGGTCCATCCAGTTTCGTTCCTTTTCTGTGACTTTGTAGCAGTTTGTTACAACTGAGTGAGGGCAGGCCTGTAAAAGTCAACCTTACTGTGGGTCTGGAGTCACACGTAGGCCAGACCAGGTAAGGATAACAGATTTCCTCCTACTCTAAAAGACATGAGTGAACCAGATGAGTTTCAAGGTCATGATTAGACTTTAATGCCAGATTTGTTATTGAATTCATACTCCACCATCTACCATGGCAGGATTCAAACCCAGGTCCCCACAACATTATGCTGGGTCTCTGGATTACTAGTCCGGCAACAATATTGCAACACCATTCCATCGGGATTTAGGGATTCCTGCCAGGGATATGCATGTAGAAAGTGCTAAGCAAGGGCACAGATTTGCTGGGGTAAGGGTTTTGGGAGAGTCTTGTCAGGAGGGCGCGAGGGGAGGTGGGTGTTGGTGAGCGGGGGCGCAACCTGGGACAGGGGAGCCTGGAGGAGGACTCCTCCTCTATCTGGTTTCACCAAAGAATACTTCAGATGTAACTGATAGATCCTCTTCTGTCATCAGGCCTACTCCTGCCTTGCACAATGGCCATTGCAGCTTTCTCACTCAAACCCTGGTTAAAACTGCATCCTATTGGCAAAAAAAAATACGACCCTGATTTGCCTAACTATATGAAGCTTCAGCTTACTTTAGATGGGCTCCTCATCCGCTTGCAAATCTCTCCGGGTTAAAACGGTAAGAATCTGAATTCCTCTTTAAGTGCCCACTTGCCTGGTTTACTGGCAGATTAGAGTTAAAACCGACCATTCAGACCTATCACTCCTACTCCAATCAACCTTTGTGCCACCATCCTATAGGTCTTAGCCTTTCAACCAAGCTTCCTTAGAAACCAAAGCCACAATTTGCATTTTAAAACAGGCATTTTTAATCTTTTCAGTGAAGCAGAAGGCCATAAATTGTTAATGCTGGTTCACAGGTAATACTGAAAATTCACTTTAATTCTTTAAAGACTCTTCAGTAGTTTTTTTGGCTCAAAGTACACTTCATGCAGCTACCGAATCTTTAATTTATAGTCAAAAAACTATAAGCAAAAGAAAAGTTCTTTTGTTCTGCGTATTTTCCTTTTGCTCTATAATAGTCTCCAAACACTGGAAGTTCTTAGTAAATCATTTTGTGGAAAAAATTTATCAAAGCATATATTATTAAAGCTGCAAAGGAAATTGGAGAGTTATTTATGTCAGCTTTCAAGTCACCTTATAAAACTAAGTTACCCCTTAAGCATCCAACATTTGTTAAATAAAGGACGATTATATATTGATAAGAGATAATTTCTGTGCTCATGTTTTTGACTTTCAGCAGCATGTTTTTTGCTCCATATTTCGATAAAGCTCTGGATGTTATGATGAGCATGTTGAGGTGGGGGCACTTTATAAGTGTAGTTTATTATTTTAATGTTTTCGAAATCAGTTGGTGCACATACTTGATTATCTGTTCTCAATATTTTATTCTCTTGAGGGACTGTTGAATATTGCCTTTTGCTCTCACCAGTATGTTTTTCCTGAAAGATACCTGCATACATTCCACAGCTGATCTTATTTTTAAGATAAGCAGTGAGGAATAAGCTATAACCACAGAACACAGTACATACTTAGCCAACTTTCTGAGGGATCAGATTTCCCCTCAGTGGTTGCACGCACACATTCACACAACCGGGCAGGCCTACCTATGTACTAAGGCGCGCAGGAACCCCTCGCTCACTCAGTATTTAAGCTGTTGTCATGCCAAGTGGCACAGGTGACCACCATCTTGCAGTCATAGCAACAATGGATGACCTAGCTGTTGCGGTTCTGGTTAAGCCAATCTTCAATGTTGTCTCACTGTTTCCTTCACTGTTGACCTCTTGCTCTTCTTCCGTTGTTAGGCCGGAATTTTGCATTCGGCGTGCGGGCGCGCGCTCAGATGCACGAGCGTAATATGACGCATGATGATGTCGGGCGTGAGTCTCGATGTCATTGCGCACTCACGCGATATTTTGTTTGGTGGGCGGTGCCCGCCGATAATTGAAAGGCCTATTAAGGCCATTAACGGGCTAATTAACTTGAAATTTTCGTTGCCCCTAACGGTTGGCAGGCAGGCAAAAAGGCCAAGTGGCCTTTACATTTTTTAGAAAACCTCATCCACGAGCCGGATGAGGTTTCCTAAAGCTTTTACAAATTAAATAAAAACTTTATTTTGAATTTAAAAACGTGTCCTATCTCATGCGACACAGTCACATGAGGGGACATGTTTCATTAAGTTTTTATTGTCTTTATTAATTTTTTAAAAGAAATTCTTTGATCTCCGTGGGGCAGCTCCGAGCCTCAGGGAGTTTAAAGCGCTCTTTCATGCGCATGCACAAACTGTGCGCTAGGCCCGGCTCTCCCTCCTCCCTCTGCCCGCACAGGTAGCGCTCAGCGCTGCCGCTCACCATCCACTCAGGGATGGCCTTAATTGGCCCACCTGCATGAAACCGCGGTACGGAGCTGATCGCTCCCGCCAAGCCCACCCAACGAGAGGAAAATTCTGGCCTTAATCTTTGAGGTGGTGATCAGGCGCTTGATCCTTTCTGCATGGATAACAAGCCCGAAGAACTCCATTTGTCTTCTTTTGATATTATTTTAAGGGCAGAATTTTTCCCTCATCGGGAGGATGCCGTAACGTTGGACGAGCATCCCAACATCATCGCGCACTCTCGCAGCGCACCCGCTGACCATTAAGAGGCCTACTCAGGCCCTTAATCAATCGAATTTCTCGCTACACGTCCAATGTTCGGTTGGCGGGTGGGCCAATAGGCCAAGCGGCCTTTGCATTTTTAATGAAACCTCATCCACATACAGGATGAGGTTTCGGACATTAAATAAAAAAACAGAAAATATTTAAACAACTCATTTTTAGCATGTCGCTGCCCGTGCGACAGAGTCACACGAGGGGACAAGTTTTCCTTATTTTTGAAATCTTTATTTTTAATGTTAAAAATCTTCAGCCCCCTGAGGCAGCCCTGTGCCTTCAGGGGGGTTTCACTGAGCGCACTCCCGCGAACACTTCAGCGCTCGTGCTCCTCCCATCCCCATCCAGGCAGCGCTGGTTATCAGAGTGCATTTCACGCTGGTTGGCCGTTAATTGGCCAGCATGAAATCGTGGTTGGGGCCTGATCACGGCGGTGGGCCATCGCATGCCCGCTCCTGGGTCCACCCGCCCAACGAGGTAAAAATTCTGCCCTAAGTATTTACAGTATTTCAGTGCAGTCTGTATATGACTCAACCTCAATTGGACGGAGGTCACGCAGATTAAGGATATATCAAGTCCTATAAATTTTGGTGAGCGGTTGATTGGTGCATGACCCCAGGTTTTCCATGCTCTTCTGCTTCTCCTCTGGACATCCCCCATTACTTCTTCCTTTTACTTTGCACCATCATCCATTTTCTCATTTAATCCTGCCCTCCATCCTATCACGTTGTTTTGTTCTTCTTCTATTCTCCCTCTGCTCTTCCCTCCATTCCCCCACTCTGTACTAGCTTAACTCTCAACGATCTTCCAGTTCTAATGAGAGCTCATCGACCTTGCTGAGTGTTTTCTAACATTTTTTATATTTACCTCATTTTTCCAGCATTTGCAGAGTTTTATTTTTGTTAAGATATGTGGTACCAGGGCCGAATTGAGCAGGAAATTGTCCCCCATGAATTGGAAGAATGGATTTCATTGTTAAAATGAGCTGGATAGCCTGAATAGCATATGGCCATTCATAGTTTTACCGTTGTGTACTGGGGTGTAAATCCTTCATTTCTCCCCCCGCCCCCTTCCCAATCTACTTAATCTTGCATTGCAAATTGAGGGAAACAAAATCAATGACCTGCACTCCCAGGACTCTGCCAATAGGTGTGCCTAGAGAACAGGATATTTCACTCAGTGGGTGTGCGCAGAGATGGTGATGTAGCGGTATTGTCACTGGACTGGTATTCCAGAGACCCAGGCTAATGCTCTGGGGACCTGGATTCAAATCCTGAATTCAAGAAAAATCTGGAATTAAAAGTCTGATGATGACCATGAAACAATTGTCATAAAAACCCATCTGGTCAACTAATGGAAGGAAATCTGCTGTCCTTACCTAGTCTGGCCTACATGTGACTCCAGACCCACAGCAATGTGGTCGACTCTTAAAATGCCCTCTGAACAGGGAGTGGGCAATAAATGCTGGCCTAGCCAGCGATGCCTGACGCCCACATCCCATCAACGAATAAATAAAGAAAACAATGTGCCTGGAGATTGCTCTACTGATTTAACTGTAAATAAACTTCACTGAACAGAACCTACATACCTCTTTTTCTGCTAGCCAGTGGCAACTCTGACTTTTCGCTGGGGTTCCGTAGACAGGATTAGCAATTTGGGGAAGATGGCAGATTGAACCTAGTCCTGACGGTCATGCATCAGCCACATGTTAGTGCACAACATTCAGTGCCCCTTTGCACTCCTGTATCAGCTCTGGCTCAGTGGGTAGCACTCTTGCTTCGGAGTCAGAAGGTTGTGAGTCCCGCTCCGTCAACATGAGCACGCACCAAATCTAAGCTAAAACTCAAGTGTTGTGCTGTCTTTCAGATGAGGATTGAGACTGATACCCTGACTGCTCTCAGGTGGGTGTGAAAGATCCCGCTGTGCTATTTCAAAGAGGAAATTGGTGGCTGTTGTAAGGTGTTGGTTACAGTTCAGTAGGTCTGAAGAAGTCTTCGTAATCATACGTAGGTTAACTGTAAGTCTGTATTGACTCTTAGAGCTGCTCACAAATATACAGTAAAGGGTACCAGCTAGGAGCTGTCTCCATGCTTGCTGGTACACACTGCTGTAATATCGCTTTAAGAATGATGTCCCTTTAAGAAGCTCAACATGCAGATGAGCCAGATACCTGGATGTCACCATGTGACCAGGAACCTCAGCCTCTCTCTGCACTGTATTACCCTGTATTACAACAGGATGTGCCTAGAGATTGCTCTACTGCTTGTATTGATTTAACTGTAAATAAACCCCACCAGAGACCCTCAAGCAAATGGAATCCACGTACCTCATTTGTTTTACAAATAGATAGCACGAGGATATCACTGCACACACAGCTCTGTCCAACACTCGACTGACTCTGGATGAGGGTCATGTGTTCTCTTACATCACTGTGTGGGCGGTATTGTACTCAGTCCCACATTAATTCCTAAATGCCCCAGACCTTTATACCACAGTGGCTTAGCAAATTTTTATTCCTCAACTAGTGTTGCTAAAAAACAGATGATCGTGTCATTAGCAGAGTGTTGAATGTGAGACTTGCAAAGGGAAAACTGTGCCTCCTGCAATACAACTGTGACTACACTTTAAAAGTGCTTCATTGGCTGTGAGGTCATGATAGGTGCTATATAAATACCGGTCTTTTCTTCTGTTTCTTCTTTTGTGCTGCTTTACGGCACTGAAGACTGAATGTGAATTGCGGCAGGTTTTAGGCAAAACAGATTGAAAATATTTAGCTTTTTTTAAAAACCCATGTTGTCAAGGTTGGGGCAAACTATTGAATGACATTTCCTTGACAGGTTATTGAGAAATTTGGTTGAAAACCATTGCCTGGGTAGATTAAACAAAAAAGTGAATCCAGTTCAGATTTCTTCCTACAATCACAACTCCCATTCTGCCAGATCCTCACAGCCTAGCGCAAGGCGCAATGTGCCTTTCAGTGCAGTCTACAAGGGTACCAGGCAACTTTGCCTTTTCTGAGCAACAAGATCCAGAAAACTGTTTGCAAGTGGACCTGAGCAAAAACACAACTAGACAGCACGCAGCTGTGTGATGGGACATCTTTCATGTTTACAATATGGAGTACAGGTGAAAGCCTTTGTATCAGCGCAATGGCCTGCTCCTGTGAGGCCTGTGACTGATCTGCATTTATGTAAGTTTTTTGGAAAAGGAATATGCTTAACTTTTGAAACCTCGCGCCTGGATGGAAGAAAAAGGCTACAGCATAATGGTTGCCTAATTAGCCGGGCCGATTTTCCACAGGACTCTTCCTCTTCTCTGCTACAGCTCGGGTGAAAGGGCTGTAAAAACCAAAAGAAGCCTGACCTTAGCCCTCCACAAGCCTCCCTTGTGGCCCCAACTCCGCGTCTCCCTTACCGCCATCACTCACCTGTGCCTGAGTCTGTCTTCGACCCGCGGCCTTGGGAGGATGTCCTTCTGGCAGCACCGAGCCCCCTCCCCGGTGGTGCTGCTATTCAAAAGATCTGCCGGGCCCAGGTTGGCCAGCAGCTCTCAACGAGCGAGACTTCCTCCTCCGGTGTGCTTGATCCCGTGGGAAGGCCCGGCTCTGGCCTGTCAACTGCCTGAGTGACACAAGATGCGGCAGGCCTCCAGGTGACACAGGGGTCTGGCCAAGACCCTCTCCAAGACCCCCATCACCTCCACAAGATTCCGCCTAATGTAACAACTTTCCCTGATCTGTTCCTTAAACCAACCCAAATAGCTTAAATTCGAGAACCTGCTAGTATATCTTTTCTATTTAGAACTGTAACATTATCTTAAATCAATACTGCCACACCCCCTCCTGTTCCTTCTTCCAGATCATTCCTGAATGTCTGGTAACCAGGAACATTAAAAAACTCATTCCTCACCTTGTTTGAACCATGTATCTGATACAACAACCACATCTAAACCCTATGTAGCAGTTGGTGCCTGCAGCTCACTAATATTATTTGTTACACTATGTATATTGACACGCTTACTGTTTAATATCTCTTATCACATTTGCTATTCCCCTCAATCTGGTCCCTGTTATTGTTGGGATAATTCTAATTCTACTGCTGTCTTCTGTCATCCAACCTTGAAAAACAGAAGCTAAACCAGTGAAAAGTTAACTAAAGTTGCTGGGTATCACTTTTATAAATCTAAAAACTACTAACAATGCAAAGTGCCATCAAGTGATTTTCAGCAGTTAATTAAATAACCTGACCGACTAATACTTACCAGTCACCCACCAATCCACTCCCTCCACGCCATTTGCTTTGAAGCTTTGAATTTCTTACTCAGTGGTCTACGAATAGCTCACACACATTTTACGCCAGTGGGATTTTACGGTCCCACTGAAGTCAATGAAGTTTTGAACAGCTCATCAGATTGTACAGACCCGGCCCTGCCACGATGGGGCCACAGGCTCTCTCTTTTCCCACTGTTTCCCCCTCAGGCTCGCTCCCGCCCTGACTCTCCGCCAGTTCTCCCGCTTTTAACGGGGGTCAGATTCACTACTGCAAACGCCGTGTGCCATTCAAGTGGTTGAGTTGGACAAAAACGATCTACATTTTAGGTAAATCCTTGGCCTTTCTCAGATTTAGTTCACAGAGTTCGTCCATATCCAAATGTAATGGTGAAAAGAAGCAATCATTCCATTCAGTCAAGTATCCCTGAATGAGCTGTCACACAAGAGCACATAATCTCACTATGTGTACAGCTGTGATGGCCCAGTGAATTATCTGATCATCAGCTCTACACAGGCTGAGTAATCACACCACTTCCTTCATCTTCGAAGCCAAAAGCCTTAAAAGCCAATACTCAATGTGATGAAAGTTGGTGTATCCATGGGTGGGGGTGGGGAGGGGGGGTTTGGGCGGGTGATAAGACTTTATCCACATAGTTAATATTTGAGGTGGATGTGGGGACAAACGGCAAATGGTTTTGCTGTGTCTTGGGGGAAATAGAAGGAAAAACAACACGCAACAGGAAATGGTCAACTAGCAGCCTGTGTGGAGAAAGAAAAAGGTTTTAAAAAACCATGAGGTTACAGGAGAAATCTGGTGTACAGCGTCACTGAATCTGGAGGGCAAAGTATATCTCTTAGATGACATTCTAGCATTACAGTGTTGGCCTGTTACCTATAGCACACATTATTGTTGTAAACCTTGTCCCACTTGCTGTTTTTTCCTTTGGACATGAGGGAAGCATTTTGCTGCACAATTGCATGCTTTATTTTAAAGTATAACTTAGTTTCTACGTTCGTACCCAGGTTACACCCGCAAGTTAATATTTCAAGTTACGTTATAGTGAGGGCAACAGCTCAATCCGAATAATGGCAGCATCATCCTTTCAAATCCATATTACTTTCCAAAAGGGTCTTGATTTTATAGATAACCTGTCCCAAAGATGATTTTCTTTTTGAACAACAAGACAGATTGAGACTGTGAGAGAAAAGTCGGCACTCATTTCCATTCTCTGTAGCTTTTGGGAGTGTTGTATGTTATCCACACTGGGTGTGTCATCAGAACATAAATGATTGGGCCTTTGGGTATATTCTTCGTAAGCATCATTGAAATCTCCCCAACCGCATCTTTCTAAATGCCTTGAAATTGAGGGGAGTTGTCGATCTGGTGTGAGAAAGGAGAAAGGGGTGACCGTGCCTGTGACAGATTCCCTGTGTCTCTGAGTATTTTCTTCACATGCTCAATGGCTTCTACAGTCAATGGAGAAATGTTAACAATGTTCACATTTTTGGGCGCAATGCAATCCCCAGGTTACCACTCTCTAGATATCAGAGGCTCGGCATCGATGATGGACAGTTGGATGAGAAACATTGTTAGCTAACTGCCTTGTGTCGAGTTGTACTCGTGTGTACAATCCATCAACCACCCAAATATGTTGGAAGAGCAAAAGAAATACAAGCAAGACAGGAAGAGGAAGAACAGAACCTCTATTCTTTTCAGCTTTCTCTGCTCCGTTCCTCAGGGTGCTCCCTCTCGCTTGGTTTTTCATGTGCTGGCAGCCATCCCATATCTCACTCAAGTGGTCAATCTAAATTGAGCATTAGCAAACAAGTCGAATGTGGGTGGCATTACTGCATGATCCAATCCATTCACTGACCTGACGTCCACACATGCATCAGATCGGAGTCACTGCAATGTGATTGACAGTGATTTTTGTTACCTCTCCCCCTCCACCTGGCTCAGAAGAGGCCGGAGGTTTTAGACTCAAACCTGTCAGCAATACAAATTATTTCCAAACACCACGGGGGTGTTTTTGTCTCTGGGCAGCATCCTGGTAAATTACCCACCTGTTAGAGAACCTGCCCGCTTTCTGTCCATGGAAAGCAATAGAACAATAAAGCAATAAAAATGCATGTCATTATTGATGTAATAATGATGTAATACTCAATAACTAAAAGCAGGTAAGACACTTAGCTCTATTTTTGTTTATTCTTTCAGGGGTGTGGGCATCGCTGGCTGGGCCAGCATTTATTGCCCATCCCTAATTGCCCCGGAGAAGGTGGTGGTGAGCTGCCTTCTTGAACTGCTGCAGTCCATGTAGTGTAGGTACACCCACAGTGCTGTTAGGGAGGGAGTTCCAGGATTTTGATCCAGCGACAGGGAAGGAACGGCGACATATTTCCAAATCAGGATGGTGAGTGTCTTAGAGGGGAACTTCCAGGTGGTGGTGTTCCCATGCATCTGCTACCCTTGTCGTTTGAGGTGGTAGAGGCCATGGGATTGGAAGGTGCTGTCAAGGAGCCTTGGCGAGTTAGTGCAGTGCATCTTGCAAATGGTACACACTGCTGTCACTGTGCGTCAGTGGTTGCAAGACTCTTAACCAAGGGGTCTCACTAGCCTCTAAGGTCCTCACCCCGTATTTTGGTATCAATGACATGAAGCAAACTATAGATCCAATTTCCACTTTATGTGGAAAGCCTTTATTAACCCACTAAGCAATAGTACATACTTACAACACCAGGTGCTTAGTAAGACCCACCTGCAGGAGCTCGTCCTCGGGTGGTTGGTCCACTGAATGAATTCTTCCACACAACTTCATACTTAATGGCTGCAGCCCCTAGATTCTGCAGCTGTGGTTTTATACCCCCCTCTGACCCTTTTCTCTCAGTATATAAGGTAATATTTTAAACTCGATTGAATTATCAATCCCGCCTTGGCCATGCAACAACAACCTGCACGTGGTTATTTCCTGCTCTCAGCAGGGGCCTGTCTCCAGGTACCTGCCAGCAATGGATGTGATTTCTGTACCTCGGTAAGGCAGGAAGATGCTGAGAGGATGTTTCACCTCGTGGGGGATTCTAAGACTCGTGAGCGCAGTTTCAAAATAAGGGGTATTTACGTTGGAGATGAGGAGGAATTTCTTCTCTACCCCAGAGAGCAGTGGAGGCTGGGTCATTCAATATATTCAAGGCTGAGTTTGACAGATTTTTGATCTACAAGGGAGACAAGGGTTATGGGGAGCAGGCAGGAAAATTGAGTTGAGGCCACAAACAGGTCAACCATGATCTTATTGAATGGCAGAGCAGGCTCGAGTGGTCAGATGACCTACTTCTGTTCCTATTTCTTGTGCCCTTATGCTCTTATAAGTTTTTCATTGATAATGATTGAACCTTATACCTCATCCCATTCCGGTTGATCCTTAGGTGGGGTAGGGTGTTAAAATTGCACCCAGGCTGTCCCATACAAATCGCTCTGCCACTATGCACTGATCCAATTTCATTCACATGTTCTTCTATTCCTGTCTGACCCCAATTCCAACAGGAAATATTTTGGTCTTGCATGGGATACAATTGTCCATCTATTTTCCCATTGGTTTTGAGGAAGGGCCGTGTATGGATGACTTGCGGTGCAGCAGTGAAACCCGGTTGCTGTAGCCTTTTAGAGTTCGATTGTCATCTCCTAAGTCAGCACAGAATCCAATGTTTCTACGTTAACTTGCAGATTTTATTGATTTCCTGTTGTGGTATTCAAAGGGATAGAAATTATTGCACCTTTTGCAGGCATAAAGCCTGCACCAATTTAACAATGAAACATCTGTGCCCAATCAGCCAGGGCATTAGCTCCACTGCTAAATTCATTGTGACCATGTTTTTAGGGTCCATGATGGTAGGTCCTTGAATCTATTCATTCGGGGCCCGTTGAAGGTCTCCTTGGAGAAACAGTTCCTGCTGAGCAGACCTGGATTCTTTAGCACCGATGAGAGGTGAATATTGATAAAAACAATGTTGTTTTTAAAACATCTTGCAAAGTCAGATGGAGCCCGAGTGTTCACCCCACTCTACAGGTTTTGTCATTATGCCCCAGCCGCACTGTCCTAGGAGTTCGCTCCGCTCTCAGCTCCTGGGATTAGTCCTCAGAGCCACGGACAGCCATGAATTGGACTCTCCTTGGTGGCAGCTCACTCAGAATACGCAAATGAGGGATCAAAATATTCCTCAAAAGACCAATCTCTATTGATCCTTAGACCTTTTGCTTTGGGCACACAATGCCGAGTCTAGGGCTGAAAACAAGCCAAAGTGAATCTCGAACTGTAAGGCCCAGATGATTCTTTTTCCAATCTTAAAGGACCCTAGTGTTACTTGTAGAAAACTAACAAAGGGTAACACCAGGAGCAGCATCCAAGAGCCGGCACATGAATTATTTTTCATTCATGGGATGTGGGCATCACTGGCTAGGTCAGCATTTATTGCCCTTGTTCATTTAACAGTCAACCACATTGCTGTGGGTCTGGAGTCACATATAGGCCAGACCAGGTGAGGACAGCAGATTTCCTTCCCTAAAGGGCATTAGTAAACCAGATGGGTTTTTACAACAACGGTTCCATGGTCATCATTAAACTTTTAATTGCAGATTTTTATTGAGTTCAAATTCCACCATCTGCCATGGTGGGGTTCGAACCCAAGTCCCCAGAGCATTCCCCTGGGTCTCTGGATTACTAGTCCAGCGACCATACCACCACGCCATCACCTCCCTGTATTAGCAGGAAGGGAGAGGAGATGCCAGAAACTTGCTGGGGCATCTGCCACAGAGGCGGAATGGGGGAAGGCCAGCATCTAAGCTCCTTCAGCCATTGGGCACCGAGAGGCTGAAAACAGTGTCGAATCCCCCGGGAAGTGCGCCTGACATGGAATGTATCTTGTGAATAACAGGATTATTGGAATTGCGTTGAGGGACCTCAGCGAGGAGCATGCTAAATGGAGATAAGTTGAACTCGATTACCCTCCCTATAATATTCAATGTGATATATTTTGGAATATACTTTTATAAATTTGACGAATCAAATATCTTTTTGGAAAATATAGAGGAGTGAATGATGAAGAAGAACATTTTGTAGATGGGAGCACGATTACTCTGCTTTGCGCCAGTAACAGTTAAGAGTCCTGGAGTGATATGAAAGCCAATAGAATCAAGTGAGGTGCATTGGAATGCTGCAGCATTATTGATCAGAATTTATTGCTTGGTTTTTCAGTGCTGTTGGTTAGTGTAAACTCTACATGAACTATCATAATCTTATGCATGTGCCAAAAAAACCAAACTCAGATTAGCCTTAACCACCTGCCCTCACGAAGATTACCTCTGAGTTGTCACTACTTGGGAAACAGGAGCATTCGGCCTTCTCTGCCTCAGTTTAAAAGTCTACAAGACCTCAAATGCATGAAAGCTCTCTGAAACACTTCAGCTGCTAATAAAACACCAAATCCTATCGCTTCTAGAACTGAAACTACATCAGAATTATAAAAATATGAAAGCTAATTTAAGAAAAAAATGTCATCGAACTCACACTTGCCTTAGGAACAGGCTTTGCTTCATTCCTGATTCAGATTGCTGTCCATGTGATCAACTCTCCCGGGTGTGAAAGAAAGGGAAATTAAGAGGCTGCCAATGACGACAGGCATCCCACATTTCCTTAGTTGCCCTGGGATTCCAGACTGGCCTACCAAAGGAGGGAGGTGACAAAGTGCACCTTCTGCCTCATCTGTCTCTGGGACACAGTTGAGTGCTCATTTATTGAGGTATTTCTGAAGAAATGAGCAGTAGGCTTCAGTTCATATGATCCTAGGCAGGACACGGAGGAATACAATGGAACCTGAACAGATAAGTCCTACAAGTGAATAGAGATCCATTGAAGTCAGGCACAGTGCCCTTTGGGTGCTGTCCATCAGGCTGGTATCCACAAACAGGTTGGAGTGATATATTGGGGCAAGCATGTTCAAATGCTACAGCTCTAAAGATACCAACCCATTCATTTAGAATTGGTTAAAGCCTTCCCTAAAAAAGAGGACACAGGAATGTCCTATGGATGAGTTAGGTACACAGCTGGTAATATTATCAACAGGAATTCATAACCATTTATAACCTTGGGCTGAATTTTGCTGTCGGCGAACAGGGGGCGGGGCCTGCTCGCCGACGCACAAAGTGACGCGGGATGACATCGGGGGGAAATCCCTGACATCATCCCGCCCCATTTAAATTTTCAGGAAGGCGGGGGCGCAGCCAAATCAGCAAAATTGAGGCCATTGACAGGATCATTAAAACAATTAAAGCACCTGCCCGTCCAACCTTAAGGCTGGCGGACATGCCAGGAGCCCCAGCGGGGAATAGAGAAAACGTGAAACCTCATCCAGCGGCGGGATGAGGCTTCATGTCGGGATTTAAAAAATTGAATAAAGTTTTAATGAAATTTATTAACATGTCCCATCTCGTGTGACATTGTCACATGAAGGGGGACATGTTAAGGATTTTTTTCCCCTATTTTTCATGTTTATACAGCTGTGTGCGATCTCCCTGAGGCAGCACCTAGCCTCAGGGGGATGTGCGCTCTTCCGTGTGCATACGTGAAAGAGCACACTCTCGCTTTTGGGGAACCCCCCCCCAGCCCGCACAGGGAGCGCATAGCGCTTCCCACCGGACATCACGCTGGGCGGCCCTTAATTGACCCGCCCACTTAAAATGGCGGCGGGGCCCACTTCTCCGGCGGGGATCGGCTCCCTGCTCGCCGGAGATTGGGTCGGGCCAGCCCACCCACCCGGCAGGCAGAAAATTCTGCCCCTTTGCTTTCTTTCTGCATTCCCATATATGCTAAAGCGCCCACAATTCAAGTTGTCTCACTAATAACAGATTCGAATTGCTCCCCCAAACCTAATATTAAATGACAGTCCTGTAATAGATGTCTTTCCTTCATCTTTCTTAATGTCACTCATTTATTTTCAAACCCAACAGCGCAATTCTTGAATGAAGACAGCTTCGAAAGTTATGACTAATACTTTTACAATTCCTTTTAATATTCCCATTTCTTTTACTACCCTGGGATGGAAATCATTAGTTTCTGGTAGTTTATCTATTTAAGTCCCATTATTTTCTCCATTATCATTTTGTTACTTATATTGAATCCACTAACATCCTCTCCTTGATTTATTTTCAGTTTGCCTTTTAACATTGGTATCCTTCCTTTATTATGGAAACAAATGCAGTGGTATTTATTTAATAAATCTACTATTGCTTGTTGTCTGTTGTAGTATTACTTGTGTCTATCTGTAATTGGTCCACATTTTCCTTAGTTACTCTCTTAACCTTAACATATTGATAAAAACATCTACTGTTAGCCTTTATATTACTTGCTGGCTTATATTCATATTCCCTTTGGCAGCTCTTAATACTTTCTTTGTATCCCTTAGTTGCTTTTCATATTTGTCCCCCAGCCCACTCGATTACCACTTTTCTTGTTATTTCTGTAAGCTATTTCCTTTAGTTTTATATTAATTACCTCATATATTGACCACAGTTGCTTGACTGTGCATGTGGGACTTTTACACTTTACGGGTATGTATTGGTCTTCATGTATTATACTAAATGCTTCTTTGAATACCTCCCACTGTTTTTATGCAGGTTTGCCTATTAACAGCTCAGCCCAGGGTCAGTTTACATATCATTCCTTCAAAGTCAGCCTTACTTAAGATTAAAACGCTAGTTTGTATGTGAACTTTCTCCTTCGCAAGCTTAAATGTAGTCATCGGAATTAGCCATCACTCAATGAGTAACTCTCTTGCTCCCTAAGTCATGCAGGTTCGAGAACCACTCCAGAAACTTGAGCACAAAAATACAGTCTGACACCCCAGTACTGTACTGACGGAGTGCTACACTGTCATAGTGTCTGTCTTTTAGAAGAGACACAAATGGCGGCCCCATCGATTCTCTCAAGTGGATGCAAAAGATGCAATGGCACTATTTTGAAGAAGGGCAAATGAGTTATCCCCAGTGTCCTAGCCAATATTTACCACAAAAACAGATTTTCACATTACTGTTTGTGGGAGCTTGCTGTGTATAAAATGGCTGCTGAATTTCCTACATTACAACAATGGCAAGGCTTCAAAAGTACTTCATTGATTGTGAAGCCCTTTGAGACATCCTGAGACTTTGAATGACACTATTATAAGTGTCCAGCTCTATCAGGCTATGTTCACTATTTTCAAAATGCTCCTTTACTGTCAAATTATTAATTATGTTCGACACATTACTCATGACTAAATCTAGAATGGCCAATCTGATCATATAACATCTGAAAATGGTGGTGCATTTATCTTATAAAAATAGGGTGCCCTGTAGTTGAATATCTTTGCTCATTGGATTTACATCAACAGCTGTTGTGTGAGTGGTTCCAAGGACTAAGAGATCACTTTGTGAGAAGGTGAAGAAGGGAATCGAGGTCAGGGAGGAGGGAAAAGGTGAGGGTAGGATTTGCAGTTAAGAAACCAGGGGGAGCAGGAAATTTGATTCCACCAGTAATTAATAATAACCCACTGAAATTGCACCAATATCTAATAGTAATACTGGTGTCACTCAGATTCCCCTGATAAGTCAGTAGTGATACCTATTTCAGTGATAGCCTATATGTAACTTATAGTATTAGGGTTAATGCTTCAACCTGTAACTAGTAGTAATCGTATAATCTGCTGATATTCACAATGGAACTATAATCCAAACCCCCTGAACCTCTCAAAAAGATACAGTCAGGGTTCTCAATGGTACTTGTACTATCTCTCTATCTCCTTAAATTCTGCTTTGGACTCAGGCTGTCTGTGAAGATGGCGACTCTGAGCTGAGAGCCTCAGGAAGAGGTAATATGTACTTTGACTTGACATGTTAAAAACTGGCACAGATTGGCCAGAACCAAACTGAGAGGCCTCCCAAAGAACCATGGGGCTTGGTGTTTGGGGCACTTCTGGCAGGGCATGTCATCCTAAGCCCACATCAACACCAACATTTCTAAGCCAGTCCTCTGACAAGAGTGCAGTCAGAGGCAGTGCTGTGGCTACACTCACATCTGAGAAACCATAGAGCTAGGGTCGGTGGTGATTGAGAGGGTAACACTCTGAAAGTCATGGCACTGAACTTGGCATCTCCGTCCTGCTCCAGAACCTTCCCGCTGCTATTTCACATTGGTCCTGGGTGGACAGACTGTTCACCAAGTTCAGGCAGGCACCTCACAAGGAGGTACACAGATTGGAGTCCAATAATGTACATAGGGCTGGAACTCAAGTTTCGTGTAACAATGCATGAAGCATGCCCATTCACTCTGACCATTGGCCCTAGCCATAGGGTAGCTTGGTCTTTGATGGGACTAATGTAGGAGGTCTTGTGGTGCAGTGGGTAGTGTCCCAACCTCTGAGCCAGAAGCTCCTGGTTTGAGTCCCACTTTGGGACTTGATGGCCACAGTAGGTGCACTCATTGCATGGCCAAACAGATTGATTATCAATCTGCAAATCCTTCCAACACTCTGATAACAGGCAGTAAGAGTGGGAGACTCTCCTGGTCAGCCAGAATCCTATGTTTGGTACTGCAGCCTCCACACATTGAAAGACCCCACGCACAGATTCTTGCCATGTACTGTGCTCTGTGGCAAGTGACCTCCTTGCCTCGAGAGACTACAAGAAGTAGCCTGGGACCAATGCAGGCCACTCCAGAAACAGCACAAGTATGTTTTTTCACTCTTTCCTGCCCTCCAATGCTGTTCCCCCTCTTTTGAATCTTAACTTCTAATCTGAATCCGTGAAGTATCCGCCAATATTTCCATCCCCTCTTTCCATTCGCAAGCTTCCTGTGAGTGCTGGTTCAATGCTCACAGCTCATCAATTAGATGCAAATAAGACCCGACCATCAAAATTACTCAGCTTCTCCCCTAGGACATCAGGAGGGTGGCACAATTTACCCACCCAATAGCCATTAAAATGATTAAAGGATTCAGTGGGGTAGATGTCAAGAAAGTATTTTCTCTGGTTGGTGAATTTGGAAAAGAAAAGGTGCATTATCTTAGAACCGGAACTCGGCCAGTGAGGTGTGAAATCAGAAAGCACTTTTCAAACAAATCCTAGCGGAAATGTGGATCTCTCTCCAGGAAAAGGCTGGGAAAATTCAAGTAAATTCAATAGGATTTTGTTAGGTAGGGGTATCAAGGGATGGGGAGAGACAGCAGCTATGTGGAGTTACAGATCGGCCATGATCAAATTGAATAACAGAACAGGCTCAAGGGGATGAATGGCCTACTTCAGTTCCTCTTTCCTATAGTACCAGGCAAAAGGAGGATATTGGCCCTAAATTTCCACATAGTTTTCGACATTTACTTATGCCAATCACGGTACTATTTTGAGCTGCAAAATAGAACAGAAGCAATTTCTATTGGCCTTTCACCTTGGAATTGTTCTCCCCAAGTAATGTAATGTGATTGGGCCCTTCCTGCTGGTGCATGCAGTGAGTTACCAAGTAATGGAAATGTTGGGATCTAAGAGGCCAGGGCCAAAAACATGGGGTAGGCCCTTGTGGGACCTTTTTATTGGGCTTGACCCTGGCATCCCCCCCTCCACTTCATCATCATCCTTTTCATCATCTGCATCCATGAGAATTCTGTCTTTACTCCTCCTGCTCTACCTCGTCCTTGTCATAATCACCATTTTCCTCTTCTTCCTCATCAACTGCTTATTTCTTCCCCACTCCTATTGCTTTGAAGATAGAAAGGTCCAAGCAAAGAACAGCTGAGCATTACCCCACCCAGAGTACGAGGCCAATAAGGTGGTGGAAGCTTGTGACTGTATTATGCCCCAAGGGATGCCACAGTGATTGTGTAATTGTTTAGATATTAACCAGACAGTGGCACCATGACACCAACCGTGCCATCTCCCCTGGCAATGGATAGCGTCTTGCAATTTGCTTCATAAAGGTTAAGATCCTTAATATCAGGGATACGCTCACCAGCTGCCTCTCACTGGCAAAGAACGAGTGAGCCAATTGATGACTTGCAATGATGAACTGTGTGATAGTTGGCGTTGTAAGAGAAGTTAGAGATGTAGCTGTATCATGCTGTTAAAGTGGAGGAAGTTGTATTAAAGTTGTGCACTGAAGCAATTGCTGTAAGTGGAAGATCCCAAGGTATTCCCGTCTTTTGCAGCATGCATTGTGAACAGTGAATTGTTATTTTGAGAGGGTGAAGAGTGTGCTGCTGCCCAGGAGCCCCAAGAAGAGAAGGGAATGTGGCCCGTGTCTTACCTTGCTTGCCCTGATCAGGCCACTGAACTTCTTGCAGTTCTGACCTGCAGCCCTGAGGCTTGGAGAGTTGGCTCTCAGTATCTCAGTGCTACTTCCCACACATGGAATGAAAGGCATTTTCTGGAGGTTTTCTCCATGGCTTCCTAGCAGTCTGTATCTTCTGTGCTCCAATTTGACAAGGAGGGCTTTGGAGATCCATAGAAATTGTAGCATCTCCGTCTCGGTCCCTGTGTCAAGGCCTTGTTCCTTCTTTGGCCGCCTAAGCCAGTTGCTCCTGTGGTAGACATTCATGAAAACACTCATCAGGCATCCCGTCAAGTGAGCTGACATCAGCTCAGTGAGCCAAGCCCTTTGGTAGTTTCCGGCTGCTCCCCCAGCCTGTTCCTGCAATCTTCAGCCAGAACTAACTTTTAATAGACTGAACTCTAATTTCCAACCATCTCACCACATTACTGTTTCACAGAGGACGATTCTTCCAATCGCTATGCAAAAGAGCTGGCGCACAAAACTGTGGCAAATACCACCAGTGAGCACTGGCAGGTGCAACTCCTTGCACGCTGATGCAAATACAGTGTAACTCACCGCATAGAAATTGGGAGCCATTTTGTCGCTCAAACTATCATTAGTACCTTTCTCCAGTCAGGTTCCAGCTTGCTAGCTTCAGACTTGTAAATATTCCTCCTTTTCAAGCAAGTATCTGTTTCCCATTTATGAGGATTGATGGACTCTGCTTCAACAAGTTTTTGTTATTCTGTGGCAGAGATTGTCACATTCATCACCATGTGCTGTGTAAAAAATATTTGCTTTCTATCCTCCCCTTTAATTATTTCTGTGATAATCTTAGCTTGAGCCAGACCTTGCCAACAATCTATCATGGGCAATTTTTAATGTCGAAGGCTTCTATTAAATCACCTCCATGCCTTCTCAGCTCTAATAAAAAGAGCTCTAACTACTCAAATGGTTCCGCTTTACTATAACCAGCACCCCCCACCCCGCCCCCCACCGCCCCTCACCAAACCCGGGTTCGAAACTCCTCTGAATCTACACTGACCCTTTTCAATTACTTTTCCTGTTTTCTTGTAATGTAACAAGAAGGCAATATTTTGTTTCTTTAATCATGTACGTCATCAATGCTCATCTTAAGCATGATTCATGTTGCACAGCCGCTGCTACACCACCAACAGTTTTCTGTACTGGAATAGACTGGTATGCCAATACAGACTCCAAATATAAAAGCAGCAAAGTCCTTATTCCATACTAGAGGTCCCACTAGTAACCTAAGAAAACATATTTTAGAGTTGCTGCCAAAGAAATGTAGGCTGTGTATGTTTTATAATATCCTGGTGCTATAACTAGAGTTACTGTCAGTTATGCTCACATCAGGGGGTGGGGAAGTAATCCAAGCTGTTGCTAATGGCAGAAGATGATATTACTTCATAAAGCACAAGTCTTAATAGATTACCCAATAGCTCTCTGAAACACTCACCCCACGTAAATACAACAATACTCAGGTAGCCAATATATGAAAACGTATAATGCAAATGCATTAGTTTATGGATCCTGCCAGCCTTGTTTGCAAAGCGACCTCTGCTTGGTATTGCTTTTTGGCAGTCATAATGGAGAATAAAGCAGTTGATGCATATTTTTTCCAATGTAGTTTGATTTTGTTCTTCTTGCACTGGCTGAAGTTGATCATGATTGTGGGTTCAGTCCATATCTCTTTTTATGTCACCACCATAAAATTCTTGGCTGCTGTGATGGATAATGTATCAAGTGCTGGAGTCTCCAGGGGTTAGGTTACCATCAAGGGGGAAAGCAAGTAAAATGAAAGCAATATTAAATCTGTATTAAGGTGATATGACTAATACAGCACAATATATGATTGTACTAACATACCATGTTCTCATATAACATGTTTCCGTGATCATCTACTGTAAAACTGCTAAAAAAAAAAAGGAGAGTATATAATAGCAGATAACTAAGAGAGAATTAAAAAATTGTAACAGAATAGATAGATTCAGGTGAGGCCATAACCCATAAGAGGAGAGCTCAAATGATTTATACCTTACTTGCAGGAAAAGGAAAATAGTGTATACATTGGCTCAAATATGAATCTGTTAAGGTTTCCATGGGTTATAATTTATAGGGTTAATTCCACATTTTCTATTTACTTGCATATTCTGATTATATGGTATTGGTTGTTGAACAAAATTGTAAACTTTTTTTTTGGAAAATATTGATCCCTCAGTGGATTGAACATTGTGTCATTCTCAAACTCACGAATAAATGACCATGAATCTTGTGCGAAGGAGTCACAAATTGTGGCTCAAATTCATTCTTAGCTAACCAGATTCTATCGGAATGTAAATATTCCCATGCTCCATTGCAGATATATAGTGGGTTAGTACATTTTATAAATAGTAGTCTGTATTAGATAATAAAGAAAAGACTTGCATTTATATAGCGCCTTTTGCAACCTCAGGGTGTCCTAAAGAACTCTATAGTACCTTGGAAGTGTAGTCACTGTTGCAATGTGAGAATGTTTACAAGCAGTATTGACTCTGTGTACAACACCATGCTCTAAGAAGGCTGAAGGTTTAGATCCTGTGGTTTAAAAATTCCAGACACCTTGCTGCTAAACTCATCCCATAATTTTTAACGTAAGTTGAAGCATCTGGGGATCCTGCCAAGTGGAGAGAGAAAATGCTAAGGGCGGAATCATCCGTGCCCGCCGGTGTCAGGCGGCGTGAGTGGACAATATGGCGAGAAGGCCAAAAAACGGTTTGCGATCGCCCGCTCAACTGGTTGATGGCGGACCGAGTTCCCTGCCATCGGATGCCGGGAAACTCATTGTAATACATCTGCATATCATTATTCCAGTCCACCGGAATCATCCCCCCCAGCCGTTGGATCATCTGTTCACGCCAGCGTGATTGCACGCTAATGCAGGAGACGTCTTGACAAGTGTGACATGCAGAAGTTGGGACATTCAGCCTTGCTCACATAGTGGATATCTGAGGAGTAGAAGATCCTGGAGCCTGACACCAACGACACACTGGAGGAACGTCTATGGATGGATTCTCATGGACATGGCTCTGCTGCAAAGCAGCTCACAGAAGGTGGAGAGTCACCATCGAGGGTCTGTTCACAATGGATGATGGTCGAGCGGGTGGAGAGGAAGGTCCAGCTGTGTTTGGGAGAGGATAAAGGGGAACTGGTAGATGTAGTGTATTTGGATTTCCAGAAGGCATTCGATAAGGTGCCACATAAAAGGTTATTGCACAAGATCAGAGCTCACTGTATTAGGGGTAATGTATTAACATGGATTGAGGATTGGTTAATGCACAGAAGACAGAGAGTAGAGATTAATGGGTCTTTTTCAGGTTGGAAAGACGTAACAAGTGTCAGTCCTAGGGCCTCAATTATTTACTATCTTTGGATATTAATAGATACAAATAGACTTGGAGGACGGGGCAGACTGTAATGTATCCAAATTTGCTGACAATCCAAAAATAGGTGGGAGGGCATGTTGTGATGAGGATGTAAGGAATCTGCAAGGGGATATAGACAGGTTGAGTCAGTGGGCAAAAACTTGGCAGATGATGTTTAATGTAGGAAAGTGTGAGGTGACGCACTTTGCTAGGAAGAATCAAAAGGCAGACTATTATTTAAATGGAGAGAGACTCCAAAAAAGTGCAGCACAGAGGGGTCTGGGTGTTCTTGTGCATGAAACACAAAAACTTAATACACAGGTGCAGCAAGGAATTAAGAAGCTCAATGGAATTTTGGCCTCTGTTGTTAGAGGGTTGGAGTTTAAAAATAGGGAAGTCTTGTTACAACTGTACAGGGTGTTGGTGAGGCCGCACCTAGAGTACTGTGTACAGTTTTGGTCCCCGTATTTAAGAAAGGATATACTGGCATTGGAGGAAGCTCAAAATCACTAGGCTGATTCCTGGGATAAAGGGGTTGACATATCAACAACGGCTAAACAAGTTAGGCCTTTATTCATTAGAGTTTAGAAGAATGAGGGGTGATCCTATTGAAACGTACAAGATTCTGAGGGGGCTTGACAGGGTAGATGTTGAGAAGATGTTTCCACTAGTGGGGGAATCTCAAACTAGGGGACTTAGTTACAGGATAAGGGGACACTCATTTAAAACTGAGATACAAAGGAATTTCTTCTCTCAGAGGGTAGTGAATGTCTGGAATTCTCTACCCCAGAGAGTTGTGGAGGCTAGATCACTGAAAGTATTTAAAGAGGAGGTAGATAGATTTTTGAAATATCGGGGAGTTGTGGGCTATGAGGAGTTGGCACGAAAGAGGAGTTGAGGCCTGCGGCAGATCAGCCATGATCTTATTGAATGGCGGGGCAGGCTTGAGGGGCCGAATGGCCTACTCCTGCTCCTATTTCTTATGTTCTTATGAAGATTTACTGGGGGTGGGAGAAGAAGCGGTGTCAGGATGGGTGAGGTTGGGAGGAGGGAAATGAAGGTGTCAGGATGGGGTGAGGTTGGGAAGGGGGTAATTAAGGTTTTGGGGGTGAGGTTTGGGGGGTAGGGACTGCGGGGCAAGAGGGGATAACAGGGAAGAAGGCAGGACCTGGGGAGTTAGGTGTAATGGGGGTGGAAGGTGTAAGGGATTGAGTTGGGAGGGGGGAAGGAGTGTGGAGAGGGGAGGGAGTCCTTGGGGAGGACGGAGTGTGGAGAGGGGAGAGAGTAAGGCTGGAGGAAGAAGTAACAGTGGAGGAAGGAGTGGGGAGTGGGGAGGAATAAGGATGGCAGAAGAAATAAGGGTTTCTGAATGAGGCAGAAAGGGGGAAGGGTTAAGCAGAGGTGGAGTCCGGGGAGAGGTTGGGGGGGGGAACCAAGTGTGGGTGGAGTCCAGGAGGGGGGATGGGGTTCCAAGGGGGGAAGAGGTTTGGAGGGGCAAAGGTATTCCAAGGGGGGGGAAGATGTTTCAAGGGGGTAAGGTGTCCGGAGGGGCGGATGCCCAGGTGAATGTGCAAGGGAGGGCTCTGATGGGCCCATGACTGCCTCCTGGGGAGTGAACTGAGGGTGGGCATGGAACGAGGGAATGGCGAGAATGACCGAGGGCAGAGTGAGGCGGGAGGGTGAGAAGGTGAGGGTTCGATGGCTGCGGTAGAAGGGACGGCGAGGGTGGTTGGTGGGGACTCGGAGGCAAACATGGACCCTGGGGGTGGGGTGGAGGAGGTCAGGAGGGTGAATGTGGCCGGGGTGGGGTTTTTGGGAAGGAAGGAAATGTGTACGTTCACCTGTGCAGGAAGGAAAGGGTTGTGTCTGGTAGGTCACAGAGGGGAGGTGGAAGGTAATGTTGCCAGGGAGGTGGCGGTGAGGGGGTCAGCAGTGATGGGGGAAAGGAAATGGACGATTGGGGGAGGGGAAGAGACAGGGGAACTTACAAGAAAGTGAATCAAGACCATGCTGTCTAAATTGACAGTGAAGCGAGGGTCTTGGTGGGTGGGATCAGGTGCTACGTGGGAGTGTGGTCATTGGGTGGGTGGAGATGCAGCTCAGCTCAGGCGGACAACTGAAAGTGAACCTCAGCCAGCAGTATTGAAAATGCTCAGGGCATTGAGGTGAATGTGAAACAGGAAGGGTCTGCATGCGTGGGAAAGTGCCTACACCAGGCTCTGAAAGGCCCTGCCACACACACACTTCTCCCTCCACAATCACTCACTGGCCAGCTGCTCCCTCTGCGATGACAGAGGACGAGGTTGAGGGGGTCACAGGCAAAGGGGACTCGGAGGGAGAGGACAGACTCTGAGATTCCTGAGTGGATGACCCAGGGGTGTCCAGCTGCAGCTGCTCCTCTCTGCAGGTGCCCGAGGCCCCCGGCCTGACTCCTTGAGGGGAAGGAGCACCTGGAGGGATGTCGAGGTGCCCTGTTTCTCCCTCGTGTTGCCGTTGCAGTAACTCACCCATGGATCCCGCGATGGAGTGCAGCTCTGTGCACATCTCCGTGTTCTGCTGGACCAGGGTCTCCATGGCATCTGCCATCCTCCCCATGGATATCTCCATACGCCCACATGTGGGCACCACTTCATCACAGAGCAGGCGGACACACTCCTCTGACTCATGTGTATCTCTGTTGAGGGCTTCCAACAGCTCTGTGTGATGTTCCCCCGCCTCCTGCTGACTCTCCAGGATGAGTTGAAAAGCCGAATCCAGAGGCTCATCATCTGACTCGGGCCTCACAGATGCCTCTTCCCCAGCCGTCCTCCGAGTGCCGGGGAGCTCAGCTAAACCTGCCTCCTCCTGCTGCGGACATGTCACTGCGCGGTGACCACCAGAATGTGAACCTGAGCCTGCTCCACATTTAGGTTCCACCAAGGTGTGTGTCTCTGCGCTGGTGCAGGGTGAGGGTAAGCGCTGTGACGGGTCTTCCAGGCTGCTTATTTCCAGCTCTTCAATGGAGGAGGTGTCCTCTTGGCTGGAGGTGAGGATGTGGATGGAGCTGAGGGACTGGCTGGCTGAGGGTGTCAGTCACTTGGCAGAGCTCCCTGTGAACCAAAGTAGAGATAATAGGCTGAATTTTTCCGTCGGTGAGCTGGGGGCGGGGCCCGCTCGCTGACGCGAAAATGACACGGGATGACATTGGGAGGAACCCCCGACGTCATCCCGCCCCATTTAAATATTCAGGAAGGCGGAGGGACAGCGCGATCAGCTGTCCACCCGCCGACCTGTCAATGGCCAATTGAGGCCACTGACAGGATAATTAAAACAATTAAAGGACCTGCCCGTCCAACCTTAAGGTTGGCGGGTCGGCCAGGAGCCCCAGCGGGGAATAGAAAAAACATGAAACCTCATCGGCCGGCAGGATGAGGTTTCATGTCGGGTTTAAAAAAGTTTATTAAACTTTGAGTGAAATTTATTAACATGTCCTATCTCGTGAGACATTGTAACATGAGGGGATATTGTTAATGATTTTTTTATTTTTCTATTTTTGAAGTTTGAAACACTGTCAGTGCTCTCCCTGAGGCAGCACTTAGTCTCAGGGAGATGTGCGCTCTTTCGTGTGCATGCGGGAAAGGGTGTACTCTTGCTTTTGGGGAATCCCACCCCCCCAGCACAGGGAGCGCATAGCGTTTCCCGCTGGACGTCACACTGGGTGGGCCTTAATTGGCCCCCCCACGTAAAATGGCGGCGGGGCCCGCTTCTCTGGCAGGGATTGGCTCCCCGCCCGCCGGAGATTGGGTCGGGCCCGCCCGCCTGGCAGGCAGAAAATTCTGCCCAATTAGTGCACAGCAGCAGAGTCAAAAGCAGGAGAGAGAGCTCATATCTGTGTTGAGAGGGGGATGATGTGGTGCAGGATCCTCACGAGGGTGTTCACCACCGACCTCACCGTCACCGCAGGCAGGGTCCACGTCCTCACCAGTCAGTGCGATGGCCGCTCCTCACAGTGAGTGAGGGGCCTAATGTGGGCCACTCCACCCCCGGTCTGGGACCTCTCCCTGCTGTTGTGAGCCAGCTTCTCCTGCATGGAAACAGATGGAGAGAGTGTGAGCAGGACACATGGCTCTGTGTGGAATGTTTGTGTGGTGAGCGGAGCCATGGACAGGATGAGGATGTGAGTTCCAGAGGATATGAGCCTGATGGAGATGTGAGGGTGTGTGTGAGAGTTAGTGGTGTTGTCCCTTGAGGTGTGAGATCCCTGTGGATGTGTGATGGGTTTGTGAGTGTGTGAGTTGAGAGTGATGAGAAGAGTGAGTGACCCTGGTGGACTGGATGAGACCATTCATCCTGTAGCAGCACTGGGTGGCTGTCCTCTTTTACAGGACATTGGCGCTGACCCCCTCTGCCACCCCCTCCCATGCTGGATTGGCGATGCTGCTGCCCCTCCTGCGGCCAGAGCGGGGGTAGAGGATATCACAGCGATCCTCACGGTTTTCAAAAGGTGCTCGAGGGACACATCACTGAAGCGGGGGGGCTGCAGACGTTTTGTCTTTCGGGGCCATCCTGTCTTCCATGCGGCATTCGTGGGCTGGATGCACTGAGAGGTGTGCGTCTGGCTGCACTTTAAATGTGGTGCCCGGGGTGATGAAGCGGTGAGGTGATGGCGTTGCGGGCGAATGAAAGCCCACCCACCACGGAAACAGCGTGTTTCCCGGGAATGCATAATTAATGCGGCAGGTTTGGGACGATACAGTGTGAAAAGCCGCCATTGTGGCTGGCGGGCAAAACCGCTACTGCACTTAGTGCAAATCAGGAACGATTCCACCTTATATATTGGAAATAACAACAGGAGGCACATGGACTTCATGGACAATATATCACCTGTGCAGGAAGAAGCTGAGAGAGATGGAGAGTTGCTCGTTGGCTTTTTGATCATTGGGGTATGAAATGTGAGGCAGTAATAAACCAAATAAATAGGACGCTACATTACATTGCCAAATTAGTTAATCTCCGTCTCCCGAGATCATGCTGAAGCTTTTCAGTGCCCTGGTCAAGTTCACCAAGTACACAATTCTGACCATCATTGCGTCAGCATTGATAAGCCAGGGTTTTTTTTATAACCTCAATAAACATCAGCCTGGATTTCCATTCACAAGTCAGATGTGCAAAGTCTAGACAATTCCAGGCACCGTGAACCCAACCTTTAAAAACAGCTGCCCAGGCATCAGAGTTTCAGTTTACTGGGGTGGGTGGTGGTCAGACATGGGGGCAGGCTATGTTAGGAGTCAGGGCAGACGACCCTGGAAATAGTGAGGAGGATGCCGGGTGCAGAGGCGCGCTGGGAGAAAGACCTGCTTTGGGGCTCTGGCACTGTGTCCAAAGTTTAAGAAAAGAATAAAACAGGAAACATCCCTTCATCCCTCACCCACCTCACCCCCTCCGCCCCCCCTCACACATTCCCCATGCCCCATCCATGCCACTGCATGCCCTGTACCTACCCAATAACCCTGCATGCCCTCCATGCCAACTTATGCTCCTGCATGCATCCCATAATCCCTCACATGCTCCATGCAAACCTATGCTCCATGCTCACCCCAATGGCCCTTTATAGCCCCTATAGCCCCTATGCTGACTTAGTGCCAACTCATGCCAGCCCATGCCTCCCAACCCAACACCCTTTGCCCTTACACTACCATGCCAACTCACCCAGTATTCACCATGGACAGGCCTCAGGACTCATGCAGAGATGAGATAAAATAAAATTCCATTAAAGTTCTATCACAGGCCTCATTATATTGAAAAAAGAATCTAATTCAGAAAAACCCATGTGAAGACATATGCTGCCCAGTAGATGTCGGGATGTTCAACAACGATGCTTCAGTGTGGAGCAGGGTATAGCTGGACCAATTCTTCCTGTCTCAGCCAGCAAGTCCAAACTTATGCAGATAAACTCCACTCAGATGAGGATAATCTGGCTCCAGGTCGAGAACCACACGCGGTTTCACAAAGCAGAGAGAGAGAGAGAGAGAGCCAGTCAGGGTAGCCTCCTGTTCTCAGCCTTTCCCCTATGAGACTGAAAGCAAAACCACAGGTTCAAACTTAAGGTTTGCCTCTGCCTTTTTGTCTTCCAGCTTTCCATTAATTAAAGGGCTTTGCAGTTTAAAACAAACAAACAACTCCTTCTCAAGTATCATGTAGCTCAGGTGATTGCTGGGAAGAGACCTGCTTGCTCACAGTTCCAAGGTGAACTTATGACCTATTTAAAAAAAAAATTCTCTTGGGCAACCTCCAATGTCCAAACAATGCAATGTCCTTCCATATTTTAAAAAGTAATTTAAAAAGATATGATTTTAACAAGGGGATGTGGGCGTCGTTGGCTGGGCCAGCATTTATTAACCATCCCTAGTTGCCCTTGAAAAGGTGGTGGTGAGCTGCCTTCTTGAACCGCTGCAGTCCATGTGGTGTAGGTACACCCACCGTGCTGTTAGGGAGGGAGTTCCAGGATTTTGACCCAGCGACAGTGAAGGAACGGTGATATATTTCCAAGTCAGGATGGTGAGTGGCTTGGAGAGGAATCTCCAGGTGGTGGTGTTCCCATATATCTGCTGCCCTTGTCCTTCTAGATGGTAGCGGTGGTGGGTTTGGAAGATGCCTTCCTATCGTTCAGTCACCAGTTCCTTCCTCCAGCTCCATCCACTGCTTCATTCCCTTTCGCTGTCTTTTCCCATTCCCAATTGCTCCCGTTCCTAACGCTGCTCTTTCAATTTTATCCCTCCTCAGCCACTGCCACTTCCCTGATCGCTCCCTCAGCTTCTTCACCTACCTGAAAGCCGCTGCTGGTGTTGTGGTGGCCTGATCATCAATGCCACTTGGCTGGTGAGCTGCCTATTACTGTTCGAAGCTCACCATTCAATGGGGTTGAGGCCTAAGGTTCAATATTGGGTGTATCCCGGGTCTCACCATTCAGGATCAGGAATCATTCCCTATGCCCCCCACCGCTCAAAAAAGAGTACGCCCAAATGCTTTACCACCTGTGACTAAGATTATCAACATTTTCTCTTCTCTTTGTTCTAATGATGAGAAACTACAAAGAAAATTCAGTTGACAACTCCAGAATCAAGTTCAGGACCTTGATTCAACCCTAATTGTTGAACAGTATGTCTTGGAGGGAGATGTGGAATTGAAAGTGAAATTTTAATTCCCTATTTTTGCTGAATAAGAGTTTAGAAAGCTTATCGGAGAGACTGGCACAAGCAGCCTCTTGATGTCCAACTACCTGAAAGGAATGGACAGTAAAACTTGGAATGAAGAGTACCAGTAAAACTTGTCCGAACTGGTCTTAAAATGGAACTCCAGTATTATTGTGCCAGTATTACTGATTTTTTTCTTTAAGATCTATATTTTTAATTAGCATTTGGTCAGTTTTGCAGAGTCTTCAAATGGATTCGCAATTCCATCTTTCGGGACGATGGGTCAAAGGGTTCTCATATTCAAAAGCTCAGGTCTGTGGAAGCTGCTCTGGTCTCTTTCGGCTTGTTGACTTTAACATTTACATCTGCCGCTTTCTTTGCCTCTGCTTGGTAACTGGGGCTTGAGGGCAGCCTTCACCGCTCGCGCACGGATTCGAGAGTACTGAATGTCGCTCAGGCTGGCCTGCCTCCAGAACGCCACCATCTTCACCTCCTTCACCGCCGCAGCCAAGATAAATTTTCATTCCCTAACCAGGAATTGAACCCGGGCCGCGGCAGTGAGAGCGTCAAATCCTAACCACTAGACCACCAGGGGAGATTTTTGATGAAGTAGGTTTGAAGTGGCTTCTCCCTCTGGGTTAAGCATTTAGTCTGATAATTGTTCACCTTCACTTGCAAGGCTGGGTGATAAGTTTATAATTCCAAAGGACAACTTTTTATCAAAAAAATAGATTTAGATTTTGTTAACCTCAGATTATTTTAATGAGAGTATAATAGCTGCTTTGTACACAACATCACAACAGGAATGCACTAATTGGTATTGTGTATAGACCTTACGGACAGGTCTTGTTGAGCTCTAACAAGATAACAATTTCTTTCAGAATGCATTTGGCAAACTTTCTGTAAAGGCCATACACGTAGATTTAGCATTTGTAGGTCACTCAGGAAGTGACCTGGCTTCAAGGAGTTTGCTGGATCCTGAATTTTAAGTCTTAAAATAGAAACTAGGCTCAAAATGTCCAAGTATTGTTCATAAAACTTCACTGAAATAGAAATTGTTGCCTTATGCAAAAGCAAATGACAGAAGCTCCTGCCAGTTTCCCAATGCCATGTTCTAATGTTTTTTTTAAAGTCTGGAGTCAGATTTGACTTGACCGGTCTGTCTTTTGAATGTCTTCTGCACATCTCTAAAACATGAACCCCTGCCTTTCTCTTTCAGGCGATGTCAATATGTTATCCTTTCTAGTGAGTTTTGTTACCTCTGTGTAAACACCACATTGGACTGCGCTGGCTTGATTTCCTGTTTTAGCACAGAATGCAGCTTCAGGTATCTCTGTCTGGTGCCTGGGTTGACTTTTTTGCAGACCTCCTGCTAACTTTTGTGTCACTCACCATAGCACAGCTAGCAGAGTTGATGCTAGTTTACACTGCTTTATAACATGAGCACTTCACTATGTAATGTGCGTACGTTATTGTGTCACGTGAAGTGACGTGTCATCATACTGCCTGCAAATAAAAAACATCAAGGTTTCTTTTGCTTGGTGCCCCTTGTGATGAAAACTATGAAACATTGCCATGATTTCTCTCACTTCCAGTTGGGAAACAGGAGCAAAAGTGACCAGCTTCACTTCAAGTGTGCCTGAAACACCCACTGGACGATTTTTAGGCTTCCGAACAGCTACCTTAAACAGCTCCCTCACCTAGGCTAATAAAGGCCTGTTTAAAGACCCTTCAGCAAAAGTTGTCATTAAGCTGAGGTGCTCCTGGGCCTACTGCACTCAGACACTAAATGGGGTAGGGGAGCAAAGGGATCGAGGGATACCAGTTCTTCCCAGGTGGAGATCACGGGAAGGCTTGTCTCTGTGCTGTTGGCATGATCATTGGTGACAGAAGAGGCAACTTGTTTATCGGCAGGCTGTTCAGAAGTTGGGGCATGGGAACCCCTGGTATGGAAGAGCTGTGGTATAAGCAGACTCCTCCTGTTTTCTGCACCTTTCTTCAGCAACCTCATGGCTGTTTGTTTTGAAACTGTAAGTGGCTTCCCTGGCTGTTCTGTGCCAGCTGTCTCTGTTGGCAGCGCTACCACACCGGTTGGTTAATGTCAGCCAGAGAGAACTGTCTTTTCAGCTGGTCTTGAAGATTTGCAAGGTGCACCGGAGCCTCGCTTACCAGGGCATAGTTCACCATAAAGCACTGCTTTTGGCATTCTGGAACCCTCCATGCGAGATGCAGGTCCTGCCCAGCACAGCTGGCATTGCAAGAGCTGGGCAGATTGGCTGTGTTGAGGACCTCATTGATTGCGATACAGCTGAACACAGCATTAAAAGCTGCATCACAAGTCAACAAAGCCATTAATACACCGTGTCGCCTGCCAACACAAGATGGCCGCACAAGATGGCACATGCGCACTGCTCCATGCTTGCGCAAAAATCCAATGATGCCACACCTGTGGGGCTGGCGGGACAACGTAACAGGGATTCAGGGTCAGGGAAATAATAGTTTGGCATCTGCACTGGAGTTGTGGTCTGGAAGGAGATGGGAGTCAGTTCGCAATTGTCCTCAGGCACTTGGGCCTTTCCAGCAGGAAACAGTGAGAGCCTTTTCAGCAGGGTTAGAACAAGGTTAGGAACGGAGGGCTACAGATTCAAGAAAAATAGACCAGCGGGTAAAGGGAGTGAGAAAGCTCAGATGGGATCTCCTGCACGCACCAAATCCCCTCTTCTTGACTTGGGAAAACTTTCCCCAAGAGGTCTGGGCTGTGTGTGTCGGGCCGTGAAGGCCCTGGTAAAGGCTGTGATATTAATGATGCGGTTGGAGGGAAAACAGTGGTCGGGGCCTCAAAGACGGTCAAAGAAATCCACACTTCCTGATTTCCCGATGATAACCCCGGCCCATGCTCCTCAACCCTGCCCAGAGTAGAACACGAGAACTGCACACGCACAGCACTGGCAATAAATGCAACCCCATTAATAATGCTAATAAAACACTGGGATTTATTTCTAGGGCTATAGAATAGCTAGTGAAATTATGATAAGCTTTTATCTGGCCGCTGGCCAGGCTCTGCTTAGTGTGCTGTGCACAACTCTGGTCTCCACATTATAGAAAGGGCATGGAAACGCTGCAGAAAGTACAACACAGATTTGTAAAAGTGGTACCAGAACTGAGAGATTTCAGCTATTGGGTAAAATTCAACAGGTTGGGACTTGCCTCAGTAGAAAAAAGAAGACGTAGAGGTGACCTGATAGAGGCCTTCAAAATGATGAATGGGTTGGGCAGGGTAGAGGTGGACAGCATGTTTCCAACTGTGGGAAAATCGAAAAACTAGGGGCCGTGAATACAAGGTGGCTAATAATAAATCCAAAAGGGGAATTTATTTTCTCAGGGCGAGGTTAAAAAGGGCAACTTACCACCACAGGAAATGGTTGAGACAACTAGTTTAGATGCTCTCAAAAGGAAACAAGAGTACTTGAGAGAAAAGGGGAACAGATTAATATGCTAAAGGGATGAAATGGGGCAGATGCAGTGTCAGGAGGTTCATCTGAAACATCAACACCATTACAGACTAGTCGGGCTAAATGGCCTGTTTCAGTGCTGTCTATTTGATGTAAAAAAATGTGGTTTTTTTTAACCTCCTGTGGAGCTGGGTAGATCAGAAATGCCAGCAGAAAAATAATTAGCCAAGTGTGGCTAATTCTGGAAGGCCCTATACCATTATTCAAATAGGGATAGAGTTTCTGAATATAAGTAATGACATCTTTTTTAAGTAGAAATTTTAATAAAAATGTATTGCTAAAGATTGGAAGATGCAAATGATGTAAATCTCATCTCAGGTTTTATATATCTTGCATACCTTTATATACCCAGACTCCAAGTAAACATAAGAGGATATTTATATACCCTAAACAGTGCACCAAAAGCTGTTTTCTCCCTCTGGAACATGTAGGTTTACTTATTTATGCAACTGTGGCACTTGAGGGAAATAAAAGTACATATTTATTTGTCTAGCTGGGCAAAGAGGACATTATCAGGATCAATGAGAAAGTTCAGTGGAAACATTCTCCCACCTGAACACCTCAGTACCCATCCACCTTTTTGCACAGGAGTAACCCTGCTGTGAGCAATGCCATAGAAGGACAGCTATTTCATTTAAAAAGAGAAACAGATACTTCAAAAAAAAAAATTAATAAAACAAAAGGGTTTTAAATGTTGTTTTGGTAACCTTCGTTTAAAAAAAACCAAGAAAGGGTTCTCTCTAAATCACTGAAATAGAAGTATTTTTTAAATGTTGTTTGAAGAGGTCTTTCAGAAACCTGTTGGACTTTAGGTCTGTGCAGTCAAATGTGAGGAGATTTTTAACCTGATATATAATAGTGTGAGATTCCAGTACCATTTGGGTGCGTTAGAGCCAGTTACGCTCCTGTTCCTCAGCTATTTTAAACTGTGCTCGGTGTATGGGTTCCCTGGGATAGCACAGCCCAATCACCCCTGATTATGACTCAGATAATGACTCAGAGTCACGGCTGGGTTCTGACTCCCTATTCATTCTTCCAATAGGTCTTTCCAAGGCAGCTGTGCCCCTGCCGTGTGTTTATATTCTGTCTGAGCTCTGAATTATGGCTGTAACTTTGTAAACACTGTTAGACTATGTCCCAAAATCTTTGAGTTGGTTAATTAGCTTATGCATATGTCTTATTTCTGATCAAATAGTCGCTTGGTAGGGCAACTTGAATATTGCTGAAAAAAGAGACATGTCTAAGCTTTTCATCTTGCACTCATCAGGACACCTCACAAGAATCCCAATCTAAGGGGAAAACAACAATTTATATTGTATGTGAAGAGCATACTGATTGGTTGGCAAGTGGCATTGCCATGGAGAATGCAGTGATGGCAACTGACAGTTAACTGTCAAGCATTGTTTGAAATTTAAACCAGGCAGCTTGACCCTGATTGGTCAAGGCATTGCCCTGAGGAATGATTTAGCGAATGGTGATTGGACAACATTTGCTAAATAATCCTCAGTCATTGTCACTGGTGCATTCTCCCTTCCAATGCCACTTGCCAACCAATCAGCACTCTCTTCAAATACAGCATAAATTGTTGTTTTTTCCCTTATATTGGTATTCTTGAGAGGTATCCTGATGAGTGCAAGACAAAAAGCTTTGACATGTCTCTTTTTTCAACAATATTTCTGAACATTGTGCTCTCACTCTCTTTTGGGGTGTGGCTTAGCACCAAATGAGGCTCTCAGCCAAACACAGAGATCTACCAGAGTGCAATCAGGTGGGTAATGCTGGTGGCCAGGAGACAGGAAAGTGTGAGGATAAAGAATTGAATCTGGAGTAATGGAGAAAGAAAATCTGCAGTGAAGAATATGGCTTGTGGCTGGGGGCAGTGGCATATGCAAGATGCGGGTTAAGTAGTTCATATCAGCTGGACATCCTCTTTCTACCTGGCTAAATGGTGCCTTCAGAGGAAGCAAAGGAGAAACTCTGTGAATTATTGAAGCCATCATTAGCACTAACCACATTACTGACTTCACATGGACCACTCAGCTCACCAAAAAGGGGTGGTATATGAAAAATGTATGGACGGCGTTTGAGATCTCCACTAATATCGATGCGAGCTAGCACATTTAAGGTATACTGATGACACAGCCTTGATTGCCGGAAGCCCATAAGAGCTAAATTGTGAACAAAGTAATCAAAGCAGGAAAAAAATAAAGGTCTGAAACTACATGCTCAAAAGACCAAACTGATGATAATTAAAATAGAGGCACAGAATGATGAAATAATAAGAGTTAACGGTGAGGACATAGTCACTGACTTTACAGGCCTGGGGGGTAACGTGAACGATCAATTGAATAATAGTGCAGAAATGCGATGCAGAATTGGAATGGCCAGACAAACAATGAGTGCACTAATGTTTGGTAAGAAACATCCATCAGCGATACAACGGAGATTAAACTTCTTAAAACTTTGGGGTTTCCTATTGCCACTTATGGCGCAGACTGTTGGACCACAAAGAAGTTAGGCAGGAAAAAGATCAGTTCTTTTGAACTTTGGCGTTTCCTAAGGACTCTCAGGGTGAATTGGACTGATTGATGTACGAACGAGTGTGTACAACAGTTGGAAGTTTGCAACCCAGATAGATTGCTATCAGTGGTGGATGGACAGAAGTTGTGGCATGTGGCACGAAGCAATGGCATAGAAAAGATGATGCCTGAAGGAAATGGTGGAGGGACAGTATAGTGTAGGTAATCAAAAGACCAGATGGACTGATAACATCATGGAATGAACAGATGTGAGTTTTGCAAGGGCACTGAGAGTGACACATGATTGACCTAGCTGGAGGAGGAGAATGCATGTTGCCATAGCAACTCAGCCTCCCTGAGCTACCTGCATCACCACACGACACAGTTTGCAACAAGCTACACAACGGCAGTGCATTGATGGACTGTGGTGATATCATAAGAGTCAAGTAGTTTTTTAATGAACAACACATCAAACCTGTTTAGAGAACATTCCAGAGCATGCTGGGTTGAACAGTATCCAAGACATAGCAGAGTGTCCAGGTGAAGGGTAAGACTGCCCTTCAAAATCATCAACCTGTCTTTTCCTTCCAGGCACTGTACAATCTGCTGTGTGAACGGGGTGCTTCCTAAGTCAATGCCAGAATACTCTGTCCCATTGACATGAAATCAGTTTACTACATCCACTTCTACATTTCCAACACCCATCCTCAACTCCTTGGCGACCTACCCCTGTGTTGGCAAATTCAGCATCAGACAAAATCTGACACCGAGCCACATAGGTAGATCTTGGGACAGGCTTGGTTAAAGAGGTATGTTTTAAGGAACATCTTAACAGAGGAAAGAGACATATAGAGATGCAGAGAGGTTTGAGGGAATTCCAGAGTTTAGAGCTTAAGCAGCTGAAGGCACCACCGTCAGTGGAAGGGTGGAAGAAATTTAGAATGTGGAAGAGACCAGATTTTAATATGGATTTCTCCAGTTGAATATTGGAAAGCCAAAATCCATCCTAATCTGCTTGTGTGAATGATGTAACACCCTGGTGCCCAATTCCATTTCTATTCTCTCAAGCTGATTGACCACAAGCTTGGTTTTCAGTAAGCCCTCAAGCTGAGCTTGAAACCCCACATCCTTATCTAACAACTTTCCCAAATGTCTATAATATCACGTGGTACCACCCTGACCATAGTAACAGCGCTGCGAAACCCCTTATCCACACTTCCTTCACTTCCAGTTGTCATTCTGAATCCCACCAGATACAAACACAAACTTGTCAAAACCCTGTATCCTGTATCTCGTCCCACACTGTGGGTGGAATTTAGTGCCCCCTCCACCCCGTGTTGAGTTTGGTGGCGTGGAGGGCATTTTATCACGTGGGTGGGGACACCACCTCCTACCCACCTCCACCCAGATTAAGGGCAGGATTATCCGGCCCCACCCACCATCGGGATCGTCCAGTCCTCCCGAAAGTCAATGGGCTGCCGAATCTCCCACGGCGGTCCCACCATGACGGGGCTGGAAAATCCCAGCCTAAGTCCGATGGGGGAATTCCCGTGTTTGGCCTTCATACTGTGCTGCCAATTGAGGCCCTACTCCAATACTTCCTCCCCAAACCCTTATGCCTCTTCCTACCTTCAAAAACCTATCTCTTTAACATAGCTTTAGATCAACTCCCCCAATTCCCTTCTACCTGTTCCCCAACTTTTGAAATACCTCAGGACACCTTATCATTCGCAGTGTAATATAGGTGCAAGTTTCTATTGTTATGAAGACCTTTACTCTTCACCAATGGAGTAAAACTAGGAAGCGTTCTTGTGACTGGCCTCTTGAACTTAACTTTATTGCCATACTTGATTGCACAGTAAGAGCTCTGCAAACAGATGTTTACATAGGCCTCTGTGTGCCCAAGGAGCTCTTCAAATATAAGTGATTATGAGTCTTGACAAAAATCACAGAAAAGCTGATATGTTAGCTTGTGTTTGTAAATTAATGCATAGAGGCAGAGCTCTCAAGATGATCACCATATCAATATTAATATCCATTATTCTTACTCTCTGTCTCCTACCTCCTAACCAACTCTCTACCCATTTCAGTCAGTAGCTTCCAATTCCATGTGTTCTCCTTTTCATTGACAGCCCCTCATGTGCATCCTTATCAAATGCCTTCTGAAAGTGCATATAGAAAACATCCATAGGCATTAGTACAAGATCTATGGCATGTGTTAGCCACTGCTGTCCATGCATCTTCCCCTCCGCTGATACAGAATTTGAGAGGGCAGGTTGCCAAAGTCATTGCCAGGTGACCTGTAGGAATAGTTGGTGCCACCTTGGCAGCTGCAGCCAAATGGGCAAGGCAGGCTCTCGAGCGCCCTAGCAGGTCACTGCCTGATACGATTGGGAAGTTTCTGAGGAACCCTACAAAATAAAAGTTAGATCTTAGGTGTTAGCCATTCATATCTCATTCTGGTGCAGCCATCATTGGAAACAAGAGTATACCAACAACAACAACTTGAATTTTTATAACACCTTTAATGCAGGAAGACTCCCCAAGACGATTCACAGGGGCACAGCCTGACAAAAAATTGACACTGAGCCCAAGTATTAGGTATTAGTATTAGGCAAGGTGACCAAAAGCTTGGCCAGAAAAGTAGATTTCAAGGAAGGCTTGAAAGGAATGGCAGACAGATGGAGAGGTTTAGGGAGGGAATTCCAGAACTTAACTCCTTGATGGCTGAAGTATAGCCATCAATGATGAGGTGAAGGGAGTAGTTGATTTATAAGAGATTAAAAACATCTGTCAGAATGAAGGCTTGCTACCTTTTCTTGCAGATGTTGCATTGCTGGTGTGGGCAGGTGGGCACATGGCACCCCCCAGGGGGCCTGAACTGTCGGGTGTCCATCTGCTGGTTCCCTTTACCTCTGAAAATGCCAGTATGAGGGATTCGTTGTATCCAAACCTCTGGTGCCGAAATAAGCAGCTCAGGGCAAATAAATAAGTAACAAGACCTGGCATTAAGGCTCAAGAAAGCCTAACTGTCGTTTATTTACAAGAATGGACTTTAAAAGGTATAATGCAATGACTTTTAAAGCAATGGGTCTTTTTAATGTCCTCCCATTTGTAGGTGCACACAAGCCTGGCCTGAAAATGGCATGGAACCCCTCCCTGCCCCTTTCTTCATATGGTCATTAAGCTTTTATCTGCTTCTAGCAGAGACTTCAGAGGCTGACCCCAGGCTTGACCTGGCCTTAAATCTTAAACTGATCTTTGACAGATTTGTGTACCTCGACCATCTCGCAGAAACAAGGTAAAAATCACAGCCGAGAATTTTACTCCTCAGTGTTTGTTTTCCTCAAGAGGTGAGGTGAATAGGTAGAGTCTGCGATGATGGAACTGATGGCAGGGTCCGTCATAAAGAGTGCACTCAATGAGATAGAAATTGGTATACATCGCGTCTTTTGTTTGGCTGTAAAGTGGGTGCAAAGCAACATGTGCTGTTGTTGAGGCAGGTGGCATAACATTGTTTCTCTCCATCCAGCAAGCTGCCTGTGACAGTCCAACCAGAACTGACAGCTCAATCCAATTGTTCAGACCAGGCCTGAGGACTTCTGTCTATCCTCAATCCAGTCATCGACTTATGTCTGTCCTCAGTGAGCCCACTAACATCTTTTTGTCAATTCTTCAACTGTTTAAATAAAGTATCCTGGATAAAAACAATAAAGTATCTTAAATAAAGTATCTCAACTACTACCATGGTTGAGAGTGCTATCCTTTTTGGATGTCCTGCCTGTTCCTGGTGTCTTAGGCTAGCAGACTCTTTATGGGTATGGTGATTATTAAACCAGGCATTTGAAGAGCTGATCTTTCTTGACTAAATTTGCACTCAAAGAATTTTGGGGAAAGTAAAGTGTGTCATGACCAATGACGATCACCCCTTGTCTCAATATTACTGCTGGCTGTGTTCAGGGAAAAGGCTGCAATCCCTCAGATGCTGGACAAATCGGTTCCTGAACTCATTTGTACCCTTCTCTATAAGAACTTGTGACAGGAGTTTGATGTGTGCTTGAGGGTAGAACTCATGATGGGACCCACTGACTGATTATTTTAATGCATTGGAGTAGTTTTTAATACATATTTTATTTGAAGTTAGAACTCTGGGATGGGGTAATTTTCTTTCTCTTAATCGTTATTATTCATTTATATGTAATTTTTTAACAAATGAACATACCCACAATTAATTTCTGTAGGGACAATAAAGTGAAAACGAACTGAAATTGAGATTGAACAATATTGGAAATCTTCAAATATTAAATATAACATGCAATTTTAAACACTCCAAAACTTTCCAAAGCATAAATGGACATTAAAATACTCCAGAAATACTAAAACACAGCCAGAAATGGATAATCTGCATTAAGTAAGAATGCATTATGCTTAGGGATGTTGGGTGGAATCGTCCCAGATTTGCACTAAGTGCGGAAGCGGGTGGGTAAAACAACGTTTTACCTGCCGGCCGCAATGCCGAGTTTACACGCTGTATCGTCCCAAACCCGCCGCACTGGTTACACATTCCCAGGAAACTCCGTTTCCATGGTGGACGGGCTCTCATTCACCCGCCACGCCAACACCTCGCCGCTTCAGGGCACTTGGCGCCATGTTTGAAGTCCAGTTGCACCCACACATCTCAGCGCTTCCAGACCACGACTACTGCAGGGAAGACTTGCACAAAAGGCAAAAAGACTGCAGCCCCCAGGTTTAGTAATGCATCACTGGAACGCCTTTTGGATGCCGTGGAGGCCTCCACAATGTCCTCTACCCCCGCTCTGGCCACAGGATGGGCAGCGGCGTGACCAACCAGGCTTGGGAGGCGGGGGCAGCTGTGGTCAGTGCCAATGCCGTTCAAAAGAGGACAGCCACCCAGTGCCGCAAGAGGATGAATCACCTCTGTTCCGCCAGGGTAAGTCACTCCTCTCATCACTCTCAACTCACACACTTACAAACCCATCACACACCCACAGGGAGCTCACTCACTGTCAGTTCAAGGGACATCACCATTCACTCTCTCATATACACCTCCATTGTTCTCATCCCATCCATGGGACCACTCACCACCCACACGTGCCAGGCACATTTATCATCTGGCCTGGCAGGCATCCTGCTTACACTCTCTCCATCTCTATTTATGTAGGACAAGCTGGCTCAGAATAACAGGGAGAGGCCACAGACTGGTGGGGGAATGCCTGAAATCAAGGTCCTCATGAACTTTGAAAACAGAGCCATCCAGCTGGCCGGCGATGACCGGGACCGGTCCTGTGCTGACGGTGAGGTCGGCGATGCTCTACCAAGTGAGGATCCAGCAGTGCAACATCCATCAGATAACCATGCTGTGAGTGATGTGTCCTGTTCCACAGGCCACTGCCAGGCACTAATTATCTCCCCTTGCTTCCACAGTCACAGCTGGGAAACAGCCAACAGAGTCCATGACCCAGGGCCTCCAAACAAGTCCTGAAGAAACCTCTGAAGAGGAATCTGAAGGCACCCTCCCTGACGTCCTGTCACAGCGTCACCCACACCCTCCACCAGCGCAGAGACACACACCTCGGTGGAACCTAGCTTTAGAGTAGCCTCAGGATCACAATCTGATGAGCACATCGCACTGTCTGATCCACAGCAGGTGGAGGCAGGGACTTCCCAGGTCCCCGGCACTCGGGGGACTGCTGGAGGCCAGAACGTTGCTGAGTCTGAGTCAGATGAGGAGCCTCTGGACTCAGTCATGTCACAGTTGCTGGAGCTGCAAAGGCAAGCTCGGGAACATCAGGAAGGGATGTCCGCTGCACTCCTCAGGTTGCAAGGCACGATAGAGCAGTCGGTCCGCCTTCAAGCTGAGGTGATAGCGTCGGCATGACAATGCACCAAGATCAATGCTGATGGGATGGCGGCTGCCGTGGAGACCTTGGTCCATGGCTTTGCTCCCGCACTGCTGTGTGGGCTCAACTCCATCGCTGATGCCAGATTTGGCCCCCACCAGTGTGTACGTGAGAGGGGTGCGGGTCAGCTCGATCTCACTCCAGCTACCCCTTCTGCTCAAGGGGTCAGCGAGGGGCCCTCGGGCACTCATAGGGAGGAGGATCAGCAGGATCCATCCAGGTGACTCTGGGAGAGTCCAGCACATCCGAATCCCGTCTTCCTGTGACCTCAGCAGCTCCAGCTCCACAGGCTAAGGATGGTGCCACTGAAACATGGTAGGGCCCCGAAAGTAAGCTAGGACCCTCCAGGTCTCAGCCCTCCAGAGGACACCCGCCACCATCATCACGGACAGGGCGTTACAGTCAGCAGGCTGCCTCCATCTCCGCTGTGGATGTCCAGGAAGCACCAAGATGTAGCAGCAGGGTTAGGACAGTTAAGAAGATGTAGTTGCACAGCCTGGGTGTGGTGTTGATCACTTGTACATACTGTTCACTATTGTCGATTAACTCCTAAGTATGTCTCCCTGTCTATGGCTCCTTGTCCTGATGAATAGTGTTCGTGTCACTCAGATGTGAAACCTTTCTGCACAAGATAAAGGCAGGTGTCTCAGTCCAGGGCCTCTTCCCTGTGTCTGTGCAGCCTTCAGACCAAAGTGATGGTCCAAGCTCACACTCCCTGGACACATTACTGATGCCTACACCTTGGCAGTGCTGGTCATTGCTGCCAGAATGTCATGAGCAGGCGTCACAAAGTTCTCTCATTCTCTCTGTGTGCTCTCAGCATGGGCTGGCCCCCATCTCTTAAGTATCTGTGAACAGTGATGCTGTGCTCCTGAGGGGGTTGGGTGCTGAAGGTGGACAAAGGATCAGGTGCTTCTAAAGTTTCATGGCCACGTCTCTATGATATGATCCTGATCACGGAGCGCAAGTGAGCTGCCCTCAACCAGACAGGAGTCAGACATTCTCAGAGGCTACGTGAAGATCTATGGAGTGTCTTCACTGCATGTTGTCATCATCCTCCTGCAATCGAGTGACTATTAGGGTCTCCACTGCGTCTCCATGACAGGAGCATTATTGCAGAGGGTATGTGCGCTGCCATAAGCTGGACAGGAGTCAAATTTTCACAGATGAAATGTGAGGATCAATGTTTCTCCTCACTGCATGTCGTCATCATCCTCCACGAATCTAGCAGCTTTGAGAGCCTCCTGAGCGCGCCTGCCTCATCTGGCCAGTGTGAGGCCTCATTCCCGTCACCGTCACCACCGAGGACCTCCTCACCCTCACCCCCGTCAGTGTCCCCCTCATCTGAGGAGACCTCCAGCTCCTGCATCTCCTCAGCCAGCTCATCTCCTCCAGGGCACCAGGTTGTAAAGCAGCAGACGATGATGATGATGTGTGACACCCTCTGCGTATTGCAGGGCTCCACCAGACCGGTCCAGGCACCGGAACCTCATCTTCAACATCCCGATGGTCTGCTCCACCAAGTTGCGAGTTGCTGCATGAGCCTCATTATACTGTCGCTCTGCTGCAGTCTGAGGCCACCGCACGGGTATCATCAACCACATCCTCTGCAGGGAGCCCTTGTCCCTGAGGAGCCATCACTGCAGCTTTTGTGGACCCTGGAATACATCAGGATTGTGTGACCGACTGAGAATGTAGGAGTTGTGCACATTCCATAGAAACATGCGCACACCTACAGGATGCATTTCTGGGGGTTGCACACCAGTTGCACATTCAGCGTGTGGAGTCCCTTGTGGTTATGTAGTTGATCGCGTGCTGTGACGGAGATCTGAGCAGCCAATTGCACCCTGCACCTGTGGGAAACCTGAGATCTGGGCAAATCCAAACGCTCTTGCATCCTGACTGTCCTGGTCCCAGGTGAAATGCACAAAGTTGTGTGTCCTCGCAAAGATGGCATCCGTGACCTCATGGATGCATTTGTGGGTGGAGGCTTGTGAGATCCCCCAGAAGTCACCCGTGGAGTCCTGAAAGGAGCCACTGGCATAGAAATTGAGAAATCTCACTTTCACGGCCACTGGCAGTGGATGCCCTCCGTGTCCCCATGGCGCCAAATCCTGCAGCAGGTGGCAGATGTGACCGACCAGTTCCCTAAACAAGCACAGTCTTTGGCAACACTGGTTCTTGGTCACCTGCAGGGATGAAAGGCAGTGTCTATAGACCCTGGGTGTCGTTAGGTGCCCACCAGCATCAGCTCACAGTGGCTCTTCAGCAGAATGTGCGGGATCCCCAGCCACCCCTTCTTCCCGAGTGTGCTGCTCCTCCCTCTGCACAGCCAGGAGCCTCAGTCTCTCTCTCTTCCATTGTCTTTGTGCTCTGTAGACCATCAGGTATACAGCTAGTTCACCAAGCTCCATGATCCTGATGTACTCCTCCTGCAGGATGAAAGAGAGAGACATGTGGGTTAGCATGGGTGTACGAAGAACCTGTCCTGGTTAAGTCTGAAGGTCCCTTTATGCATCCCGGAAAGAGCCGGCCACCAATTGGACGGCCAGAGTTTAGTGCGCTGCATGGCTGGCCGAAACCCCACCCACAGCCACCCCACCCCACCTGCCCATTGGACTGCAGGCTGTGCCCTCAGCTCAGGCACAGGCATTCTCCTAACCCACACTGCAAGGCTGCGCTGTTAGCTTGAACCATGGGGGAGACTGGACCAAACCGGGATGGAGACATTGCAAGGGGCTGTGAGCACCTCCACCAGTGACTGCCCCATGGCCAGATTTAGCGAGGAGATTGTACAATGTGCCCAGTCGTCCAACTGTTCTGCAGCCCAATAAAACGCTCATTAGTTTTCGGTCTGTGCCCGAGGGGTGAAAAGCTCTGGAGCCCTTGGTGGTACTTTCATGCCTCTGCGCTGCTCGAGTGGGCAGATAAGCTAGAGACCCAACTCCAGTTATATCAATGGCTGCGCCTGAACTGCCTCAGTTGTGGAGGAATGGCCACTTTATATAAGGTGTCCCTAATGCATGGCCACTCCCCTTGCCCACCCTATCCCCTGCCCCAAATACCTGTGCACTACATTCAACTGCAGGGCTGCCCTTGCCAAGTGCAGTCCGCCAAGTGCACGCCTTTTATATGTTGTTGTGAAACAGGTTGGTGTGCTTTCCCGTCGATGTGGACGGATGATCCAGTAGGGTGGGGGATGATTCCGGCGCGCAGGCCTGGTAATGACATGCAGATGTATTACAATGAGGTTCCTGACGTGCGATGGTGAGAAACGTGGACCGCCATCAGCGGGCAGAGCGGATGGTCGCAAACTAGTTTTATGCTATTGTGAAACCAATCGCAGCATATTGTCCACTCACGCCACTGAATACACCCGACACCGACAGGCAGGGAAAATGCTGGCCGCTGATTTAGCTATATCATTTTAACTACAGCATTCATATTAACGTTACCAAAATCCATGATTACCTTGCAGCATGTCTTCAGTGACACAGATTATTTCTTGTGTCAATTATTCATCTTTAATATATTTAATTACCCACTTTAATTATATAACTTTATTTATAATTTAATAAATTATTTTTCATTACTGATAGCGTTTGCTATTGACACAGCTCACATTGCTGCGCAGTCAGGCAGCAGACATCTTCCTGTAAAGGAAGGATAAGTTGTTTGGTTTACCCACAGGCCCTGACTGATGTCCCGTTTCACCTGTTCATTTGGAATCTGGGCAATGCAAGAGCAGGTTTCTGAATTGTGTTGCATGTTACCAGTTTCGTGCTGAGCAGAGTCAATCCCCAAAGCAGTAGAGCCTAAAGGCTGATCGACTCAGCAGAGTGGGAGATAGAATCCATGTCCCTCCAGCCTCTCTCTCTCTCTCTCCCTCGCATGCCTGTATTGCAATGCTCGGCAGGTGTTTGTCCACCAGCCCATCACTCTGTATTAATTACTGACATATTGAATCATGCCTTGGGTCAGCGATTGTAAGTCCCTTTGTCGGATCATTTCACTTTGTATCTACACCAACATGATATTGCTATATTTTATTTTATAATGTATCTTATTCCATGTGCAGGGGTTTTTGATTTAGACCTATATGGCAATAATGCATAATTTGTGCATGTCCACAACTAGGATGCAACTTACTAAACCAATGCTTTTGATACATTACCCTTAAGTCCTTTTACTTTTTAAAAAATTCCTTTTTCTCTTCTTAAGGTAAACTATAATGTAAGATTCCACTCTGCCAGGAGATCTAGAATCGAAGAGATGTCCCTGTTTATACAGGAATTCCCCAAGAGTTCTTCCATTGTCAAGTTTGGACAGTGCATCTTTTCTTTATACATTAGAAAAGATTCTGATACATCTAAAAACACTAAATGCCATAAAACATAATCTCTTCCCAATTATGTATCATTAAAACTTCAAGATGTTATATAACCTTCTACTCCTTGTAGTGCCCTCTGCCCCCACTAAATCCACTTTTTAATATCTTATTCCTTTAAGCAACATATAATACTCCGGGATTTCCTCCTCATGCTGACGGAGCTCTTAAAACCTTTGCCCTTAGGCGAGTTGCCAGGTTCTCATGGTTTTATTGTGGAAAGCTATGATGACTTCTGGAAAAAAAATCTTTTTTTTTTTGCTTTCTCTTTGAGTAGTGCGTCCTTTCAGAATTCTTAACCTCTGTGGTTTTTACTAACTCGGTTCCTCTGCCTTAATAAGAACATTTTTCATGTGACAGAAAAAGCACGTTGCTACTGCTGGGCAGACCAAAAAGCCGTGATGATTCCACAACAAGTTTATTTTCGACCACTTTCGGGGACATCTTCTAAATTCGTGGTCAAAACAAAAAAAACCACACCAACCCTTCTCACTGACATGATATATCATTTTTCAGCTACTGTGAAATCGGTCTGGTACTTAAGTCATCCAAATTGAGGCTTTTGCCCGAATGAAAAGGGATTTTAATAAAAACTGTATCAAGTTGCTGCAATCTGTATCTTACAGTTACATGAGAATAACATTTCAAATTTGAAAATAATTTACTTTTTAGGCTCATTAGGCAACACAGACAGAGGAACCATCATCTAGTTTAAGCAGCACATCTTGGAGCGTCTAAATGGTGTTTCTCTTTTGCCAAAGATATATGTATGTATTTGAACATTTGGATGTCATAACTGTGCTCTGTTACTGATTTGAAAGATTTTGAACATGATATTGGTTTTCCACCTGGATCTCATTTGGCTAGCTGCATGCTGGTCAGAAGCCGCTTTTATTAGCGTCTTGTTCATATATTTTCAGCCTTGTGCGTTTTGACCTTGGTAAACTCCCTTGATGCTAAGATATCATTGGCAGCGTAGGGAGGGCTGGCCTGTTTGCAGTTCTCTGTTGGATAGGATTTGGGCACAGTTTGAAGTGGCTGCAGCTAATCTTCATGAATCTCTTGCTGCATATCATTACCAGCGGCGCTGTCTCCCTCTTTAATTTGTAATGACATTGTAAACGCTCAGCATCACCCTTCCCTCTCCGCCCCCTGCCCACCCGAGTCACCAAGACTGCGTGTGCTATTCCAATCGCTGACGGCCACTGTGAGGCTGCAAAAGTATTCAAACCATATAACAGGCACGGAAAAAATATATTGCATTGAAGCAATGACAAGCCTCTGATTTGTGATTTTCTTTGTAAAACTTTACACATTTTTTTTTTGGCCAGTGTGTAGACTACACTAGTGTGTAGAGTGGAAAGAAAAGATTACTTTTGTGTTGCATCTAAAAATAAATGGTGTTGAGGGGAAGCGGGTCACTGAGTGAAGTAGGGCAAGAATTAAACATGACTATTTTTAAAAGGTTACTGACCCATTTCTAGCTGAATGGTGCCTCTAGAAGAATGATTACATTCCCATGCTGAATACAGTCCAATAATCTATTATTAGTCTTTTAAAAAGTGGTGGGAAAATGTATGTATGTGGGTGTGATTACCTTTTGATTTAGATGATATCTGCCGGTGAACTGTGACAGCTCACGAGTCTTCAGACAAGGAGGCATTATTATTCCTCAAGCCTATTAACACTGATCAGGTTTTTATTTTCATTACTTGGAAACCAAATTATTTACAAACTAATAATTTTATTAGTGCTTAAGTCCTGGGGTGAAATTTGAGCCACAACCTTCTAAATCAGGGGTTAGAACACTGTCACCTGAGTCAAATCGGTGTACACCGATTTGACTCAGGTGACAGTGTTCTAACCCCTGATTTAGAAGATTGTGGCTCAAATTTCACCCCAGGACTTAAGCACTTAGTCTACAGGCTGACACTCCGGTACAGCGTAGAGAAAGTGCGACATTGTCTTTCTGACGAGATGTTAAACCGAGGCTCCATCTGCCCCCTCTGAGTTGCTTGTCGAGGATCCAGTGGTGCTGTGATTGATCAAAGCTTGGTCAAAGAGATAGGTTTTAAAAGGTTTCTTAGAGGAAGAGAGAGGAGTAGAGAGGCGGAGAGGTACAGGGAATGAATTTCACAGCTTTAAGGCCTAGGCAGCCTAAAACATGGCCGCCAACGGTGAAATGAAGGGACTCAGGGATGAACAGCCATTGGAATTGAAGGAACGCAGAGATCCCAGAGGGTCGTGAGGTGAGAGGAGGTTATGGAGTTAAAGACAAATTCCATTTTTCCTTTGTATGGATCCTTTCTGAGAATTTTCTTGACAACATTCGTGCCGCACCATAAAAAAAAACAAACAGAAATATTTCAACTATGTACAAGAACACATGCATTCAGTTATTATTCTATACAACGAGCTGAATCATAAAACTAGGGAGAAAATAAAAAGTGATGTAACCAAAGCATTTCTGGCGTGTGGCTGAGCGATGAATAGAGCAGGTAAGACATGATCAAGGGCAAAGAACGAGCTGAACCCACAGGAGACTCTCCTGTTTGCCACCCTGCAGTATTAACGCAATGTAGGATATTGTCAATCCCAATATGGATAAAGAGGAAAAGACAAGAGAGAGGTTCAGAGCTCCTGCACTTTGTAATAGGCATTTTGTAAAAAAGTATCTTGGTCTGTTAATTCATTCAGAAGCTAGTTGGTGAAGCAGGAAACCAGATGCCAATCTCTTAGCGTAATATTAGGTTTATTTCTGGTATGCAGCCTTACCAATAGCTGCCTCCTCCCTAACCAATACCCAGTGTCCCAGGAATCTCCCTTCACATGTGCTCAAGATACATAATTAATCAATGCCCTCCTGCTGAATATCCTTAACATTAATAGTACAATCAACATTCCATTGATAAGGTCAACCCTAACTCGTGCAGTGTTATGATGCAAATATCATTTGCTCAAATGGACTCTGCAATCCAGGATCACTCGCTCTCTCTCCTTTCAAAGTTAACTGTGGCAACCTGAGGTGCAATACACCTTTAAGAGAATATGAGCTGATTGACCACATGACTGTATTACCCAATTGCTGCATAGTGTGGGCTACAATGTTAATCAGTAGTTTAGAGTAGGGTCTGGTTGGAGAAGCACGCATTGTGTTAGTGCTCTGTGACTTGTGTTAATAAACAATATGTGCTTCATCTTACATTGGTCTCTGTGTCTGCAGTATCTTGTTTACCAACTCACTCACCATTAGATAGGTGTGCAACCGTGTTCACTGAGCAAAGCGACCCGACAGAAGCAACATAACATTAACTCAAGGCTTTGTTAAAATTAACAGCAATTTCAAGGTTCCCAAATGCATATCCATGTACAACCTTGGATGGGATTGTATATCTAAGACCCAGCTCGGGATCAGGATTCCAAGTCATTTGTAGGGTCCATTGCGTAGTGGATTTTCGATTTCTCTCTGCAAACTGCAGCTCGCTGCCAGAGACAAAGCTGGTTCTGCAAAGAACAAGGCTTCTGCCACACAAAATTGAAAGGCAAAGTTCAAACAAGGCAGAAATAAAGGCTTTATGTGAGTGTGTGTGTGCATATATGTGTGTGTGTGTATGCAACATAACCTAGAATTCACATTTTATGCTGTGTTTATATGCTATTCAGATGAAAGTGATGGTCAAGACACAGCCTGAAATTCACCCAATCCCTCTCTCCCTGCCAATGCTTTGCCATTTGTAACTTTCAAAAGAATCTGTCTTTGGGACATGGGCATCATTGGCAAACCTGTATTTAGTGACTATCCCTAATTGCCAGGCAAAGGGGCTATGGGGACTCCTTGCTTTATATTACCTGTTTTTACTGGTTTGCTAATGCTCAGAGCACATTAAGAATCAACCAGGTAGTGTGGAGCTGGAGTCATGAGTAGACTAGGCCAGGTGGGGTGGCAGTTTCCCTGCCCAGAAGGGCATTCGTGAAAACACAGTTTGCCTATAATTTTATTGTGGCAACATTCTGTGGTTTTCAGTGATCAGACTATTGCAGTATTGCACACATGAGGCGGCTCACCACCACCTTCTCAAGGGCAACTAGGGATGGACAATAAATGCTGGCCTAGCCAGTGACACCCACATCCTGTGAAAGAATAAAATTTCCTTTCATGACTGTAAAGAGTGAAAAATACTTTCATTCCTAAAGCATAAACTGAAAGTTTATGCTGAGTGATGTTAATGCTCAATGCTTTTGGTTACTGATTTCCTTCTAGACCAATTATCTTACTTTAGGAAAGGTCTGGGGCCTTCAGAAAGCTTTAGAAATGCTGATGGCATGTCTCGTTCAGCATGAGTGTCACAAGGCCTCTTCGGGCTGTCAAGGGGGAGTTTCTTGGAGAAATCCAGGAGTTCTCCAGATCTGGGGGCATGGGTGGAAGATCCATTGAGATCTCCATTGCTGTAATTTAAAGGTCAAGTCCAAATAGGTATAGAGGGCTTGTGGTGCAGTGGGTAGTGTCATTGCTTCTGAGCCAGAAGTTCTGGGTTCAAGTCCCACTCCAGGACTTGTTGGTCAAGTGTGGCTAAACAGCAGGTGGTAAGAGTGGGAGACGTTCCTGGTCAGCCATGTGATGGGAAGAAAACTGAAGCTTTTACCATTGCTGGCTATAGTCCTGGACTGCAATGTGCATGTTCTTCTCAACAATTTGTGACTTGATGCCGAGGTTGGGGGGGTTGGTGAGTGATGGCTGACAGATTGGTGCCAACAGCATGGGATTTGGGATTTGGTATCTGCTCTGGCTGGGGTAGATTTGGGGCAAGCCTCCTTTCCCTACCTGTGGTAGAGATCATGGCGCTGTGGGTCAGACCTGTCTTTGGGAGGCCAACTGAAGAAGTCCAAATGGGGTGGAATCCCAGTGAAGCGATGTATTCCAGACCGCTGTACATATTCATTATGTACTTTGACTATTGAATTCCTAGCTATCAGCTGACAGTGACACATGCACCCAAATTAATTTACTCTTTTGTTGTTGATTCTGAACTAACCCGGCTGCTTCAGGAATCTGCGTCTCTTTCTGTGACAAATCATTCTTCACATTGTCCATCTAGAGCTTCCACGATTTTCCTCAGCTTTTGGTTCCCTGTATCTCTCTCTCTCTGCAAGGCCATGACAAATTTCCTCGATGATTATCTCCATGACAAATATTCTTGAAACATGCCCAAGCCATCACAGTGACCTTTCTTGGATCCTCTGCACAAGTGTTGTTTCTTTTCAAAGCCATATACTTTTTGCGTCATTCCTTGACTCTGTGGGGGTGAAATTGGCCCAGGTTAGCAGCATGAAGCTCTGAGTGAATCAGCAGCCAGTTATATGCTGCACCAATTTTTTATTTTCCATTGGCTTGCAGAAGGTTGCCAAGATTTTTAATTTCAAGTAAAGTAAGGGAGGCTAGGAAAGGAGTCTCCAAAAAGCGTTCGAACGATTGTTAAGATTGAGAGCGGTGAAAAAATCAGCTACTAGTTTGTTACAAACCTGTTTTGTGGGTTGCTAACAACAGGCCAATTTTACCCTGGTTGTATCCTGGATACTCCCAGGCTGTATCTTTTACATCGGGTCATATGTTTCAATACTCAGATCATTATAATGGCATGGAGATAACCATCACTACATAAACTCTTACTTTTCTTAAACAAAATATCTTTTCTCTTCCGTATCTAAATTCAATCTTCTAATAGCAGCGAAAACAGATTCAGTTATTTTTTTGATGTCTCCTTCACAACTATGACACTAACTCACCAAGGTTTACAAATGTTTCCACCTGTTTCACTGGAACTGAAAGTACATGTTCCTGATTCTTCCCATAAGATAGAACTGTTGCTGCAACTCTGCTTTCCTCTTGGCCTCTTCAGCCCACTCTGCCATCTTGACCACTGTGCCCCTTTCCAAGGCCAGCACCTGCATGGGAGGATGAGAGAGAGAGAGAGAGAGAGCGCCACGAAAGGCGGAGAGAAAGCATGTGCTGTGGAAACAGAGAAGCCAATCATCCTGCTGCTGCTCCCCAGTAAGCCTATCAGCAGCAAACATGGGAGAGAAACAGCCTGTGATTGGAGGACCAGTCCTTTCAGAATCGTTCATTGAACTTACCCATAGTTTGAACACTGGGAGGGGCAGGTTTTGGCCCGTAGGCCATGGATTGGACAAGGCTGCCCTATAGCCTTCGACTCCCCTATAAATAAAGAATCTACCTAACTCAGCTTTAAAAATATTCAACGATCCAGCCTCCACTGCTTGCTGGGAAAGAGAATTCCACAGACTAGTGACTCTCGAGGGAAAGATTCTCATCTCCATCTTAAATGGGAGACCCCTTATTTTTAAACGGTGTCCCCTAATTCTAAGTCTCTCTCATAAGGGGAAGCACGCTCTCAGTATTTACCCTGTCAACTCCCCTCAGGATCTTATATGTTTCAATAACATCACCTCTCATTCTTCTAAACTCCAATGGGTACAGGTCCAACCTGTCCAACCTTCCTTCATAAGCTAACCCCTTCATCTCAGGAATCAGTTGAGTGAGCCTTGTCTGAACTGCTTCTAATGCATTTATATCTTTTCTTAAGTAGCAAGACCAAAACTGTACACGGTACTCCAGATGTGGTCTCACCAACACCCTGTACACACATAGCAAAACTTCCTTACTCCTATATTCCATTCCCCTCGCAATAAATGACAATTTTCCATTTGCCTTCCTGATTACTTGCTGTCCCTGCGTACTAACTTTTTGTGATTCATGTACAAGGACACCCAGGTCCCTCTGTACTGCAGCTTTCTGCAGACTCTCTCCATTTAAATAATATTCTGCTTTTCTATTCTTCCTGTCAAAGTGGACAACTTCACATTTTCCCTCATTAGACTCCATATGATAAATTATTGCCTGCTCACTTAACCTATTTTACAGACTCTTTATTCCCTCTTCACAGCTTACCCTCCTACCTATACCTTTGTGTCATAAAAATAATACGTAGTATTATTATTGAGTTCATGAAATTCCTGACAATTGGGATTAATTGTAGAGCTTAGGAAGTCTTATTCAACAATTAATCAAATGATCAGCCCACTTGCTAAGTTCAATTCCAGAACCAGATCAGAGCACTACAGGCACAACATTTTCACTGAAAGGCACTCTTAGCACAGATATACCCACAAATATTGCACTGCATCTGAGCAGCAGCAACTGAATGTTGGCCTTATGCGCCTAAATCCAAGATATCTGTGCTCCTCTCATTCTGACCTCTTGTGTATTCGCAACATAATTGCCCCACCATCGGTGGTCGTGCCTTCAGTAGCCAAGGCCCCAAGGTCTGGAATTCCATCCCTACATCTCTCTGCCTCTCTACCCCACTTGCCTTAAGACACATCTTAAAATCTACCTCTTTGACCAAGTTTTTGGACACCTGAGCAAATATCTCCTTAAGTTACCCACTGCCATGTTTCGTTTTACAATGCTCATGTGAAGTGATTTGGGAAGTTTTATTAAATTAAAGGTGCTATATAAATGTACGTTGGTGGCATTGGGCAGAATTTTCCCCCCAGTTGGGGGGGAAGTTGAAGTGCGGGCGTGTGGAGGCGGGCCTCCGATCGGCGCCCCCGATTGGGGACGCGGCACCATTTTACGTGGGCGGGCCAATTAAGGCGTCTGCTTGGACGCGCTATGCGCTCCCTGTGTGAGGGAGGGGGTGGATTCCCTGGGCCGAGAGTGCGCTCTTTAGCACATGCACACGATAGAGCGCACTCATCTCCCTGAGGCTAAATGCTGCCTCAGGGAGATCGGCTCCACATGGAATAATATTAAAAATAGAGAAAAAAAATTCCCTGACATGTCCCCTCATGTGACACTGTCACATGAGTTGGGACATGTCCATAACTTTTAAAAACACTTTAATTAAATTTTTTAAAACCAACATGAAACCTCATCCCACCCTTAAGGTTGGACAGGCAGGTCCATTAATTACTTTAATGACTCTGTCAATGGCCCCAATTGGCCATTGACAGGTCAGTGGGCCCACAGCTGATTTTGCTGAGCCCCCGCCTACCTGGAAATATAAATAGGGCGCGGTGACATCGGGAGTTCTGCCCAATATCACCATGCGTCATTTTACGCATCGGAGAGCGGGCCCCACCCCCACTCGCTGACGGGAAAATCCTGGCCATTGTTGTAAATCCAAACTAATTCTACTGGATTAATCAGGACGAAAGGTCTTAAACTTGAGCAATGAAGGGTGGAATCGACCCAGATTTGCACTAAGTCGGGGAGTGGGCGGGAATAAGAACGTTTTGCCCACCGGTCGCAATGGTGGGTTTTCGCACCCTATCACCCCAATCCCACCTCATTAATACCGCATTCCCAGGAAATGTGCCGTTTCGATGGTGGGAAAGATCTTATTCACCCGCCATGCCATCAACTCGCCGCTTCCTCACACCAGGCACCAAATTAAAGTGTAGCTGTGCGCACACCTCTCAGTGCTTCCAGCCCAGGACTGCTGCACAGAAGACATGGCCCTGAAAGGCAAGAAGACTGCAGCCTCCTGATTTAGTGATGGGTCCCTGGAACGCCCCCGGACGCTGTGGAGGCTGGCCACGATATCCGCTACCCCCACTCTGGCCGCAGCAGGGGCAGCAACATCACCAAGCAGGCTAGGGAGGCAGTGGCAGCGGTGGTCAATGCCAACACCCTTCAAAAGAAGACAGCCAAAAGAAGATGAATGATCTTCTCCATTCTGCCAGGGTAAGTCACTCTTCTCATCCCTGTCAACTCACACTCACAAACCCATCACACATCCACAGGGCCCTCACTCACTGCCAGTTCAAGAGACATCACCATTCACTCTCTCACACTCACCTTCATTGTCCTCATCCCATCCATGGCACCACTCACCACCCGCACAGGCCAGGCATCCTTATCATCTGGCCTGGCAGGCGTCCTGCTTACACTCTATCTGTATTCATGCAGGACAAGCTGGCACACAGCAAGAGAGAGAGCTCATAGGCTGGTGCAGAAAAGCCCGATATCAAGGTTCTAACAGACTTTGAAAACAGGGCCATCCAGCTGGCCGGTGAGGATCTGGACCGTTCCTGTGCTGACAGTGAGGTTGCTGCTGCTCTACCAAGTGAGGATCCAGCAGTGCAACATCCATCAGACAATCATACTCTGAGTGATGAGCCCTGTTCCACAGTCCCCCTTCATGTACTAATTATCTCTCCTTGCTTTCGCAGGCACATCTAGGAAACAGCTGGGGGAGTCCATGACCCAGGTCCTTGACTCAAGCCCCAAAGGCACCTCGGAAGAGGAATCTGCTGAAATCCCAATTGAAGTCCCATCATAGCGCTCACCCACACCCTCCACCAGCACAGAGACACACACCTCGGTGGGACCTAGTTCTACCGTAGCCTTGGTGTCAAAGCTGATGAGCACATCGCACTGTCTGATCCACAGCAGGTGGTGGCAGGGACTTCCCAGGTTTCCGACACTTGGAGGAGCTGCTGGAGGCCAGAAACCTGCTGTGTCCGAGTCAGATGAGGAGCCTCTGGACTTGGCCATGCCACAGTTGCTGGAGCTGCAAAGACAAGCTCGGGAACATCAGGAAGGGATGTCCGCTGCACTCCTCAGCTTGCAAGGATGGAGGGGTCCGTCCGCCTTCAGTCTGGGGTGATAACACCGGCATGCCAACGCACCGAGATCAACACTGGTAGGATAGAGGCCGCCATGATGACCTTGGTGCAGGACATTGCTCCTGCACTGCTGCATGGGCTGAATCCATCTCTGATGCAATAGATGGCCTCCAACAGTGTGTATGTGAGAGGGGTGTGGGGCAGCTCAATCTCACTCCAGCTTCCCCTTCTCCTCAAGGGGTCAGCCAGGGCACCCATAGGGAGGAGGATCAGCAGGTGCACACCCTGGTGCCATCCAGTCAGGTGTCTCCAGGAGTGTCCAGCCCACCTGAGTCCACTCTTCCTTTAACCCCAGGAACTCCAGCTCCACAGGCCGAGGAGAGTGCCACTGCCACATGGCAGGACCCTGAAAGCATGCCGGAGCCATCTGGGTCTCAGCCCTCCAGAGGATGCCCGCCAAGGTCACCACAGACAGGGCGTCGCAGTCAGCAGGCTGCCTCCACCTCCACTGTGGATGTCCAGGGAGCAGCGAGACGTAGCGGCTGGGTTAGGAAGGTGGAGAAGACATAGTTGCACAGCCTGGGCATGAGTGTTAATCACTTCTACATAATGTTCACTATTGTAAATAAACTCCCAAGGATGTCTCCTTGCCTATGGCTCCTTGTTATGTTGGGCTGTGTTTGTGTCACTCGGATGTGAAACCTTGTTTTCTGCACAAGATTAAAGCAGGTGTCTCAGTCCAGGGCCTCTTCCCTGTGCAGTGTGTAACTGTCATGAAGCTATTAATGTATATAATGTTACTGGAAATTATATTTTTAAATAGAGTTTTAGTCTGTGGGTGTGTGTGTTTTAATTGGATTAAAGCCAGCTAGTCTGGGTGCTTTGATGTGTAGTAGTTTTGAGATATAAACACAGAGGTAGAGGACATTTGCATTTTGTTGAATAAACCATTCAAAGACTGGGGGTGAAATCTTGCACCTAGCTAGGAGACACCAAGCAATTATATTACTAATAAAATTGGTACTATGAAAGGAGTTTTATTGTTAGAAGAGGAGGAGTTCAAAGGGGCTGGTGATACAATGAGAATTTACATTCAAAGAGATGTGCTGGGTATAACAGGAAACAGTTTTTGTGTGTGGAAGTCAGAGGCATGTAACATCAAAGCAGCTGTAAGCCGACAACTGTCTGCAAAGGAACCAAAGTGAAAGGAACATCATTTTGAATTTGTAAGGTGAAAATGCTTTGCCTGGTGTCTGGTTAAGTCGACGGGTTGTTGTTGCCTTAGTGGAGATTAGTTTGGGAATTTGTTAAAAGTTATGATAGTAGTAATTTGTAGCCATATGTATGTGTTTAACTTGTTATTGTTGATGGAATATTGTGGGCAGGCGTCACAGAGTTTCCATTATTCTCTCTGTGTGCTCTCAACAGGTGGAGCTGGCCCCTCATCTCTACAGCATCTGAGACCAGTGACACTGCTCCTGAAGGGGACAAGTGCTAATGGCTGCCAAAGGAACAGGTGCTTTTAAGGTTTCATGGCTGTTTCTCTATGATATGACCCTGATCGCAGAGTGCAAGCGAGCTGCCCTCGGCCAGACAGGAGTCAGACATTCACAGAGGCAGTGTGAAAATCTATGGAGTGTCCTCACTGCATGTTGTCATCATCCTCCTGCAATTGAACGATTATTAGGGCCTCTACTGTGTCTCCATGACAGGAGCATTCTCACAGAGAGTATGCGCGCTGACATAAGCCAGACTGGAGTCAAACATTCACAGATGCAATGAGAGGATCTATGTGTCTCCTCACTGCATGCCTGGACTGGTCTCATGGAGACCTACAATATAATCTACAGGGGGTGTCACACATCATCATCACCTGCTGTGCCCTTTACAAACTGGTGTTGCAATGGGGAGAGGAGCTGGCTGAGGAGGAGATGGAGGAGCTGCACATCTCCTCTGATGAGGAGGATGCCAATGGGGATGAGGGTGAGGAGGTCCTCAAAGGCAAGGATGATGGCGATGAGGCCTCACACTGGCCAAATGAGGCAGGTGCGCTCTGGAAGCCCTCATAGCTGCTAGATTCATGGAGGATGATGGTTTGCTCCACCAAGGTGCGAGTTGTAGCATGAACCTTGATGCACCTTCGCTCTGCTGCAGTCTGAGACTGTCGCACGGGTGTCATCAGCCACATCCTCTGTGGGTAGACCTTGTCCCCGAGGAACCAACCCTGCAGCTTCTGCAGACCCTGGAGGACTTCGGGGATCTGAGGCCTGCTAAGGGTGTAGGAATCGTGGACATTCCCTGGGAACCATGCACAGACCTGCAGGATACATTTGTGGTGCTCGCACACCAGCTGCACATTCAGCGAGTGACATTGTTGACTGCTTGTTGTCACAGAGATCTGAGTGTCAAGTGACTGCAGCCAATGGCACCCTGCACTTGTGAGAAGCCTGAGATCTGGGCAAATCCCATCGCTCTTGCATCCTGGCTGTCCTGGGCCCGGGCGAAATGCCCACAGTTGTGTGCCCTGGCAAAGATGGAGTCTGTGACCTCATGGATGCGTTTGTAGTTGGAGGCTTGTGAGATCCCATAGAGGTCACCTGTGGAGCCCTGAAAGGAGCCACTGGCGTAAAGATTGAGCGCCGCTGTCACTTTCACGGCCACTGGCAGTGGATGCCCTCCATGTCCCTGTGATGCCAAATCCTGTAGCAGCTGGCAGATGTGACCAACCAGTTCCCCAGACCTGCAGAGTCTTCAGTGGCACTGATTCTCAGTCATCTGCAGGAATGAAGGGCGGCATCTATAGACCCTGGGTCTCGCTAGGCGCCGACCAGCGACGGCTCATTGTGGCTCTTCAGCAGCGTGTGCGGGAGCCCCAGCTGCCCCTTCTTCCTGAGGGTGCTGCTCCTCCCCCTGCCCAGCCAGGTGCCTCAGTCGCTCTCTTCTCCATCGTCTTCACTCTATGTACGCGATGAGGCATACGGCTAGGTTAGTGCGCTGCATAGCTGCCCAAAACACCACCAACCTCCGCCCCACCCCACCTGACTGATTGGCAGCAGCTTTGCCCATTGGACTGCAGGCTGTGCTCTCAGCTCAGGTACAGGCATTCTCCTAACCCACACTGCAAGGCTTCACTGTTAGCTTGAACCATGAGGGAGACTGGTCCAAACCGGGATGATGACATTGCAAGGGGCTGTGAACACCTCCACCAGTGACTGCCCCATGGCCAGTTTTAGCGAGGAGATTGTACAACATGCCCAGTTGTCCAGATATTCTTCAGTCCACTAAAACTCTCTTTAGTTTGCAATCTGTGCCCAAGCGGTAAATAGCTCTGGAGCACTTGGTGGCATTATCATGCCTCTGCATTGCTTTAGTGGGCAGATAAGCTGGAGGCCTGGCCCCACACATGTCAATGTGGCTGCACCTGACCTGTCTCAGCAGCGGAGGAATGGTCACTCTATACAAGGTTTCCCTAAAGCGTGGCCACTTCCCTCCAACTCACCCCCTAACCCTGGCCCATGCTTGTGCACGACTATCAACTGGAGTGCAGCCCTTGACAGCCCATCCCCCACACAGCTCATCTCAATGGCAGTGCAGCCCTTGTCCCAGCAGCACACTGTCAGCCAGCTGGGTAAAAGCGATTTGCCTGTGCCTTCGTGTGAATGCTCAGCGCCTCAACCCTGAGGCCCTTCAGACGACCCTCATGAGCGCTGTGCACTCAAATCTGAACTCACAGAATCACAGAATTACACAGTGCAGAAGAGGCCCTTTGGCCCATCGAGTCTGCACTGACACGTGAGAAACACCTGACCTACCTACCTAATCCCATTTACCAGCACTTGGCCCATAGCCTTGAATGTTATGATGTGCCAAGTGCTCATCCAGGTACTTTTTAAAGGATGTGAGGCAACCCGCCTCCACCACCCTCCCCTCAAAGCGCAGTTTGCCAGGTACACGTTTTATAAATGCTGTTGTGAAACATGAAATACATCGCCGTGCAATCTCTCCGACTTGCTCTGACAATCCAATGTGGGGGGATGGTTCCAGCGAGCTGGGTTTATAATGATATGCAGATGTATTAAAACGAGGTTCCCAATGTCCGACGGCAGGAAACGCGGCCCACCATTGACGGGTGGAGCAGGCAATTGCAAATGTGTTTCGCAACGGCGTGAAATCGATTTTTGGCCTCCCCGCCATATAGCCAGCTCACGCTCACCAGGGCACCCGTCACCAACCGAGACAGACGACTCTGCCCGAAGTTTCTTCAAAGAGATCTTTGTAAGATGCCCGTTAAGTGTCAGATGATCTCATTAGCTTGAATTCCAGATCTATCATTTCTTTTTAAATTTTACTAATTTCCTTACTTCTGTCCCTGGCAGAAGGCTTCAGTTGCCCTCTGGTACTGTTCCTAAGGGGGACGTCTTGTGGTGCAGTGGGTAGCCTTGAAGCCAGAAGCTCTGGGTTCGAATCTCACCCCAAGACTTGATGGTCAAGGAATGTGGCCAACAAACGCGTTGAGCATCAATCTGCAAACCCTTCCAACACACGCCAACGACAGGCAGTAAGAGCAGGAGAGATTCCCGTCAGCCGCGCGATGGAAAAATTGTTGGAGCCTCTACCATCACAATCCAGGCTGCAGTGTGCATGTTGCCACAGCAACATGGACTTCCTGACTGAACTGTAACACCTCACCAACCCTGTCCCTAGTTGCATTAAATGGGTTAGGGAGAACTGGAGATAGGTAATTAAGTTATCAGAGCATGGAACTAGGTTTGATGTCTGGAGGTGGCCATTGAGCTTTAGAGTAAAGTTGCCAGATTGTACAGGGAGAGTGGATTCGCAGCAAACATTTGAATATGGGGTTGGGAGGAGGCTCCATAGAGAGATGGGATATATTGTGGCTCAGTCTCAATGCAAGTTCCTGGAACTCATTCCGAATTCAAAGAGGGATTTTCCAAAATTAGCTTCTCTCAGAGTATTTTTTATGCCTCTCTCAAAGAGATGACCTGTTGCTAGTGGACGGGAAAGCATTGCGAGTCAAGATTCTTAGTTCCAAAGTGACTATACAGGCTTGATGGCCCACACAGGCAGCTGTTCTCCTGACCATCTTTCTCATATGTCCTTTGGGTGCTACAACTTGCTGCATAGTTAAATCAGAGACTTCACAGTTCAATACAACAGCTTTAGAGTAAGATCATTCTTTAAATATTTCAAAGGTATTTTGCTACTGTCAGCTAAAACCATCTTACCCCTAGCGCTAATGGTTTTTGTAATATGCACTTAAAGGATTGCAGCATGCCATCCCCTTAAGGCATATTACAACATCATTTTGATGGAGTGGGCTTGCATCCCACCACTGTCACAATATTGTGAGTGTTAGAATGATATAAAAAGCACCAATCACTCATAAGGGATTGTGTAAACACACTGTGGGTTCATTTATCAAGAACAGGCGCATGTGATCATATATACATGGATAGAAAGCTTGAGGACATCAGCAGCAGGACTGTGCGTGTGTGCTCTGCCCCAGGCCAAAGTGAAACTGAGCTGGATCAAATGACACACTTCCCTTAAAGTGATGGCATGCTGCAATCCCTTAAAGGCATATAACAACAATGGTGACAAGAGTGTGTTATAAAAGGACAAAATCACTGACCCGCCATCTGGCTTTCAATTTCAAA